>NC_135897.1:23094395-24294395 GCF_964194155.1 Cetorhinus maximus
TAAAAGAAATGCAAACTTCATGAGAACACAAAGGCCAGGATTTTCCGACCCTGTTGACATCGGGCGTCATGACAGCCGGGGGGAGGGGACAATATGGTGAGGAGGCCAAACATCGGTTACATGCCGGTGTGAAAGCACAGCGGGATCATTCTATGGTGTCCACTATGACAGAATTCCAATCTTGCTGGCAGCCGGCGTGAACTCGATTAGTATCCCGCTAATGGGATGCAAAATAAGGCCCAATCGGAATCGTCCCCCAGCGTCAGATTTTCCATTACGCTGGTGGGAAACACGTCAGCCCAGAACACACCTGAACAAGTGTTCACTTGCAGGAGTCAGGACTTACTATTGGGGCCTTTCTCAGATCACGGACATCTGAAGAGCAGAAGATGCTCGATCCCTACAGCTCCTGGACCCTGGAAGAACACGTGCATTACATACTTGATGGATTCTCATGGACATGGCTCTGCAGTGAAGCAGCTCTTGGGAGGTGGGATGTCCCTGGTTCCTGTTGATGTTTCTGGTCTTCATCGGAACATCACAGTCTTGCCCATGGGCTGCTATGTATGATCGGCAAGGGGGTGGGAGAGAGGAAGGTCCAGCTGTGAGTGGGAGAGGAAGGTGGACTGGGGTGGGAGGTGCGAGAGGAATGCCTAGGTTTGACTGGGAGAGGAAGGTGTACTGGGAGTGCTGAGGTTGGGAGGTGAAGGGGGACAAAGGTGTGGTTGAGAGGGGAGATTGGGAGTGGGGGACAAAGTTGTTGGAGGGGGGGGAGAAGTTGGGAGGTGGGATGAAGGTGTTGGGGTGGTGAGGTTGGGAGGGGGAAGGAGGAAGTACAGGGGGAAGAGGGTGTAATGGGGGAGAATGTGCCAAGGGAGAGGTAGGCGTAAGGGGGGAGGAAGGGGCAAAGGAAGAAGTCTGGAGGAAGGAAGAAGTTCATGGGGGGAAAGAGTTTGGGGTAAGGAAGGAGTTTGGAGGGGGAAAGGAGTTCAGAGGGGAGAAGTAGTCCAGGAGAAGGAAAATTTTCAGGGGGAGGAAGGAGTTCGGAGAGGGGAAGGAGTCTGGGGATAGGAAGGAGTTCAGAGGGGGAAATGAGTAAGTGTGGGGGAGGGAGTAAGGGTGGAGGAGAAGGTAAGGGGGAGGGAATGCAAGGGAGAGGGCCTGTGGAGTCAATGACTGCCTCCTGGGGAGTGAAATGAGGGTGGGAATGGTAGGAAGGGATGGTCAGTATGAGAGCGGCCAGAGTGAGCTGGGAGGGTGGGGGTGTGATGATAGTGGTAGAGGGAGCGGTAAAGGTCATTGGTGGGGACTTGGAGGCAGGCAAGGACCCTGAGGGCAGGAAGGAGGAGTTTGAGGAGAGCAATGTAGATGGGGATGGAATTCTCGGAAAGGTTGGGAACGTGCACATTCACCAGGACATTCTGGAAACAAAAGATTCTGGTTGGTAGGTGACGGAGGGGAGGTGGAAGGTGGTGCCAGAGGGGTCACACAGTGATGGGGGAAAAGACATGGGTGACTGGGGGGAGGAAAGGATAGGGGAGCTAATGGCAAACTTGACTACGACCACGTTTGTCAAATTGAAAGTGGGTGGAGCCTCGTGTTGGGCGGGCACAGGTGCCGCATGGGAGTGCGACCAGTGGGTGGGCGGAGATACAGGTCAGCTCAGCTGGACACCTGAAAGAGAACCCCTACCGGCAGCATTGAAGATGCTCAGGACAGTGAGATGAGTGTGATGGAGGAAGGCTCCATGCGCGTGGGAGAGTGCTTGCATGAGGCTGCGAAAAGCCCTGTCACACACACGCTTCTCCCCCCGGAATCAATCCTGATCCAGCTGCGTGCTGCTGAACTGATAGTGGGGTGGGGGGTGGCGGAAGGGGGTGGTGCGGTGGGGGGTTGGATGGGGGGATGCAGGGAGAGGACTTGCAAAGCCTATAAATGAGGCTGAAATACACCATTACACGTTATTCAGTGAAAGTGAACATATTTTCAGATTATAAGGTGACAAAGTGTGTTCACCCATGCAACCACTTGTGATCAGAAATTCTTAACTTTTCTAGGCCTACCAATTGTTATAGGCATTGCCCTGACATCTGCAGCAGGGGTGGAGACAGCCTATGCAATGGTTGGCCCTGTTGTCTCTGATGACTTTGGCGTCTATCCTCTGGACAGCCGAGGCCTTGGGGGCCCTGGCTTGCTTTGGCTGTCCTCCTGTGGGTCAGCTGCTCCCCCTGCAGTGACAGAGGATGAGGTTGAGGGGGTTACAGGCAAAGGGGACACAGAGGGGGAGGACACTCTCTGAGATTCCTGAGTGGATAACCCAGGGATGTCCAGCTGCCACTCCTGCTCCTTTCAGGCGTCTAAGGTCCCTGACGTGACTCCTTGAGGGGAAGGAGCACGTAGAGGGATGTTGAGGTGCCCCATTTCCCTCTCATGTTGCCACTGCAGGAACTCACTCATGGCTTCCACGATGGTGTGCAGGTCTGCGTGCATCTCCGCATTATGCTGGACCAGGGGATCCATGGCATCCACCATCCTTCCCTTGGAGACCTCCTTACGTGCACGTGTAGACACTACTTCATCAGAGAGCAGGTGGACGCACTCTTCCAACTCGCTTGCCACTCTGTTGAGGGCTCCCAACAGCTCTGCATAATGTTCCCCTGCCTTCTGCTGACTCTCCAGGATGAGTTGGAAGGCCGAATCCAGAGGCTCGTCATCTGACTCGGACCTCACAGTTGCCTCTTTCCCAGCAGTCCTCTGGGTGCCGGGGAGCTCAGCTGAAACTGCCTCCTCCTGCTGTGGAGACGTGTCTGAGCGGTGATCATCAGATTATGAACCTAAGCCTGCTCTAGATCTAGGTCCCACCAAAATGTGTGTCTCTGCATTGGTGGAGGGTGTGAGTATGCGCTGTGATGGGTCTTCCAAGCTGCTTATTTCCAGCTGTTCAGTGGAAGAGATGTCCTCTAGGCTGGAGGTGAGGACGTGGATGGAGCTGAGGGACTGGCTGGCTGAGGGTATTGGTCACATGGCAGAGTTCCCTGTGAACCAAAGTAGAGATAATTAGTGCATAGCAGCAGAGTCAAGAGCAGGAGAGAGAGCACTCACAGTTGTATTGAGAGAGGGATGATGGGGTGAGGATCTTCACGTGGGTGTTTGCCGCCGACCTCATCATTGCCGCAGGCATGATTCATGTCCTCACCAGACAGTACGATGGCACGCTCCTCAAAGTGAGCGAGGGACCTAATGTGGGCCACTCAACCCGCTTTCTGGGACCTCTGCTTGCTGTTGTGAGCCAGCTTCTCCTGCATGAAAACAGATGGAGAGATGTGAGCAGGACACATGGCACTGTGTGGAATGTTTGTGTGGTGAACGGAGCCATGGATGGGATGAGAACACAAGCTCGAGAGGGTATGAGCCTGATGGAGATGTGAGGGTGTATGTGTGAGAGTTAGTGGTGTTGTCCCTTGAGGTGTGAGATCCATGTGGATGTGTGATGAGTGTGTGAATTGAAAGTGATGACGCGGTTGACTTACCCTGGCGGAACGGATGAGACCATTCATCCTCTTTCTGCACTAGATGGCTGACTTCCTCTGCGCTCAGGCAGCACAGAACACCATTGCCACTGCCTCCCAGGCCGGATAGTGACCCTGGTGGACCAGCCAGAGTGGGGTTAGAGGACATCACAGCGGCCTTCCATTGCATGAGTCCCAGAGAGGTGTCACTAAATTTGGGGGCTGCTATCTTCTTTGCTTTTAGGGTCATCTGTCGCCCGGAGCAGTCCTGGTCTGAGGACATGTGCTCTGATGCGCTTTAAATATGGTGCCTGGAGTGAGGAAGCACTGAGGTCATGGTGAGCTGGGGAAATCTGAGCCTGCCCGCCAGCCATCCAGCCTGTTCCCCGTGAATGCATAATTAATGAGGCGGGCCACATCTGGAACTGGATGATACAGCGTGAAAAGTCGATATTGCGGCCGGCTGGTAAAAAGTACTTTTTCCCACCCACTACCACTCTTTGTGCAAATCTGGACGATTCCACCCAAGGTGTTTCTTTCATTCTGATAATAGTGTGATATAATACATTCTATTTTCCGCCTTTCCATTTCTTCCGCGTTAAAAATGTCTCTTCGGTGTTCACTTCTTACTCCAAAATCAATTCTATAGGATGATTAAGGTTGTGATGATACAGAAATAAATTGCACATAAATCCTGAGGGTGAGATTGGGATGGTGGATGGGAGGGCGTTGCAGCTGGAGGGTTGGTGGTGGAACTGATGCCAAGACTTGAAGGTCCTTGTTATTTACTCAGTTACCTGCTTACCCTCCATCCACCATTCTGGGATGTCAAGCAGCATTAAAACCATGAAAGAATCATATTTTATCATATGAGGCAGTGGAATAGTGGTAATGTCACTGAACTAGTAATCCAGAGACCCAGGATAATGATCTGGGGACCAGGGTTCAAATCCCACCATGGCAGATATTTGGAATAAGTCTAATATCATGAATCAATTGTCATAAAACCTCCCTTAGAGAAGGAAATCTGCTGTTGTTGCCTGGCCTACTTGTGACTCCAGACCCATAGCAATGTTGACTCAGAATGCCCTCTGAAATGGCCTAGCAAAACTACTCAGGGTACTTAGGGGTGTGCAATGAATGAATTGAAAAAAATAATTACTGGTGAGGGAATATAAATGCATAAATTTCAGAAACTTCCTTTAATCACTTGAGAACATGGAAAGACAGTAAAAATGTGCACATTACATATAAGCTCTTTGCCATTGACACATTTGAATATGCTGAGAACACAAGGATTAGGAACTGCCATTCAATAAGATAATGGCTGATCTGATTGTGCCCTCAACTTTACTTTCCTGTCTGACCCCATAATCCTTGTCGATCAAAAATCTGTCTAACCCAGCCTTGAATATATTCAATAGCCCAGCCTGCACTGCTCTCTTGGGAAGAGAATTCCACAGACTCACGCCTCTCTTGAGAGAGAAAATTTATCTTTATCTCGGTCTTAAATGGGAGACCCCTAATTTTTAAACTGTGTTCTTTAGTTCTAGACTCCCCCACAGGGGGAAACATTGTCTCAGCATCCACCTTGTCAAGTCCCCTTGTATGTTATATTTTATAGGATCTTATATGTTTCAGTCATATTACCTCTGATTCACTGCAATGGATATGGGCTCAACCTGCTCAAGCTTTCTCCATAAGCTTCCTTCATCCCAGGAGTCAGTCGAGTGAACCTTCTCTGAACTGCTTCTAATGCAACTCTATACCTTCTTAAGTAAGGAGACCAGAACATAGTATCCTGATGCTGTCTAACCAAGGCCCTGTACAGCAACACTTCTCTTCTTTTATACTCAATTCCCCTTGCAATAAATGCCAACATTCCAATTGCCTTCTGAATCACTTTCTGTACCTGCATACCAACTTTTTGTGATTCGCGTACCAGAACACACAGGTCCCTCTGTACCATAGAGTTCTCCAGTCTCCATTCAAATAATATACTGCTTTTCTATTCTTCCTGCCAAAATGGACAAATTTACATTTTCCCACAATATACTCCATCTGCCAATTTTTTCCCCACTCACTTAACCTTTCTAAATCCCTCTGTAGACTCTTTATGACCTCTTGACAATCTACTTTCCTACTATCTTTGTGTCATCAGCAAATTTAGCTATCATACATTTGGCACCTTCATCCAAGTCATTTATATAGTTTGTCAATAGTTCAGGTCCCCTCACTGATCCCTATGGCACTCCACCTCTAGTTTACTGATCTTTTTCTCAGGTAGCAATGATGGTTCTACAATTGACCTCAGTGACCCTAGCTTGAGCTAAAGAAGTTGGCCAGATATTCCACACGCTGTTATCATTAAGCAGCCTCTGTTGTACATGCAGATGTTGGGTGACAATGGTGGCATGTGAATACTTGATCAAGGTGCCTTCCACTCACAGACACACACACACACACACACACACACAGACAGGCAACTATTGAATCTCACACTTGGACAATGTCCGTTTAGAGCAAGTACTGGTAGGTATCGTCGGTGTTTGATTGTGTGTATCTGTTGATTGTCCACTGTTGTGTGCTGTTTGTCAAGCCTTTGGGTGTGGTTACAGAAACACTGAAACAAGCAGTAAGCGTGAGAAAGCAGACATTTTAAAAACTTTGTGATAAAACTCCTGTTCACACATAGAACTCAATGAGAATCATCTCTGCATATCTCTGAGGCACAAGGTACAATATTTGGCAACAAAGATGGAAAATATTTTAAAACTTACCAGCTCCAACCTTTACTTTCTTTATCGGGAGATTGACCCATGCCGTGTTATTGATGGGTTTTGGGGTTCAACACCTATATGGGTGCGATGGGTATGGGTGATCTGCAGGGAGCAGTAACCTGCAAGAAGAGTATGCACATCCATTGCCTCAGTACCCAAGGCAAATATTCGAGCAGCTCACAAAAGTCGTGCCCACATTTGATATGGTAGTAAGTGCTCTCGAAAAATACTTCTGGCCAAAGAAAACTGTGATGATCAAACAATATACATTCTGCCAGAGATGCCAGGAAAATGGTGGGCCCATAAAACATTACCTGGCAGCGTTGTAGCAGTTGGCTTCCACATATAATTCTGGAGTGTTAGCCAACGAACTAATTTGTGACCAACTTATCAAAGAAACTTCAATTCCACAAATTAGGGAACACCTACTTAGCCAGATGATGATTTAAACTTGAAAAAAGCAACTGGCTTGGCAGTCCAAATCGAATCCACTATGTTTGATCTGAAGCGACGAGGCAGCATTCTTAGGATCAGGGTTGCAGATGCAGCTCCCCCAACCAGTTTAAGTGCAAGGATTACAGACAAAGAGACTTAGGGTGGAATCATCCCAGATTTGTACAAAGTGAGGGAGTGGGTGGGAATGAGGACAATTTACGTGTCGGCCACAATGGTGGCTTATCATGTTGTATCGTCCCCTTCCCAGTGTGTCCCGCCTCATTAATTATGCATTCACGGGGAATACACCAGATTGCTAGTGGGTGGGCTTAGATTTGCCAGCAACACCATGACCTCAGAGCTTCCTCGCTCTAGGCGCCATACTTAAAGGGCACCATAGTGCACGCCTACTTCATGTCCTCAGACCAGGACTGCCCCAAGCAACAAGTGGCCCCGAAAGCAAAGAAGACAACAGCCCCCAAATTTTGTGACACCCCTCTGGGCCACCTGCTGGATGCGATGTCCCCTATCCCTGCCCTAGGTGCAGGAGGTCCACCAGAATTCATCAGTCTGGTCTGGGAGGTGATAGCTGTGGTGGTCAGTGCCAGCAGAGTACAGAAGGGGTCAGCCATCAGTGCAGGAACAGGATGAATGGTATCATCCATTCCGCCAGGGTAAGTCAACCACATCATCACTCTCAACTCACACAATGGCAAACCCATCACACATCCACATGGATCTTACACCTCAAGGGACAACACCACTAACTCTCACACACACCCTCACATCTCCCTCAGGCTCAAATCCTCTGGAGCTCGCATCCTCATCCTGTCCATGGCTCCGCTCACCACACAAATATTCCATGCAGTGCCATGTATCCTGCTCACACTGTCTCCGTCTGTTTTCACACAAGGGAAGCTGGCTCAGAACATCAGGGAGTGGTCCCAGACCGGGGGTGGAGTGGCCCACGTTATGCACCTCACTCACTTTGAGGAGTCTGGTGAGGATGTGGACCATGCCTGTGGCGATGGTAAGATCAGCGGAAAACACTCACGTGAGGATCCTCACCCCATCATCCCTCTCAACGCAATGTGAGTGCTCTCTCTCCTGCTTTTGACTCTGCTGCTTTGCACCAATTATCTCTACTTTGGTTCACAGGGAGCTCTGCCAAGTGACCGACGCTCAGCCAGCCAGTCCCGCAGCTCCTTCCACATCCTCACCTCCAGCCAAGAGGACACCTCCTCCATTGAACAGCTGGAAATAAGCAGCTTGGAAGACCTATCACAGCGCTTACCCACACCCTCCACCAATGCAGAGGCACACATTTTGGTGGGACCTGGATCTAGAGCAGGCTCGGGTTCACAATCTGGTGGTCACCGCACGGACACGCATCTGCAGCAGGAGGAGACAGGTTCAGCCGAGTTCCCTGGGACTTGGAGGCCTAGAACAGTTAAGGATTTCTGATCAAATGTTGTTGCACAGGTGAACACATTTTGTCACTTTATAATCTGGAAATATATTCACTTCCACTGAGTAATGTGTAATGGTGTCTTTCAACTTCATTTACAGGCTTCGTGAGTCCTTCCCCTGCCTCCCCCTCACCTCCCCTCATGGCCTCCTCGCCACTAGCAGTTCAGCTGCACGCAGCTGGATCACGAGTGTTCCTGGATGTAGAAGTGTGTGTGTGGCAGGGCCTTTCGGAGCCTCGTGCAAGCACTCTCCCACACATGTGGGGCCTCCATCCATCACACTCATCTCACTGTCCTGAGCATTTTCAATGCTGCCTGCTGGAGTTCTCTTCAGTTGGATGTCTGAGCTGACCTGCATCTCCACCCACCCACTGCTCACACTCCCATACAGCACCTGTGCCCATCAATAGAAGACTCCGCTCATTTTCAATTTGTAAAAGATGGTCGTAGTCAAGTTTCTCATAAGCTCCCCCATCCTTTCCCCTCCCCCAGTTATCCAGGTCCTTTCCCCCATCACTGTTGACCCCTCTGGCATCAACTTCCACCTTCCCACCTTCACCTACCAAGCAGAACCCTTTACTTTCCAGGACGTCCGGGTGAACGTGTATGTTCTCTACCTTCCCGTAAATCCCAGCCCCACCCACATTGACCTCCCCGACCTCCTCCTTCCCACCCCCAGCGTCCGTGTCTGCCTCCGAGTCTCCAACAACCACCCTCTCCTTGCCTCCTACCGCTACAGTTGCGCCTTCATCCTCCCACCCTTCTTGCTCCCTCTATCCCCTCTCATTCTCACCATTCCCTCCTACTACACCCACCCTCAGTTCGCTCCCCAGAAGGTAGTCATGGAGTCTCCACAGACCCCTGCCTTGCACATTCACCTGGACAGCTGCCCCCTTGCTCCCTCCTCCACTCTGACTCCCTCTTCTACCTTTACTCCTTCCCCTCTCCAAACTCTTTCCTCCCCCTGAAGTCCTTCCTCCCTTCAAACCCATTCCCTTACACCATCTCCCCACTTACAGCTACCTCCCCACTTGCCCCATTCTCCCCCATTACACCCGCCCTCCCCCACTGTTCCTTCCTTCCCCCTCCCATCCTCAACCCCCCCGACACCTTGTCTCCCCCCACCCGACCGGGTCTGGAACCTCATTCCCCACACAACACCATGTGCAGCTTGAGGGAAAGTGCGTAATTCATGCTCAAAAATGAATTACTTTGCAAAGGTTCTTGAAGAAGAAGATTTCATCAGTTCGACATGTGAAGGAATCTATTCCCGAGAGTAAAATAAGGCATGTGTATATCATCATGGACGGTAAAGCACCAGGTCATTTTAAAGATTGCTCAGTCAAGTTTGCGGGCATTTCAGTGTCGCTCCTCATTTATGTTAGCGTGAAAATATCTATGTTCAGCTCTGCCATTGCTGTTTTTCACAATTTTCTCTCGCTCCTGTGACAGACATTCTTCAAGCTTACAATGACTTGATTATCCTGGTTTTGGGAACAATCACAGTTCCAGTGCACTGCAAAAACTTCACTCTAGAAAGGTTTGTGTTCTACACAGCCAACGGCAGAAGCCCCAAGGGGGTAAACCTGTTTGATAAGTTTGGCTTCAAACTTGACGACACCACCAGAGAACACATTAACGTGATTGATGACACTGACTATGCACAACAGTATCCTTCCTTATTTACTGGATTTGGGGAGGTTAAGGGGTACTTTCATGGTCCTCGTGTTGACACATCAATTCTGCCAGTTTCACAAAATTTGGGAAGGTTGCTATTTGCAATTTGTGCTGAAGTGTCACAGGAGTTCAAGCGACTTAGAGCAGATAGTATCATTGAGTAAACTGACTCATTGCCATGGATATCAACCCTAGACATTGCATGTTGCAAAAATAGTGAACCTAGACTATGGGTGGGATCACTTGGTCTTGTTGGTGGCAGGCATCATGGAGGGCATGAGTGGACAATATGGCAAGAAGGCCAAAAAATAAGCTTCATACCATCGTGAAACCAGTTTGTGATTGTCTGCGCTGTCCGTCAATGGCAGACCATGTTTCCCGTCACCGCATGTCAGGAACCTAATTTCAACACTTTAGCATCTCATTATAAGCCCTGCTCACCAGAATAATTCCCCCACATCAGATTTACCACCCACATCGGCGTGACTTCAGAATGGCGTGCTTCATAGCTGTCTTCAAAGGGCATGCACCTGGCGACCTGAACTTGAGAGGAACTTGGAGGTGAGCGCACACAAACTTGCGCAGCACTCGCAAGCATCACCCACAGGACATCAAGGCAAGTTCCTTTTTCCTAGCTGGCTTTCAGTGTAGTGCTTGGGCGCAGACTGCAAATTAATGTACGTTTTAGGGGGCAGCAGAACAATTGGCTGACTGGGCAAGTTGTAGTATCCCCTCGCGAAAGGTGGCCATGATGCAATCACTGGTGAAGGTGCTCAGAGCCGTTTGCAATGTCTTTATTAAAGTCTGGACCAGTATCCCTCATGGTTCAAGCTCACAGTGCAGCCTTGCAGTGCGGGTTAGGAGAATGCCTGAGCTGAGAACACAGCATGCAGTCCAGTGGCTGAAGCTGCCGCCAATCGGTCAAGTGGAGTGGGGCAGAGGTGAGTGGAGTTTCGGGCAGCCATGAAGCGCTCTACACACTGGCCAACCAAGTGGTGGCCAACACTCTCCTGCATGCATAAAGGGACTTTCAGACTTAACCAAGAGAGGTTCTTAGGACACATATGCTAACCCATGTGTGTCTTTCTTTGATCCTGCAGGAGAAGAACATCAGGATCTGGGGTTTATAGGTGGCGCTAGTCATTCCTGCAGATGACTGAGAACCAGTATCACCTAAGACTGTGCATGTCTAGGGAACTGGTCAGTCATATATACCACCTGCTGCAGGATTTGAAGACATGGGGGATGTGAAGGGCATCCACTTCCAGTGGCCATGAAAGTGACCACGGCGCTCAATTTTTATGCCAGTGGCTCCTTCCAGGGCTCCACAGGTGACCTGTGTGGGATCTCACAAGCCTTGATGCACAAATGTATCCAGGACATCATGGATGCCATCTTTGTGAAGGCACAGAACTTTGTGCATTTCGACCGGGACCAGGAAAGCCAGGAAACAAGAGCGCTGGGATTCGTGCAGATCACTGATTTTTCACAGGTACAGGCTGCCATCGATTGTGCTCAAGTGGTGCTTAGATTCCTGTGGCAACAAGCAGTCAATTATGTCAACTGCAAGGGCTTCCACTCACTGAATTTTCAGCTGCTGTGCGACCACCACAAACACATCCTACAAGTCTGTGTATGATTCCCAGGGAGTGTCCACGACTCCTACATGGTTAGCAGGTCTCAGAGAATGCTGGTAATGAGGCCATCGCACTGGCCACACGAGGCAGGCATGTTCGGGAGGCCCTGACAGTCGCAAGATTCGTTGAGGATGATGACGAGATGCAGTAAGGACAATCCTGATATCCTCACCTTGCATCTGTGAATGTTTGACTCCTGTGTGGCTGAGGGCAGCTTGCTTGCGCTCTGTGATCAGGGTCACATCATGGAAACGCAGCTGTGAAACTTTAAATTCACCTGATCCTTTGTCCGCCTTCAGCACCTGACCCCTTCAGGAGCACAGGGTCACTGGTCACAGATGCTGAAGAGATGTGGTGGGGGCTGCTCCAACTTAAAGGTGCTGAGAGCACACAGAGAGAGTGACGGAACTCTGTGACGCCTGCCCATGACATTCTGACAGCAACAACAATCACCGTCGAGGCGCAGGCATCACTGATGTGTCCAGTGAGTGTGAGGCTGGACCATCGTTTTGGTCAGAAGGTTACGCACTGCAGAGGGAAGAGGCCCTGGACTGAGACACCTACCCTTATCTCGCGCAGGAACCAAGATTTCACATCTGAGTGACATGAGCACTGCTTATCACAACAAGGAGCCATAGGAAAGGAGATATTCTTGGGAGTTTATTTACAATAGTGAACATTATGTACAAATGATTTAACACCCGTGCCCAGGCTGTGCAATTGCATCATCTTTACCTTCCTAACCCTGTCTTGTTGCGCCCTGGACATCCACAGTGGAGGTGGAGGCAGCCTACTGACTGCTACACCCTGCCTGTGATGACCTTGGTAGGCATAATCTGGAGGGCCAAGATCTGGAGGGCCCCGGCCTACTTTTCAGGTCCTGCTGTGTGGTAGTGGCACCCTCCTCAGCCTGTGGAGCTGGAGCTGTGGGGGGTCATAGGAAGAAGGGATTTAGATTGGCTGGACATTCCCGGGATCACCGGGGTGGATGGCCCCGGGGTGTTGAGCTGTTGATCCTCCTCCCTATGGGTGCCTGAGAGCCCCTGGCTGACTCCTTGAGGAGAAGGGGAAGCTAGAGTGAGATCGAGCTGCCCTGCACCCCTCTCACATTGACACTGTTGGAGGCCAACAATGGCACCAGCGATGGAGTTCAGCCCAAGCAGCAGTGCAGGACTGATGTCCTGGACCAAGGTGTCCATGGCAGCCACCAGCCTGCCAGTTTTGACCTCGATGTATTGGCATGGTGGCGCTATCACCTCAGAGTTAAAGTGGACAGACTGCTCCATCGTCCCTTGCAATCTGAGGAGTGCACCAGACATCCCTTCCTGATGTTCCCGTGATTGCCTTTGCAGCTCCAGCAACTGAGACATGACTGAATCCAGAGGCTCATCATCTGACTCGGACCCAGCAGAATCCTAGCCTCCAGCAGTCCTCTGAGTGCTGGCAGAAGTGCCTGCCTCTGTCTGCTGTGGAACAGATTGTGTGGTGTCTTCACCAGGTTGTGATCCCGAGGCTGCTCTACATCTCGATCCCAATGAGGTGTGTGTCAATGCACTGGTAGAGGGTGTGGGTGAGCGCCGTGATGGGTCTCCAATGGTGCTGTCCTCAGGGTCCTCATCCGAGGTGCTTTCAGCATTGGGATCGGGGCCACGTTTGCCTGGCGATGACATGTCAGATGTGCCTAGAACAGAAAGTGGAGATTATTAATGCTTGGCAGCCGCATTGAACACAGAACAGTGGACTCAGAGTAACGCTGAGAGGTGGATGATGTGTTGCAGGATCCTCATGTGGGTTTTCGCAGCCAACCTCACTGTCGCCGAAGGAATGGTTGACACCCTCTCCGGCCAGCTTCAACACCCCACCCTCAACTGGAGTAAGGACCTCGATGACCAGCACTCCACTCCAGGTCTGGGACCTCTCCAGGCGATTGTGGGTTATCATGACCCGCATAAAGACAGATGGAGAGAGTGAGTGCAAGGTGCATGCCAGGCCAAATGAGAAGGATGCCAGGAGTGCGTCTCTGCTGACTGGAGCCATGGACGAGGTGAAAATTTTAAGTTAGACACAGGAGCCAGTGTGACGGTTCTGTCAGTTCAGGAACTGTGGCTAAAAGACCTCTGGCTATGGATGACAGACACACTACTGTAAGGTCCTGTAGGAATCCAACTACTGGTCATAGGCATGATTCAAGATCTGCTTCAGTATGGTAACAAGCAAACAATCAAAATTCTGTATGTCATCTGCAGTCAACCCTTTTCTCTCCTCACTCAACAGAGATGCTTGTGTTGCCCTCAATCTCTTCGAAACAGCAGAAGATGTCAAAACATCCACTGTGATCAACTACACAGAATTGGAGACTCCCAAGAAGTCACCAGTGTTGATGATCATAACTGGGACTTCAGCTCGGAATTGTCCTCACTCTTTGCAGAGGCAGTTATTACAGCTCCTTTGCAGATAGCAGAAAATACTCTTCTTCAGTCAGACCAGCCAAACCACCAGATGAGCACCAACATACTTAAAACAGAAGACACAGAGGAGAAAGAACAGTGGCAGAAGGTTGAATCTGAAATTCAGAGTCAAACAGTTGCTGTCACAGAACCAGGAAAAACGACAGCAATGAAACTGGAGCTTCAAGCTCACACGCACAACATGAAGTCAATCCTGGAGCAGGAGAGAAGCGACCATCAACTCACCAAGGCAAAACTTAGGGAGGCACAAGTGCACATGAAGAAACAGAGCACAGCATTAGAAGCTGAACTGTAGCTTGAGCTCAAGGATGAGGAACATACAAACATAAGGAGGGAAACCTTCAACTTCCAGGGAGAACATGGCGAACCCCACCAAAAAAGAAAGCCCAAGTGAACATTCCCTCCGGAAGGAGAGGGATAAGCCCATGATATCCGACCAAGGAAGACAGATTGTCAACAAAGGAAAATATAACACTAAGAAGCACAAGAAGCGAACCAAATTTTGTGTCCCAAATAATTGAAAATACCAAATACGACAACTTCAAATCCAGACCAACAAAATGAGCCCAAAGCAATTGAGACTACCACTCCTTCAAACTTGAAAAGAATGAGATCTGGAAGAGTCATAAAGTCTCCAGAATGTCTGCAACTGTAAAGTCAGAGACTTGGGGGGAGAAGGGGTAGCATGTAAATATTATTGTAAATACACTTCGGTAAAGAATTGGAGGGAAGTGTAGTATTAGGGTGTCCTGGAGTGTCAGGGTTAATGTGGGACTGGGGAAACAGTACCACCTGCTGTATGCTGTAGAGAATCACATGGAATAGTAGAATGCAGTTTGGTATGAAGGTAGCACCTAGTCATGACTGTATCCTGTATATATACATATAGTTATGTTATTAATAAACAGTTATTGTTCAACCAAAAAAGCCTCTAGACCTCTTCATGAGATAACATACAAATTACAACAGTATTCATTTCTAAATTCTATACTATTAGCATCATTTCGTGACTCCACAGTCTTCATGAAGCTTGACATGAGATGGAACTATCTTTAGATACAATTAGCAAATCAAAGCCAATACCTTATAGCTTTTGTTACTCACAGAAGCATGTTCCATAACCGCAGAATGCCCTCTAGACTAAGTTCAGCACCTAGCACATTCCAGAAGATTGTTTCTTGTCAGACGTTGAGGAGATGCTCAAACTACTCCATGATGTCATTGTCCATGGAAGGAACAAATCAGAACACGATCAATGGTTTTTAGCAGTGCTCACTCTACCCACACAACACAATTTGCTGCTCAACAAAGTCAAATGCACATTTTTGGCACCCAAGATTGAATTTCGAGGGTACAAATTGACAACAGCTAGTGCAAAACCAACACACGATAACATCAAAGCCATTCATGCACTTTTGATCTCGTCTAACGTGAAAGATTAGGCATTGTTAATCAGTACTACCAACTTTCATCACAAATTAATTCCTAAGTACGCAGAGTTTGTAGAGCCTCTTCAGAAAGCTGCACAATGAGAATGGACAATCACCCAACAAACCATTCACTACACATGTGGAAACACATGTCACAACAGATCAGGAACGCAGTTGGGGATGTATTCTCACAGTACATGGAAAGGAGCAAATGACCAATCTCTTATGTGTACGCCCATTGTCAGAAATTGAGCTCAAATACTCTGCTCGAGAGCATGAAGCAATAGCCAGTATCTAAGCTTGTGAACATTGGCACATGTATCTCTACATTATAAATTTCACTCTCAGCACTGATTGCCAAGTGCTGACTACATTGTTAGCCATGTCAGGATCTGGTCACTGACCTCTATACATCTAGAGGTTAGACCATCCTCATCACTACAGCTTCGGGATCGAGTATCTCCATGTTTCATACAGCCAAGTGAATAGCTGACATGCTTAGCTGTACTACTATCGCAGACAGCGTTAGTGATAGCAAAGAGACTTGCAAAATTGAACACTAATCTTTCCCTCTTTAGGAACATGTTAATTCAAATTCATGCATTTCATATCTACTTCTTATTGCATTTAAAACTGAATTCACAACTAGGTGTTTACCATTCAGCAAATGTCTCTGATCTGAATTGTGTAGAAATTAACTCCGCTCCAGTGATCATGTATTAACCTTTTTTTGCCAAGGACATGGTGAGAATTTGTATAAAATGAGATCAATTGAAAGTTAGTTATTTCCATGGTCAATCTTTCAGTCACCCTCAGGCCCTTTCATCCCATTGTGTGTCCACAGCCACTGCCAGAATTATCCCACTATTGGCTTATTGGAGAATTAGGAATGGATGTTGTTGTTTCAGATATGCAGGATGGAGACAGTTTGTTCTCTCCTTTCCCAGTAATGTTATCCAGAACTGTTTGAATCAGTTTGTTTGCATTCTCTATGCCATTGCCCTTTCCAAAGATTTTCCATGATGACCATAAAACACAGTTTAAGTTAATTGTAAATTTGCCAGTTTTCCCAGTTGGCTGTTTAGTAGTATTAAGTCCAGACCTTGGAATTCTGATGTTTTGCAGATGTCTTGGATGAACCTTGGTCCTAATGCAACAAAATATTAATTGGGATAAGTCTTTCACACCTTCATCAAAGGGCAGGCTGCCATTGGCTCATACAGTTTTTTGTGTGTGGGGTGACTAACCTTGTTTCATTCGGTTCAAATGATTCATAAAGAATCCAGCAAAGAAACTGGAGGATGCAGGTGCTTTGTCACTGACTTTCCTGATTCAATCTGGAAGACCTTAGGAATTGAAGTGTTGGAAAGAATATGCAATTATTCAGCATCATAGTGAGCTACAAAAATGGATTTGCCCTTTAGGTTATTAAACCAGTCCAATTTAAATTGCTGCCATTATAAGGGGCAAGGTTGCCATTAGAATTAGAGTGTGCACAGCACAATCTCAAGCTTGTGCCAAAGCGGTATGCTCCTCCTCAGTCCTTTTTTTATTAGCTTAATGTATTATCAAGGTCATGTATCTTGCCAGAGGCAGAAACAAAAGGTCAGTTTTATTTTGAGGAATACCAGATTAGTTTTGCTCAGATAATGCCCTTTTGCAATGTAGATTGATCCTTGCACTGCTTCCCCTCAATTGACAGAGCAAAAACTATGCTATTCTAGGTAATTATTTCTAATGACAATTTAGTCTAGGATTCAAACCAATAGCAATTTACTATAAATGATTTATTTTTAACTTTACACCAATCAAGTTTATCAAGCATCCCTCATCAGGAACAATTCTTATGCAATGTATGTTCCCTTGATGGCCTCAGTTTAAAATGCTGTATTCTTGCACAATTATCTAAAATGGGTTCATTAAGTCTGTACAGCAACAGCTTGCACTTCTGCCAAGCTTCTCACATAGACGAAGTCCTCTCAGAGCTTGGTAGTCTGCTGAAGAAGGACTGAAGAAGAACAGTAATGAAAAGGAAAAACAGAGATGCTTCTGAAAGCACATAAAGATTTATTAGAAGGGTAATGAAAATCATAAGGGAGATTCATGATCAGATAAGGGAATTTAGGGTGAGAGCACCAGAATGTAGGACTGAAGCAGCAACTACAAACGGTAGAGCAAGGAACGAGAGGTAGTCTGGCATTGTAAAGTGTATTGGTGTTGATGACATTAGGAAATTACTGAGTTAGTGTCAAGTGAAGCCATGACGGATCCTCAGGAAGAATTGTTTGGGCAAGTAGAGTTTGGTCAGAATGCAGGAGTCAGGCCAGTGGATGAGGAAATGGGCTGTAGTGAAAAGATGAGTTGTAATTTGTATAGAGGGCAATGGGAGACAGGCTGAGAGATTTGATAAGATTTAAGAGGAAATAAGACCACTCGGGGATGAAGGGCGAATGTCTATTTGGGGAAGATGTTCAATCTTTTGTATCAGTTTTATAAATGATGGTGAAAGCATGAAAGTAAAGAAAGCAAAACAAAAAACTTTCATTTATAAAGCAACTTTGATGATCTTAGGATATCCTCAAGCAATTCACAGCTTATGAAGTACTTTGGAAGTGTAACGATGGTTGTAAAGTGAGGGGAGAGACACATAACCAACGCCTTTATTTCACCTAATAATGACTTAAACACCCTTCTACAATTGAGAAGTTTTTTCTTCTTCTTTCATGGGTCGTGGGTGTTGCTGGCAGGGCCAGCATTTGTTGCCCATCCTTAATTGCCCTTGGCTTGCTAGGCCATTTCAGAGGGCAGCTAAGAGTCAACCACATTGTTGTGGACCTGGAGTCACACATAGACCAGGCCAGGTAAGAATGTCAGATTTTCCTCCCTAAAGGACATTAGTGAACCAGATGGGTTTTTATGACAATCAGTGGTGATTCCATGCTCTGAAAGTAGCTTTCAATTCCAGATTTTATTAATTGAATTTAAATTTCACCAGCTGCTATGGTGGGATTAACCTGTCCCCTTAGAGCATTATTAGCCTGGGCCACTGGACGACTAGCCTAGTAACATTGCCACTGTCTCCCCCTATAATAATATACAATAAATATGCAATAAACAACTGAAAATGTGTTTGCATAGTGAGCCTTTTCCCAACCAGTATTGGGAAGTTGGATATTGCCATCTTTAACATTTGAATGAATGGTTGGAAACAGCTAGAGTCCCCAGCTGGATTTTCAATGCCCCCACAAGACGCACATAGACAGAAGATTGCCCCCAGAGAGGATGTATGGGGATAAAAGCTGAAACTCTGAGTATTTTTGGATTCTCACTCTTATAGTGAAATCGGGTGCTGAGCTAACTTTCATGGAATTACTACCAGGAGGATTCATACAAACTTGTTCAATAAGACAGGAAGCACTAACTTAGTTACTTACAAGCTTGCAATTCAAGACTGTGTGCAGTTTTCACCCCGTGGAGATTTACATGCTTTACTTTTAATCATCTTGCATTCATGCTATTTTTGATTGTTGGACTGCTACATATCAAGCAGAAACGTATTTGCTATAATGGCTGATAAATGAAAATTCAACACCTTGGGCTGACACCAGGGACATAAATTCCTCTATTCAAAAGGAACGGTGTTACCTCCAACCCAAATGTGAGGTAAGCAGAATTAGACATATAATGCGTGATGGGAACGGATGCTTCAGTTCCATCACCATGGAAACCATTCTTGTAATAATTAATGTAGCAGTGTGTAAATGTTTGCAGTAATACTAAAGAAAGGCGGTGATCATACAGTGCATGGGCAAAAGCTATTAAACTGTCTAATTCTACATGTAATGAATGATTTCCTTCATAGTAGGAAATCTTAAGAATGCTTTTCCAAATAAATGGAAAACCTTCCAGAATTCTGGACCAACCGCTGCTAATTTGAGACTTAAGAGGTAAAAACGCTTTTAATTTTAAACTTAATAATTTTACAGGGAGCAATGGCAATACTCACTGTTTATTAGAGATCCCAGGGGGTGGTCATCGCTGTCCTTTTGCAAGTCAGCCCCAGGCGGTGGCAGGGTCCCATGCTCAGGGACACAAACTGTGGCCCACTTGGAACCAATATCAGTGGTGATGATGGAAGAGCTGCAACCTTGAAAGACATGGTGCTTCCTTCAAGAAGAGGACTTGAGTTTCTTTTAACTATGCCTGGAGCAGGGTTTTTCATTTGCTGTGCGGAGGCGGGCCCGGCATGCCAATACGCAAAATGACATGCGATGAGACGGGTGTATGTCCCGACGTCATCGCGCTGTCTCGCTATGTTTCGTTTGGTGGGTGCGCGCCGGAGTCGGCTGCATGCCTGCCGATATGTAAATGGCCTATTAAGGCCATTAAGGAAGTGAGTAAGGTAATGATTGATGCTGCCCGTCCAACCTTAAGGTTGGCGGGCAGGCGCAAAGGCCAAGCTGCCTTCACGTTTTTTAGGAAACCTCATCCACGAGCGGGATGAGGTTTCCTAAAGCTTTTAGTAAATAAATAAAAAATGTATCCGAGATATAAAAACATGCCCCATCTCATGTGGCAAAGTCACATGAGGGGGCATGTTTAATTACATTTTTTCTCCTTTTATTTAATTATTTCAACATCGATTCAATCTCCCTGAGGCAGCTCCATGCCTCAGGGAGATTGAAGTGCTCTTTCTCTCTCCTCTCTCTTGCCCGCACAGGTAGTGCTGAGCGCTACGGCTTGCGTCTTATGCTGGGTGGGCCTTAATTGGCCTGCCCATGTAAAATGGTGGCACGGAGCCAATCATGGGCGGCAATCGGCACCGTAACTGCCCGCTCCCGCTCCCACTGAGCCCACCCGCCTCCTGAAAATTCAGGCCCTGAGGAACGCAATGGGAAGCCACCTCATGTATTCTATTCCCTAGTAATAATGCTAATAAGATCATAATAAATATGAGCAGGAGTAGGCCATTTGGCCCATTGAGACTGCTCTGTCATTCAATAACATCATGACTGATCTGATTGTGGCTTAACTCCACTTTCCTGCCTGCTCCCATAATCCTTGGCTCCCTTGTCGATCAAAAATCTTTCTAACTCAGCCTTGAATATATTCATTGACCCAGCCTCCACTGCTCTCTGAGGTAGAGAATTCCAAATATTAATGACCCTCAGAGAGAAGAAATTTCTCCTCATTTCTGTCTTAAATGGGAGACCCCTTATTTTGAAACTGTTCTCTAGTTATAACTTCTTCCACGGGAGGAACAATCTTTTCAGTGTTTACCCTGTCAAGTCCCTTCAGAACCTTATACATTTCAATAAGATCACCTCTCATTCTTCTAAAGTCCACAACCTGCACAACCTTTCCTCATAAGAAAACCCTTTCATTCCATCAATCAGCCTATCTGAGATGTATTCCTGTTGGGCCTTCATTCCTTTCCATGCAGGTATGGACAGTATACAGGGAACTCCAAATGCCCTTATAGGTGAGGAGGAAGTGCAATTCAGTCCCTTGAGCCTGCCCCACCATTCAATACGATCATAGCTGATCTCATTTCGGCCTCAACTCCAATCTCCCGTCCTCTCCCCATAACCTTTCAACCCGTTACTAATTAAAAATCTGTCTATCTCCTCCTTAAATTTATTCAGCATCCCGGCATCCACTGCACTCTGAGGTAGTGAATTCCACAGATTCACGACCCTTTGATTTAAATCTACCATCCCTTAGCCTAAAACTATGGCCTTTCATTCTAGAATGCCCCAGAAGGCGAAACATCCACTCTACGTCTACTTTGTCTGTCCCCTTTAGCATCTTATATACCTCAATTAGATCTCCTCTCATCCTTCTAAACTCTAGCGAGTATAGGCCTAAACTGCTCAATCTCGCCTCATAAGATAAGCCCCGCATCTCTGGAATCAATCTAGTGAACCTTCTCTGAACCGCCTCCAATGCAACTATATCCTTCCTCAAGTAAGGGGACCAAAACTGTGCACAGTACTCCAGGTGCGGTCTCACCAATGTCTTGTACAGTTGCAACAACACTTCCCTATTTTTATACTCTACTCCTTTAGCAATAAATGCCAAAATTCCATTTGTCTTCCTTATTGCCTGCTGTACATGCATACTAGCTTTCAGCAAATCACATACGTAGACACCCAGATCCCTCTGCACTGAAGCATTCTGAAGTTTCTCTCCATTTAAATAATGTCATATCTTTCCTAATGGGGATGAACAGTGTACAGGGAGCTCCAAATGCTCATAAAGGGGCACGTGGAACTGCAAAGGGCTCCAAATATAGTATAAATATTATCTGGCTAGGAACTGTTAAAAATGTTACCCAGGTGTCTTTCTTCTGGCGAGGTCGACTGTCGCGTATAATGGAAGCGGCTGATGGACATGGTGGGGTATCTTTTAGCCAGAAAATGCTGGAAATACTCAGGCCAACACAATTCAAAGGCACAAGACAGGCAATGTAAATGGGAGCAGCCAAACTTCTTGGTGTCACATCTGGCAGTTGGGGGGCAGTAAGGCTTCCCAGTCATCAACATGTGAACTCTTTATGGAAAATTGCTGAGCATGGAAATTTGGAAATGAGGGCAATGATGAGAAGGGGGAAGCTGGAAAATGCCCAGAGAAAAATTGGAAAATGCAGACTTAACATTCCCTGACTGATAGAAGTAAGATGGAGAGATTGTGGTGATTTTGAAACAAGAGGAAAGAGCAAGACAATAAATTGTGGTGAAATGAACAGAGGCTGACCTTTATACCCATTGTGTGATGGTTAGTTGGCTGTACAAAAGCAAGGGCGAGCCCATTTTATTTTTTGAGCAACATATGAAGCTAACTGTTTCACGCTGCTACTATGCAGTGGCAACACGAGTGGTATTTGCCACTAACAGGATGCTGCTGTCAAGCCAAAAAGACTTTCTGCCTATCACACAAATAAGTAATGTGGTATGTGAATTTCAGTGCCAGTGTGTTGCTAGGTCTGTAGGCCGTACATCTCAAAGGTTGACGAATCATATCATACAGCATGTCCCAGCTGCTGTTCGCAACGGGCAGGGTACAGACTATACATAACCAGCCCGTGCTTGCAAAACTCAAAACATAGTGTCCAAAGTTACATGTAATTCCACGATTTGACAACATTTGCTAAATAATCCTCAGTGTGCTAAGAATTATGCTGACCACCAATTTAAGATTGTCAGTTGGGCTCGCAGTGTGGCATGTTTGCATGTACTGGAAGCTCCGTATATTAATACACAGGACCCTGTTCTTTGCAAACAGAAAGAACATTTACATACCTTGTGCCTGTTTCAGCTAAACAAAATTAGTGACAGTCATTTGTTGACTGATTCCTCAGGGCAATGCCTTGACCAATCATGGTCAAGCTGCTTGGTTTAAATTCCAAACAATGCTTGGCAGTTAACTGTCAGTCACCATCAGTGGTGAATTTTCCACGGCAATGCCACTTGCCAACCCATCAGCACTCTCTTCACATACAGTATAAATTGTTGTTTTGCCCTTATATTGGTATTCTTGCGAGTGTCCTGATGGATGCAAGACATGTCTCTTTTTTCAGCAATACTCAAGTTAATATTTAATTTGCAATTATCATCCCTGATACGTGAAAATTTGAAGATTCTAAATCTTTATTTTAATCATGCTGTGGAGCTATAACTTCAAAATGGTTCAACTAATACCACAATAGTTTTAATTGTAAAGTAAACATTTACATAGACATGTTATCTCCCTGTGGATTTCCAAATACTTTAATGGGAAGTTGAATATATGCCCAACAGTTATAGACTTTATATTCTTTATAATTTGATTATATCCTTCAGTGTAATGTTCCTCCTCCTATTCAGTCCTCCTAACACAACCTGATCTCACTCATGAACCCCTGACTTCCGATCAAATTAAATTACAGTGTCTAACTCCACTGCCTGTGATGTGCTGTTAATGTATGACTGAAACGGCAACCACTTCAGTTGCGTAACCTAAGCGAAGAAGCTAGCTTTTGGGCAATCTGGTTATTTAAGACTTTATTTTTCAAATGCCGGGGTAGAAATTGGAATGAACTTCATCTGTTTTTCACATGTAATGCTGGCGCCAAATTCCACTGTTTTTGGTGCTCACTGGCATTAGGCAGCCTTGATGGTCACCTGAAATCTCTGTTTGATCAATTTAAATATGCAAAGCAGAATCCCGTGCCCATTTAGGGACCCTTCTGCAAAATTTGTGAACAAGAAACTACATGGGCTCTGCATTGCGCATGATTCAACTGGTTTTTCCAGCTCTACAGAGACCTAAGCAGCAGACCACGGGAGACCTCCAAAGAAATGACAGGAACAGTTCTCTTTTATAAAGGTTTTTCCTCATGGCTCCACAGCAATATTGTAGGATTCTGGCAGCTTGTGTTATGCCCACCCTCAGTTGTTCCATTACCCACTGCCCCCTCCCACCCCACCACAGGATTTAGCTGAAGACTGCTGCTGCAAGGACCAAGTTCAATCCCCGAGGTCAGGCACGTTGCCTCCTGAAGGCACGACAGGTAATGGCAGCTCACCTCTATTATTGAAACATGACACCAATACCCAAGAGTGATCTTTGGGCCACTGGCTTCTGGCACCCTTCTTGGCCATAAGCCCAGGCCTAAATTAATTTCTGCCCACTTGTATTTGCCCACACTCCCTGGCCACAACTCATTGTTATCCCAAAACATAACTTCATGAAAGAGGAGATGATCTCAAATTCTGTTCATGGATTCACAAATATGTGTCAGCTTTAAATTACCTGAAAAAAACAGGCACACAATGGGGATCCCCAAAAAAAGGTCACAAATTGTCTCTCCCAACCTTGCCTCAGCTGTGATGGAGCCGCTTGCTAAAAATGCATAGCTACCTCGCTGCTAGTTATCCCGAATAAAAGATTCATTGCATAATCTGCTTATAGGGGCAGCTCAAATAATGAACACAATTGAAATAATGTCAGACAGCGACCTGTCACCGCTTCTGTTCCTTATGATGTCTCAGGGGAGGCAACTGATGAATTGAAGGCTGACAAATTCCTGCCAAGGCAAGGGGGCTGTCAGGGAGAATTTGGTAATATCCTTGGAGAATCACTACAGGATCTTTACAGAGGAGCCAGGTTTGTTCTATTATTGTTTCTGCTAGAGCCTCTTTAAAATTATAATTCTCTGTGAATTCAGACCTCCTACATCACTTAAAGCGGCAAGGGGGAAGGATGTAAAAGCAACAGCAATTGGCTTAGGTACAGTGTAATTTTTAATGTAGCTCATTGAAACTGCTGCTGCACACATCTATTTGGCCCAATTGCTTTCAGCATATCACACATGAACCAAAGGAATCCTCATACTAATATAACATTCACCACTATTTGTATTTCTGTAAAACAATACCTCCCAAAACACCCCACTGACCCTTGGGTAATAGGCAACTATCCACTCGTATCTGATGATGTATGGCTGGCTGGTTTGCTTTGCCAGTTCTTGTACACTGTGGGTCGTAAATTGGGTAAATAGGCCTGCGGCAGTGAGATTTCATCCCTTCCCCCAGTAATTTGACAACGTCATTGATCATACATTGCTTTAATGATGTGCCTATCAAATTTTAATTTGTGCGGCTTATTTTAGGAGATGTAATGGGGAAAAACCAGAAGCGTACACTATATTATAAAAATATTGAGATATATATTGGAATGGTGAGCCAAGTTGAGCTTTTTTTTATATTAAAGTGATGCATATGTACATCACAAAGTTGTCGTGCTGCCTGCATCAGAAAGAACATGTGCAGGTCAATCCTGCAACATGATCCTCACATCTGTTTTCAAATGTTATGAATTTTGAGCCCATCATTTCCCAACTGTGAATATATGTAGATTGGTATGCATCATTAATTTGGGGATTTGGTGCTGCAACCATGGCTTCAAACTATATTGTCCATAATAAATGAAATATAAAATAAAACTGAGTACAGAACTGAAAAAGCGTGTCAGGCTTTCTGCAGAATCATATCAGTAAATTTGATTGCCAGATCTGAATTTCCTGCATAGCACAAATTGTGCCTGAATGATGGAATAAACTTCCTTTGCATTTAGAAATACAGTAGCTCACAAGATTATGATGATCACTGAGTCATCACATTCCATCCATGTTAAAAACATATCTTGCTCTGATAAAAAGGGTGCAGGGAGAAGTTATTCTTTTTCTACCATTGGTCTTCTAATGGGAGGTGGGAACATGAACACAGGTCTGAAATGTCCCTGGGTTCAACCTTACCCAAGAGATTATAGAGTGATTGGGCCAGATTCACAGGAATGATATATTGGAAAATACTAAGCAAGCAATGTTTTTTGAGGATAGCTTGGATAGGATAAAAATAAAGAATGTACTGAATTGCAATGAGGATAATTTCAAAACCCAGAGATAAGAGAATTGGGTGGCTCAATAAATGAGCATTCTGTCCTTTCACCACTATTTCCTGGGTTTTGGCCAAGTACGCACTGATTAGATGAAATTCCCATTGCTCGAAAACTGCTGGATTTTTATAACACTGATTCAAGATGAGCTCAAACTTTTAAGCAACCGGGAAAATAGGTAGTAGGTGCAGTTTAATATCAAGAAGGAACCAAAAATGTAACAGAGCTGTTGTGTAGTATGTTGAGTGGGGAGTATTTGAGAGGTTACTGTAGGTATATGTATAAAATCATGAGGCCAATGGAAAGGCCAAGTCAGGTCAGGTAATAAAATGCTTGTGATATTGATTAATTCAACATTTTAAAAAACTGAATTAACACCTGGTTAAGAATAGTGCTGAAGGTTAGAAAAATGAACTTGAATATAGATACCCAGGTATTTAGTGAGGGATATGATTTTAATCCTGTTGGAACCATGGAAATGACATTTGTGAACTAGAACTTGTCAGGGCTGAATAATATAGATTGTTCTGTTCAATTGACCTCCTAGGGTTTCCATTCACTTCAAGGGTGAGAGAGAAAATTCACAGAGCATTATTAGCTTTAAAGCTTTGCCTATAGCTATTTGTCTCTATCAATGTGGTTTTAATAAATATTGGGGAGAGATCAAATGGCATCTGAAAAGCTGAACTGGCTGTGGCACTTTTAGAAAAGGGAACACTTGAGGATTAACCTATTAGGAGTCTTTAAAATCATGAAGAGAAGTTGCTACCATTAGTGTGGTAGTCCAAAGCTATGGGCCTTCAATAAAATATATTAAACAATAAATTTAATAACAAGCTCAGGGGAAGGTTCCTCATCGAGACAGTATTTAGAATGCGGAACTTGTTATCACATGGAATGGTTGGGGTGAATGGCAAAGATACATTTAAGGGGAAGCTAGAGGGAAAAGAAATATGTTATGTTGATAGAGTTTAATAAAGTAGAGTGGGAGAAGGGTTAGGGTCAGCAGTATAAATACCAGCATAGAGCTCTTGGCCAGAATTGAATGTCTTTATGCTGTAAATTTCAGGTAATGACCTGTTGAGAAGTGCAAGACATGAGGGATGAATGGCCTTTTCTTGTCCTGCGTTTTTTTACATTTTACCCCTTGGTATTTCTGCTTATGGGCTTCTAGACTACAACAAAAAAATCTGTCAGATCAATCAATAAAGCCAGCCTGCTAGTTAGACTCTTTTTAAGTAAAACAAAAAATTTCAATAAATTTACCGAAAATCAACAAATGAAAAGGGAGGGGGTAACAACCCATGGTAGGACACTGTAACTAAAATTAAAACGTGAAAGGTAACAACTAATTAAACCAAAATATCATTACCGCAGGTGATGATGCACCCCAATCCCCACGGTTCCCACTGGCCACGAAGGCCTCTAGCGTACCATTGGGCACTGTGTGCTCCCTTTCCAGGGCCACTCAGCCATGAAAATAGGCATGGTAGAGGAGCAGACAGTCTGGCCAGGTGATGCCCATGACCGCCAGCTGCCTGGACTTGTTGATGTCCACCTTGGTCAGGCCTAGCAGCAGGCTTATGAGGAGGCTCTCCTTCCTCCCTGCCCCGCTCCACATTGAGTGACCAAAGATCAGGGGCATGGGGCTGAAATGCAACTAAAAATTGAGGAGCAGCCCCTTTAAATAATGAAAGAGGGGCTGCAACCTCAGGCAATCAACATATACATGAAACACAGACTCCCCTTGGCTGCAGAAAACACATGCGGCCTGGAAGTCCGTGATCCACCTTAACCTGCAATTGCATGGCACAGCTGCATGCAACACCTTCCACGTCAGGTCCCCAATGGAGAAAGGGAGGACTCTGCATAAAGAGCCCTCCACTTGGGTCCTCCCCCGTGAACGGACAGCAGGACAGAGTGACACGGCATGTCCTGATGGTGGAGGAAAGCAGGAAGTGTCCTGGAAGTGCAGGGTGTGCAGCAGCAGGAAACCCCTCCGCGCCGAAAGGAAAGGCATGGAGGGCACTTCCACGAGACGGCTCAAATTGTGGGGTTGTGGCTCCCAAGGGAGGTGTAGGGATGCAGGACCAACGTGGAATTCCATCTGAACAGGGGTCAGCCTGGACTGAAGTCCACCGTACGCTTGAGCTGCCTCAACACCACGAGTGTCATCGTGTCCGAGCACAACTGTTTTCAGGCTATTGATGGCTTTGGCTGCGAGTTGGGCATCAGCAGACACATGCCTGACAAACTGTTGCAGTGTCATCCAGCCCACTCCTCAGTCCACTCCTCTGCCATCCAGCACGCACCTGACTCTGGTCATCCCTGTGGCCCGAGCCCTCTCATCTGCCGGCCATCAGAATCCATATTGATGGAGGTGCAGACTCCTGAGCAGTGGCTCGCTGATGGTAGCTGCTACTCCTGACGGGAGAGAACTCAGGCATGAGGCAACCTTGTTCCAGACCTTGATCAGTTCTCTATATGGACAGGCAAATCCTACAAGAAGACATTGAGACCTCCCAGGTCCATAAACAGGAGCTGCAGGTCATAGTTCAAGCTGTGCACTATGCGGAAGAAATATGTCGCCGGGGCACACCATTGGGTAGGGGGTTCAATGTAGAGGTATTGTTGAAGGGGCTGGAGATGGAAAGTTGCCACTTGAGTACGAAGGCACACCAGCAACTGACCGTCATCCCTAAGCGGGAGATACAGAACCTCAGCAGTGACCCAGTGCATCCTTTTGCCTCAGAAGAAGTCATTAAGCTTCTCTGTATTTTTGTGACAAAGTCCAGGGGAGGGATCAAAGTGACCAGCTGGGACCACAGCATCGAGTGATCAGCTGGTTTATGATCAACACTCGAACGCTGTAGGACAGCACTCGGAGCAGTCCTGTGCAGCGCCCTAGGCGAGTGGTAGTCTGCTAGTTATACAGTCAATCAGGCTGTTCTGTTGTTTGTTATGTTAATAGTCAATAACCATCAACAACTTGACAACTTAAACAGCCTAATGTTTTGGCTGGATTTGAGCTGAAAATGCATTTAGTTGAGGTGGAAGCTCAGCCATGAACTTGTTGAATGGTAAAGCAGGCTCAAAGGGCCAAATGGCCTACACCTGCACCTATTTCTTATGTTGTTAGGAGGCAGTTAAAAAATAATGTTGATAGAAAAATAAAGCTTGGTCTGTTTATGCGTCTTACTGGTAAACAGAAACAGGAAGTCTTAAGTTGGCTAAATACATTCATTGTCCCGTGATAACCAGCAATGTCATATAATCAAAGCATTCAATCCCTGCACAGCTAAACATGTCAATAGCAAGGGAAATGTTAGATATGAGACTGATGTTCAGTAGAAGTGAGACTGATTTATTGCAAGTCCATTTAAATAGGTAAAGCTGTATTTACTTTTAGGAATAGAATACATTCACATAGATTGTAATTTAAAAATTTGACCAAGGCATGAGGGTCTTTGTGCAGCACTTCAGCTTATGTGAAACCAAACACCGCCTCTTTAAATGATCACGTGAGTAAATGCCAATCAACACTTAAGTCAAAGTGATAATTATACAGCCAGAGATCAGTGTGGAAGGCCGGAAGGGAACAATATTTACCAGGGGAGCTAACATGTTGTGCATGAGAATAGAAGAAGAGGTTTAAAAAAATAGATATGTAAGATTGAAAGGAGGGAGATAATTTATAACTAATTAAATTGAGAAGGGATAAAACCATACCTTTGACTCGGTTGTATCATCGCATGTTAAAAGAAATTAGGGTTAGTAGAAGTTAGCAGAATCATGATCATATATATATAAAAAATAATTAATTAAGGTAATTGTGCAAGAAGACTGATGGACGGTTGAGGTAATTCCTATATTTAAAAAGTGATTTAGCTCCAGATTTATTCTATTGGCCAATTATCTTAATGTCATTGGTTGGAAAGATAATAGTAAAGCATCTAGAAACTGAAAACATAATAAAGAACAGTCATCATAGATTGCATAAGCGAAGATCATGCTTAATCAGCCATAGTGAATTCCTTGGAGAAGTAACAGGAAAGGTAGATAAGGTAATGTAATAGATGTTATACATCTATATTTTCAAAAGGCCTTTGATAAGTTACCAGATATTAGACTCATGATGAAAGTAAGAGCATATGGAGCTGGGCACAGGTAGAAGAAAGGATATCAAGCTGGTTGCAAAACAGAAAACAGTATCAGTTGAAGGTAATTACTCAGACTGGCAAATGGTAGTGAGTGATGCTCCACAAGGATGGGTGTTGGGATCACTGATGTTCACTATTTACATAAATGATTGGACTCAATCAGAAGTACAATAACAAAATTTGCAGATAACGCCAAATTACGGGGTGCCATTAATACAAAGAAGGACATTAATAAGTTTGAAGATTTGATGTGTAATTGGCAAATGAACTTTATTATAGAGAAGCATGAGATTCAAATAATAATGTGGCTACACACTTCTTGGAAAATATGTCTAAATGGAATAGAGAAGGAGAGATATCTAGGGATAGAAATGCTAAACCACTAAACACAGAAAATAGAAGCAGGAGTAGGTCTTTCGGCCCTTCGAACCTGCTCCTACTAAAGTAGTGACACAGGCCAATATGGCCATAAAAAAGGCAAACAATTCATTGTATTTCATTTCTCAGAAGATAGTGTTGGAATGCAGAGATGTAATGTCAAATTTGTAAAAAAAAGGAAAACTTTGGCTGGTCCATGCTTGGAATACTGCGAACAGCTAGGCCTCCGTATTATAAAAAAGGATATAGAGGTGCTGGGGAAGGTGCAAAATAAAGTTATTAGGATGATGCCAGAACAGAAAGATACCTGATGATAGCTGTTCTAGTGTCATATAACAGTTGTAATTAGTGTGTCCTAAATCAACACCAACATTAAATGTACCCTGCTTATTTGGATTCTTGGTGGGTTAAGAATCTCATTGCTTTCTTTAAAGCTTATGGTTATATTTAAAGACAGCCTGATTTAACACTCTGACCCGGTTGCTCTAGAAAATATATCAAACTTGCACAAAATATCAAACCAAATGAAGGCTGTAAATGCCTAGATTGAATTTGGGACAATGGGGCTTCAATGGATATGACAACTGCAACTTGCATTCATACACCTTCATTATTAACAAGGAAGTTCCAAGGCAAGCTAAAGAAAGAGCAATTCAGAGGGTGAATTAAAGCTTGAAGGAGGGTCTTAAAGGAGTAGAGGGAGGTGGAAGGCTTTAGGGAAGAAATGTTAGACAGTGGGACATAGAACACGTAAGACATAGATGCCAATTGTGCGGTGAAAAGGAGGGTGGAATAAAAAAAGATGGGTATCAAAGGGGTTGCAATTGAACGGAGACAAGTGTGCCAGGGGTACAGGGGAATGGAATTACCACTATTATCATCATCATTGTCACAATTAAACAAATAATTATTGAACTCCTTCCATGATCTCCTCATCATCATCTTCCTCCTCTCCCCTTTCATTCCCTGTGCCGGACCTGTGGTAAAAGCGGAAATGAGGTAGGGATGGTCATGCAGTATGTAGTGAGGCTGATGAAATGAAGACAGCTTGGGAGTTCAATGGGAGCTTGGCTCTATAAAATGTGATAAGAGGTGTTTCTTTAAAGCTGCAGGTTACACTATCCCACCGCCCTCACAATTGCCGACTGCCAATCCACCTTTGTAACTCAGTGGCTCAGTAGCCTGCTCCTCGAGAGCAGTTCTGAGTTCTATCCACCAGCAATTTCCTCTCCTGGATATTGTGTACCAGTTTCTCTTGGAACAACTAATAGAATTTGATCAAGACAAGCATCTGAAGGGTCATTACCAGTGGCAGCATATAGCTGATATAACTGTGTAGACAAGTATTCAAAGGACTCTGTTATATGATAAGTTTGAGCTGTAAGGGGCTACATGCAGGAAAAGCAGATGAGGAAATGTTTCAAACCATGGTTTCAGACTTAAAATGTCATGGTATACCTTGAATAAGAGTGTCATTCCATTCAAGAAGTAAGAATGATTGGTGAAGGAGGACCCATAATGCTCATGAAAAAACAGGATGGTCACCATTCTTTTACTTGGTCTTCCTTCACCAAGTCACTGAACTTTTTCCAACCTTGACATGCTGTCCTGGGAGTTAGGGTGACATTTAATGTCACTGCTATCTTCAACTAAATTTCTCTGTGGCTCCTGTCCTGCAAGCATGGCAGACAGCTTCTCCTCATGGCTAATTTTATCCAGAAGGAGTTTTAAGTCTACATCATCAAAATGTAGGATTTGCCTCTTCTTCTGTCACCACTTACTGAGTCCTTCCTTGTGATCATGTGGTGCCATAGGATGAACTTCTAGGTTCTACTTCTAACTTCAATGAGTGCGATGGAATATTTTCCACTTGCTTAGTGAGTGCAGCTCCAACAACACTCAAGGAGCTCGACATCATCCAGGACAAAGCAGCCCACTTGATTGGCACCCCATTCACTACCTTTAACATTCGCTCCCTCCACCACTGACACATAGTGGCAGCAGTATGTGTGTACTATCTACAAGATGCATGCAGCAATTCACCAATGCTCCTTCAACAGCACCTTCCAAACCAGCGGCCTCTACCACCAAGAAGGGCAGCAGATGCATGGGAACACCACCACCTCTAAGTTCCCCACCAAGCCACACACCATCCTGACTTGGAACTATATTGCTGTTCCTTCACTGTCGCTGGGTCAGAATACGAACATAGGAACAGGGAGCAGGAGTAGGCCATTCAGCCCCTTGAGCCTGTTCTGTCACTTAATAAAATCATTGCTGATCTGATGGTAACTTGAAAACTGCATCCCACCCCGATACCCTATCATCCTCTTGCTTACAAAGAATCGATCCACCTCTGCCTTAAAAATATTTGAAGACTTTGCTTCCTTTTCAGGAAGAGAGTTCTAAAGACTCATGACCCTCTGAGTGAAAAAATTTCACCTCATCTCTGTTTCAAATGGGTGACCCTTTATTTTTAAACAGTGACCCCTAGTTCTACAAAAGGAAACATCCTCTCCACATCCACCCTGTCAAGACCCCTCAGGATGTTAAATGTTTCAATCAAGTCGCCTCTTACTGTTCTGAGCTCCAGCAGATACAAGCCTAGCCTGTCCAACTTCTCCTCATAAGACAACCCACCCATTCCAGGTATTAGTCTGGTAAACCTTCTCTGAACTGCTTCCAACGCATTTACATCCTTCCTTAAATAAGGTGACCAATACTGTACATGGTACTCCAAATGTGGTCTCACTAGTGCCCTGTGCAACTGAAGCATAACCTCCCTACTTTTGTATTCAATTCCCCTCGCAATAAATGATAACATCCTATCAGCTTTCCTAATTACTTCCTGTACCCACATACTAGCCTGGAACTCCCTTCCTAACAGCAGTGCGGGTGTACCTACACCACAGGGACTGCAGTGGTACAAGAAGGGGCTCATCACCACCTTCTCAAGGGCAACTAGGGATGGGCAATAAATGCTGGCCCAGCCAGCGAAGCCCACATCCTGTGAAAGAACTTTAAAAAAAGGTACAGTAGCAGAGGTGAAAGACCTGGAATTGTTTCAGGAATATGATGAGATTAGAATGGATGAAATAAGGTGGGCCTAATGCCCTCCTCATTTGTAATTGTCTTGTGATCAATGTATTGTAAATGTGTTAATAAAATAAAACCAGCTCTGAGCAGCAGTGCTTTATGATATATTTGTTGAATCTTTTGTTGCTTGATAGAGTTTGAATGGACTATGATAGACTGGTGTGTAAGCTGTTGGGGTTGGTGAGGTTAAAGGGCCTTCCTAAAGATGTTAACCAGCGAGTCAGTGATAAAACTGAAAAGGAACAGGTTGACTTTGTAAAGCATTTAGGGACATTTTATCTTCTCTCTTGGTCACTGCAAGACATGAAAGTGGATTCCAAAATGAAAATGTCATTTGTATGTAGCACCAGAGTCCGAGGGATAGCATCAGATTTTTGTTGGGCGTTATTTTAACTCTGTGTAAATGAATGGGCTTTGAGTGACTTTAAAATCTTGCCCTGTGACTCTCCACCTTCTTTTAAAAAGTTCTATTATTAACTGTTTTGTCTTCAAACCTGACAAATATAAGAAAGATAAGAAATATCACCCGTTCAGCAGAAATCTCATTTTAAAGTTTTTCTAGATACTTTTCTTCTTCAGCAAAGCTTACTTGTTTTGAGTTTTTTTTTCATTTTCATATTTTCGTGACTATCATGCTACTGGTAGGAATAATTTTAATTGCTAACATCAGCAGACATCAAAGTAGTTATATTTATCAGCATATGTTAATTGCTCTAAAATGCTTGTGAACACATTGGATTGAATTTTACATGGATCAAGGAAGTCCCTCCACTGGGGCTGAAGATGGGCGAGTCTGCACAGGCAATTTTACTGGTGATGGCCAATTAAAAGGCTGCCTTTGGGACCTCTGTCCAATTGAAGACAGCAGCCAACCTCTCAGATTGCTGGACTAATCTGAGGGCTGGCAGCCCAGCAGCACCACTGATAGACGTGGCTGCTGCTGAAACTTAGGGGAAAAGGAGAGGGTGCCCTTGAAGGGCAGCTAAGAAACTTGTCTCCAGGGTGAGGGTGGGGGTGGAGGTGGGGAGGTGCAGGGGAGGAACGGAAAGGTGAGTGGGCCTTCTTTGGCAATGGGGCAGCCAGAGAGGAAGGTTATGCCGTGGGAACCAGCTTGGAGGCCACCAGGGCCTTCCTAGCAGTCTCCTCACATGGTGGGGTGGAGGGGGGGGGCATGCTGATTCCAGGAAAATCCTGGCACATGGTAAAATAGCCATTAATTGGCCAGTTATGTGAATTAATTAGCCGCACCAACCCATTCCCGCTTCTGGGAATATGTCATGATGGAGGGAACATGTCAGGCTTCCATCATGATGCCTTCTGCCCCCATTTTACCAGATCTCCGACATCCAGCCTATCTCCAGAGGGCTGGTAAAAGTTAGCCCTTTGCCTTCGATCCCAGACCTAAGCACTGTTTCCTTGCCACTAACTCCAACCCTTTCTTTGGCAACTGTCTGTTTCTGAACCAGACTGTTCACAACAATGGTGTCACACTTGATCCCAAAATGATCTCCAACCATGTGTCCCTTCCTACTTACATCTCATAAAGTATCACCTGGCATCTCCCTGCCTCAGCTCAGAGCTGCTGACACTTTCATCCATGCCTTTGTTAATTATTCCAATGCACTCCTAGCCGACCTCCCACTTTCTACTCTCCATAAACTTGAATTCATCTGATGCCCTTTGTCCTAACCTGCACAAAGTCCCATTCATCCATCACCCCTATGCTTACTAACCAACATGAGCTCCTGGTTAAGCAATGCTTTGATTTTAAAACTCTCATCTTTGTTTTCAAATCACTTCTTGGCCTCAGCCCTCTTTATCTCTGTAATCTCCTCCAGCTCTCTCCAAAACCTTAGCAATCTTCTAATCCTGACCACTTGATCATTCCTAATTTTAAATACAGACGAACATACATACAAACAAGGAGCAAGAGTAGGCCATTCAGCCCCTCGAGCTTGCTCTGCCATTTAATAAGATCATGGCTGATCTGATAGTAACCTCAAATCTGCATCCCACCTACCCCTGATAACCGATTGCCCCCTTGCTTACCAAGAATCTATCCACCACTGCCTTAAAAATATTTAAAGACTCTGCTTCCAACACCTTTTCAGAAAAAGAGCTCCAAAGACTCATGACCCTCTGAGTGAAAAAAATTCACCTCATTTCTGTTTTAATTGGGTGACCTCTTATTTTTAAACGGTGACCCCTAGCTCTAGATTCTCCCACAAGAAGAAATATCCCCTCCACATCCACCTTGTCAAGACCCCTCAGGAATGCTCCACCACTGGTGGCTGCCTTCAATTTCCAAGGTCCTATGCTCTGAAACTCCCTCCCTAAACGCCCTCTTGCCTCTTCCTCTTCTTTTGGGAAGAATTTTCTGGTCAGCGAGCGAGGGCGGGGCCCGCTCGCCAACGCGTAAAATGACGCGCAGTGATGTTGGACGGGCGAACCTACATCACCGCGCATCATTTAGATTTTCAGTTCGGCAGGTGTGCAGCCGACTTGGCTGCGTGCTGCCGAACTGTCAAAGGCCTATTAAGGCCTGTTAAAAACTAATTAAAATAGTTAAATGAGCTGCCCGTCCAACCTTAAGGTTGGCAGGTCGGTGAATAGGGCGGGCAGCCTTTGCATTTTTCATGAAACCTCATCCATGGGTGGGATGAGGTTTCATGAAGTGTTTTAAAATTCAATAAAAATTATTTTAAAAAGTCATTGACATGTCCCAGCTCATGTGACACTGTCACATGAGGGGACATGTTTTAAAAGTTTTTATTTCCTTTATTTAAATTTTAAAACCTTAAATTGACCGCCCTGAGGTACCTCTGTGCTTCAGGGAGATTTCTGTGCTCTTTCGAGCGCAGGCCCCGACTCAGGGAATCCCCCCCACCCGCACAGGGAGTGCTCAGTGCTTCTGGGCGAGCGTCACACTGGGTGGGCCTTATTTGGCCCGTCCATGTAAAATGGCGGCGCGGACCTGATCGGGGGCGTCGATCGGGTTTGTACTCGCTCCCGCCCGCCCCCCCGCACAACCCCCCTGACAGAGGGAACATTCAGCCCTTTGTTCAGAAGCTCACTGAAAGCCATCTTTTCTCCCAAACATTTACCCTAAGGTCTTTTCATGCAGCTCAGTGACAAATTTTGTTTTATAATGCACTGTGAACATTTTGCGACATTTTACTGTGTTAAAGGTGCTATATTGTTGTTGCTCATAGAATAGTACAGCACAGAAGGAAGCCATGCGGCCCATTTAGTCTATGCTGCTCTTTCAAAGAACAATCGAGTCAATCCCATTCCATGCTCTTTCCCCGCATCGAGATCTTTTTTCTCCTTCAAGTAATGAATTCAATTTACTTTTGAAGGCTGCTATTGAATCAATCATCACCCTATCAGGTTGTATTTTCCAAATCCTAACCACTTATTAAATAAGGACATTATTCCTCGTGTTGCCTTTGGTTCTTTTGTTAATCACCATGAATCTGTGCTCTCTGATTATTGACCCTTCAGCCATTGGAAACAGCTTCTAACAAAAAAAATCTGTTAAAATCAAACAACAACAGGTTCTTACGGTTTCCAGATTCTGTTGCACTCTGTTGAAAGGATCCCAATATTTACTGCCCCAGCTTCCTTTAGTCAGTAGCTGTCACCCCAACTCAGAGAATTGTGGAGTCAAGCGCCATTCCAGAGCTTGGTCCCACGCTGATGTCAGTCTTCCAATGATAAGTTGCACTCAGTGACCACACTCGGCCTTAACATCCATTCATTAATCCTTACAGTGTTAAACATGCTAGTTAACCCTAGGATCTGAACTAGGGTAGATAAAACCTAGAAACATCAGCATGTCACAAACTCAGTGCTTGGTGCAAGGGTGGCTTTGATTTACCACGTTGATTATGTCATGCCAAAATCTCAATAACATTATACGTTTCTTATGTGTCTTGGTAACTTAGTTGAATTATTTTTTGTCGGAATGTCTTTAGCTGACTTATATTTTGAGCAACTGATGGATCATCCTCAGTTGATTAAACAGCTCTAGAGAGAACTAAATGCTCTTCCATTATGCTTGAAGAGAGTGAAAAAGTTTCCTTTTAAGCAAATGAAATGGCTGCTCACAATACCGACAACATTAAAAATAGTGTGGCAAACAAATCAGGATGTAAATTAGTTATGGCTTGTTTTCAGGAGCATAACCAACCAACGAGGCACAAAGCTTGTCTGAAATGGACCCAGACCACACTTGCACAATCTTGGGCCTACTGCTGGTGAATGACATGACTTCACTTGCATCTCACATCTTGAGCCTGCAAACTTTTGGGTCACTTGTCTCACTAGCAGGGAGGGGTGGTGGAGGGGGGTGGGGTGGTCAATCAGCTCAAGGATGGTCTGGAAAGGATCAGCATAAATTTGTCTTCACCATGACATAAAACAGTTGAGCTGCAAGAAATCTTGTGTGACATCCAGTGGAACTGCCCCACTTTCAACTACATATTTCCTACCTCAGTTTTCTTCTGTACTGCAGTGTCAGTCTGCATTATATTCTGGGTACTGAGATGGGGCTTGATTCAATAATCTTCCAATATAAACTGAGCTAATCTGACACTTGTTGCTCCGATTGGTGCAGAGAATGCTAATTTTTAAATAAAAGTTAAAACAAATTAATGGCAGCCTTCAAAGTAATGGTATAATACTTCTGTTATCAGAAATCTGTCATTTAGTATAATATTTCAGTTTTCTAGGTGGCAGAAAGACTTGCATTTATATAACATCTTTCAAGACTTTCCAACGCACTTTGTAGGCAATTAAAATACTTACTGTTAAGCATTGTGCCAGTTGCAATTGTTATGATCCCCACAGAGCCCAATAGCTTTTAAGAAGATATTTGAACTTCCAGTTAATAGCTGAAAGAATGACACGTCAAAATTTCAAAAATTTAAACATTATCTGTAATAAAGGACTATCAACATGATTAACTAAACACGATCTTTGCCGGCAGCTTATACTTTAAACCACAGAATGGAATATCTCCCTTCTTATTGTCATGGAATGTATGTGAATATGTGTGCTCTCTTACTGCCCATAATCAGTATGTCTTGTATGGAAAAAGTTGGGTCTTTTCTTACCCTTAGAATGTATAGCAGAAAGCTTTTTAGAGTTTAAAGTAAAGAAGGTTATTTAATCTCACACACTTACCTCTCAATAGCACAACATCACACACTCAATCTCTCTCTCTCTCTCACACACACACACACACACACACAAAGATTGGATACAGAATCAGATAGGGCACTTGTACAGGTTAGCTACTTTAGTCTCTGATTTATGATTTTTAGTCTCCCCCATGGCAGGCCTGTGGTTTCTTGAATAGATTTGATATTTTAAAGTTGAAGTGAGGGTCTTGTAAAATGAAGGGTTCACAGCAGGTTGTGAGGTTTCTTGTGGTTGAATATTTAGGAGGATGGTTCTCAGGGAAACATTGAAACTGGAGCAAGTTAAGTACTTTGGCTGCTTGTTGACTTGAAGCTAATTTCAGAATCTGCTTCTTAGACTGGCTGACAACTGATGGTTCTGAATGGATCTGCTGGGTCCTGTAGTAATAAGGGTGCAGTGCTTGAAACCAATTTCAGGCACCTGACCACGGGTTAACACTCCTAAGGCCCACTCAGTCCAGTTTGGATGTGATAGGAAGTTGATAGTGGCCATTGAGTTTCAAACTTTTTTTTTGTCCAGTAGGAAACATGGAGGCAGGCAGTCTGGAAACTCCATAGCTTTTAGGTGTTGGCCCATCCTTAATGAGATGTTCGAATTCCAGAAATGGCTGTGATGTACCCTCAACTATGTCCATATTTAATTAGGCATTCATCAGAATCTTGATACTGTCTGTAGTCCAAATGCCAAAAGCCATATGATTTGCACCAGCTATCTTAACAGTTTGTTTATGTTCAATTTTTAAAAGTGTTGACTGAACGTTCATAATATGACATAGCTTTACTAGGCATGGCAGTATTCTTAGCCCAGCCAAAAAAATACACTTCACAAGTATACTTTACATTCTTCTTTACTTAGACAATCAATTTTCCTGAAATCAGCCCAAAGTGATTCTTGGCTACCAAGGGTTACCCCTGTTCCTTTCCTTTTTCAGTCTGGTAACTTCTAACTCCAGAACTGTATTTCACAGTGAGGTTTTCTTTTACTGGGGACTCTCCTCTACCTCGTGACTCTTTTAGCCTAATTTTAACTCCCCATAAATTTAGTCTTTTCAATCCAAATGCAAGTTTTCACCCACATTCCTACATGGTGAACCATAGAAAGCCTTTGGACCTCCAGCTGCCTCCCTCTCCCAGATCTGGACAGACTCAAAATTACTGGCTCTGACATTCAGTGATATTCTAGGAAAGTCTGTAATTTTATCTTTACAATGGCTTCTTCAGCATCCTTCCCCATGGCAATGTGAATCACATGGGCCTTGTATCTAGGTAGAAATGCTAATTACCTATCCTTCAGAACCTGATTCTCTTTCATCTTGGAAATAAATGGACAGTTTAAAGCACAAGCATTTACAACCTGACCTTCTCAACACTTCTCTGGGACTTTGGAGACTCTCATTGTCCACAGTTAACACACAGGCTGCTGCCATTGTCTCCAATTGTAAATACCTTGTAACTTCTTCCCAGTAAAACGATCTAAGCTTGCCTTTGATCTCTAATAATCAAATCACTCAAGCTTACTAGTGGGCAGATTTCAGAGCATGTCAGATGACCCCTTTCATTTTACGCTAAATTTAAAGATACAATCCCAAAACATAATAGTCTTGTGACTGTGTCACAATTTAGGGAAACATGAGAATGAAGTTATGCACAGGTAGTGCAACCCAACAGCAATGAGATAATTGACCAGGTAATCTTTTTACTGTAATTATTTGAGGGATAGGTATTGGCCCAGGGCACCAGGGAAAACTCATCTGCTCTTCCATGGGACCTTTTATGTCCGCCTGAGAGGACAGTCAGGACTAAAGTTTAATGTCTCAGTGGCTAATGATGGGATTCTGAGAAATACATGAATATTCCAGACTTAGGGCAGGATTTTCCACACCCGCCTGCCGCCGAGATCTTCCGGTCCCGCCGCAAGTCAATGGGCTTCTGGCTGGGGCGCCGCCCCGCCCGCAGCGGGTCCCGCCCACAATGGGGCTGGCCTTAATCTCTGGTTGGCTTTCTTCTCCTTCTCTAAGACAATTGTGACTTGGGTAATCATAGCCATCTGTAATCTGTAAATGGCGTGAGCAGCCATTTTCTCTCATATGATGGTCTACAGCTGAGCCATAACACGTTCTCTCCCACTTCATGCAAACACAAGTATACCACAGATTGTTCAAACAGGAGCTGGTTTTATTTTTGGCTTCCTACCCCATTCGCCCACCAAAATCTATACGAGCTGGGGAACATAGAGCAATTCTAATGACTCCACTGCCATGATGGCTGAGATGAACTTGTGTCTGCACAGATATAGAAGAAATTTATGCACTGCCGTATCCCACCATTAGCCATCAAGTGAACTGAAATACGATTACGCTAAAACAAATTAACAAAATAAAATGGCCATGTCCTGATGTAAAAGTGAATGGAATTTGCTTATTGTAATTGTCATTACTGTTATGACCTACATAATACCATTTAGATTCCAGCAATTATTATTATTAATTAGTCTCAAGTTGGCACTCTGCATTCAGATGTTGTTGATTCAAGCCCTATTACAGTAGCTGAGAACATTATCCAGCCTGACACTCTACTGCAATACTGTAGAAAGGCTATGTTATCAAGGATATCTTTTTATGTGATATTAAACGAGAACCTGTTAATCTTGTTTGGTTTAAGAAGTTCTCTTGATGCCCTCCTCAGCCAGCATCACCAAAAGCATCAGCTCATTCTAGTTCAAGGGATGTTTGCTGTTTGGAAAATGGCTTCTATGTTTGCCTACGTGATAATAATTATTGCATCTCAATGTAACTAACTGCACAGGAAGCACTTTGAGCCATTGCTGAGGGATGTGCTATGCAAGTGCAAAATTTTACTTTTCAATGGTCTTTCCAAACTCAATGAACATCAATCTTTTTCACATGTGTATACATTTTAATGCTGAAGTTTTTAAGAAGCATTTTGACATCTAAAACCCAGTATACCAAGAGGTATGTGGACAAAATACATTGTAACTCCATGGAGTGGTGGATGAATCATATAATTTGTATTTCCAACTAGCCTCCAGGGGAGGATTCATGTACCGTAATGTGATTTATGATTTTATTATTCTGCATCAGGGTTACTGCCATGTAACCATGGTAATTGCAGTCAGCAGCTGGAGATATGGCATGGTCCAGTGTAATTTAAGAATCATCACCAGTAACAAACTGTTGGGGTGAAGGATTGAGGCTCAGTTTATTTTCTACTGCTTTCTTTGGCATTATTAACATTAGTATCTAATGTGGAAGGATGGACAATAGTAGGGAAGTTATGCTAAATCTTTATAAAGGTCTGGTTAGGTCATAACAAGAGTATTGCATCCAGTCTGGTCACCAGACTTTAGAAAGGATGTGAAAGTCCTTGAGAAGCTGCGGAGGAGATTTGCCAGAATGGTTCCAGGAATAAGGTTGTTTAGCTACAAGATTAGGCTGAAGAAATTCGGGTTGTTCTCCTTGGAGCAAAGGAGAGTTGAGGGGAGATTCAGTTGAGGTGTACAAGCTTATTAGAGGTTTAGATAAGGTAGTCAAAGAAAAACTGTTCCCATTAGCTGATGGTACAAATAGTAGCAGATGAAGTAGCAGTGAAGAGATGCAGAGGGGATGTGAGGAAAAAGCTTATGAATGATAATGACTTGGAACTCTCTGCCTATGAGGATGGTAGAAGCAGAGGCGATCAATGATTTCAAAAGAAAATTGGATTGGCACTCAAGGGAAATAAACTTGTAGGGCTATCAGGATTAAGCCGGGAAATGGCACTGACTACATTGCTCCAGAGAAAGCCACCATGGACTCCAGGGGATAAATGGCTTCTTTCTTTGCCGTAATCTCTCAATGATCCTTAATACCACTCTCGGTCAAATGCTGTCTTGGTGCCAAGAGCAGACCCGCTCATCTCAACTCTGGAATTCAGCATTTTTGTCCATGTTTGGACCAAGACTGTGATGAGGTCTGGAGCAGATTGCTTCCATCGGAACTCAAACTGAGCATCAGTGAGCAGGTTACTGCCATGTAAGTGCCACTTAATAGCACTGTCAAAAACACCTTCCATCGCTTTGTTAATGATTGAGAGTAGACTGATGAGGCAGTAATTGGTCGGATTAGATTTGTTCTGCTTTTTGTGGACAGGACATACCTGGGCAATTTTCCACATTGTCAGTGCTGTGGCTGTAATGAGACAGTTTGGCTGAGGGCATGGATAGTACTGAAGCATAAGTCTGCAGTACTACTGACAGGATGTTGTCAGGGCATAGCATTTCCTCTATCCAGTATCTTCAGATGATTCTTGATCTCTTGTGGAGTCAATTAAATTGCCTGAAGACTGCCACCTGTAATGGTAGAGACCTCAGGAGGAGGCCGAGGTGGATCATCCACTATGCACTTCTGGCTTAAAATGATTACAAATATTTCAGCCTTTTTTTTCATGCTAGCTATCAGTCAGATTTTTCACTTTGCATGAGGTGTTGCACACAGCTCAGTGAGAGGCAGAGATACAGACTGGGATAGTGGGGATAGCACTCCAGTGACAGACACCTTAGCGATGCATGCCCACCTGCTCCTCTAGGAAGGAGGCCTTGTTCCAGGAGGCTGCAGATGTTGACAGCTGTCTGTCATGATAACCTGAACCTCCACAGAAACTGGTGCTCAGACATGCCAAGGGAACTGATCCTCTGAGCCATGTGTTGGGGGTCTTGCCTCTTGGAGCTGGATACCGGTGTCCATCCCCTTTGCTTTGTGGAGTGGCATGTGGCTGATGATGTTACCAGTTCAACTATCTTTGCCCCCCAGCAAGGTAAAACCTATCCAGTCAAACTTATTGTGAGTTTAAAACCTCAACTAAGAGAAATTTCAGATCATTAAAGGAACATAGTCAGCTTTACCAGCCATAGACTGGGTCCTGAAATGAAATGCCCTCTTGCCCAGGAGTTTTCAAACTAGCAACATTATCTCTGGACAAAATATATCTACAGATATATTATAGCAGAGACAATACTTTTTAAGTTTACCAATGTCAGCATTTAGAATCCTAACTTAAGGATTCTAGGATTTTGCTATCTATATGTGGGTTCGTGAGGATTTAAGTATGAGACTACAACTCCTTTATACTTGCTTATGAATATTTATTATCAGAATCAAATAGAGATTACATTATAGACATGGATACGATATCATAGAATATATGGTACTTATAGACATCAGCTCAGCTACACAGATAGTGGCTATTCTAAGAGAAGTAAATATTCAATACTGTATCCCCTTAATAATGAGTGCTAGCTTAAGTTAATCACAAATGATTATGACATAACTATTATACTTTAAATTTACATATAATATCTAAATCCACCTTAATTAATGTTTGGATATTCAAACAAATATGAGGTACCCTGTACCTTTAAGAGAATGCAAATGTGACAGCACTGACAGCTAAAGTTAATCACAGATGATTATAACATAACTATTATACTTTAAATTTACATATATCTAAATCCACCTTAACTAATATTTGGATATTCAAACAAATATGAGGTACCCTGTACCTTTAAGAGAATGCAAATGTGACAGCACTGACAAATCACTGTACAGCATGGTCAACTGGGAACTGTAGGTCTAGTTCTGGAGGTTTCTGAGTGAGCATGTATGATCTGGTGCTCTGCCCTATGTCTCAATAAACCATTAATATTTATTCTTACATCAGTCTCTCCCTATTATTGATTGCCAGCAGCAATTGATGAGTACATAGGAAGGCGTGCAGTTTGAGTTTCGTTGGCCAAGAAACTCATTTACTCAAGACATAAAAGTGGTGACGAGGATAAAAACATTGCAAGACCCCCTGAGTCAGAGTCCTCAAGACAGGTGAGCAAAGCATTGGAAAGATCATCTGTACTTACCTGGTAAAATAGATGACAGCCGGCAATTGGAGCAGCAAGCAGTGCTGCTGTTTGAAATTTAAAAAAACCCCGCAGAATTGCGATCAAGGGGATCCCATCAAAACCCAAAAAGAGCGCGAAACCCCCAGCAGAGAAAAGCTGCAGAGACAGAGTTTAAAAAAACGGTGACTGCTCTTATAGCGGCAATACATTTAAACTGGTAAATACATGAAAAATGGCTACGGGCAGAGAATTACAAGAGACCCCAGACAGAGGGCAACCCTGCTGAAAGGCAAATAAAAGACCCAAGGCAGAGGCCAACTCTGTGGCAAGCCAAACACCTAAGTTCGTCATTACCTGGAAAACCTATTGGAAGCGCAGTCCTCTTGCTGTCATTCACCATGCCGCAGTTCGGGTGTGTCGATCTATTTGACCCAATGCAGATGACTGGTCTCAGTATGTCGAACACCTAGCGTTCTTTTTTACTGTTAACGACATCAAGGGGGAGGAGAAGAAGAGGGTGATTCTTTTGTCCTCATGCGGGAGTAAAATGTACGGGCTGATCCGTAGCCTTACGTCACCTAGCGCCCCCGACTCGAAGACTTTTGACGAGTTAATAAAAATTGTACAGAGCCACCTGAGACCAAAGCCCTCAGTTACTTTGCAGCACTTCAAGTTCAATTCAAGGGACAGGCTTCCAGAGGAGACAATAGCTGAATATGTGGCCGTTATAAAGGCATTAACTGAGCATTGTGAGTTCAGAACGTCCATTAGTGATATCTCGAGAGATCGGCTGATATGCGTGATTGAAGATGATACTATCCAAAGGCATTTGCTAGCCGAACCCAGCCTAGACTTCCATAAGGCATTAGAATTAGCTACCGCGACGGAGAATGCTGTGAAAAATTCTGAAGTTATAAAAGATACACAAAATGGCGCCGTCCATCTGGTTGAGTGGGACAACCCGGCAACAAAATGCGCAAAAACTTCGGACTCGATGGAAAGGCGGGAAACGCTCTCTAGCTCCATTGAAAAACAATGGTTCTGCAGTGAAAACCCACAAAATGAATGAGAGAAATACATCCAGGCCTCCAGTGAGCGAACGACAACTCAAACAAGTTGAGTACTTTTTCTGCCACCACTATGGGCACATAATGCGACACTGCAGAGAAAGGCTATAACAACATTATAAAGGCAGAAGGAAAAATCTTGAAATATGGCTCATGGAAGAGCCAGAAGAAATAGAATCAGACATCTATTCATTATATAACCTCAAAGCAGGTAGAACCAAGCCAATCCAAGTAGCCATAATGATCAATGGACAGCCCATTAAGAAGAAGTTGATACAGGAGTGTCAATGTCCATCATTGGAGAGCACACATTTACATATATGAGTAAAGGAACCCATCCTTTGAAGTTAGTAGTTTCAGACACAAAGCTGAGGGCATATACGGGTGAAGAAATAAGACTGAAAGGGTTATGTCAGGTCTTGGTGAAGTATGCAGATCAATCTGAAAGGTTGCCAAAACTAATGGTAGCCAGAGAGGGACCCAGCAACTGGCTCAAAAAGATTAAGTTAAAATGGGCCAAATTTTTTCAAATTGCTACGAGAGGCTTACAAGACTTATTGCAAAGATACTCTTCCATTTTTAATGACAAACTAGGAATGATTCGAGGGCTACAGGCCCGAATCCATGAAGACCCAAACACAATCCCTAGGTTTATAAGAGCCAGACCAGTCCCTTATGCTTCGCAGGACAAGATAGAGGCCTAGTTGAACAGATTGGAGAAATTGAGCATCCTGCAGCCAGTGCAATTTACTCAGTGGGCGGCACCCATTGTACCTGTGTTAAAGCCAGACCAAAGCATACATCTGTGCGGTGACTACAAACTAACTGTAAATAAAGTGGCCAGCCTGGATAGGCACCCAATACCTAAGATTGAGGAGTTATATTCAAAGTTGGCAGGGTGCACCACATATTCAAAATTAGATATGAGCCATGTCCACCAGCAGGTAGAGTTGGAAAAGGACCCTAGAGAATTTGTCACCATTAATATGCATCGTGGATTGTATCAATACACAAGATTGCCCTTTGGGGTCTCCTCTGCATGTGCTATTTTTCAGAGTGCTACAGAAAACCTGCTTCAAGGTTTACCCAAGGTTTCCGTTTACTTGGACGGTGTTTTGGTCACTGGACTAACTGATGAGGAGCACTTAGCAAATCTGGAGGAGGTGTTCAAATGATTCGCCCAAGCGGGTGTATGCTTAAAGAAGGAAAAATGCCTGTTTCAAGCCAGAGAGGTAGTTTACTTGGGCCATAAGGTTGATGCGCAGAGCCTGCACCTGTGGAAGAAAAAGTCTAGGTCATTCGTTAGGCACTTGCCCTGAGAAATTCCACAGAACTTAAGGTCTTCTTAGGTATGTTAAACTACTATGGCCAATTCCTCCCAAATCTATCAACCACCCCGCCCCCATTGTACAGCCTACTTAAGAAGAACCAAAAATAGAATTGGCAAACCCTGCACCAAGATGCCTTCCTGAAAGTTAAGTGACTGTTGAGACTGTCAGCCTTGTTGGTCTACTTTGACTCCAGAAAGGAATTAGTTTTAACATGTGATGCTTCCCCCTATAGCAAAGGAGCTGTTCTTTCACATAGGATGGAGGATGGACCAGAGAGACCCATTGATTATACATCTCGCGCACACAGTATCACAGAGTGGCAGTATTCCCAAATTGAAAAGAGAGGGTTATCTATTGTGTTCAGAATCCGTAAATTTCACCAACATCTCCACGGTCGCCATTTCCATATTGTCTCTGATCATAAACCCCTGCTGGAATTATTTGGAGAAGACAAGTCGATATCCCCCATTGCATCAGCTTGCATACAGAGATGGTGCTCATATTAGTTGCCTATGAATACACTTTTGTTTATCGATCAGGTACTCAAATCACAGATGCCAACGCACTAAGCCACCTTCCCCTGCAAGCTAACAACAAGAACCCCCAATTCCCCAGGAATTCAACTTAGCACTAAATTTTCTAGACTCCTCCCCTGTTCAAACCGGACAAATTCAGGAGTGGTCAAGCCAGGACCCGCTACTGTCAAATGTCTGTGAGAAGGTCTTGTACTATTGGTCTGGTGGATCTGACTCCAAGGAGAGGAAACCCTGTTATGATCGCAAGTATGAACCATCCTGTCAGGACGGCATATTGCTATGGGGAGCAACGGTTGTTATGCCGCTGAGGGGGCGAAGGCCGTTGTTAGCTGAGCTACATAGTGCCCACCTGAGCATTAGCAAAATGAAGATGATCACTCACAACTATGTGTGGCGGCCTGGCATGGACATAAACGTTGAAATCTTGGTCAAAAGCTGTCCTCAATACTAGCAAGTGCAAAAGCTCGCCCCCTCAATCCCATTGCACCCATGGGAATGGCCGGGTCGGCTATGGATGCGCCTCCACATCGATTATGTGGGACCCTTCTTGAGTACAGTGTTCTTTTTGCTGATTGACTTTCACTCCAAGTAGATGTACATTTATGAAGTCCAGTTGCCCATGTCGGCTGCTAATATAGATCGGTTGGGACAGAGCTTTGCAATACATGGGTTGCCAGAGGTCCTTGTTTCCGTCAACGGGACCACGTTTACCAGTGTGGAGTTCAACAAGTTCATAACCCTGAATATCATTGCCCATATCAGAACCTCCCCCTACCACCCAGTGTCCAATGGCATGGCTGAGTGGGCTGTCCAAACATTTAAAGCCAGGATGAAAAAGGTGGAAGGGGATTCTATCAGTATGAGATTGTCCCAGTTCATATTTGCCCACTAGACCACACCACACACAATGACGGGCATTGCCCCAGCAGAACTCCTCATGAAGAGACTTCTTTGCACCCGCCTGACTCTGATCCAGCCGAAATCAGAGGGGAAGGTGGAGAGAAGCCAAGAGGTGCAGAAGACCAGGCTTGATGGACACGGGCACGAAAGAACTTTCGCAGTAGGAGGTGCAGTCCTCGCAAAGAACTTTGGCTATGTCAAATTGGTTGTTAGGTAAGGTCAATGTGTAACTGGACCCCTCTCCTGTAGTATATTGGTAAATGACCAAGTATTTCAATGACACGTGGATCATCTCCACCAAAGATCACTAATCCTACAAGGTGAAATGCAGTCGTCACCTATCTGTGAGTCTGCTCCGCAGGTAGAGGGAAGGTTACGCAACTCAGAAGTATCGGTTGGGCCTGCAGGGCCCGAGGGAGTCAGAGAGTCCAGCCTGCCAGTGCCCATTGACGGTCCTAGTGGGCAGCTGGTCCCTGAAAAGGAGGTCTCAGAGACACCAGCTGAGGTTGTTGGGCTACAACGCTCAACCTGTCAAAGAAGGTCTACTGAGAGACTTGACCTGTAAATAGTTATTGTGTAAATAGTTAATGTGTTTTAAGTTTGTTAGCTGTACTTTTAAGTGAAGGGGGAGGGATGTGGTAAAGTGAGGTACCCTGTACCTTTAAGAGAATGCAAGTGTACTGATCATGTGACAGCAGTGACAAATCACTGTACAGCGTGGGCAACTGGGAACTGTAAGTCTAGTTCTGAAGGTTTCTGAGTGAGCACATGTGATCTGGTGCTCTGCCCTATATCTCAATAAACCAGCACTGTTTATTCTTACATCAGTCTCTCCTTGTTATTGATTGCAAGCAGCAATTGATGAGAACTTAGGAAGGCGTGCTGTTAGAGTTCAGTTAGCCAATGAACCCATTTACCCAAGACATAAAATGCAGATAGTGACTCAGAATCACAGAATCACTGTGCAGAAGGGGCCCTTCGGCCCATCAAGTCTGCACTGACACGTTAGAAACACCTGACCCACCTACCAAATCCCATTTACCAGCACTTGGCCCATAGCCTTGAATGTTATGACGTGCCAAGTGCTCATCCAGGTATTTTTTAAAGGATGTGAGGCAATCCGCCTCCACCACCCTCCCAGACAGTGCATGCCAGACCGTCACCACCCTCTGGGTAAAAAAGTTTTTCCTCACATCCCCCCTAAACCTCCTGCCCCTCATCTTGAACTTATGCCCCCTTGTGACTGACCCTTCAACTAAGGGGAACAGCTTTTCCCTATCCACCCTGTCCATGCCCCTCATAACCTTGTACACCTCGATCAGGTTGCCCCTCAGTCTTCTCTGCTCCAACGAAAACAACCCAAGTTGTTCTATTGTAACTATTCTAAGAGAAGTAAATATTCAATGCCATATTCCCTTAATAAGGAGTGTTAGGTATAGTCAATCACAGATGATTATAACATAACTATTATACTTTAAATTTACATGTAATATCTAAATCCACCTTAATAAATAGTTGGGTATTCAAACAAATATTGATTTGAAGAAGATCATACTCAACCCAGTATAATTTCTTTAGGGTGTCTTTTGTCTCAACTGTTAAGGGGAGTTGATGGTAAACTCAACCCTTTGTGTCCTAAAGATGGCTGACCAACTTCTCTGTCTTTGTGTGTCTGTGGTGTTGACTTTTTTAAGACGTGAACTTTGTCCCGGTGGGTCATTAAAACAGGCTGGCATTGTCCATTGTATACCATAAAACAATGTCTTAAATACGTCTTATCAATCATTTTTTTTTTAGCCGTCTTTATGTGAATCTTTGAGGGTCATTTTGTTTTTACCATCTAATTTCTGTCACAGGTATTTGGCTGTTCTCCAACAATAAGGTATTCAATATTGTTATGAATTCCCTTGCTTCTGTGTAGTGTTTTTCATTAGTTTCGTGGCACTAGTTTGAATGTTGCATAGTGCATTTTATTTTCTCAACTTCCATTTAATGAACACCTCAATTTCTTCATTAAATGGGTCACTTCCTTTACAATGATAGTTAAGCTTGTCTTGCTGCTGGTGATGCTCCTGATGCTGCTGGTGTCCTTGATCACGTGGGCTCTGCTTTTGGCTATCAGCAGAGATGGGCAATTGAGTTGCATATGTAGCTTCCATGCCATGCTGATGGGAAAGTCAGCTCAAGTCAGTGAAGTGCTAACCAGATGGACTGGCTTTCAAGAACGTGGCAATCACATTTCAAGCAGTGAAACTAAGTCGGAGAAACAAAATGCTTTGCACAGCAGAATCTCAATGGCCATGGCTGGAACTCTTCATTGTAACTGATCAAAGTCTTCCCCAAACTGCCAGTTTCACTGACGAAGCTGTTCCTGATGTGTACCTTCCGAGGTGAGCTTGGCGACCTGGCTGACAGGTTGAAAAGCAGGTTCCAATGGCCAGCACATCCCAGATAATTGGCTTCTTAGCAACCTCAACAATCTCTTATTTACTTACCCAATAGACCCAAGAGGGTCCCTAATTTCCTTCAATCCCACCCAGGGAAAAGGCAAGAGAGGATGGAATCATGTTGGGATCCCAATTGTACATCATTTTCTGGGACTTTACCTGCGTACAGAGGCAGGATAGGGAAGGGAAGTTATGTGACAGAGCAAAAGAATGGACGAATTAAATGACAAAAGGGATGATGGTGTGAGGCAAAAAAGTGTGGTAAAGGCACCAGTAAAGAAACAAAAGATGGTTCCAGAGGAAATGTAAATGGTTACAGCGAAACTATAACCAGCACCCATGGTCTGAGCAAATGGGGGCAGTAGTTATTATCTGAAATTATTGAGCTCAATGTTGAGGCCAAATTACTGTAAAATTCCCAATGAAAGATGAGGTGTTGAGCTTGTGCTGTGGATAAATCCTGAACTGTGTAGAAGGCTGAGGACAGAGGGGGAAGGGATAGGCTTGAGTCGATTCTGTTGTGCTGCTGCACCCCTTGCCTCATTATCCTTCATCCCAGCATCCTATCTTATTTGAGTTTTATTCTTGTACTTTATTTCATCCTAATCCCTTGATTTTGTTGTGGTGTTATCTCTCTCTCGCAGCCAGCTGTTGTTCTACATCTAAAGTGTGTTCATTCTGCTGCTGTGTGTCAAGGGCTGGCTCATGAATTTCGCATGCGAGCACTAAAGTATGACAGCTACTGGCAAGTCCTTTGTAGAATATGTGTATATACAACAGCCAGTGAATTGTAAACCTCCTCTAATAATGATAAACAAGGCTCAAATTAATTGTGGCACTCAGTAATCTACACTTGAGAATTAGGCAGCACACAATGCCATGACAAGTTGGCAACTTGCATAAAAGAACTCAGGATGTTTTTGATGTGAGGAAATTTGGTGCATGTGACAGATTTACAGCTCAAATAGTAATAAAATCGGTGAATGAAATGGAAATATTGAGAGGTATGGCGCTCGGGGATTCTTCAAAATCTTTGCTTCATGTTTACTTTATTAATACATATTTGTGATGTCCAACAATGTCTTGCATGTACTTTCAACTTCAGAGCCAAGTGTTTAATTGCAAAAAGTCTCTTGATTGCAATTGCTTCCTTTTATTTCTTATGCAAATTTAGCTCAAATAATGAAGTGCGCTTGTCGGTCTATGATTCTTCTCCCTTCTAATTATTCTCATTCCTGTTTATTTTTGTCCCGTCCCCAATATTTCTTCTGTTGAACATTTATCAGTTATATGGAGCTACAATGATACTTGAACCAAAAACATACTGGATTACTGCTACAGCATGTGTCTCTTGCAGTCAATTTTAGGAGTCTGATTCCTCCCCCACTTACCTTTATTATTTGATTGGGGCAAAATGATATTTCGTCCAATCCTAAAATTATATGGAAGTAAATCTCTTTCTACTTTTTTTGTTGCAGCAATTTGTATTTGTTTAATGCTGAAGTTGGTAAAATAGGAATTCAGCTTCACAAGCAGGTGACTTTCAAACCCTTGAGGAATATGTAACCTGCGTAATAAATATAATTTATTTTAGATCTCCAGCATACACAGGATTTTGCTTTTCTATAACTGGTCAGTTGTTCCCCTGCCATTGCACATGAGAAGCCAAGGCCAAAGGGTAGGTTTACACCTTGCTGCCTGGGCATAGAAACTAGTGTTGCGGATAGGCCACCCAGTGTAAAAACCTCTTGATTTCCAATTCTGAGGATTGGGTGCTCTCTGGAACAGGCAGCTGACCTTAACTAATCTACTCTCACTCCAGATGAAGTGGGGTAAGGAGGCAAGAGTACAGGATGTACTCAGCCCCAATTTTTAAGCAATAATTTCTGCTCCTATTTTTATATTTTTGGTGCAAATCACATGTCCATATTTATAATGAAAACCATCTTATTAAACTTCTCACTCGATAATTATATCCCCCTACTAACAGTGGCTCGGCAACATCTCCACTGGCAGAAGAGTCTAACAGTACAGCATCCTAACACAAGTAGTTTCTAATCATTGTCGCTGTCCCTCAATTTGAGGATTATGTCTGCTCAGAGTCGCAAGTTTCAGCCGTACGACTGAACAGGCCAATTCTCAACCCACAGACCTTTGGGACATGGGCAGGACATCACACAAGGTAGTGAGATCCGGAGTGCAGAATTTGCTTCCTTTTCTTTCCTTCTCTGCTGCTGCCCTGCCTCATCATTAAGAGGTTGGGGCTCTCAGAGTGATGCAGCTTCATGGACAAGTCATCATTCTGAGTGACTGGCAGCAAGCTCCTCCCATTAATGTCAATGCCGTTGCACTTCAGGTAGTATTCAGAGTGTTTTTGAAGCATTGTCTTTGTCCTCCCTGGAACATTGGCCATTTGAGAGTTGAGAAAACAGGACCTGGCAGGGGAGACAGCCATCCAGACACAGTGTCCAGTCCATCAAAGTTGATTTTGCAGGAGTTTTTGATGGTCTGCCTATTGAATCCGGAGGATGTGGTGGAGGCACTGCTGATGGAACTTCTCTAGTGCCCTTACGTGTTGTGATACATAGTCCAGATCTTGCTCCAGTACAGGAATTTGATGACAAAAACTGTTTCGTTCACTAGGATTTTTGTTGACTTGCAAAGGCCTTTGTTGTCAAATGCTCACTCTGTAGTTTGCAGGAGGCTGAGATGGCACACCTGATGTAGTGTTGGTTCTGCTCATCAATGGTGGCCTTTTGAGAGAGGTGGTTGCCAAGGTAAGGGAAGTGCTCAACGTTTTCCAGAGTCTCTCCTTCAACATATGTGTGAGGTGGAATATTTGGCTTACCAGGTGTAGGTTGAAATGAGTTTTGTTTTGGCAGCATTCAAGGACAGACCGAGTTTCTTGTATACAGAATTGAAGAGGTTGAGAGTGGTTTGCAAATCTAGTGCAGAGTGGGCAATAATTCTGCAGTCATCCGCAAACTCTAGATCATGGACTGAATCTTACCTTTGTCAGGATGGCTAAGTGGGAGCAGGTGGGGGCGGGCGCAGAGCCGATTGCCGCCCGCGATCAGCTGCGTGCCGCCATTTTACGTGGGCAGGCATATTAAGGCCCACCCAGCGTAACATGTGGCCGATAGTGCTCAGCGCTACCTGTGTGGGCGGGAACAGGAGGGAGAGTCGGGGCCTGCGCTCTTCCGCACACAGCAATCTCCCTGAGGCACAGAACTGCCTCAGGGAGATTGAATGGGCAATAAAATTTTTAAAAATTAAAGTAAAAAATTATTTAAACATGTTCCCTCATGTGACAGTGTCACATGAGCTGGGACATGTTTGTCAAGCTCACCAAATGTATTTATTCATTTTATAAAACCTTCAGGAAACCTATTCCCGCCGGTGGATGAAGTTTCCTGCCAAATGCGAACGCCGCTTGGGCTCTTTGCTTGCCTGCCAACCTTAAGGTTGGATATGGATTAAGGTGTTAATGATGTTAGTGACTTTCTTAATGGCCTTAATAGGCCTTTAATAGTTCGGTGGGTGTGTGCCCGCCAAACGTAATATCGAAATGACGTGTAATGACGTCGGGGCGCACGCCCAATATCATCGCGTGTCATTTTGCACGTCGGCGTGTTGGGCCCGCCCCCGCATGCCGACGGTAATATTCTGGCCCATGTATATCTATGGTGGTCAGTTTAGTTTTGGCACTGAGGAGACCAAGGTTCAAGTGTTTTCCATCTACACAGTATTTAATACTGATATCAGATGGCAGTTGGTCTTTCATGAGGTGAATATCTACTTTCAAGTAAATTTTAAATAGTGTGGGGGCTATCACACAACCTTGCTTGACACTGGTCCGGATATTGAAGGTCTCTGTTACAGCTCTCCCACTCAAAACAGTTGCAGTTATATCATCACGAAGCAATTGTAGGATTGTGAGGAAGTTTCTTGGACATCCAAAACTTTGGAGCACATTCCACAGAGCCTCGTGATTTACTGAGTCAAATGCTTTGGTCAGGTCGATGAATGCAATGAAGAGTTCCAGATGTTGTTCTTGACATTTTTCTTGGATTCTTCTGGCAACAAAGGCCATGTCAGAGGTTCCTCTGGAAGGTTTAAAACCACTCTGTGTCTCTGGGTGGATTTCCTTCAAGCACAGGACATTGTCGGTTCCAGAGACTGCATCAGGATCTTCCCTGCTAATGAGAAGGACATACCTTAATAGTTTCTACAGCATTTGTTATCTCCCTTCTGGGAAGCTTGGCATGCAAGTTTCTATTATAATTGTGTACACGCAACTATTTGTATTGGAAGAAAAGATGGGAAGTTCATGCAGATTTAAGATATTTAATATATTAGATTGTGCAAATAACTATATCGTTAACATTTTAAAAATGGTGCATTCTAGGCAACAGATCTTGCACACGGTAGATGCAAAACAATCTTAAAATCCTGAGTGCTTCTGACCTGCAGCCTGAAAAGAGCAAGCATCTTTCCAGCCAGTAGAGTTCCTTCGCCAAACAATTAAACTCTAACCTGAGCTGGTTCTTACAGGAAAACGATGGACATTGTGAGCTTAAAGGGGAACAGATTTCTAAAATGAATCATACACTGCGTATCATACAGTATAGGAATCCTGTTATAAAATGATGAATGAATTGATTTATCACATGCACTGCATGAGTGTTCCACTTGTATGTAGTTAAAAAGTACATGTCTGGCTGCAGAAGATAACCATGAGGTCTTGTATTATATCCTAGTGATATTCTATTGTTTCCTACATTACAATTGGGGCTACCCTTAAAAAAAGTTAATGGTTTATAAAACCTTGACATTGTGAAAGGTGTTCTATGAATGCAAGTGTTTCTTTTTATTACGATGAATGTACAAATTCTCAAGTTGTGTAACAGATTTTCTGTCAAGTTAAGATATACTAAAGCTCAACTTAGTGAAAAAGCATTGATAATTTCATTATTGACTAAATATATATGTATGTTCAAATATAACCACAGGGGACCAAATCTCAATTTTTAAATGTCAAAGACTAAAGTGGAGTGTTGTATACCTGATTATCCATTTCAGTTGTCTTTTGGTAGTACAGAACTTGAGTATTGTTGAAAAAAGAGACATGTCGAAGCTTTTCGTCTTACACTCATCAGGGCACTTCACAAGAATACCAATATAAAGGGAAAACAACAATTTATACTGTATGTGAAGAGAGTGCTAATTGGTTGGCAAGTAGACTCCAATTGGTAGAGGTGTTGCCATGGAGAATGCACCAGTGATTGTGAATGACAGTTAACTGCCAAGCATTGTTTGAAATTTAAACCAGGCAGCTTGACTCTGATTGGCCGACCCATTGCCCTGAGGAATGATTCAGCGAATGGCTGTCACTTATTTTGTTTAGCTGAAACAGGTGCAATGTGTGTACATGTTTTTTCTGTCTGCAAAGAACAGGGCCCTGTGTATTAATATATGTAGCATCAGTACACACAAATGCACACACTGTGAGCCTGACTGACAATCTTAAATTGGTTGTCAGCGTAATTCTTAGCACACTGAGGATTATTTAGCAAATGTCCAATCGCGGAATCACATCTAATGTTGTATAGTGTGTTTTGAGTTATGCAAGCACAGGTTGGTTGAGTACGGTCTGCACTCTGCCTGTTGCAAACAGCAGCTGGGACATGATGTTTGATACGATCAACCAATCTTTGGGACATACGACCTACATACCGAGCATCACACTGGCACTGAAATTCATATACCACATTAATCATTTGTGTGTAGGCAGAACGTCTTTTTGGCTTGACGGCAGCATCCTGTTAGTGACGAATACCACTCGGCTGTTGCTACTGCATAGCAGCAGCGTGAAACAGCTAGCTTCACCTGTTGCTCAAATGCTTGAGATATCTTGCCTTTCTGGGGTAGTCTGGGCACTTTTCGGGCCCGAAAGTGATGGCATTAGGCCCATTCCTGAGTTTGCGTGATATACACCGTGAAATGATCTGATCAGGGTAGCCATTAATCCCGCAGGATGTCTTTGATGCACCCTATTTCAGCATCAATCTTGCATGGTGAGAAAATGGCTCTATTTACAAAGTTGCCGATAAGACCAATCTTATAATGTGTGGAACTGTAAGAATCCCAATGTGTATATTGACCAGTGAAGGTGGGCTTGTGGTAGACCATGGTAGAGAATCACCTGGCAGATTTCTCAACTAGTGCATCAAGGAAGGGGAGTTCATTTGACTGCTCCATTTCAGGGTGAATTTGAATGCAGGATGGAGACCATTAAGACCTGCAAAGAAATTTTTACATGCAGCTGCTGATTAAATATAGCAAATGTATCATCCACATATCAGAAATATGAGAGGGGTAGGAGGTTATGTGTCATTTCTTTGAAAACATGATTCTCATGGAACCCAACAAAGATGTTTGTGAGAGTTGGGCCTTGAGGGGATCCCATGGCAACACCATCTATTTGGGCATATATGGTGTCAAGAAAACTGAGCCCAACTGTGCGAGTTGCCAAGTTCATAACTTCAATAAATACTGATTCACATAATTGTGGCAGGTCTAGAGCAATGAGCTGCCACGTGATATATACGGCAGGGTTCGTCCTCATCGCTTGCTGCGTTCGCGTATGTGTGGGCTGCCCAAGACACGCAAAAGCAATGTCCCTTTACGCCCTATCCTATGACCGGTTCTGCACAAAATGAGTTGGCCAAATGTATGAGCGAATTGTTATAACCAGTTTTGAGGAATTATTCCACATACATCGTGAAGGATTCCTTCACATTTGCGAAGGCCATACAGGATTTGCATATCGATAGCAATACTGTGTCCATCTGCTCATTTGACAGTGCTAGCCTATTTATCAATATTCCACTTGAGGAATTTGCGCTGCAGCACTATATCATGACGATCTAGACCTGCCACCATTGTGTCAATCAGTATTCGTTGAACTTATGAACTTGGCAACTTGCACAGTTGAGTTCAGTTTTAATGACAGCATGTATGCCTAAATAGATGGCTTTGCCATGGGAATTCCGCAACAGGTAAACATCGGGGTCTCAGGGCTGGGAGGGAAGGGTTAAGCCCTGTGGGACGGGCTGAGAGGGGGTTGAGGGTGTTGGTGGAGAGGTCACAGGAGGGAGCACCCATGTTGGGGGAGAGTGGGGAACAGACCTTGTGGGGGGGTGTGCCTGCTGTTGATAGGACCTTCCCACCCAAGGCCCAAGCAGGATCACTTTCCAGGCTTTCCTCCTGTCCCTGAATTCCTCGTACCAGCCTGAAAATTGAGACTGGGTGGGAAACGGCCCTTAACTGATGATTAATTGGCCCTTATGGGCCTGAATTGGGGCAAGGCTGGGCAGACCGGCATAGACCTCACCAGCCCCATTGTAAAATTACAGAGAGGCTGGGGTGGGCGGGAGCCAAGTGGGAAGGCCATCTAAGTAATTTTACATGCACCTCTCACCTGTAAACCCACTGGCACTGGTGGGGGAATGTAGAATGCTGTTACTGTGCACATGAAGACTCTGAGTAGACGTCATCCTCGAATCAAAGGATAGCCACTGCTGTTGCCGACTGTGTGAAATTTTGGTCTCCTTAGCTAAGGAAGGAGATAATTGACCTAGAGGAAGTGTAACAAATGTTCACTAAGTAAGACTGGTTCCTGAGATGAGGGAATTTACATATGAGGTGAGATTGAGGAGGTTTATATTCCTTAGCGTTTGGAAGACTGAGAAGTGATCTAAATGGAAGTTATAAATTTCTTAACGAGCTTGATAGAGTAGATGCTGAGAAAATGTTTCTCCTGGCTGGAGAATCTTGAACATGGGGATACAGTCTCAATATAAGGGGTCAGCCGTTTAGGACTGAGCTGAGAAATGTGAAACTTTAGAATTCTCTACCCCAGAGAACTGTGGGTGCTCAGTTGTTGAGTATATTCAAGACAGAGATTCTTACATTTTCTAAGGAAATTAAGAGATTTGAGGATCTTGCAGGAAGGTGGAGTTGAGGTAGGAGATGCAGCCATGTTGAATGACAGAGCAGGCTAAAGAGCTAAGTGGTACACTCCTGCTCATATCTCTTATGTTTTTATGTGTCCATTGCTGTTTGTGACTCTTCTACTGTTGCAAAACCTTCAGTGTTTTCATGTGACCCTAGAAAATGTGCCTATGTAGCAATAAACATAGCTTCCAATACTGAGGCACAGTATTGCTTCATCGATCTGTTAATCTGAACACATTTTACTAACAAGGAAGGAGTTTCGATGGAGTCTATATGATGTGGTTTCTTACCATCTGCTTCAGAGTAAGTCATTAAGAGTTTCAGTGAAGGTTTGAGAATTCTTCAGTGATGAAAATTGACCTCAGTAAGATTTCCAATGATGTATTTAGTGAATGTCCATGTGGGCCACAGGTTGGATGTTTTAAAACAAAGGCAGACTTATCAACGTGAATCAGGGAAGCAACATCACAAGCACTTAAACAAAAGCAAAATACTGCAGCTGCTGGAAATCTGAAATAAAAGCAGAAAATTCTGAAAATACTCAGCAGGTCAAATAGTATCTACGGGAAAGAAAGAGAGTCGATCTTTCAGTTTGACTAAAGGCTTTGACTCAAAACATTAATTTTGTTTCTCTCTGCACATTTGCTGACTGACTTTGCTGAATTTTTATCCCAAACACCGATATTTACAAAGTCATGTATATAGTCTGTCATGACGATAGAGTAGGAATGCTGCCCTGTTGTGAGCTTGCAGCAATAGTCAACATTTTTAATGTATTAACTCTCAGTTTATAAATTTTGTGCATTATAAGTGCACCATTAATTCTATCATCACTAGGGTTGCCAACTCTGACTGGACATATTGCGGTAGGTGTTGGCAGAAGTGACGTCACAGAAAGTTGGCGGCATGGTGCGAGCGGGTTCTAGGTTTATGAGTCGGCTGTGTATGAACAGAGATACATAAATACCAATCCTGCCCCACCACCTCTTACTGCTGCTGTTGTGTAATCATTGGGAGTGGGGTGGGGAGAGATACTGAAAACATCAGCAACAAGGAAAGCTCAATCTCAACTGAGCTGCTACTTACCCTCTTTCACAGCCGTGTCCAACTGCTACTCTCATCCTTCATCTCGACTTCTGGCGTTTCACTTGACAAGTCACGTCACCGCTCCTCCCCTCCACCCCACCATACCCCTGGCCACAGTGTCCACTGGGAGTTGTAGTCTGCTCTCCACCCAGTTCCTTCTCTCCACTATGCACAGATAGAAAGATTACATTTCTCAGCCAGCGCTGTGAGACCCTCCTTCCTGGTTTGGGGGTGATGATGCTTGTGGACCAAACTGGCCCAACTCACTCAATGGCATCAATTAAATATTGCTTTTAAATCTCCCAAAAGGATTCTTTTGACCACCTGGTGATTAGTGCTGATTTGAGGAGACTCCCAGCCATTCTGGGAGGGTTGGCAACCCTAATCATCACTATAACCCAAATGAGCCTTGCTTTATATCATGTTTTGTATATCTGGTGCTACTGTTTCTGCCTCTAAGTCTCTGTAACCTCCAGTTCTTTTCCCTCACTATGACTCTGAGCACGTTACTGAGAATTAGAGCTGCAGCAGCCTCTGCCTTCCCTCATTACAGTGAACCATGATTGCAGTAAAGAGTGCAATATTCTAACCCTCATGTCATATTCCTTGACCTTTGCAAAAAGGAAAGGAGGCAGCAGACGTGTAGACAGGCATGAGGCAGGTGAATTAGATTGTGGGGGATGAGAAGCACAGGCCTTTGGATCCTGGTCTTGCAAACAACAACTTGCATTTATGTAGTGCCTTTCACAAAATAAAACATCCCAAGGTGCTTCACAGGACCCTAATCAGACAACATTTGATACCAAGCCATGTAAGAAGGTTTTATGTTACAGCCACATGAGGAGGGATAAAATGACTCTCCTATTATACTTCTCCAAGTCTGACTGTAACGGGGTTTTTTCTGTGAATTTAGTGAGGATGAAAGACTCAATGTCTGTGCTGAACCATTTATGTGCTGATTGCACAGAAACTAGTCTGCCAGGCTGTCCTGAGTTTTTTTAAACAAAAAGGGATTCGTTTTTATTGAGTTAAAAACCCACCCAACTAGAGAAATAAAAATATTTAAAAAGGTAATTCTGTGCCTTGATCCTCGAAACACCTACACACATAAGGATGCGGAATTACAATAGGTAGTTACTCTCTTAGCCAAATGAAAGTTCAATTGTAATGACTTGACATTTCGGACAGGTTTCTTACTTGAAACATATAACTTTATTACAGAGCTCTTTTAGACAGGTTTCTTACTTGAAACATATAACTTTATTACAGAGCTCTTTTAGAAACTATATGCTTGAGCCAGGTCCATGACTAGAAAGCTCAGTGCCCCCCTCCACATTACCCACATTTAGGGCTCATTCGTCAAGAACAATCACATGACCCTGAATAGGCAGTAGGAAAAGCGATATCTTCAATTACTACATTTCCTTCCGCTTTAGTTTTTTTTTACATTCCTATTTACAAAGAACATTTTAATCCACAACATATACATATATACAGGTCAGGTGACTAAAGATTAAGGGTAGAGTTTTTCGCTCGGCATGCAAGCGCGTGCCCGACCTGCTTGAATGTGAAATATCGCGCGATATTTCATGGGCAGGCACTCTTGCTGAGGTTATTGGCAGAATGGCTTTATCCTCACTGAATAAACCCATTAGTGGTTTATGGCCTGACACAATGATGACATGTTGTCCATGCAGGTACCGGTGGAATTTCTTCATTCCAAATATTACTGATAAACCTTCTTTTCTAGTTGTGGATAACCCTTCTCGGCTGCAGAGAGGGCTCTGGTGACATAGCTGATTGGTCTTTCGGAACCATCTTCCATCCTGTGTGACAACATCGCTCCCACCGTAAAGAAATGCATCACAGGTTAATATTAATTCTTTCGATGGGTCATAATGTACCAGTAGACATGATGAATGTAATAGCTTCTTGACTTTCTTCAAAAGCTTCTTCTTGTTGCAAATTCCATGACCAACCATGATTCTTTTTCACTAACAAGTGTAATTGTGCCAATACTGTTGACAAGTTAGGCAAGAAGCAGCTATGGTAATTAATCATGCCCAAAAAAAGACTTGAGTTCAGTTACGCTGGAAGGAGAGGGCGCCTCTTTGATTGCCCTGACTTTCTCCTCCACTTCTGCAACCCCATGGCATCCACCCAGTGACTCAGGTAAATGACTTGTGGCACTTGGAGTGTACATTTCTCTTTCTTTAATTGTACACCGGCTTCGAAAAATCTTAAAACTGCTTCCAAGTTGGCCAAATGTTTGACTTCCATTGACCCTGTGACCAGAACATCATCTAGGTACACTACTACTTGGGGAAGTCCTTGCAAAAGACTCTTCATTGTCCTTTGGAAGGTTGCACATGCAGATGATACTCCAAAGGGTAGGCGAGTATATTGGCAAAGACCCTTGTGCATGTTGATGGTTACGTACCCCGTAGACATGCTGTCTGGCTCTAGCTCTTGCTATGCATGGCTCATGTCCAGTTTGGTGTAGGATTTGTCTCTAGCTAGCTTTGTGTACAAATCTTCTATCCTCGGGATAGGGTACTTATCTAGTTTGACTGCCTTGTTCACAGTCAATTTGTGGTCCCCACAAATGCGAAAAGTTTGATTTGGTTTTATCACAAAGAGTATGGGTGTTGCCCATTCTGAAAATTGGACTGGCTGGATGATGCCCAGCTTCTGTAAGTGGCACAATTCTGCATCACCTTCTCTTTTAGGGCATAAAGCACAGGTCTGGCCTCAAAGAACCAGGGTGTCACCTCTGAGTCAACATATATTTCTGCTTGTAAGCATTTTAACTTTCCTGTTTCATCATGAAATACACTGTTGTTTTTCCTTAACAGCTCAGGAACTCCTCCTGTACTCACTTGAAATATTTCTGACCAGCTGAGCTTAATTTTTTGTAACCAATCTCGACCCAGAAGACTAGGGGCAGAATTTTGCCGTCGGCGAGCAGGGGGCGGGGCCCATTCGCTGACGCGGGATGACGTTGGGCGGAGCCCCCGACGTCATCCCGCCCCATTTAAATTTTCAAGAAGGCGGGGGCACAGCGAAATCAGCTGCTGGCCCGCCGACCTGTCAATGGCCAATTGAGGCCATTGACAGCGTCATTCAAACAATTAAAGGGCCTGCCCATCCATTGGCGGGCAGGCCAGGAGCCCCTGCGGCTAATAGATAAAACATGAAACCTCATCCACTGGCGGGATAAGGTTTCATGCAGGGTTGCAAAAATTTTAATAAAGTTATTAGGTACATAATGAACATGTCCCATCTCATGTGACATTGTCACATGAGGGGGACATGTTAGGCAATTTTTTTTTTTCTATTTTTAATATTTTTAAAAGTGTCAACGATCTCCCTGAGGCAGCACTTAGCCTCAGGGAGATGTGCGCTCTTTCGTGTGCATGCGCGAAAGAGTGCACCCTCGCTTTTGGGGAATCCCGCCCGCCCACACAGGAAGTGCATAGCATTTCCCGCCGGATGTCACGTTGGGCGGGCCTTAATTGGCCCGCCCACGTAAAATGGCGGCGGGGCCCACTTCTCCGACGGGCATCGGCTCCCCACCCGCCATAGATTGGGTCGGACCCGCCTGCCCAACAGGCAGAAAATTCTGCCCTAGGTCCTTCGCCTGTCACTATGATCACTGGAAGCTGGATTGTCTGTTGCCTATAGGACAAAGGTATTGTGGCGATGCCCTTTACCTGTATGGACTCTCCAGTGTATGTCTTCAATTAAGCCATAGTTTTCTCCAGGTTCAGTGGTTGGGTACCTTCACTTAGGTATTTAAATGTGTTCCCCACCACTGTGTTTGAGGCTCCCATATCCACCTCCATTACTAGTGGCTTCCCAGTCACTTGAATGGTGACGGTTATTGGCACAGTTTTTACTGCTTTGACATTGTATACGGAATAGATATCACTATCGGCAGCTTCAGGTTCTGTTCTATTATTTAGTCCAATCATTTTGGCCTGCTGTCTTATGGGCTGTCTCGATTTCACCCTGCATTGCTTTATTACTTGCCTTTTCTTGTGGCAGTAATGGTATTCGGCTCTTGAATCTGCAGGTGTCCAGTACATGGTTACCCCCACATCTGTGGCAGATTAACTTCGGAGTCACTGCTGAAATGCTTCCATGAGGCCTTTTCATTTCTTGAGCAGTAGAGACTGTCTCTCACTTCTCTGCCGTCTCTCTGGTTTTTGCACCATGTCCAGCAGTAGGTTCCCACCCCAACAGAAGAATGGCGCCATGTTGCAAATTCTCACAGCACTTTCTATGGCTAGCGCTATTTCCATGGCGCGCTTCAAATCGATCTTAACTTCTGCGACTAAACAGCACTGAATGGCATTGTTGTGAACGCCACAAATTAACTGGTCCCACAACATATCATTGAGTGTGTTTCCAAAGTCACAGTGCACAGTCATCTGCTTCAACTTCACCATATAAGTTGCGATGGACTCTCTCAGGTCCCTTGCTCTGGAGTTAAACTTAAACCTCTGCATCATTACCAATGGCTTTGGCTGAAACTGTGTCATCACGAGGTCTACCAATTCATAAATGATTTAGAATTGGGCACATTCAAGGCTGTCAGACTGCGGATAAGGCTATATGTCTTGCTACCACAGACAGTCAAAACAATAGCTTTCTTCTTCTCCCCCATGTTATTTCATTCACCACAAAATAAAGACCAAGGTGCTGTACATACTGACTCCAGTCTTCCATGGGTGTGTCATAAGGGTCAATTTTGCCAAAGAGTGACATGACTGGTGAGTATACTTCTCTTTTTTCCTTAAGAAATTATGTACTCACATTCACAAGGCAAGGTGCAGCATCAGAGCTATTTTATTCTCGTCACCAAATGAATGACTTGACATACCAGACAGGTTTCTTCTTGAAACAGATAACTTTATTACAGAGAGTTTTTAGAAGCTACATGCTTGAACCTGACACATGACTAGAAAATCCTGCCCCACCCCACCCCTTGGATTACCCGCGCTTAGGGCTCATTCATCAGGAACAATCACTTGACCCCCTAATAGGCAGTAGGAAAAAGCTATACCTTCAATCACTACATCAATGCAAAAAGAAAAAAAATGGAGTGCTCACTGTTTAAGAGCCCTTTGCTGGTATCTGTGGCTGTGGCAGACTTTTCTCCACAGTGATTTTGAAATTCTAGGAGTTGAAGCCCGTGTAAAACTACAATTGACGGTGACAATTTATTTTTAAAACATAACCTGTCTTTTCCAGAAGTCAATGATTTTTACACTGAGGTTTCTTTCAATGAAAAATTCTTTATATCTGTGCTGGATTTTAAACTGGAATAGGGATAGGGCCTTGAACATGGGAGAGAAGGGGTGAGGGAGAATATTACTGCCCCATTGGCAGGTTCTTCTAAGCTATTATTTTAGCAGCTTGCATGCTACATTAAAAGAGATTTCAAAAATGGTTACGCTAGTCACATGACCTCTCTCCCCGTAATGATTTCAGAAGGTATTTGCTTAGCTTACGTCTGGGTAGAGTGTGGCTATTGTCCCATGGCCTAAGTGATTAGATTCTATAATATCCCAGCCATCAGCTTCTGAATGATCCATTATCCATCCTGATGAGAAAGGAAAAGCACCTTGCCATGCAGCTGTTGTTCTGCTAGACTTTGTGTCTCCGCTTGAGAGGTAGCCTTATGGGAATTCAGATGTGAGGTTCAGTGCAGTTACAGTAAATCTTTTGAAGTAGCTCTTGATATCAGTGGTGTGAAATTCCATGAGGATGCCTGGGCATGTTTTAATTGTAACCCACATCGGAACCTTCCAGAAAACTGGGCCAGAATTTTCAGCTAGGTGAGCGGGGATGGGGTCCACTCGCTGAGGCGTAAAATGACACAGGGTGACATTGGGCATGCGTCCCAACATCACCGTGTGTCATTTAGATTTTCAGTTCAGCCGAACTGTCAAAGGCCCATTAAGGCTATTTAAAAACTAATTAAACTAATAAACTGAGCTGGCAGTCCAACCTTAAGGTTGGCGGGCAGGCGAAGAGCCCAGGCAGCCCCTGGATTTTTTGTGGAACCTCATCCACGGGTGGGATGAGGTTTCATGAAGTGTTTATAAATTGAATAAAAATTTTTATAAAAATTCATTGACATGTCCCAGATCATGTCACATGAGGGGACATGTCCTAAATTTTTTTCTTTTCTTTATTTAGATTTTTAAAACTTAAACTAATCTCCCTGAGGCACCCCTATGCCTCAGGGAGATTTCTGTGCTCTTTCGCACACATGCGCATGCGCAAAAGAGCGCAGGCCCTGACTCAGGTAAACCCTCCCCTGCCTAAACAGGGAACGCTCAGCACTTCCGGGTGCACGTCAGGCAGGGTGGGCCTTAATTAGCCAGCTCACGTATAATGGTGGTGCAGACCCAATTGGGGGCACCAATTGGGTCTGTGCCTGGCCCCACCCACTCCTGCACAAACCCCGCCCCCCCACCCCCCACCAAATGTGGGGGGGGGGAATTCTCCCCCTGGTCAACTTGCAATACCAGACAGCAGGTGACTCGTGGCAGCCATCTTATGTCAATGTCTTTGCTTGTTTTTAAAAATCAATTTTAAACAATTCAATATATGTTTGATCAGCTGATGAAATTAAAGATTAATATTACTCATGCACAAGTCACATCATCATGACAATTAGGGCAGTTAGAGGTAGGTCTTAAGGTGCGTCTTAAACGGGGAGAGATGGAGAGGGGCGATGTCATTTAGGGAGGAAATTCCAGAGCTTAGGTAGCTGAAGACACTACTGCCACTGGTAGAGCAATTTTCCACAAATTCCATTGCCTTTTAATTTTTTTATTCCTTATTCAGGGAAGAAATCTGATGAAAGATATGGCGGGTGTGCTTCTTCTTATTGTACCTCCTCCTTTGGACATTATGACCTATGTCCAGGCTAGGATTCTGCACACAAATGCACCACTAAACTGTGCTACTGAGCAACAAGTTTAACAAAATCCCCCAAAATTGTAACATCTTGAATGCATGTTCCAGAGACCTTTTACAGTATTCCGGTTGATCACTGCTGAATCAAATCAATGTTATGATGCTATCAGAATGTAGAGCAGTGCAAATTCAAAATCAGCCTGGTTAATCTAATGAGACTGAGTCTGGGCTTGGCGTCGCTGCAGAGAGATTGCTTTACAACTTGCTGCAAGGCTGAGATAAGCTATTTAGAATCGGTCAGTTTGAAGAATTATTGTGTTCTGAATTCAGCCGCTGTGCTTGCTTGAGTACAACAATGTAAATTGGCTCACTGCCTTACACTGCACTGCGTTCACAGAGTAAATGAAGCATCTCCATACTGACCGACCATAATACTTTGACCAGAAATGAGTCGCTGCTCGACAGCTATCTAACTTTCTGGCGCAATATGGGAAGGACTGTTTCTAATCAGCTATGGAAAATGAGATAAAATTGGTAATCTTCACGGGCTCTTTTGCACTTTGCTGCTACTCTGCAATAAACGAATAACCTGACTGCTGATGCCTAGAGTAAATGCAATTCCCCCTGGCCCCGCCTTTCCAAATGTAATTTAACACCTCCTGCTACTGAATGTCTATTTCTTTTGCTAACTCAATCAAGACTAGGTATGACTCCAATTCAGTGACTGCTGTTGCTATCTGCAGTAAGAGTCAGCAGCAGACTCAGCAGGAGAGCCTTTTTCATTTATTATCACCTTAATGTGTTCTGCATGCCTGGAGAGGAGTAGTGTGCCCTGAAACATTGTCTCTGTAATAAATTTGATGACTGCAACCTTCAGAGCTATTTAACCATTCTTTTTTGTTTCACTGCCCCTGTTGTGTCTCAGTTCCAGAAATGGCTGACCCATGGATCACCCTCTGTAATCGCAACATTACAGACACAGGAAACAAATAGTTTTTCCTGTCTCAGTTTTTTGGTTAGAGGTGGGAGGAGGGAAGGAGAGAGATGGGGTGGCGTAGGACCTGGGGAGGGGGGGTGAGGGGGTGGGGTGGGGTGTGGGTGGTGATGGTTGCTTGGGGGGCAATGTGGTGGAGATACACAGATTTAAAAGGGAGCAAAAATATTTTGGTTGTCTGTTCAAGTTGAAGGAATCGCATCTCCCAGATCTGGGATTTTCATAATGTGAGGTACTGCAGCAGAAATCTGTTGATGGTAACACCCCATAATAAACACAAACATTGCTGCAAATGCTGTTGAGCAAGTGCTCTCAAATGCAGATTTTTTCAAATGTTGCCTTTATTGGAAGTTCCTATTAAGAGGCTGTCCTTTGGTTTAAATTAAAGTGTCGCTCTGGTTGTTTCAGATTTTGTTTTCTATTTGCAAATGTTCTTTTTCTGTCCACGTTGAAGAAAATCTCTCAATTTTTCCTCTCAGGTTTAATTAATTTAAACAGGGTTTACCCATTTTGCTTTGAAAGTGTAATGTAAAGTCAGAGGTCAACAGTTAAGGGATGTTCAGAGTGGAACAATCATAATTGAGCTCTGGAGAGACTGTGTATGATCAGCAGAAAGGTCATTTCTCTCTTCAGATTAGGCGATGGCAGGTTCATTTATTTGGGTTCAATTTCTTGCTACCCTTATATTAGCCAAAAATTAGATTCGTTAGGGAGCCTTCTGTAAATTGACCCCCGCAAAAAGAATTGTAGCTTCTTAAGTCTCCCTGTATTGGGTTTAGTAACCTAATGCCTTCCCACATGTGAGTTTCAAGGAGCCTTAATTCAGCTACTGCAAAATAAATTGTCTGACTCAGTAAGGACAATGGCCAGGAAGATTTAGCACTGAACTTAGCAAACATGGTCAGTTTACTCTGGGCTGTGGCCAGAGACACCAGACACACACATTGGAAGCTGGCTAACTGAGCATCCCACTAACCCAAGGTGAAAGAGGTTTCTGCCTGTTTTGCCCTTCTTTCCCAGATTGAGAACTGATCTAGCTCCACGTTGCAGGGAGGCTGAGACAACTCTACACCCCACGTGCAAAAGGAAGGGTTATGAGTTTTTGGGGGGGTATTACCAAGATATGCTGTCCTGCATATTAATTGCAGAAAAACCAATACCTCAGGGTGTTTGAGGCACTAGTCCCAACAAGAGGCTTGCATAATACCCTTTACCCTCACTTCTTCACTCACTTTTCCAGAACCATTTTATCCAATTCAGGGTCGCGAGGAGTCGGAGACTATCCTGATAGGCCGGTACAGGACACCAGTCCATCACAGGGCACACACTCACATGCGCACACACAGTCACACACACTGAGGGGCAATTTACTGCAGCAATCTACCTAACCAGCAAATCTTTGGACAGTGAGAACAACCCCAAGCAGACAAGGGGAGAACGTGCAAGTTCCTACTGGCAGACACCTGAGGTCAGGTATTGAACACAGGTCCCAGGAGCTGTGAGGCAGTAGCGCTAACCACTATGCCATCATGCTGCCCATCCCCTAAACCATGGGGTGAAAATTGTGCCAGTTCTTTTAAAAGATAAACCATTCCCACTTATTTTTCTTCTTCATCCATTTCTTTGTTTCTGACCAATTAGAGCAAACACATCTCAATGTTCTTGGTTAAGCAGCTTCTTGTTCCCTGTCTTTGGATCATTTCCCCTTTTTTGGGGGGAATACCTAATCCCTCCACAGCCGTGTGCCTGAGATTGGGAGTTTACTGGTGAGTGGATGCAGACACCAGTCTTGGACCGATGTTTCGTCCATCTGCTTCACCACATGAACCATTGCACTTCAATAGCAGTGACTTTCTTGTAGTATTCATCTGGAGGGTGGTGATGGGGGGGAATGGAAACAACTTTATTTACTTATGGATCCTTTCTCCCCTTGCAGTTGTTACCCCTAATGCCAGTAAGCGTGATCCTTGATAGATGGTGCAGTTATTATCAAACAAAGTCCACTGTATCCAGGTTATCAGGCAATAATATACAGTTAATAATGTGGAAACAGCAGAGTCAGGATGCAGTTACACAATTTGTTCTAGCTGAATAAACATTTGCTGAAATTTTCAATGCTATTCAGCAAAAATCAATTGGTCCATTATTCATTTGCCGTAATCCTTGGCAAACCTTGCAGGAACCTGGCTGTGTGCAGGAATTAAACCCTTGCCTATGTAATGGTGACGTGTGTGTTAAAATCACCGTGTACTTTAAAGTCAAATGAATTTCTTTAATTGGGAATGTACAAAGACCACTGTAACCTTGTTAAATATGCTGGTGCCTGTCATTTCAAATCCCCCTTTGTTCTGCCTAGCTTGGGATGGGAAAGGTCATTCCTTTTCATTCAAAGGAGAAGGATAGAAATATTTGAAAGTCAAATTTAAGAGTAATTATGTGATTCAGAATAGATGGAATACCATAACAGAAATATGAGCAGTAAACTAGCTGAATCACAAAAGATTTCAGAGCACAATTAATGAGATAATGACATGCCAAAATGGTATTGAACATTAAAACACAGTGCCCCTCTAACCCCTATCCATTTTAATTTCAGATAGAATATGGAAATTATTGATAGGATTGTCATAACTGGTGATATTTCAGTGCTGTGCTAAAATCCATTTGCTCAGCAACCTTGAACAATCAGATTTTCCATCTGGGTGATTTAAACCAGAGCTATTTTGTCCGATTGAACACTGAAACTTTCCATTTCTTTTGGAATCTTTTTATGCACAATGTGTTCAGAATGTTAAGTTGTCAAATGTTAATTGAGGAACATAAAGCGTTCTTGACACAGGAGAAGAGCACGTCACTAAACCGAAAACGAAGTAGTTAGAGGGTTACTAAGAAGCTGAAATTCTCTCTTTTGGGCTAATTTGGAGGAGGGTCTCTAACTTATCTAACTTTTGATTAATACAGGATGATACAAGAGTGGCAAGAAAATTGAACCCAAGTGGAATGAATCTACCATTGTTTATGAGCACATGAAGTCTGAAGAAAGAAATGTCCTTTCAGCTGGTCAAACGCAGTCCATTCAGAGCTTGTTTGCAATTTACAATCTTTGATGCCATTATTTTCTTCATTACTGTTGTTTTGCTGATAACCTGCCCCTGATTCAGTATTAGTTTCCTTGGGTTTTCTGGCATGCTGTCTTTTTTCTCAACTGTAAATAATGACACAAAGTAGTTATTCAACGTGTCCACCATTTCCATATTTTCATCGACAACTGCACTGTCATCAGTTGACCATGGTCTTTTTCCTAATATAACTGTGAAAAAAATTGTGTTGATTTTGATATCCTTTGCAAGTTTTTTTTCATATTCCTTTCTTATAGCCTTTGCTGTCTATTTTGTCCCCAGTTATCTTTCCTATTCTTTTTTTTGCATTTTTGTATTTTTTTTAGTGGAATGTTGTCGGTTACCTCTTTTGTCATCCATGATTGTCATTTTTGGCAATTAAAGCTCTTGTCCCTTAGGGGGATAAACTGATTCTGTGTCATTTTAAATTCCTTTTGGAACTCACTGATCTTCTATAATTTTACCCATTAACAGATTTGCCCAGTGTGCTGTGGACAGTCTCTGCCTCATCACATTGAAGTCAGCCTTACCGTCAGTTCTAAAATAAAAACAGAAAATGCTGGGGAAAAAAAACTCAGCAGGTCAGGCAGCAAAAAACAGAGTTAATAGCCTGGATTTTCATCCTCGAGGTGGGTAGCTGGAGCAGGGTAAATTCCCGGCTTGGGCTGCCCGCCTCAGGAGAAAGCGCTCTCAAAGGCAGGGTTATCATTGCCGGTGGTAGGGTGCAGGCTGGAGTTGGGCCAGCCAGCCTGGTAGGAGTTTGGAGGCAACCACAGGGGCTGTCGGGTGCAGAGGCGGGCTGTTTAAAAGGCTCGCCTCAGTGCCATGGGACTTTGCCCGGTTAAAATAAAAACACAAAGTCCCTCCAACCCTCACCCCTCAAACCCCCTCACTGTCCAAACACTCCCCATGCCCCATACATGCCACCTCACGCCCCTCACCCCCACCCAAGCCCCATGGCCCCTCAGGCCACCTCTGCCAAGCTCTGTACTTCCACCCACCGCCTGTTGTTTTTAAAGAGTTCCTGAGTCAACCTGACTCAGTGAAAACCTAGGCCAATGTTTTAGGTCTGTGACCTTTCACCAGAACCAGAAAAAGTTTGAGATGTAATAGGTTTTGAGCAAGGGATGATTGGGATAGGGACAAAAGGAAGGTCTGTGATAGTGGGGAATTGACAGGAGAGATTGAATGATAGAAGAGTTAGTCTTCCAGGGCCAAAGCGAATAGTGATAGGGCAAGAAACAAAAGATGTGCCCAGAGCAGGTGTGGTGCTCACTGAAAGAGAAAAAACGAAACCAACAAAGAAAAGGAAATAAAATGGAGGGGACAGAGTTTACAGTCTAAAATTGTTGAGTCCAGAAGGCTGTAAAGTGCCTACTTGAAAGCTCTTCCTCAAGCTTACATTGAGCTTCACTGGATGACTGCAGTAGGCCAAGGACAGAAATGTCCTTGTTACTTTCAGCTTCAGTGTTTTACTCAGAAGTTTCTTATTTCTCTTCCCTGCTTGAATCACTTTACCGCTTTTGTTTTCCCTTTACCTGTATTGCCTGAAGCACAGTTTCCACTCTCTTCCCTTTTGTTTGCTTTTCGAAATACTATTCATACATTTTCCACCTGAGCCCATTTACTTGATTAAAGTCCTGTAACTGTCCTATTTATCCTTTTGCTAGGGTCCTGGTACTGTCCAGTTTCAGGTGACGCCCATCCCAGTTGTACAGTCCCCAATCCTGCTGATCCTTACACCAATTTGCATGTGGCTTGGTTAATTAATCCAAAGGTTATACCCCTTGAGTCCTGTCCTTTAATTTAGCTCCATGTTCCTGGTACTCTCCTCTTACATACTCTTTCTCATGTTGTTGGGCCCAACATGGACCACACGAACTAGATCCTCCTTCTCCCTCTCCAATGCCCCTCTGCAAAACAGAGTGTCCACTTAAGTGAGGAATAAAATTAAGGTTGGCAGTAAACAGCATTTCCAACATCAGCATATTTTCTAAATGGTTTTCAGAGACATTTATTCAATGAATTGTTAATTTTCTACTTCATGATATTACTGCATCACTACCACCATAAGGGCAATGGTCAAAGATTGACTCAACCTCAACAGTACCATATTCTAAAATATAAGTACCACAGCTAATGCTGGGAAACAAATATGTCACTCTGCTGGCATTAGCACTGTAAATTAGCGCAATCACTTCTGAATCAGAATTTTGAGAGTTCAAGCCCCACTCCAGAGACTTGAACATATATATATATATATACATATATATACTATATATTCTATACAGTATATATATGATATATATTCTAGACTGATATGTCAGTGCAACATTGAGGGGGTAGTGCATTATCAGAGATGCAGCCATTTAGATGAAATGATGAAGCAAAACCCCTCTCAGGTGGACATAAAAGTTCTCATTGTACTTTCCAAAGATAAGTAGAGGAGTTTGTGCTGATGAACTTTGATGCCTCGATCAGCAAAAACAAATTATTTGGTAATTTCTCTCATAGCTCTTTAAAATACTTTGCCGAATGCAAACTGTTTGCCGCACTTCCTTACATTATAATACTTCAAAAGTACTTCAGTAGTCAGCAGGTATTTTCCTGAAGTCATGAAAGACACTATATAAATCCAAGTTCTTTCTTAAGTTATTCCAATAACATTAATTACCTCAGCTAACATTTACTCTGACTCCTGTCCTCATTCAAGTATTGGATATATGATTGGGGCTTCAACATCGTGTAAATAAAGCTAATTTATGCCAATCCTCTATTATACTGTTGAGAGAGCGCTGCTTTGTTGGATTTGTCTTCTTTCAGATGATACAAAAGCCAAGGCCCTATCTGTCTGTTCCAGTGGTCTGGGCAGATGGCACTATTGAAAATAGAACAAAACTTTGAACTGAGTTCTCTTATTTTCTGGCCAGCATTCCTCCTCTAAGCACCGCCAATAAAAAAAAACATTAACTTGTCATTTATCTTCTTTTCTATTTGTGGAAACATTGCTTTGTGAAAAATTGCCTGCTATACCTGCCAATGTACTAGCAGAGACTGCACTTCAGCAGTAAGCATGTGGATGTAAAGAGCTGTGGGCTGAAATTTTCCGGCCCCATTGGCATCAAGTGTCATGATGGGCAGGAGGGGTGGCAATATGCTGAGAAGGCCAAAAATCATTTTTACGTCATCTTGAAAACAGTTTGCGACCATCCGCTCCACCCATCAATGGCGGGCCATGTTTCCTACTGCTGCACGTTAGGAATGTCATTTTAATCCCATGTCAAATTTACCACCCATGTTGGCATGGCTTCAGAACAGCGAGCTTCACGACTGCCTTTAAAAGGCATGCACCTGGCGACCTGAACTTCAAGCAGGGTGGTGTGTTGAAATGGCAAGCGACAGGGAGGTCTGGAACATGATTGCGGACCACCCTGCTCTCATGCCCACATGTCTGTCCTTGGCCTGCTGCAATGTTCCGGTGAAGCTCAATGCTAACTGGAGGAACAGTACCTCATCTTCCGACTTGGCACTTTACAGCCTTCCGGACTTAACATTGAGTTCAGCAATTTCAGGTCATGAACTCTCTCCTCCATCCTCAACCCCATTCCCATCCCCCTTTTTCCAATAATTTATAAATTTTTTTACAAATATATTTTTCTTTTCCCTCCTATTTTTAAATTTATTTTGATCTATTGTTTCCTCTCCACCTTTTAGCCCATTTCGATCCCTTCTCCCTGCCCCACCCCCACTAGGGCCATCTGCCACTTGCTGGTCCTGCTTTCTACCCTTAATGTCCCCATTAGCACATCCTTTAGATAATATCACCACCGTCAACACCCCTTTGTCCTTTTGTCTATGACATCTTTGGCAGTGTCTTCTTGGCCTCCACCTATCACTAGCCCCCTATCGAGCTCTACCTGTCCCACCCATCCCCCTCTACCAGCTTATATTTCATCTCATTTCTATATGTCTTAGTTCTGATGAAGGGTCATACGGACTTGAAATGTCAACTGTATCCATCTCTGCAGATGCTGTCAGACCTGCTGAGTTTTTCCAGGTATTTTTGTTTTTGTTCTAGATTTCCAGCATCCGCAGTATTTTGCTTTTATCTTAGCTTCAAACTTACATTGAGTTTGACAAAGTAAAACAAAATAATTTTGACCAATGGATACAGGTGTTAAAATAGAAACAACCTATGCAGCTCTTAGGGAAGTAATTCTTTTGGAAGAATTTAAAGATTCAATCCCTTCAGTAGTGAGAACTCATGTGGAGGAACAGAAGGTGATTCTGTAAAACAAGCAGCAGAGATAGCTGATGATTGTGAGTTAGTTCATAGAGTTAAACCTTTTTCTCATCACTCTTTCAAATTGGAAATGGGTAAAAGATGGGAAGGTGAAAGGAAGGTAGGTAGCCAGGGAAGAGAAGGAGTAGCTGGAAATTCCCAGGAAGTTTTTTTCTCAGAATGAAATGGAAGGTGCTGAAGGTAGAAGTGACATTTAAAAATGAAGGTGTTTTCATTGTAATAAAGTGGGGCACACGAAGCCAGAGTGTTGGGAGATTGCAGGAAAAAATTATTGGAAATTTTGGGGTACAGAAAAGCTCTGGAAATAAAAGTACTGTGGGTTCTGAAGTTCGAGCACAGGAGAAACCAATGGTTTGTGTACAGGTAAAACAGGGAGAATCAATGAAAGGTAAAAAAGTGAGAAAGTGTTCACAGTTTACTCAAGGGAATTCTGGGGAACAGGTTGCAGAAATGTTTAAAGATTTTGTATGTGAATGGAAAGCCTTTCCATGTGTTCGGGGTGAAGTAGGTAACTGTGTTAAAATTTTAAGAGAAACAGGGGCTAGTCAATCCTTAATGTTGTGGGATAGTGATATTTGTTGTTCAAAGGGAGTATTGCAGGAGATGGTAATAAGTGAGGTTCATGGAGATGCTAAATCTATTCCATCGTGGAAGATAATTTAAAGAGCAAATGGAAGACAGGTGAAGTTATAGTTGGGGTGGTGGAAAAATTGCCCATTGCAGGAGTTCATTTTATTCTGGGTAATGATATAGCTGGATCACAAATGTGGACGATACCTGTGGTAGTTGAGCAGCCTGTAGAAGTGTTTTCAACAGAGGTGTTACAGAATGAACATCCTGGATTGTTTCCTGATTGTGTTGTAATGAGATCAAAGACTCATAGGGAAGAACAAGACAAACAAGATAAGCAGGCAGTTCAAAGGCAAGAAAAAGGTGTTCAAATCCAATTACTTGGAACTGTGTTTGGTAACATTGTTCAGGAGGAAGGAATGCAGGATAATTCAGCTGAAATGCTTAACTCAAAGAGGTTAGTGGAATTACAGACAAATGATTTGTAATTAAAACAGTTATATCAGAAAGCTTATTCAGAAACAGAAGCAAAATATTCCACTTTGTTATTATCTTTGAGGAGATATTTTAATGAGAAAGTGGTGGTCAGATCATGTCTCAGCAAATGAAAGCTGGAGGGAGGTGCATCAGACTGTTATCCCATTAGTGTGTAGAAATGAGATTCTGAGGATTACTCATGAAATTCCAATGGGGTGACATTTAGGAATTAGGAAAACACAGGAAAAGATACAAAGGTTTTTTTAGCCAGGATTGCATAGGGGTGTAGTCAAATTCTGTAGAACCTGTTATACATGTCAAATAACAGGAAAACTACAAATAGTGATTAAGCCGGTACCTTTAATCACAATACCAGTATTTGTAGAACCTTTTACCAGGGTCATGATAAATTGTGTAAGACCCCTCACTTAGACTAAATGTGGAAATCAGTATTTATTAACAATAATGGAGGTGCCTACCAGGTTTCCTGAAGCGCTACCTTTAAGGAATATTACCACTAAGAAGAATGTGGAGGAGTTAATTAATTTTTTTACAAGACATGGTTTACCTAAGGAAATACAATCAGATCAGGGGTCAAATTTCAGGTCACAACTGTTTAAGGAAATAGTGAACAGTTTGGGGATAAAACAGTTTAAGTCAAAAGCTGATCATCTGGAGTCGCAAGGACCTTTGGAAAGATGGCATCAAACTTTAAAAACTATGATAAGAGCATACTGTCAGGAAGATGCACAGAATTGGGGTACAGGAATTCCATTATTGTTATTTGCTATTAGAGACGCCCCTAACGCATTGACTGGTTTTAGCCCTTTTGAACTAGTTTGTGGTCATGAGGTAAGGGGACCGCTGAAATTGGTGAGTCAAAATTCAGAAACTATTCTCCTGGATTACGTATCAAATTTCAGAGAAAGATTGAACAGAGCATGTGAGTTGGCTAGGGAACATTTAAAGACATCACAGCAAGTGATGAAAGTGAAAGCAGGTAAGAAAGCTAAAACTCAGATGCTTTGGTTCTGGAGAGAAAGTACTCATTTGGTTACCACTACTAGGCTATTCATTAAATGCAAGATTTAGTGGGCCTTACAGGTTTGGAAAGAAATTGAGTGAAGTAAATTATTTAATAAATATTCCAGATAGAAGAAAGAAGCAGATGGTGTGTCATGTAAATATGCTTAAAAAATATTTTGACAAGGAAGAGGAACAAAAAGGTATCAGTGATGGTGGATGGTGAGAAACAGGACTCTGAAATTGATTTTCCTTTAATCAAATTGGACAATGAGGGAGTGCTTGAAAATTTAAATGAAGTATTGAGTTATCTTCCAAACAAATGTCAAAGTGATTTGGAAAAGCTATTGCAATCACATAAACTTATTTCTGTAAATAAGTTGGGCAAGACACATTTAGCCATACATAATGTATGTATAGGAATTTCATCTTCAATAAGGCGACATCCTTATAGATTAAATCCAGCAAAGTTATCACAAGTACAAAAAGAAATTGATTTCATGCTTCAAAATGATATCATTGAATCTAGTTGTAGTAACTGGAGTTCACCTATTGTACTGGTGCTGAAACCAGATGGAACACAAAGACTTTGTATGGACTATTGAAAGGTGAATGCAGTGACAAAAGTGGATTCATATCCCATACCATGGTTGGAAGATTGCATTGAGAAAGTGAGACAATCGAAATTTATCACGAAGATTGGTTTGCTAAAAGAATATTGGCAGGTACCGTTGTCAGAGACAGCAAAAGAGATACCAGCTTTTGTAACTCCAAATGGACTATATCAGTTTAAAGTCATAGCATTTGGTATGAAGAATGCACCTGTGACATTTCAAAGACTGACAAACAAAGTAATTGCAGGTCTAAGCAATTGTGCTGTTTATATTGATGACCTAATCGGTTTCAGTCAGATGTGGGAGGAGCATTTACAGCATCTGGAAGAATTATTTACTCGACTACAAGAAGCTAATTTGGTGATGAACTTGGCTAAAAGTGAATTGCAAAAGCACAAGTTACGTATATAGGCATTGGACATGGTAAGGTGGATCTGAGAGATGCAAAAGTCAAGGTTATCGTGGATTTCCTAGTGCCTACAACAAAATGAAAAGTTTTGAGATTTCTGATTATGAGTGGGTTTTACCAGAAATTTGAACCAAATTTTAGCCAAGTGGCTGCTCCACTGACTGAACTATTTAAAAAAGAACAAGAAGTTTCAATGGACACAGGAGTGTCAGAAGTCATTTGATAGTTTGAAAACTGTATTAACTACGACACCAATTTTGACAGTACCCAATTTTGCCAAGCAATTTAAGTTGGCCATTGACGCAAGTAATTGGGGCTGTACTATTACAAAAAGATGACACTGGAATTGAAAAAGTGATAGCATATTTTTCATGGAAGCTGAATGTACAACAGAGAAGATATTCAATGATTGAAAAAGAGACTTTGCATTTGGTGTTAGCATTGCAGTGTTTTGAAATATATGTTGCAAACAATTCATCAGAAATAATTGTTTATACAGACCGTAATCCTTTGAAGATTTTGAACAAATTTTGAGACAAAAGTTCAAGGCTTCTCAGATGAAGTCTATTATTACACCCATTTAATCTACTGATTATACATATTGCTGTAAGAGAGAAGCTGTTCACAGGTGCGGTATCAAAGTTTGAAGCTTAAAGGAAAATTGAACATTTTTTTAAACCTGGACACTGAGCTGGAGTGATTTCTGTTGATACTTGTGTTAATATTGTTATATTAATGCATGCACCTGGTAATGTAATAGTGTAATAAATATAGGAGATGGTGTGAGATGGGTTATTAAAATGAAGCCGTCTTTTAGAATTATGACAGTTCATTTTTCAATAGGGAGGGGGATGTCTGAAGCTATTGGTGCATTTAATATTATTGGAAAATATTTTTCTTTTAAAATAGAGGTTTAGTCTGTGGGTGTGTCTTAATTGGATTAAAGGCAGCTAGCCTGGGTGCTTTAATGTGTACTAGTTTTGAGATGTAAGAGAAGTAGAGTATATTTGCATGTTGTTGAATAGAGCATTCAAGAAGCGGGGTGAAATCTGGCACCTAGCTAGCAAAGACCAAGCAATGTTTATATTACTAATAAAATTGGTACTACAAAAGGATTCTTATTGTTAGAAGAGGCGGAGTTCAAAGAGGCTGGTGAAACAATGAGAATTTACATTCAATGAGATGCGCTGGATATAACCAATAGCTGTTTTGTGTGTGCAGGGCAGAGGCAATGTAAGATCAAAGCAGCTGTATGCCTACAACTATCTCCACAGGAACCAAAGTGAAAAGAACCTCATTTTGAATTTGTAAGGTGAAAATGCTTTGCCTGGTGTTTTGGTTGAGTCTATGGTTTGCTGTTGCCTCAATGGAGATTAGTTTGGGAATTTGTTAAAAGTTATGATAGCAGTAATTTGTAGCCATGTGTACATAATTAGTGTGTGTAAACTAATAAAATGTTTCATTTAGTTTAATAGAAAACCTCTCGAGAACTGATGGCCTGATTCCTGAATTTAGAGTTGCATCTCAAACATATCACTTAAAAATATAGGTTATGACAGTTGTTTAAAGTTTCCCTCTGGGATTTAAAATAACTCAGCTTTACTAACTGCTGGGTCATAACGCTGGTCCACCTCCCTTCTTCCCTTCCCATGCCATTATCCCATGCAAGCCTTGGGCATGAAATACCTCTCCTTTCATCACCTCCTTCTTGCCTTCCAAGGCCTCAAACAATCCTTTCAGATGAAACAGGGATTAACTTGTACTTGCTTCAATTTAGCACACTGTATTTGCTACTCATGATGCAATCACCTCTACACTGGGGAGACTAATCGCAGATTGCGTGACCACATTGCGGAGCTGTTCAGTCCATAAATGTGACCCTTGAGTTTCTGGTCATCTGTCCTTTGAATTCTCAGCCCCAGTCCCACTCTGACCTCTCTGTCGTAGCTTCCTGCGCTGTTCCATTGAAGGAAGTAAGTTGGAGGAACAGCACCTCATCTTTTGATTAGGCACTTTCCAACCTTCTGGATTCATCGTTAAGTTCAACGATTTCAGATCGTAACCACATTTTTTTTTGGACAGCATGTTTCTGCTTTCTCTGTTTATATCTTCACATTTATTTTTCCCATGACCATCTCCTTCTGCCCCCGTACCATCATCCCTTTTATCATTTAATCTCTCCAGTTTTCCACCCTATCACAGAACTTCCCTTTTGTTCACTGCCAGCCCCCCACCCACTTTCCCCTGCTTGTCTACTTGCTTCAAACCTGTTACAACTCTTAACCTTTTCCAGGTCTGATGAAAGATCATCGAATTGAAACATTAACTCTGTTTCTCCCTCCACCGATGCTGCCAAATTTGCTGATCATTTTCTGTTTTTATCCCACCTGGTTCAGAGTTGTGTATATAGAACTTTACAGCACAGAAACAGAGCATTCAGCTATACTGGCCTACGCCAGTGATTTTATTCCATGTGAGAGCCTCCTTCCATCTTACTACATCTTATCCTATCAACATATCCTTCTATTCCTTTCATTACATGCCTGTCTTACGCTTAAATCCATCCGTGTTATTTGGCTCAAACAACTGCATGTGGTATTGAGTTCCACATTGTCACCTCTAATTCAGTTGAATGTAATTTAGTTCATGGCAGCATGATGTGTTGCATGTAATGTTTAAGATAGGTCGAGAGTTTGCTCTTCTGTGAGTTGTCTTGTGCCTGATTTCAAATGGATGTTGTGATCTAACTTGTTTAAGTTACAGCAAGTGTTGCATTGTTTGAATTCATTCTTAAGATGTAAGCTTTGATGGCAAAAGGCTGTCATTAATTGTCCATTCCTAGTCACCTGAGAAGGTGGAGGTGGGCCTTCATCTTGACATCAGTATTTTACAAGTGAGCGGCTTGCCTGGTCACTACAGAGGGCAGTTAAGTAGGTGTGGAATTCAAGTCATATATATATATAGGCCAGATCAGGTAAGGATGGCAGATGCCCTCCTCTAAAGTACATTAGTGAACCCATTGGCGGGATTTTCCGGTCCTGCCTGATGGGTGTCACTTTCATTGTTGCCCAGTTTTTTATTCCCAGCCTTAGGGGGAAATGATGGCATAGTGGTAATGTCACTGGACTAGTAATCTAAAGGCCCAGCCTAACGTTCTGGGGACATGGGTTCAAATCCCACCATGACAGTTGGTGGAATTTAAAATTCAATTTATAGGTCTGGAATATAAAGCAAATCTCAGTAATGGTCACCATGAAACTATCATCAATTGTCATTAAATCCCATCTGGTTCACCAAGGGGCCTTTAGGGAAGGAAATCTGTCATCCTTACCTGGTCTGGCATACATGTAACTTCTGACCCACAGCAACGTGGTTGACTCTTAACTGCCCCCTGAATTAGCAGAGCAAACCACTCAGTTCAATGGCATTTATGGATGGGCAACAAATGCTGGTCTTGACAGCCACACTCTCATCCCATGAAAGAATTAAAAAAGACTTAACCTCATTCAACATTGCCAGTGATGTCTCTCAGCAAGTTCAAATTATGGTGATCAATATTTAGGACCAAAATTCTGTGCTAAATCCAGACGTTGAAACAAAAGCTAGTCTTATTATAACTGCATCTGTTTAGCGTCTGTTTTCACTCTTTGACCAAAATAACCCCCAGGAACCTTTCCTCATCTTCCAGAGCATATTGGGAAACATCAGATCGAGACTGAGAACTTTATGTTACTCAATCTTATGTATTATTTCTTTTCTTCCTTGCCCCTCATTACATTTTCTTCTCCCAAACGGGAACTATCTTTTGCTGGATATCGTGCGGGAATTGAGACTAAATTTAATGTTTAAATGGACTGATAAACATAGCCCAGAAAGGGGAGAGAAGCTAGTTGAGGCTTTTTTTGAGTGCCATGGCTCAGCTGCTTTAGCGACGTCTACAGGATCGGTCAGCAGTGTCCTTAATGGATCAAGTCTGAGATGTTGAGCACAGTGGCTGATGGAGACTTTTTTCAATTTTGATAGTCTTTTTAATAAAAAATTTTATAAAATCAAAATGAACAAATTTTGCTTTGAAGGGTCATTAATGGTTCACACTTGCTTTGAAAATACTTATGAATGAATTGCTCTGTACTAGGATACCACTGGCTAAACTGCTGCAATTTTGAGTATGAAATGTAAGGGGATAAGTTAAATAGAGGAAAAAAATTCTCTTGAGATCAGCAGTTTATTTCACCGATAACATGTAATTCAATCGCCTATTAATTCAGTAATCAGAACAACACTGGATGGTGAGAGTGTTCTATTTATCAGTCTGTAAAAATAGCATCTGTATATCTGTGTCCAGTGGAACTGAATATCTTTTAGGGAGCTGAGAATTCTGACTCTTATGCTCGATCTTGGAAAAATACAATTGTGGTTTTTCGTGTTGGATTCTCCCATCAAAAGCACTGGGCTCATTTTTTTTGTGTCCTGTTCTGGCTGTCTTTCGGGGTCGTATGATCTCATTGTGGAATGACTTGTGCTGTACACTTTCCATAAACACTTCATAAATCATACTGGTCTTTCTGCAGAGGCAAAATATTTTGACAGAGATGTTTTTTTCAAAGTATGTTTCCACAGTGATAGCTCTCGGGCACATTTTGTAAACTCCAAATTGTTCAAATTCTGATCATGCTTATGGGCCAGAATATGACTTTTTAAAAATATCCTCAATGTAACCAGCCTTGTAAGTGGGATTGCTCCATTTCATAGCCACTTCCCAGTTCTCCCAGATTTAGTTAACCTATTTGGTGGTGTGGCATGATGCTTTTGGCAGTGATGCTCATCTCTGCTGTCAAATAGATTACACCTTTGAAAATTGGATAACTAATAAATGTCAAATCTGATTCATGGCATTCAACAAGTACAAAAACCATTAAAAGTAGCCATAAAAATAAACAAAGCACTGGGGTCATTTATAGAGGGATAGAATTGAAAAGCAGAGAAGCCATGTTAAACTTTTACAGAACACCGGGTAGACCATATTTGGAGTACTGAAACAATTCTGGTCTTCATATTGTAAAAGTGATATAGATATACTGGAGAAGTGTAAAAAAAGATTTACTAGAATAATACCAGAACTGGGAAGTTATATCTATCAAGGAAGATTTAATAGGCTGAGTCTCTGTTCTTAAGAGAAGAGAAGATTTAGGGGTGACCACATAGTGGCCTTTAAGATTATGAAAAGGTTTTATAGGTGCCATGGACAGAGTGCATGTGCTCTCCTATTGCCCACAATCAGTATGTTTAGTACGGAAAGAGGTGACTCTTTTCATACCCTTAGATGTGTATTCCGATTAAATAATTCAGCAGCAAGCGTTCATAAGTTTAAAATAAAGAAGGCTATTCATTCTCACACACTTACGCCAAATTAATGCAAAACCATATCCTCTGTCTCAGGCATGCAAACACACACACACATATACACACACACACATACACACGCACAAAGATTGGATACTGATAAAGATAGTGAGCACTCTTTTACAGATAACAGTTAATCCAGCCTCTGATTTATGATTTATGATCTCCCACATGGCAGGCCTATGGTTTCTTGAATGGATTTGATAATTTAAAATTGAAGTGAGGGTCTTGTAAAGTGAAAGATTCACAGCAGGTTGTGAAGTTTCTTGTAGCTGAATATTCAGAAGGTTGGTTCTCAGGTGAACTTTGAAACTGGAACAGGTTAAGTACTTTGGCTGCTTGATGACTTGCAGCAAGTTTCAGAGTCTGATTCTCAGATTGGCTGATGATGGATAGGTCTAATGGATCTGCTGGATCCTGGGTTAACAAGGGTGCAGCCCCTGAAGCTAGCTTTGATCACATGACTTGCTGGGTTTACACTTCTGTGGGCCACTCAGTGTAGTTTGGATGGGGGTGGCCATTGTTATGCAATGGAAAGTTGATAGTGGCAATTGAGTTTTGATCTCTCCTTTTGTCTAGCATGAAACATGGAGACAGGTAGTCCAGAAACTCCATAGCCTATTGGTCCATCCTTAAACAATGAGATGAGTGAATTCCACAAATGGCTGTGACTTACCCTTACCTATGTCCAAAATTAATTAGGTTTTCCCTGGAGACTTGACACTGTCTGTAGTCCAAATACCAAAAGTCACATGGTTTGCAGGGGCAATCTCAACAGCTTGTTTGTGTCCAATTTTTAAAAATGTTGACTGAAAGTTCTTGATACGACTGCCTTTAGTGAGCATGGCATAGAATAGATATAGAGATGTTTCCAATTGCAGGCAAAAGCAGGGCTAGGAGCCACAAATATAAAATAGTCACAAATCCAGTCGGGAATTCAGGGGAAACTTCTTTACCAAAAGAATGGTTAAAATATGAAACTTACTCCATATGGTGTCATGCAGATGAGTAGCAGACTGCATTTAGAATCATTAAATAGCCACAGCACAGAAGGAGGCCATTCAGCCTGTTGTGTCCGTGCCAGCTCTGTATCAGAGCTCCTCAGCTAGTTCCAATCCCCTCCCTTTTCCCCATAGCCCTGCATTTTTTTTTTCTTCAGATAACTATCCAATTCTCTTTTGAAAGCTACAATTGAATCTGCCTCCACTACACTTTCAGGCAGTGTATTCCAGATCCTAGCCATTTGCTGCTTAAAGGAGTTTTTTCTCATATTGCCATTAGTTCTTTTGCCAATCACTTTAAACCAGTGTCCACAGATTCATGATCCTTTCCCTAGTGGAAACAGTTTCTTCTGGTCCACAATCCTCATGATTTTGGGCACCTCTACCAAACCTCCTTCCAACCTCCTCCTCTCTAAAGAAAACAGCTGCAGCTGGAAACATTGTTTTAAATCTTTATTGCACTCTCTCCAATGCCTTAACATCTTACCCAAAGTGTGTACAGAATTGGACACAATACTCCAGTTGAGGCCAAACCAGCATTTTACAAAGGTTCATCATAATGCATTAGAAGCAATGCAGAGACGTTTCAGTTGGCTGATTCCTGGGATGAAGGGGTTGTCTTATGAAGAAAGGTTGGACAGGTTCGGCCTCTATACATTGGAGTTTAAAAGAATGAAAGGTTATCTTGTTGAAGCGTATAAGGTCCTGAAAGGACTTGACATGGTGGATGCTGAAAGGCTGTTTCTCCTTATGGGAGAGATGAACTAGGGGACACAGTTTAAAATTAAGGGTCTCCCATTTAAGACAGAGATGAGGAGGAATTTTTCCTCTCAAATGGTCATTATTCGGTGGAATTCTTTTCCCCAGAGAGCAGTGGAAGCAGGATCATTGAATATTTTTACAGCTGGGTTAGATAAATTCTTGACTGACAAGGGAGTCAAAGGGTATATGGGGTGGACATGAACTTAGAGGTCACAATTAGATCAATCATGGTCTTATCAAATGGCAGAGCAATCTCAAGGGATCAAATGGCCTACCCCTGCTCCAAATTGTATGTTTGTGCATAACCTCCTTGCTTTTGTACTCCAAACCTCTATTTATAAGTCCAGGATTCCATATGCCTTATTCACCAGTTTCTCAATCTGTCCTGCCACCTTCAACAATTTGTGCACATATACTTCCAGGTCCATCTGCTCCTGTACCACCTTTTGAATTGAATGCTTCATTTTATAGTGCCTTTTGTAATTCTCTCTATCAAAGTATATCACTTCGCATTTGAAGGGAAGCTAAATAAACACATGGGGGAAGCAAGAAATGGAAGGACCTGCTGTTAGGGAAGGAGGCTCATCTGGAGCATAAACACCAGTGTGAACCTGTTGGGCTGCATTTTTTTTTTATTCATTGATGGGATGTGGACATTGCTGGCAAGGCAGGTATTTATTGCCCATCCCTAATTACCACCCCTCCGCTCCCCCAAGAAGGTGGCAGTGATCCACCTCTTTATACACAACTGAGTGACTTGCTAGGCCATTTCAGAGGGCAGATAAGAGTGAACCACATTGCTGTTGCCCTGGAGTCACATGTAGTCCAGACTGGGTAAGGACGGCAGATTTCCTTCCCTGAAGGACATTAGTGGAGCAGATTGGTTTTTATGACAATCCTGTGGTTTCATGGTCACCATGACTGGTGCTAGCTTTTTAATTGCAGATTTATGAATTAATTGAATTTTAATCCCCTGCTGCCAAGGTGGGATTTGAACTCATGTTTCTGGATTATTAATCCAGACCTCTGGGCCTGCAACTAGTTTAGTTACATAATCACTATGCTACCATACCTGCTATAAATACTTGGTAAGGTTGTAATGTGCCTGAAGAGTGCCCAGAAACAAGTGTGACTTTTGTGACATTCTGACTCTCACTTACTTTGGTGGGATTAGCCGATTAATGCCATTCCTTGCTGGTTGCTTCCAGGCCAACAAACTGGAACAGGAGCCATTTCTCCTGGGTTTTCAAACCGGAAGCAAATCAAAGCCAGAGTCACTGGTTGTGGTTTGGACCCACCCATGGCCTTCCTACGGACCTCCTTCTACTTTATGTGGATGAGGGCAGTGAAGCTTGTCATAATTGTGGAAGTTATGTTCGCAGTGCATGCAAGGTAATTTATTGCATGATTTATGAGGTATATGTACTGCTGATAAAAGCAGATACCAGCGGAACTGAGAAACCTTTTGAGCCTGAAACCTTCAGAAATTTTGATAACAGATTAAAAAGTTTTGTTTTGACTCCTCAGCTAGTCAATTCTGGTCTTGCCCCTAACTGCCTGAGGGCCTGTGCAACCACAGCATAGTCTTGTTCCCATGCACAGTGAGAGATCCGAGAGGCAAGTATTTGATATCAATAGGCATTCCATTGCTTGCCATTATAATATGGAAGAGCAGCACATCAGGTGGCCATGCAGATCCTATGAAGACCACAGCTCTGTGTTAAGATAGTGTTTCACCAAAGATGCAATAGGTGCGCTGTGGAACCTACTATATGAAGCGCTGCAGACACAATTATTTGCTCGAAGCACCTCTGTCTGTGGCTGGGCAGGGGATGTCAACACTCGACCCCTGTGTCTCGGACTCCTGTCAAGCAATCATAGGGGAGGCATATAATGTGACCAAGTGACAGACAAGGTTGTCAGGAGAGCTGAAGGCTTCATCAAATTGGTCATAACAGCAAAATGGCAGCATGTTGGGGCCATGCAGTTTTGTGGTGTTACTAGTTTCTCTAAAGTGCAGTGGGCTATCAATGGCAATCTTCTTAACCGCTTCAAGTTCTTTAGCAGGAAGGACTTCAACCTGCTGAGTGTAGAGATTGTACATGACAACTCATAAAGTTTGTCAGTCAGGTGACAACTACATGTCTCAACATGACCCTGGGTCATGTTACACTGATCCCTGCAGTTGGTTGATATGAGCCTGTGACATTGGAGTTAAGTCCTGTTGTTACCTGCCCACTCGTTCGATTTGAGAACAATTTCAATTTTGCCCAGAATCAAGGAATTCGCTCCCATTCTACAATGTGTGTTTCCCTGAATTAAAATGTGTCCAAATCGAGGGTATGCCATGAAATATGATGCAATACTGAGTTTATTCCACAGATGAAAACTCTGTGTACTTTTAAGACTTCCACTAATGCTCAATTGGAAACCAAACTAGTTTTAAATTGATGTTATAGAATAGGTTCCATTTTCCAGCCCATTAGCTAATACTGTGAGAACATTGTTTTGACTTGCATTATTCTGCTTCATTATAATGCATCCTTATTTCTCTATGTACCAGGCTAATCCATGAGTGAGTCTATTTTCTAATTCCATTTTTTGATGCCATTTTAAAATTTCATATTCTGTAATTTGTCACGAGCTAGCTAATCTTACCTGGGACATGGATAGGAATGCATCAATTGGCCTGAGCAGCCCTGTATCAGGGAGAAGAAAAAGGGCATCTATTGGGTACAGCATTGATACAATGGGTGTATCATGCATATCCTTAAGATCTGTTGATACACATATGCATTAAACAGAAAACCTACCTTGGTCATTCTTAACAAAAATAACAAATGAGTTCACAAGGTCTAGGTGTTCTAGTATGAGCTACAAAAGGTTAGTATGCAGGTACAGCAAGTAATTGAGAAGGCTAATGGCATGCTATCCTTTATTACGAGAGGAATTGAATATAAAAGTAAGGATCATATGCTTCATTTATACAGGGTATTGGTGAGACCACATCTGGAATACTGTGTGCAGTTTTGGTTTCCTTATTTAAGGAAGGATGTAAATATGTTGAAGGTGGTTCAGAGGAGGTTTACTAGATTGATACCTGGAATGAGTGGGTTGCCTTATAGGGAAAGACTGGGCTTGTTTCCACTGGAGTTTAGAAGAGTAAGGGGTGACTTGATTGAAGTATATAAGACCCTGAACTGTCTCTACAAAACAGATGTGGAAAGGTTGTTTCCTCTCCTGGGTAAGTCCAGAACTAGGGGCACTGTTTTAAAATTTGAGGTCACCCTTTTAGGACAGAGCTGAGGAGAATTTTTTTCTCTCAGAGGGTTGTGTGACTTTGGAACTCTCTGCCTCAGAAGGCAGTGGAAGCGGGGTCATTGAATATTTTTAAGGCCTAGGTAGATAGATTCTTGTTAGGCAAGGGAATCAAAGGTTATCAGGCGTAGATGGGTTTGTGGAATTGAAACACAAACAGATCAGCCATGTTCTTATTGAATGGCGGAACAGACTTGAAGGACCAAATGGCCTACTTCTGCTCCTATTTCACGTGTTCGCATGTTCATATGATTCTATGAGCAAATGAGCTTCGGTGGACTCATGTTCAATTTGAGACCTGGACACAATTTATTTTAGTGGAGTAGAATTCAGAAGCTCTAAAGCTGAATTGTTTTAGCTTCATGCATGGCTTCCTCACATGTCCAGTCTATCCTTGACAGTAAATAGCCAAAACCACTTTCACTTCTTACGTGTGCGTGTGTCGATATGTCTTCTGTCTTCTCCCCATGCCTGCCTGTGGTTCTTTCTCCCTTCTTCTCCCCTCTTATTTTCCCCTTTATGACTCTGGGTGAGAAAATGTGTTCCTTGGCATTTGTTTCTTGGGTGCTTACAAATGCACTTGGAATTCCAAAATGTTGCCTGCGATGCACGCACAGACTGCTGTGGCAAATCGTTCTGGACGCCATATTGGTGAGGATGTTAATGCATGTAGGAAATGTCCGCTGGAGCTATGCAGACCAAGCAATGCTGATTTAAAGCAGGTGGTGGCAATTTCCAAGTTCAGTGAACATCCTCTTTTAATCTCACATGCCAAACACATGATCAGCAGCAAGAAGCCCTAAAGCACTATCCCTCCCCTCCAGCACTGTTTAAAGGGATCATCAACCATTTACAGGTTAGGTGCCGATTGATTTTCTGCTGGCTGTTTTTAAAATTCTACAAGTATTTGGTGCTTCCTATAATTGTTTTGAGGGAGTGGTGTGGCCGTGCTGAAGGAGTTTTTTCTGACTTTAACACTACCGCACAAACCAGTTGCTCCCAGACATGGGTGCACTAGTAGGCATGCTCCATTGGAATACAGCATGATTTGAAGAATGAACAGAGGTCACACAGAGCAGAACAAGCTGTTGCAAGAGGGAGGAGGAAGAAGGGGGGAAGGGCTCACAGAAGGGAGCCAGATGAACCCAGGATGCTCAGGGAGGAATTCACCTACTTGACCCTCAATGAGGAGTATGTTAGACGTCTGTACTTCAGTAAGGTTGTTCTCATTGAAATCTGCCACCATCTACAGCCACAACTGCAATTTCAGAGCAAAGCAAGGACTGCATTACCAATGATTTTTAAAGGTGGTCATGTCCACCTTTTATGTGTTTGGCTCCTTCCAGGCTGGAGAAGGAGGTATTTGCAACATCTTACAACTTGTCACCCACACTGTTGCATAAGGGAGGTTACTGAAATTCTCTATTCAATGAGAATTGATTATATTTCACTTTCTTGCCAGAGGTGGAGTGAACATGAGGGTTTGCAAGCTCTGTAGGGTACCCTTGACTTCACACACAATGGGCAAAATTTTTAGCTCAGTGGGCGGGTGCCGCTCGAGTGCCCAACCCACTCGAGCGTAAAATGACGCGCGTTGATGTGGGGTGAGCCTCCCGACATCAACGCTCAATATTTCATTCAGTGGGCCCGCGCCAGAGTCGGCAGCGCGCCTGCCAACAATTAAAAGGCCTGTTAAGGCCATTAAAAGGTCAATTAAATAAAACTTTTTGCTGCCCATCGAACCTTACGGTTGGCAGGCAGGTGAAAAAGCCAAGCGGCCTTTGCACTTTTTAAATCAAAATAAAAATAAAATAAAAAATTTAAGATTTAATTAATAACAGGTCCCTGCTTATGTGACAGAGTCACATGAGGGGACATGTTTTATAACATTTTTAATTCCTTTATTTATTTTTAACTCTTCATCTCCCTGAGGCAGCGCTGTGCCTCACGAAGATGTTCAAGCGCTCACTCGCACACACTCCCTCCCCCCCAGCCCCCGCACAGGCAGCACTGAGCGCTACCACTCGCGTTTCACGCTGGGCGGGCCTTAATTAGCCCGCCAACATGAAATCGCCTTATGGCCTCGATCGCCCAACAAGGGTGAAATTCTGCCCATTGTTGCCCAGAGCTGCATTTCAACTCTGCCCTATACCAGAACTGAAAGAGATTCCCTCAATGTCCAGCTGGTTTGCTACCACTTGCAGAGACTTCCTGCCCTTCTGGCAGCTGCCATGATGCCTTCATTCTGTGGCGGTCCACTATGCCAGCTGTACTTGAGTCAACATGCTAAACCAAAAAGTGAATACTGGGTAACAAGGGCTATCCGTTGACCATATGTCTGATGGCTGTGGCGTGTAACTCACATACAGATGCGCAGCGCACATGCAATAAAAGCTATGCTGCTGCACAAAATCTGATAAAGCTGACCATTGGCCTGCAGAAACAATGCTTCAGTTGCCTGGACAGTTCCGGAGGAGCGCTGCAGTACTCAGCAGAGTGGACGTCAAGACTTGTGGTTATCTCCTGCATGCTGCACAACCTCTCCATCATGAGGGTATGGCCATGCTGAAGGAGTTTTCGCTGACTTTAACATGCTAGTGCACAAACCAGTTGCTCCCAGACATGGGTGCGCTAGCAGGCATGTAACCCTTGTAACCCGCTCTACAGCGAGCAACTGAGGAGGAGAAAGAGGATGAAAAGGAAGGGGGAAGCAAACCTAGAGAGCTCCTTTCTGCCTTGAATTATTCACCAAGCATTCGTCAATTGCCCATTCACCAGCATTCCCACACTATATCTTCCTCGGTCACTGTCCATCACAGCGTTTACTTGTTAAATATAAAAGCTACCACAGAATTAACCAAATTTAAAAATTAAATCATTCCAAAATCACACACTAAAGTAAATTAATCATCCTTGTATATTCCTTTAGTGCTCCTACACAATGCTGCCCCATAGCTGGTGGAAGGCTGCTGATTTTCAGAGGGGGAGACTGCAGATGACTTTGCAGGATGACCTTGAAGACCTCCAGTCCTAGAGAGCCCTCATGCAGACTACACAATCTCGTCATGGCTGGCTAGCAATCTGGCTGGCGGACAGTTAACAATAACAACTTAACAGTGTAGTTACAACTTAACAGTGTGGGCATCACTGGCTGGGCCAGTATTTATTGCCCATCCCTAATCACCCTTGTTCAGAGGGCATTTAAGAGTCAACCACATTGCTGTGGGCCTGGAGTTACATGTAGACCAGACCAGGTAAGGATGGCAGATTTCCTTTCCTAAAGGACATTAGAGAACCAGATGAGTTTTTACAACAGCGACAATGGTTTCATGGTCATCATTAGACTTTTAATTCCAGATTTTTTATTGAATTCAAATTCTGCCATCTGTTGTGGCAGGATTCAAACCCCGATCCTTAGAGCATTACCCTGGGTCACTGGATTATTAATCCAGCAACAATACCACTACGCCATCTGGTTAGCTTCAGCTGCCTCTGCTTGTGCGTCACTTTGTCCTTCAAGATAGAAGGAAGTGCATCAGTGAATGTGGTGCAATGTGTTTGGATGATATGGCTGCCATGGATGAATAGCTGGCAGAGTGTGCACAAGCTGTGAGATGAGGGTGTAAAGCTTGCACCAGTGCTAAGCGTATGAGGGTGAATGAAGCAATGAATGTCAGGTATGAGTCTAGATTTATAGAGATAGTTGGTAGGTGACTAATTGGGATGGTGGTGGTGAGTTGAACAGTGTGTGAGGCTATGGTGCAGTTAGTAGGATATGGCCTTTTAAGATGCATTCACTCATCTTGGCCACTTGTGTGAGATCATTGAACTTCTTGTGACATTGCATCCAAGTCCTCAGGGCTTGACTGCTCCCACTGACCTCCACGGCTATCTGCTTCCACTATCTTCTGAAAGTATGTTTGGAGGGCCTCCTGGCCCCCTGAAGTTACAGGACTTTCCACCTCATCCAGCAAGGCCTCCAATGCAGTGTCTGAAAACCTTGGAGTCCACAATCTCACACATTGTGACATTCTTCACAGTTTCCTAAGTTAAGATTTTGTTCCTACAAGACTGCTAGGATCTGCTTCAGCCACAGTACAGCTCCCTGTTTAGAGGTGCAGGCTAGCTTTAAATGGAGTTAACCTCTAACAGCTTTGTGCCCTCTGTTCAGGCATGCAGCCAATGAACAACACAGTTATCACTGACTGCGTGCAGAAATCATTCAGTTAAGCAGGCAACACAATGTTGGATTGCTGCCTGCATTACATTTAACGTGCATCCATTAATCACGCATTGCGACCCAAGTAACCATTTTCGGGTGCTGTCCAACTTAATCCCCAAAATGTCTTACCCTGCTGCATAATGTTGCAAGAGTATTTGTCTGTGATATATTTTCCCTTTTGCTTTGTGTGTTTCTCTCCCTATCTATCCACCTATCTGCTTTGTGCATCTGTGGTGTGTTGACTCTCCCTGTGTCTGATTTTTAGAAAAAAAGCAAGCTGCCTTCATCTTCAATTACTTGCAAAATGCATTGAAGAAGTAAAACTGGGGGATACTCTGTTATAAGTTATTTTACATTGCTGTACCTCTGATGTATAGCTATAACATCCTTGATATTTTTACTGAGCTGAATGGCATATTTTCAACCTGGAATCTGAGCTTTTCTTATGAAATATGCACCCATCTGTGCCTGTGAATCCTTCAAGTAAAGCTGTAGACAGATGTGTTGTTTTCGATTTGCTGCCCCTTGTATTCATAGCTGCTCCTCATTTTGTGGCCTCCGTGCCATTAGTTGCTTTCGGCCATCTAATAAAAAAAGCCCTGGTGATCCTTTTCACACAGATATTGGTGAGAATGTTGCTTGCCTTTTGTTTTAACGTTTTTACTTTTTCGAGTAATCGGAAGTGAAAATGAACCACACTTTATAAATTTTCCAACTTTTCCCAGTCTTACCCAATTGATTTAATCAACATTAAAGTACAATAACTTTTCCAGAGAGGGGCTCATGTAACCTTAGCTAGAAATATAAACCAATGCTCAGGATGTCCACTTCTCAGAGGACCGAGAGATTAATTCCCTATCAACATCCTGGTGGCCTTGTCTGGTTTGTCCCTGGGCTGTCCTTCAAAAGTCCTGTTGACTGTCTCTCTCTCAAACTCACTAACATGGCTGGTTATATACCCTATTTGCTGACAAAAAAAACAGGCTTTTCAGTAACCTTTCACTCCCCCTCTCCCATGGTTACATGGATTGATGCTACAGCATCTGAAGTTTACATCAGTTTCTCACAGATTTTCAAGGACAAGCAGCTGTCTCATCTTCAACCTTCTAAACACTCCACTGAGTAAAATCTTCGAAGGTTTGCCAACCTTCCTAGCATGCAGCCTTGAGCAGTCAGTTCTACAGTTCTTTTAACCAAACGTGGCTCCTTTATCAGGTAATTAATCCAGGGTTCTGGGTAACCTTATGCTTCCCTTGAAACTGGCATTGGAAAGTTTTAAAAAAACCTATCACTGGGGAGCTTCCGAACACATGATGTGGTTGAGGCAAATCAAGCAGATGCATTCAAGGGAGACTTAGGTGCATGGGGGAGAAAGGAATAGAAGGGTATATCAATAGAAGGAAGATGGTCGCATTGCAGTAATGTCACTGGACCAGTAACCCTGAATCCTGAATTTTTGGGGACATGGTTCAAATCCCACCTTGGCAGCGAGTGGGATTTAAATTCAATTAATAAAATCTGGAATATAAAGCTGGACTCAATGATAGTGGCCATGAAACCATCATCAATTGTTGCAAAAACCCATCTGGTTCAGTAATATCCATTAGGGAAGGAAATCTGCCATCCTTACCTGATTTGGTCTATGTATGACTCCAGATCCACAGCAATGTGGTTGACTCTTAACTGCCATCTGAAATGGCCTAGCAAGCCACTCAGTTCAAGGGCAATTAGGGATGGGCAACAAATGCTGGCCTGCTGGTGATGCCCACATCCCATGAAAGAACACATTTGAAAAAAGGCAAGATGAAGTGTATAGAACAGGAAGAGTTCTGTTATGTTAAGACCAGGGAGAACGGGTGCAAAAATTCCCCCCCTTTTTCCCCATTCCTCGTTTGATCAAAACAGAGTATTTTGAAATTCATAGAGATAAATGTGCCAATTCAATTCATGTACTTGACTATTTATGTGCTGATTGCAAAGAACACAGTCCAAAAGGCTTTCTTGAGTTTAAATGAGTACAGCATTAGCTTTTATTGCGCTGGAAACCCAGGCAGAAAATAATATTAAATAAAAGGTAAACACACGTCCCTACCATCACAACATGCACACACACGCGCATGCTAAAATACAAATTATAAAGTAGAGGAGGTTAATATTTGGCCAAATTAAAATTCAACTTAAAAAGGCAAAGATATAATGAGGTCACAAATTGATTATGGGCCCTTCACTGTGGTTCATGGCTAAAGCATTCGTCCTTAAAACTGTAGTCCTTGGTTTTTTTTCCTGGAAACACTGCTTTAGAATTTGAAGGTTTTTTTTTAGAATTTCTCTGTCTGCTGTCCACATTTTGACATAAGCAGGCAGGGCCTATTTCAGTGCTGTAAGTTCGGAGTAATTGAGTAGACGCCTAGGGTACATCTAGCAAGCCTGCTCACTGCTACATTTTAATGTGCCCATTTTACACCCATAAAATAGATGTAATGATGTTCAGATGAAAGGTCAACAACCTGAAATGTTAACACTGTTTGTCACTCCACAGGTGTTGCCTGACCCACTGAGTATTGTTAAGGCACAGCGGATGGTAAATGCTGAACTGTTCAAATCCCAGAGGGAAACTTGAAACAGCTGCCACAACTGTTTTGCAATTTACATTTTAATTTGGGTTACGTGCCTTGAATTCAGAAATAATAATACCACCATAACTTCAGAGGCTTTTAGAAAACCAAATTAAACAGTTATTAACAAAAGAAAAGATTTCAAGCACATACATAGATCTAAGAATTACGACTATAATAACTCCTAAAATCCCTAACTAATCTGGCTCCCAGTTACACTTCTGTTAAGGCAACAGTAGAAAAACAAGTAGATTTAAACAGACCCAGGCAAAGCAACACAAAACCCTGGACAATGAGTTTTCTCAGCTTCGGTTCCTGTAGACAGAAACTTGATGCACAGAAGCAGGAGGCTTTTCACACTTGTGTTAGATCTTAGAATGCCTCCCCCCTTACACATAACCTCACCTCCTTTATACCTGTTCCTCCCTTTTAATGCAAATTCCATTGTTCTCATATGTTTTTACAACTTCACTTTTCTAATAATATAAATCTTTTCACAGTACTAATTTTATCAGTAACCTTTGGGAAAAATAAACATACTGTTTGGCTTACCTTCTTCTGGCTTGGTGTAACACCTTACCATCTCTTTGAAATTCAAACTGCTCTAATTTATCTAAAAAATGCAAATTTCCCTTACATCTCACATTCTAAAATTTCAGCCATGTTTATGTATTTAGCATTTCAAACCTAGCTTCTTTGTTGATGACTCAAAGTCTCCAGACCAGCTGTCTCCAATTCAATTAAATCCCCCCCAACACACAAACTATTCAAACTCCACTATTAACCCACTTTTACAATAAATCACAATAATATTATGTGAATTATTATATTTTCATGATACCTCCCTCCTTACAGGAAAATGAATTGTCATAATTTTTTAAAAATGGCTTCATTTTCATAAGCCATCTTACGTTACCTCCTATACTTATCTATCTACTCAAACTATTACATTACCAGATGCATGCAATAACATATCAATATATATATAAATCATTCATATCATCAGAAATCATTCCAGCCCAGTGTCCAGGTTTTTAAATGTTCAATTTTCCCTTTTAGCTTCAAACTCTTGACAATGCATCTGCAATTAGATTTTCTTGTCCAGCCACATGTATAATCTGTAGATTAAATGGTTGCAGTAATAAACTCCATCTGAATAGCCTTGCACTTCGGTCTGAAATTTGACCAGAAACTTTAAAGGATTGTGGTCTGTATAAACAATTGTTTCTGACGAATTGTTTGCAACGTAAATCTCAAAATGCTGCAATGCCAACACCAGACGCAGAGTCTCCTTTCCGATCATTGAATATCCTCTCTGTTGTACACTCAACTTCTGTGAAAAATACCCTATTAGTTTCTCAATTCCAGTTTCATCGTCTTGTAACAGTATGGCACCAATGCCTATATCGCTTGCGTCAACAGCCAACTTAAATTGCTTGGCATAATTAGGCACAGCCAAAACTGGTGTTGTAGTCAATACCGTTTTCAAATTGCTGAATGCTATCTGACGCTCCTGTATCCATTGAAACTTCTTGTTCTTTTTTATTAGTTCAGTCAATGGAGCAACCACACTGCTAAAATTTGGTACACATTTCCGGTAAAACCCACTCATGCCCAGAAATCTCAAAACTTCTTGCTTTGTTGTAGGCACAGGGAAATCCACAATAGCCTTGACTTTTACATTTCTCGGAGCCACCTTACCATGTCCAACGGTATGGCCTAGATATGTAATTCACTTTTAGCCAAGTTCATCACCAAATTAGTTTCTTGTAGTCAACTAAATAATTCTTCCAGATGTTGTAAATGCTCCTCCCACGTTTGACTGAAAACTGTCAAGTCATCAATATAAACTGCATAATTGCTCTGTCCTGCAATTACTTTGTCAGCCTTTGAAATGTTGCAGGTGCATTTTTGATACCAAATAGCATGACTTTAAACTGATATAGTCCATCTGACATCACAAAAGCCGATGTCTCCTTTGCTGTCTCCGATAGCGGTACTTGCCAATGTCCTCTTAGCAAGTCAACCTTTGTGATAAATTTTGATTGTTCCGCTTTCTCAATGCAATCTTCCAACCATGGTATAGGATATGAATCTGCTTTTGTCATCGCATTCACCTTTTGATAGTGCACACACAGTCTTTGGTTTCATCGGTATAGGTACCATCATAATAGGTGAACTCCAGTTACTGCAACTAGACTCAATGATGTCATTTTGAAACATGAATTCAATTTCTTTTTGTACTTGTGATAACTTTGCCAGATTTAATTTATAAGGATGTCGCCTTATCGAAGGTGAAATTTCTACTCACATCATGTGTAGCTAAATTTGTCCTCCCCATTTTATTCCCACAAATATCTTTGTGTGACTGCAACAGCTTCGCCAAATCACTTTGACACTTGTCTGGAAGGTAACTCAATATTACATTTAAATTTTTAAGTACCCCCTCATTATCCAATTTGGTTAGAAGAAAATCAATGTCAGAATCCATCATTTCCACCTCTTTCTCCTTATCTACCACCACTAATGTCTCCTTTTGATCCTCCTCTCTGTTGAAGTATTTTTTAAGCATATTTACATGACACCCCCCTGGCTTCTTTCTTCTATCTGGAGTGTTGGTTAAATAATTTACTTCACTCAGTTTCTTTTCAATCCTGTAAGGCCCATTAAACCTCGCCTTTAACAAGTCACCCAGTACCGGGAACAGAATTAGCACTTTCTCCTCAGCAACAAAACTACCAGCTGTGGCTCTCCTGTCTGCCTCCACTTTCATCACTTGCTGTGATATCTTTAAATGTTCCCTAGCCAACTCACATGCTCTGTCCAAACATTCCATGAATTTTGATACATAATCCAGGAGAAAGGACTAAGGTCGATGCATTAGGAACATCCCTAATAGCAAATAACAAGAATGGAATTCCCCTATTCCAGTCCTGTGGATAGTCCTGACTCTACACCCTTATCATAGTTTTAAAGTTTGATGCCACTTTTCCAAAGCCCCTTGTGACTCAGGATGGTAAGCTGTTGACTTAAACTGTTTTCTCCCCAAACTGTTCATTACTTCCTTAAACAGCTGTGACATGAAATTTAAACCTTGATCTGATTGTATTTCTTTTGGCAAACCATATCTTGTAAAATATTTAGCCAACTCTTGCACAATTTTCTTTGCTGTAATATTTCTCAAAGGTGTTGCTTCAGGAAACCTTGTGGACACATCCATTATTGTCAGTAAGTACTGATTTCCACTTTTAGACTTAGGGAGGGGTCCTACACAATCAATCAGTATTTCCAGTATTTTCTGCAGCATTTGTAGTATTTTGTTCTTGTTTTAATGATGTTCTACTTCATTAAATCCAAGTTCAGGCTTTTGTGAGTTTTTGGGGGAACAGATGGAGTGGGGCTAACAGTGAGGGTGAATGACAATGAGGCAAGGGTAGGGGAGCAAGGCAGGGTACAATGGTTTGAAATGAGAGTGAAGCGATGGTATGAAAGGGAGGAAATATATAGTGAAATATTGACACGATGGAAGCAAGGGGGGGAGGTTGTAAATGTTGCAATCTTGTCACAATGAAGTGCATGCTCTAATTGTAAGTGAATGAACAGCGAATTATAACATGATAGGAGAGTAACGCAGTGGAAGAAGAACCTTGGTTAGGCCACACTTGGAATATTGCGTGCAATTCTGGTCGCCACATTACCAGAAGGATATGGAGGTGTTGGAGAGGGTGCAGAGGAGGTTTACCAGGATCCTGCCTGGTCTGGAGGTTATTAGCTATGAGAAGAGGTTGGAGAAACTCGGATTATTCTCACTAGAGCGACGAAGATTGAGGGGCGACTTGATAGAAGTTTACAAAATTATGAGTGACGTGGACAGAGTAGATAGTCAGAAGCTTTTTCCCAGGGTGGAAGAGTCAATTACTAGGGGACATAGATTTAAAGTGAGAGGGGAAAACTATAGAGGAGATGTGCGGGGCAAGTTTTTTATGCAGAGGGTAGTGAGTGTCTGTAATTTGCTGCCAGAGGAGGTGGTGGAAGCAGGTACAATAGTGGTGTTTAAGTGGCAGCTTGACAAATACATGAATAGGATGGGAATAGAGGGATACGGACTCTGGAAGTGCAAAATGTTTTAGTTGACGGGCAATATGATCGGCACAGGCTTGGAGGGCCGAAGGGTCTGTTCCTGTGCTGTACTTTTCTTTGTTCTTTGTTCTAAGTGCGCTGGGCCCATAACCCATTGGTCAATGGATGGGAACCATTCTCTGCTACCATGTTATAATTCGCTGCACATTCACTGATCAAAGGAGGAAACTGGAGCCAGTCTTTCCTTAACATAGGTTTATTCGCATAACCCAGAGAACACAGGCATAGAGGGGGGTTGTGAAGTACAGATGGTTGATGGAGAAGCTGCGATGGAAGCCACTGAGAGGTGTATTTCCTTAGACACCCCGACCCCAAAGGTAGCTTGCAGCAGTCGGTGGTCGCTGCCCCACCACTTCTTACCAATATCCCACTCCCACTGGAAAGAAAAGCAGAAAAAAAATGAGAGATAAGCATGAGGATGGCAGAGATGCAGTTGAAATGAGAAAGGGAGAGAAAAATTACTACATGAATAGAGACAGATAAGAGAGAGATCCTACTCTTCAACTTGCCATCTGCAACACATTGTCAAATCAAGTAATATATAAAATAAAGGCCATTGTATTAATACAGCTTTCACAGAATAATGTTAACCTTCAAATTACCAGGAAATTTCATAGAATACCATTTAATAAAAATGGAATTTGACTTGTTCAGTCACTGTAAATCATTACTACATGGAATTTACTACACAGAAGCAGGCTGTTTGCCCCAAATGATCTCTGCCAGTATTTATGCCCCACATGAGTACCTCCCATCTTACTTCATCTAGCCAGGAGATCTGATGTTATTCCCTACATAGCATGAATATCTCCATTGTTTTAAAGTAGCAAACCACAGCACTCCCACCCCACCACCATGAGCAATGTTAAAGGAAATCTACTAACAATCTAACAATTGAGTATATCTCTGCATCTCTCACATTGGAAGCAACTGTTTACTCAGGATCTCCCATCATTGCTGCTTGACCAACTCTCTGTGCAGCAGTATTTAATGTTACAGACACAGCTTTGCTTAAATCAACATGGTCAAAGGCAGGATTTTATTCAAAACTCCTCTCCAAACATGAACAATGGGATGGTATAATTCTTCCAGAATTTCCACTGAATTTCTTTTGCTATTTGCTTTGACTCCTGACATAAACATGAATAAAATTTTTTAAAAGCAGCTGGTAAAATAATTTAGACACATTACAAAAAAATTCCCAAAGTTTCAAGTTGGGATTTTGAATTTACTGATATGATATCTTTGATTAATAAAATATACCTTTTGTATAATAATCTGTATTCTTGATTTCTCTCACCTTTCCTCTTCTCTAGTTTCACTTTGCTTTTTAATTTCTTTCTTTCTCCCTTTAAAAATATTTATCCTGTGAAAACATACCTCTGAGAAAAGTTGCAAAGTTCATACTTTAACAGTTTTGAGTTTTCTGGAAATGCAAAATCCTAGGCACCTGAGGAACAGGAGCTACCTAGCACTGCATGAGTTATCAATCACACTGAGTTTTGTCCTTAGTATTGTATTTATAGCTCAGAGATACACAGAGATAACACTCCTTTCTATTTGTGTAACCGGTTTTATTCGCATTTAAAATGTCGGCTCTACGCTGACAGCTCTAGCTTCCAGCAACTTCTTTGGTTTGTTTATACTTCTCTCTGAGTCCATACCCAGGCTTAACTCATCAAGTACAGTAAGCAGCAAACAGTAAAGAGACTTACATAATCAAACACAGAACAGTTGAGCAATTGAACACTACAGAGCATATCTGCTCAGATGGATACGTGCTTGGAATTGTGGACACAGATGCTCACTGGCACTTTAAACTGTTGTCACTTCAGCTACCAGGCATGGGTCTGAGATGAAAATGATTTAAAAATCTTGGCTTTTGAGAGAACCACATGCCTCTGATTGAAAACGCTGCTAGGTGCATATTCTTCACAGGGAATTAAATTATATGGGTAAGTTTAAACAAGTCTCCTGTGAACTTTCTGATTCTTTGTGTGCCTATATGAAAGCAAGCAATAACTTGCATTTATCTATCCTCAGGATAATGCAAAGCTCCTCACAACCAAATAACTACTTTTGAAGTGTAATCACTGTTGTTCAATAGGCAAATGCAATAGCCAATTTGTGCATCATTAAGTCTCTCAAACTGCAATGAGTTGAAAGACCAGCTCATCTGTATAGGTTTAGTTATAAATATCCTTTAGGCAACTGGGGAAACTTACTTCTCTTCCTTGAACAATGCCAAGTTGATCATTTATGTCCATCTGTACAAGCAGACAAGGCCTTACTTTAATATACAATTCTAAAGGATTGCACCTCAGTACCTTGCAGAAGTATCAAACTAAATTGCATTTCAAATCTTATTTCTGTAAACAAATATTTGATTTAATGGAGAATTGAAAGGATATTTGGAGCAATATGTCTTCCCATCTGCTCTTTCCCAGACTGTTGATGTTTGACTGCAAGATTATTAAAACTGATGATTAATAGTTTTAATCCTGGCTGATACCTGTTAATTGATAATTGAGATATACCCCTTTTTATGAATTTGTATCTGATCTAAACAAGCATGAATTTGATATGGGCGTTGCCTTTTACAAATGTGATATTTTTTATGCTCTTTATGTTGTTTCCAGGTGGTGGAAATTTGGCTTTGTAGAACGCTGCTCTGGGGGGCTATGAGGCTTCATAAAGTAACAAAATATTACCCCTGATGCGCATGCAGACACATTCAATTGGAAGTGTGTCAGACACTTTGTGAGACATTTTTGAGATGAAATCTTATCTTGACCATTTGTGTCAAATTGTTATATTTTTTGCAGGACTGGAGCAATGTCCTGAGGACGGTGCTCCTGGCTGTGACTTCTTGAGCGATCTCCTATGCATTAGCAGCCTCTGTGGCTTCTTCCCCCTGCAGGCACAGGACAAGTCTGCTTCTCTGGGCCTCTATCACCATGAGAACATGCGCACACCTTTCTTTGGTCCCTGAGACATCCTGCATTGTCCGTTGCGTGTCAGCCAGCTCACTCCACCTTCAGTGGAAACGAGTACATGGAGGCTGTGAGTACAGCTCTGGAAAAATTGCTTCAAGTCTGTGCTTGATTGCTAAACGTGCAGATCTCTGTTTTAGTTCCTCCAGGGATCTTTAAATCATGGTAATCATCAATCCTCAAAACTGCGGGCTAAAACCAGGCTTCAAAACAGGTGGTCACGCGCCACCCAGGAAGCAATTGTTTTCACCCTATCCCCAAAATAACTCCTGAGGTGCAAATAATGTCTGCCTGTGTAAATTGTGAGTTTTATTTTGACATCAAAATCCACTGAACATTTTATATGTAAAATTATTGTGACTCCATTTATTCTTATATGTGTAGGAAGTACCTGAGAGGAAACCAAGTTTTGAGACTCAGCATTTATATACTGCAGACCAGATTTTTCCTTATTTATTTTGAGAGACTAATTTATTGCTTCTTGTTAAAACCATCTTGCTGTATGATTGGTCTTAATATTGTGTTTTTATTATTTTCTCAGGTACCTTTTGTGCAAAGCCTGTTTATATGCCTTTCATTAGTTTATCTTTACACTTTATTCTAACGGAGACTTGTACATTCTAATTGCGTGGAAAACTACTGAAAAGCCATTAATCCTAATCTGAATTCTATGTACATATTTGAAAATCTTATGCTAGCATTTATCTGGAATAAATTAATTCTGCCATTATACTGATGCTCTCATCTTTTTCAGAAATGTATTTAACAGATAGTGGGGGAGGTCTTGTGGTGCAGTGTTAGCATCCCTATCTCTGATACAGAAGCTCCAGGTTCAAGTCCCACTCCAGGGCTTGATGGCCAGGGAAGGTGTGTTCATAATGCAGCCAAACAGGTTGAGTATCAACCCTTCCAACACACACCAATGGTAGGCATTAAGATCAGGATAGATTCCTGGTTAACCGTATGATGGAAAGAAATTGAAGCCTCTACCATCACTATCCATAGCTCCAGGCAACAACATGCATGCAAAAGTGTACTTTGTCACAGAAGCTCAGGTTCCTTTGTGGGGGGCTGGTTGGTTCAGTTGGCTGTATGGCTCATGTGGATCAGCTTGGTGCTAACAGCACAGGGTTTGACCCCCCTTTTCGGATGGGGTGGATTTGGGAACTGACTCCATGCCCTACACGTGGTGGACATCGTGGTGCGGTGGATCAACCTGCTTTTGGGCAGAGAACTCAAGAAGAAGAAGAATAGATGACTATACCTCCAGTACTCTTTTCTTTCCTCAATAAATATAAAGATAAAATGTTCAGCGATTCAGTGATAGCAAAACTTCTGCTTGATGCATGGAGATTTCATACAAGTTAATATAATCTACACCACCTGGAAGTACCCCTCCAAGCCACTCACCATCCTGAAATATATCGCCGTTCCTTCACTGTGGCTGGGTCAAAACCCTGGAACTCCCTCCCTAACAGCACTGTGGCTGTACCTACACCACATGGACTGCAGCGGTTCAAGCAGGCAGCTCACCACCAATTAGGGATGGGCAATAAATGCTGGTCTAGCCACTGATGCCCACATCTGTAAGTGAATTTAAAGAAGTGCTGCTTTGTGCCATGTTTTGTGTACGGCTCCCTCGTAAAATGGCTTCCATCCCTCATTGTAATTTTTAAAAATTTATTTTTTCGTGGGGTGTGGGCATCGCCGGCAAAGCCAGCATTTGTTGAATATAAAATTAAACACGAAACAATAGGAAATACTTGTGTTCTGAATATATTATTTTTTTTTTGCATCAATCTCCTAATTTGCATTGCTGTACATGTAACTAGTACAATGCATTCATTGCTTGCTTTACTGATCCTGAATGAACAGTTCAGTTATATGGAGGGCTGGGCACATATCACTCTTTTCCCCACAGGTTTACTTTACTGTGTACAATGCTTTATAGTTTATGGACAGAATTTCAATTGAAGACAAACACTTCCTTATCAATAATTGTTATTACTCTGAAGTAGCAAAAGAAACAGATGGTTTAACCTCCAGTTTGTAATTTTGCATGCAGAACCAGTTTGCCCTTGGGGTTAAACAGAGAGATTTATAGCATTAAAAGAAGATAAAAGAAACTGTACAAAACATACTATTACACTGTCCCAGCTGTTGCAAGAAAATAATCTCATTGTTGATTAGAATGAAGTCTCCCTTTATATTTCCAACAATATTTAAAAAGGACCATGGCAGAAAGAACATCGTTAAGGACAAAATAGACAATGAATGCAGATCAATTAATAAAAATTGATGCTTCAAAAGAAAATGAGTTTAGATTGTCTCATTATACAAGAATATGGTTCACACAGGTTCCATATTAAGGTCTCTAAGTCAGTCAATATGTGCTTCCAATATCCAATTCAGTTAATCAATCAAATTTTAAATGGTTTTCACACCATCAATTATAGCTTAATGTTGCCCAATACGCTGAACTCTATTTTATCAGCAAAACCTAAGCCTGGAATTTGCACCTTTCATGACAGAACATAGATTCGAGTGTGTCTGTCATTCTGTCTCTCGGGGGATATTCTTAAATTATAATTGTTTGCCATATGTCTCAGCTTCTATGTTCTGATTCCAAATTACTGCTTATCTTCTGCTGTGCCATCTTGCTGTTTGGAACTCTCACTTAAAATTATCAACAACAACAACTTATCTTTATATAATGCCTTTAACATGATAAAGGCACTTTAGAGGACTGTTATAAAATGTGACATCAAGCCATATTAGGTCAGATGCCCAAATGTTTGGTCAAAGAGGCAGGCTTTAAGGAGTGTCTTGAAGGAGTAAAGTGAGATAAAGAGGAGAGATGCAAGGATGGCATTCTGGAGCTTAGGGCCTAGGAACTGAAGGTGCCTCCACTAATAGTGGAGCGATTAAAATTAGGGATGCTCAAGAAGCTAGAACTAGAGGAGAGTAGATTTCTTGGGGTGTTGTGGGCTGGAGGAGGTTATAGAGATGGGGAGGGGTGAGGCCATAGAGTGATTTGAAAATGAATAAGAATTGTAAAATCACTTGGACTTCTTGTTTTTTTCCCTTTCAAAAAAATGACCTTTTTGACTGTGTGCTTTTGGAGCCTCTCCACTTACTTATTCTCACTGTTTCCTACCGGCATCATCTTGGCTTCCATTGAAGTGGGTTCAGATGTTTTGACTACATGAGGGGCCATGACACGTAGCAATCTGTTCCTGCTGCTTCTCACCATGTTATCATTTGCAGTTACCTTGTTCAGAATGCAGACCAAGTGTGGTATAGATTACATTAACTTGTATGAAATCTCCATGGACCATCACTGAACCAAGCTGTTGCTGTACTTTTATTTCATGGAAGTAGTCAATGACGTGGCCAACCAACCCAAATAAATGAAACCACTGGATAGTGACAAGAATATTGGTCCATTTGATGCCCCTAGAACTGAGCACCCATCTGAGTAACCATCCCTTGCCCCCACTAATTAGTTTAAAACCCTCTCTGCTTCTCTAGTCATATGGTTTGCAAAAACCCTGGTCCTAGCATGGCTCAGGTGTAGACAGCCCCAAAGGTACAGCTCCCACTTTCCCCAATACTGGTGCCAGTGCCCCACAAACCAGAACCCACTTCTCCCACACCAGCCTTTGAGCCATGTATTCATTTGATGTACCGAGAGAGATCATTATGGATAACAGTCCTCAATTTATTTGTAAGCCATTTCAGGATACATGTGAGAAGTTGAATATTGATCACGCCACTTATTCTCTTCATTACCCTAGATCTAACGGCCTAGCTGAATAATTTCATATGGTGAAATTCCTAATTCTCAAATGTAGATAGATCAAGCAAGATCTATATCTTGCAATGTTACATCTGAGAGCAACACCTTTAAGTGCAACTATTCCATCACCAGCAGAACTCATGTTTGGCAGACTACTGTGTATCAATTTACCTACTCTTGCCCATTCTTATCTCTCAGAAACCTGAGAGGAACTTTTAAAACTATAAGAGAAGATGAGCAACATGCATGATAAAAATGCAGGTACAGAGTTGCCAAGGTTACAGTTGGGACAACATTTTGCATCCAGTGTTTCATAGAAAGTGTGTAGCAAATAGTCAAGGTGACGAGGATTTGTTCAAAATCAAGGTCCTTTGAAGTCAATACACACAATGGTGCAATGGTGAGGCATAACTGAGAACAAATCAGACACATTCCAGCTGGTAGATCACCGTATAGTCCTATTGCATCTAGGACAAGATCCCAAATGCAACCAGGAACACCCAAGAATGACATTCCCACAGATCACTGTGAGCAATTAAAGAAACCTCCAGAAAAGGTAACCATCACAAGATCTGGGCCTATCAGCAGATACCTTTACACTTTAAAGACTCATGGATTCATCAGTTCTAAACAGTTATGTAAAGGTAACTAAATGTGAATGTGTATTGTCAATAGTTATATTTCTTTGGAAGGGGAGAAAGTATATTTAAAAAGGAGGATGTTGTAATATGCCTTTAAGGGATATCAGCATAACATGACTAGAAGGGAAATATGTCATGTACTCCAGTCTTTTGTTTTGAGCAGAGCACACACACAGCTTTGATGTCGTAAAGCTATGTACCTATGTATAATTGTTCTCACATGCCTTGTCTTAATAAATGAACCCATAACATGTTTACCCAATCTCTGATGAACAATTGGTGCCTTGTGTCTTGTACAGTAAATAAGCCCAAGGTATTATATCATTATAACAACAAAATGGATCCCAACAACTCTGAATGAAATAAATTTTCCTCCTTTCCCTCCTGGTCTTTTTGCCAATGGGTTTGAAACCCTGACCGCCGGTTATTGAACACTTCAGCAGAAGGAAATACATTTTCTCTATCTACTCTATCAAAATCTCTTGTCACCTTCAAAACCTTTATTAAGTCACCTCTTAACCTTTTGTGTTCCTGGGAGAACAGCCCTGATTTTCTGATTTCTCCTCATAGCTGAAGGCCCTCATAACATCCTGATAAACCTCCTCTACCTTTTCTAAAGGCTCTGTATTTTCCTGAAGTGTAATGTCCACAATTGTCCATTGATTTATAAAGTTCTAACAGGATCTCTTAGCTTGCATTCATACTAACACTTTCCTCTTCATTCCAAGGACTTCCATCCTCTTAATAAGCCTCCTGTGTGTCACTCTGCTTACCAAAAGCCAAGTTTAAGAGTTGGCGCACGGAGGCACACCTCCGATCGGCGCCCCCGATTGGGGCCGTGCCGCCATTTTACGTGGGTGGGCCAATTAAGGCCCGCCCAGCGTGATGTCCACAAGGAAGCGCTATGTGCTCCCTGTGCGGGCGGGGGTGGATTCCCTAAGCCGAGAATGCGCTCTCTTGCGCATGCACATGAAAGAGCGCACTCACCTCCCTGAGGCTAAGTGCTGCCTCAGGGAGATCAGCTCTACAATAAAAAAATCTGAAAAATAGAAAAAAAATTTCCCTGACATATCCCCTCATGTGACACTGTTACATGAGTTGGGACATGTCCATCAGTTTTAAATACTGTAAATGTAAAATGTAAAAATTACATTTTTAAAAACCTACGTGAAACCTCATCCTGCCATTTCATGCTTTTTCCAATTCCCGCCAGGGCTCCTGGCCTGCCTCCCAACCTTAGGGTTGGACAGGCAGGTCCAGTAATTAGTTTAACGACTTTGTCAATGGCCTCAATTGGCCATTGACAGATCAGCGGGCGCACAGCTGATTCTGCTGAACCCCCACCTCCCTGAAAATTGAAATGGGGCGCGGTGCCGTTGGGAGTTCCGCCCGACGTCATCCCGCATCATTTTATGTGTCAGCGCGTGGGCCCTGCCCTCCACTCGCCGACTGGGAAGTCCTGGCCCCTATATGTATATAATATTTCCTGCACTACCTTGATCAACCAGGGATGAGGGGCTTTAGTTATGAGGAGAAGTTTGATAAGTTCAATCTATCCTTAGCCCCCTCCTATTTCTCATCTACTTGCTGCCCCACAGCAGCTTCACCTGAAAACATAGCATCAGTTTCCACAGGTGTACTGTGAATAACACTAAGCTCTGCCTCAGCTTCACTTCTCTTGAACCCCTCCACTGTCTCTAAATTGTCACACTGCCTTGAGTTTGTCACACTACTTCTCTGATATCCAATAAGGATTGACGGAAACTGCCTCTAACTAAATATAGGAGAGAATGTTTCCTATGGCTAGCGCTGGGTGGGGGCGGGTGGGGGTGGGCGCAGAGCCGATCGCCGCCCGAGATCGGCTGCGTTCCTCCATTTTATGTGGGTGGGCCAATTAAGGCCCACCCAGCGAATCACGCAGCCGGTAACGCTCAGCGCTACCTATGCGGGTGGGGGGAGGAGAGAGAGTTGGGGCCTGCGCTCTTTCGCGCGCATGCATGAAGGAGCGCAGCAATCTCCCTGAGGCACAGAGCTGCCTCGGGGAGATTGAATAGATAATAAAACATTTTAATAAATGATGTAAAAATTTATTTAAACATTACCCCTCATGTGACAGAGTCATATGAGTTAGGATATGTTTGTGAAGTTGGGAAATTTTACTTATTTATTTCATAAAACCTTCAGGAAACCTCATCCTGCCCATAGATGAGGTTTCCTGAAAAATGTGAAGGCCGCTTGGGCTTTTCGCCTGTCCGCCAACCTTAAGGTTTGGACGGGCAGCGTTCTAAAGTACTTTAATTAATTTCTCAATGGCCTTAAAAGGCCCTTAACATTTTGGCAGGCGCACAGCCGAATGAAATATCGCGATGGTGCGCGATGACGTCGGGATGCACACCCGACATCATCACGCGTCATTTTACACATCGGTGTGTCGGGCCCGCCCCCGCACGCCGACCGGAAGATTCTGGCCACTACATATGTCTCAGTACGAGCTTTGAAATGTACCAACCAACAATTATTTAACACTTTCAGTTCTCATGAATTGGTTTCATTTTAATGTAATTGCATGACAAAGCTATAACCATATTGACTTTTAACGGCCTCCAAATTTTCTCGTCCCACTCACAACGATGCCTGCCAGTGTCAGGGCTGGAAAATCCCGCTGTTATCAACAATAGCTGGAGTTGTATCAAATTGAGATAGATGTTTAAGGCATTCCTATGTTGAAGATAAATGCAAGCTGTAGCTGTATATAACTATAACTTTTCACCTGCAGCCTTTTTGCTCTCACTCAGTTTGTGTTCTGCCAGACCCTATCAGATCCTCAGATCAAAAAGTGAATATGATAGGAGATGTGTTTGTAAGCTGTTTCTGCTGAATTGAAGAATCCCCATTATGGAGTCCACTGTAATCAAGGATATGCCATGTAGATTTAAAATGTTGCTGAGCTCAAGGGGCTTTCATTCTCTAAAGTATGAGGCAGTGGATGTGCCATTGTAGTGAAAATAATTGTTAGATTAAATTGCCTTTTTATCAGAATCATTCATTTGTTTCATGTTCATATTAATATGAAGGAGCAGAGGTAAAAGAGGTACAAATGTGAAAATTTTATTAAAAGCTTACAAGAGAATCCTTCCATCTTCAACTGTACTTGGAGGGGAGGCTGAAACTTGTAATTGAGTTCTGCTGTGAACATAAACTTCATTACTCTACAATTGAGTGACAGAGATTGGCCCAAATAAGTAAAAGAAAGTATAAGGATGAGCATCATTAGTCCTACCTTTCTTATATTTTTTATAAAACAGTTTCTACTACATTTTTTAACCACCTTATTAACTTGCCTAGTTGAAAGATTTGTGAACATATTCACACTCTATATCAATGATTTGGATGTGGGGATCAGTTGTAATATTTCCAAGTTTGCTGATGACACAAAACTAGGTGGGCAAGTGAATTGTGAGGAGGATGCAAAGAGGCTTCAAAGGGATTTAGATAGGCTTAGTGAGCGGGCAAGAACTTGGCAAATGGATTATAATGTGGAAAAACGTTAAGTTATCCACTTTCGTAAGAAAAACAGAAATGCAGAGTATTTCTTAAATGGTGAGGGATTGGGAAATGTTGATGCCCAAAGGGACCTGGTTGGTATTGTTCATGAGTCACTGAAAGCTAATATGCAGGTGCAGCAAGTAATTAAGAAGGCAAATGGTATAATGGCCTTTATTGCAAGAGAATTTGAGTACAAGATTAAAGAGGTCTTGCCGCAATTGTATATACCCTTGGTGCGACCACACCTAGAGTATTGTGTACAGTTTTGGTCCCCTTACCTAAGGAAGGATAAACTTGTCATAGAGGGCATGCAGCTAACCAATTACTGGATGGCAGGACTGTTCAATGAGAAGAGATTGAGGAAGCTGGGCCTGTATTCTCTAGGGTTTAGAAGAATCAGAGTTGAATGGCAGAGCAGATTCAAGGGGCTGAACGGCCTACTCCTGCTCCTATTTCCAATGTACCAGTCATAGAGTTGCTCTTCAGATAACTTTTCTTAATGGAAACATTTAACTTTATTTACAAGACAGCAAACCCTATAACTAAAGAAGAACTATCTCTGGAGAGGTTCCCCATGCTGCTAGCTCATTGGTTTACACAGATCATGTGGTCTTACAACACAGTATTATTCTTAAAGCTACAATCCAAAATTTCCCAAAACTATAATAATTACATCCCTCCCCCTAAACTTTTCTATACATTTTGTATTTAGAAGGATATTTATCTCATGACATTACAATATTTACACAAGTCATGAAATTACAAGTTCAGCCTTTCAGGTGGTTTCCTGATCCATGTGAAGCATCGTAGCTCCATGACTTCCAATTCTTTTGTAGGAAACACATTCTTTGGAATCACATCAACATTAGGTACCTCATTAGGCACAGGCAGTTCAATGTCTTCGACTCTGGCAGAGACATCGGGTGTGTCTGTCCTTGGTTGAGCAATTTCAACAGGAACCACAGGTTCAGTAATGGTTACAGGTGGAACATCATTTTGTTGGGGTATCTCTCTTTTTCTTAAATGATCCACCTGTTTATGGGTAATCCGGCCCTCCACTTCCACATGGCACAACGGTCTGGTCAAAGAGCTTACTTTACCAGCTAACCCACTTCGGTCCTCCACCGAAATTCTTGACATAAACAGCTTCTCCAACAGAAAATTGTCGCTTACAACTATGCAAGTCATGAGTCACTTTTTGGTTCCCTTGACTTTTCTCCACCTTCCCCTCCAAATTGGGAGGTATCAGGTTTAGTCTTGTCCAAAGGTGGCGCCTCATCAGTAATTTTGCATCCTCTTTCTACGTGTCTTCTTCTTTTTAACCACAAGATTTAGTCTCGTCCTGCTTTTTGACTTCACTGTCGGCCAGGCTTCCCTCAGGTGAAATCTTAATTTGTCTTGGTTCAGTAGCTGAGCTATCCATGACTTCATTATCTACTCGCATCTTGGAAAGTTCTACGACCTTTGCTTTTAAAGCCCCTTTCGCTTAATTCAGCTGCTTCTTCAGCTCTTCTGACTCCTTGTATCTGTTGGTTTCCTCTGCCAACTGGTCCTTCAGTTTGTTCAGAGAGATGTTAAATTCTTCCTGTTTCTCTTCATAATTTTTCAGACAGGCAAACTTTGACCTGAGGGATCCTTGATGTGTGAGAAGGTCTTTCAACAGGTTTTTGTTTTCTTTGTGAAGCTCACGCACTTCATCTTGAATTCTGTCATTCAGCAGAGTCTCCTTGGGTTTCTTCTGCTGTTATTCCATATCATTGTTTAAGGCAGTCTTCATTTCTTCAGGTTGCTGAATGCTTACACACTCCTTTTTCATCCTGTTGCAGGCCTTGGACTCTCCAGATTCTTTCTGAAGTACCTTGCCTCTTCCTGCTCCCTTTTGAAACCTTACTGGCCTATCAAGGCTAATTTCCCTCAAACAATTTAGACCTAGAAGGCTTGGTCCTCTACCTTCTAATACTATCACGAGTAGCTGTGCTGATTGGTGCCTATAATGAACTGTTACTCTTGGATTTTTATATGGATTTCTTTGCCTGTGTACATTTTCAACTTGACAAATGTTTGTTCCAAATTTAATTGTTGATCATCTTTATTTAAATATCTGAAAGTGTGTTCTCCCATTACAGTGATAGAAGCACCCGTGTCTACTTCCATTTTTAATAGTTTACCATTCACTTGCACTGTGACAATAATTGGCCCTGTCTTCCCAACTTTCATGTTGAATAATGAATAAATGTCAGAATTGGTTGTTTCTGGCTCTTCTACACAAAGACTTCATTGGACTTTGTTGTTTGGAGGCCTGTTTAAATCTCACTTTGCTTTGTCCCATTATGCGTCCACTTCTATAACAAAAATAACACTTTTTAAAATTGCCAATCGCTAAAAGAATGATTGTTTCCATGTCGATGAAAATTAGTTTTTGATTTAGTTGCTAAGCTGTTTCCTCTCACTTTTCGGTTATTAAGGGCTGTTTCCCGCTTCACGGTGGAGTCCCGGCTTTCACGTCACTTTTGGCTGACTGTTCCCACAAGGGGAACGGCACCATTGTGCGCCCTTTGAATTACTTGTGAATCCCTTACAGTGCTTTCCATCATTGGCACTATTTTTAATGCTTTCTTAAAATCAAGATTCACTTCAGCCAGCAGTCTTTGCTGAATAGCATCTCCCTGCAAGCCACATACTAAACGATCCCTGAGCATGTCATTCAGGGTTTCACCGGAATCACAATATTCCATTAGTTATTTTAATTTCACCACACAGGTACCAATGCTCTTCCCCGGGGCTCAATTCCGTGAATTGAACCTGAACCTCTGCATTGTAACTGAGGGCTTGGGTTGAAAATGTGCTTTAGCGAGGTCAACTAATTCACTGAAAGCTTTCAAACCTGGGGTACTGGGGGCAGTCAAACTTTGAATTAAACTGTAGGTCTTGCTCCCATAAGTACTCAGGAGAATTGCTCTCCTCCTCTCCCCCGTGATTTTGTTGGCTTGAAAGTAGAACGTAAGGCGTTCTATATATTGAGACCAATCATCTGTGGCTGGCTCAAAGGGATAGATTCTGCCAAACTGTGGCATTTCGGATGAGTACATCTTCTTTTATTTTTTAACAAACTTGGATACTTACAATCGCTGGGCAAGGTACAGCACCGAACCTGATTTATCCTTTTCACCAGTTTGTTGTAGAGTTGATCTTCAGACAACTTTTCTGAGTGGAAACATTTAACTTTACTTACAAGATAGCAGTGGCAACTACACGTGTGCATCGAACTCCACAACTAAAGAAGAAGTCCCTCTGTAGAGGTTCCCCATGCTGCTAGCTCATGTGATTTTACAACATAGGATTATTTTTAAAGCTACAGTCAAACATTTCTCAAAACTATAATTACCACAGTACCCCAGGTTCCTCTGTTCTTCCACAACCTGTCAAGATGCTACCATTTAGATTTTACTATCTTTTCATGTTGTTGTTCCCTCAGTGCATCAGTTCAAACTCATTCATGTTAAATTGCATCTACCATGTGTCTGCCCATTTCACTGGTCTGTCTACGTTCTCCTGAAGTCTGCTGCTACCCCGTTCACCAATTTACTATGTGGCCAGGTTTTGTATCATCCGTAAGCTTTGAAATTGTACTCCTGGTACGCAAGTCCAGGCTATTTTCTATAACAAGGAAAGCAATGTTCCTAACACCAACCCCTAGAGTTTCCACTTCTCTCTGATTCACCAGTACTCCCTGCCTCCTACCTCTGAGCCAATTATGTACCCAAGTTATCACCATCCCTTTAATCCTTCATTCTTCTATTAATTCATCAAATCATTTTGAAAGTTCATACCTATATCTACTGCACTACCTTCATCAATTCTCTCTCTTCATTCACCAGATAGCTCAATTAGATTAGTTAGACACATAGGCCAGAACAGTCTGATTGCCGCCCCATTCCTTTTAACTTATACTAGAATACAGCTGCCCCTTTCTTATCCAACCTTCCGACTCAGGCTGGGTGAGGAATGTGAAGTGCGGTGGGTTCCTGAAGCCTTCTGTTAAGTGCAGGAGAGTCAGGGAAAGGAAGCCATGCCCCCTTTTTTACAGCGCTAGCTGTACTGTAGCATGGTACAACTTCACCGAGGTTGGAAGTTATGGGCCAATATGCCTTTACAAATCTCTGCTAGCTGTCTCTTACTAACTTAATATTCTGCAGTTGAGAATTAATTTTGTCCTGGATAATGGTCTCCAACAGTTTTCCCACCACTGACATTAGAGGCTTTGGCCTGTAGTTAACAGATTGATTCCTTGACCCCTTTTTAAACAAGCTATAATATCCTCATGGAAGTCTTCACTGAAGAACAAAAAAAAAAACACAAATGCGGTCATACTTTAGTTTGCTCCATGTCAATGCAGGTGCCATAGAGTGCAGATGGATGCTTTTCATATTGATATCGACACTTCTGACCACGCATGAGGTGATTTGTATAGAGCTGACGGCAGCAGAGTGCCAATTTTGTCCCCAGGACCTGATTGTGGTTTTTTGGTGGAGCACTTTATTTCGACTCTTCAGCTCTGAAGAATTGGATACGCCTGAGTTAGATGTGAAGTAGGGATAAAAAGATACATATAGTGACTGATTTCTCACTGAGCTATCATGAATGCCTCCTTCATTTTATGTAGTAACCTAATAAGACATGCTCTGGGGCTTAGAATGGAATAGAAAGGGAGCAGTGTTGAAAACCACATTGATGCAGGTGTAGTTCCAATTACCTAAACTCCCAATTATGAATATTAATGAGCTTCTCAAGGGCGAGTGAAGTTGACAGAATTGTTTGCTAAAAGTAAACAGAATTAGCTGTTTGAGGCAAAGGGGGAATAATTATTTTTGCAGCCTTTCTCTCCACTCATAACAGTTTGAAGCTAGCACACTGAGCACCACTGTGCAGCTATCAAGTTATATTTGATTGCTGTAGTTGAAGTCTATCAAGATTTGATCCAGTGAATATATCCACAGATGTTAAAGATCTTGAGCAGATGCTGCAGCTATATTTAATGTGAGACAAAGCAGCTTAGCACTAAATTGATGTTCTTCCAGCAGAAGGCTTGAGCACACATCAGAGAACCGGCTAATGCAGAATGAAATCTATAATTGCAGTGGAAGTGTTTGGTTTGAAACATTATCAATGTAATGTCTTTGAAATTGTATCCAACCAAGTATGTTTAAAAAGGAAAAATATTATGGGATTGCAGTAGTAATAAATGTATAAAATTAAGTTTTTGTATCTGAAGGCATGGGATTCACAAACATCTGATGATTCATTCTATTTATGTATTTATTTAGGCCAGCATTTATTGCCCATCCCTATTTGCCCTTGAGAAGGTGGTGGTGAGCTGTATTCTTGGATTGCTGCAGCCCATGTGGTGTAGGTGCATCCACAGTGCTGTTAGGGAGGGAGTTCCAGGATTTTGACCCAACGACAGGGAAGGAACAACGATATATTTCCAAGTCAGGATGGCGTGTGACTTGGAGGGGAACTTCCAGGTGGTGGTATTCCCCTGTGTCTGCTGCCCTTGTCCTTTTAGGTGGTAGCGGTCGTGGGTTTGGAAGATGCTGCGTAACGAGCCTACTCTTTTGGCAACCTTGGTGGTTTTCTATAAGGTGAACTTTTGCTATTTGCCCGAGTCTTCTTGTTAGTTTTAACCTGTCTCAGTTGGCAATGCTTCTGCCTCTGAAAAATATCCCACTCTAGCTCCTGAGCCTCTAATCTAGGCTGGTATTCTGGTGCACCATTTCTAGAGTGCTGCAGTACTTTGTTGAAGGCACCATCTTTTAAACTAACTGTTCATTGCTGTTTCTGCGATTTCCAGTTTGCAAGTTGCCTGCTCTACTTGTCTGTTAAACATATTTGTTTGGATAGAAAGTAACTCATTACTTGAGCTGGAATTTCCCCTAGCCAAACAGAAGGAAGACAGCAGCCATTATCCTTGGCCCCTGTCACAGTTGCAGACTCCATGATCCTCTCTAACCACTCTCTTAGGCTGACTGAGACTTGGGCCAGAATTCTACATTGGTCGACAGGCTTGGCGGGAGCCCACCCAGCGTAACACGCGACTGTGGCATCAACGAGGAGGGGCGGGCGGGGGCAGGAGCTCAATGTCTGCTGGGTCCAGTAGCCACCAGGCGGCCGATTCAAAAGCAGCTGCGGCAGCCACGTGAAGGCTGCCAGTGACTTGGAGGAACCTCGGTATGGAGAACCTCCGTGCTGAACACGGTAGGTGGGAGGGCAGGTCGGCGGGGCAGCTGGCCCCGTGTTTTCCTGACAACAAGCGACGACAAGCATCTCGATACCCTCCTGGAGGAGGTGGCAGCACACAGGGATATACTTGTCCTCAGGGACGGGAGGTGGAGGCTCCCCTCCACCTCACCAAAAATGCCTGGGAGGAGGTGGCATCCAGGGTGAGCTCCCATGATGTGGTGAGGTGCACATGGGTGCAGTGCCACAAGCGCTTCAATGATCTCCTGAGATCGGGAAGGATGAGTACCATGTTGGCATGGGTCACTTAGCACAGCAGTTAGGAGCCCCTCACCCAGCCCCGGACCTCTTAGAGTGTGAGTGGCAAATGTCAATGAGGCAGCATCTGGGAAAGGGGATGAGCCCCGGCTGCTTGGAATGAATGTCTTGCGGCTCCAGGGTCACGAATCAGCTGAGACCTGCGAGGTGTTCCTCAGGTGGAGTTGGCCAGGCTGCAAAGGCGCTGCAGGTGCAGAGTGGACTAATCAATACTCCTCTCTCCTTTCAGGAGAAGACATCCCATAACAATGAAAAAAAGTTGCGGACTGGCGGTGGAGCGCCCCACCTTCTAATCTTGAGCAGATACGAGCAGGCAGCACTGGAGCTGGAGAGGCACCATGCGCCTAGATCAACTGGCTGTGGTGAGGCTGGGGTGCCACAGGGAGGTAAGAGTGCAGTGCGCTGAGGTCAGAATATCTGTAATAGCAACCATTCCACTGTTGTCTCTATATTGATGTGAGCCTCCAACATGGAATCCCCATTGATAATGGGAGGACGAGGGCGCCCTGATCCAGGTGCCAGGCACGCACAGTAACTGTACCAACTTCAACTAATGATATGTCCTTGTTCTTCCTTTCAGGCTCACCAGAAGCCCATTGGGGTCAGGAGCCTGAAGGCCCACCACTCACCTCAGAGGACACAGATGATAGAAACGCACCAGCGTCACACTCTCTCAGCCAGGCAGGCACCAGCGCACATACCAGCACCTCGGTGGGCATTAGATCATCGGATAGTATCTCGGTGCATAGCGGTGAGGCCACTTCACACTCGCTTAATGTTCACACGGAGGCAGAAAGTGCGAAGGGCACCCACAGTCGGAGGACCGCTGGGGACCAGGAACATGCTCAACCTAGGGGGAGGTGATGGCGCAATGGTGTTGTTGCTGGACTAGAAATTCAATAAAAATCTGGAATTAAAAATCCAATGATAACCATGAAAACATTGTCGATTGTTGTAATAGTCACTAACAGTCATCGTCACCACCTGGTCTGGCCTACATGTGACTCCAGATCCACAGCAATGTGGTTGACTCTTAAATGCCCTCTGAATTAGCCTAACAAGCCACTCAGTTGTAATAAACTGCTACAAAGACGCAAAAAAGGAATGAAACCAGACGGACCACCCGGCATTGACCTAGGCACCAGAAATGACAGTGGCCATTGCAGCCCTGTTGACCCTGCAAAGTCCTCCTTACGAACACCTGGGGGCTAGTGCCACATACTAGTCTCACATACTAGTCAAACAACAGCCTGACATAGTCATTCTCATGGAATCATACCTTACAGATAATGTCCCAGACTCCACCATCACCATCCCAGCATAGATGGCAGCACAGTAATATACAGTTGGGAGGGAGTTGCCCTGGGAGTCCTCAACATCGACTCCAGACCCCATGAAGTCTCATGGCATCAGGTCAAACATGGGCAAGGAAACCTCCTGCTGATTACCACGTACTGCCCTCCCTCAGCTGATGAATCAGAGCTCCTCCATTTTGAACACCACTTGGAAGAAACACTGAGGGTGGCAAGGGCGCAGAATTTTCTCTGGATGGAGGACTTCAATTTCCATCACCAAGAGTATCTCAGTAGCACCACTACTGACCGAGCTGGCCAAGTCCTAAATGACATAGTTGATAGATTGGGTCTGCGGCAGGTGGTGAGGGAACCAACAAGAGGGCAAAACATACTTGACCTGATCCTCACCAACCTGCCTGTTGCATATGCATTTGTCCATTACAGTATCAGTAAGAGTGATCACCACACAGTCATTGTGGAGACGAAGTCCCGCCTTCACATTGAGGATACCCTCCAACGTGTTGTGTGGCACTACGACCATGCTAAATGGGATAAATTTCAAACAGATCTAGCAATTTAAGACTGGGCACCCATGAGGCGCTGTGGGCCATCAGCAACAGATGAATTGTACTCAAACACAATATGTAATCTCATGGCCCAGCATATCCCCCACTCTACCATTGCCATCAAGCCAGGGGATCAACCCTGGTTCAGTGAAGAGTGCAGGAGGGCATGCCAAGAGCAGCACCTGGCATACCTAAAAATGAGGTGTCAACCTGGTGAAGCTATAAAAAAACAGGGCTACTTGCATGCCAAACAGCATAAGCAGTAAGTGATAGACAGAGCTAAGCGATCCCACAACCAACGGATCAGACCTAAGATCTACAGTCCTGCTGCATCCAGTCGCGAATGGTGGTGGACAATTAAACAACTCACTGGAGGAGGTGGCTCCACAAATATCCCCATCCTCAATGATGGAGGAGCCCAGCACAGCAGTACAAAAGATAAGGCTGAAGCATTCACAACAATCTTCAGTCAGAAGTGCCGAGTGGATGATCCATTTTGGCCTCCTCCGGAGGTCCCCAGCATCACAGATGCCAGTCTTCAGCCAATTCGATTCACTCTACATGATGTCAAGAAACGGCTGAAAGCACTGGATATTGCAAAGGCAATGGGCCCTGACAACATTCCAGCAATAGCATTGAACACTTGTGCTCCAGAAGTTGCTGCGCCCCAGCCAAGCTGTTCCAGAAAAGCTGCAACACTGGCATCTACCCGGCTATGTGGAAAATTGCCCAGATATGTCCTGTCCACAAAAAGCAGGATAAATCCGACACGGCCAATTACTGCCACATCAGCCTACTCTCCATCATCAGTAAAGTAATGGAAGGGGTCAGCAACAATGCTGTCAAGTGGCACTTACTTAGCAATAACCTGTTCACTGATGCCCAGTTTGGGTTCCGCCAGGGCCACTCAGCTCCTGATCTCATTACAGTCATGGTCAAAACATGGATAAAAGAGCTGAACTACCGAGGTGAGGTGAGAGTGACTGCCCTTGACATCAAGGCAGCATTTGACCAAGTGTGGCATCAAGGGGCCCTAGCAAAACTGGGGTTTATGGGAATCAGGGGAAAAACTGCTGGTTGGATTCATACCTAGCACAAAGGAAGATGGTTGTGGTTGTTGGAGGTCAGTCATCTCAGCTCCAGGACATCACTGCAGTAGTTCCTCAGGGTAGTGTCCTCGGCCCAACCATCTTCAGCTGCTTCATCAATGACCTTCCTTCCATCATAAGATCAGATGTGGGGATGTTCGCTAGTGATTGCACAATGTTCAGCACCATTTGCGACTTCTCAGATGCTGAAGCAGTCCATGTACAAATGCAGCAAGACCTGGACAATGACCAGGCTTGGGCTGAGAAGTGGCAAGTAACATTCGTGCCACTCAAGTGTCAGGCAATGACCATCTCCAACAAGAGAGAATCCAACCATCATCCCTTGATGTTCAATGGCATTACCATCACCGAATGCCCCACTATCAACATCCTAGGGGTTACTACTGACCAGAAACTGTACTTTGCTAGCCATATAAATACTGTAGCTACAAGAACAGGTCAGAGGCTAGGAATTGTGTGACGAGCAACTCACCTCCTGACTCCCCAAAACCTGTCCAACATTTGCAAGGGACAAGTCAAGAGTGTGATGGAATACTCCCACTTGCCTAGATGAGTACAGCTCCTACAACACTGAAGAAGCTGGACACCGTCCTGGACAAAGCAACCCACTTGATTGGCACCACATCCGCAAACATTCACTCACTCCACCACCGATGCACGGTAGCAGCAGTGTGTACCATCTACAAGATGCACTGCAGGAATTCACCAAGGCTCCTTAGACAGCACCTTCCAAACCCATGACCACTACCACCTAGAAGGACAAGGACAGCAGATAAATGGGAACACCACCACATGGAAGTTCCCCTCCAAGTCACTCACTATCCTAACTTTGAAATATATCGCTGTTCCTTCACTGTCACTGGGTCAAAATCCTGGAACTCCCTCCCTATCAGCACTGTGGGTGTACCTACACTACACGCACTGCAGATGTTCAAGAAGGCAACTCACCACCACCTTCTCAAGGGCAACTAGAGATGGACAATAAATGCTGGCCCAGCCAGTGAAGCCCACAACCCGTGAACGAATTTTTAAAAAGTCGGTGGCTGGAGTTGTTCCTGAGGCAGCAGATGCTGGAAGTCCAGCAGGGTTTGTGGGAGGATCTGGCGGAGATACATGAGGGAATGCGTGCCTCATGGTCTCCGTGGTGGAGGAGTCCATGCGGAGCATGACCAATGTAATGACCTTCATAGCCGAGTACACTGCCCCCTCCATGGAGAGAGTGGCGACTCTCATGGAGAGGCTCCTCCAGGAGCTGAATCAGGGGTTCCTGGGAATGCACTCGGACCTGCAAACCCTCACACCGGCAATGACTTCAGCTGGTCAGTGTCAGTGTGGGAGATGGATTGGGCACCCAGTATCCCAGCTCGGTGCCCATCCATCAATGATGAGCAGGGAGGTCCAAAGCGACCTCACGTTGGTGCACGAGCTGATTGTTGTCTCTGTGGGCTCCTCTCAGGGCACTCCGGATGATGGCAGCAGCTCCTCTGCCCCTCTGCCAGCGACCGTGGCATCCGATGAGGCTGCGGCAACTGGGGAGATGCCAGCCGTGGCACTGGCTGCTCCGCCCAGGCGGGGCCAGCACAGGCTCCACAGGCCAGAGGACGACCACCAAGGTAATCAAGGCCAACAAGACAGCAGAGTCAGCAGGCTGTCCCCAATGCTGGTGCCAGTGTTGGGGGAGCACCTAGACATAGCACGTGCAAATGAAAGCTTAAAGCAGCTTAAGCACAACACGGGCTTATGACTGGTGATATTTTTTCCCTCACTTTTATGCTAACTATTAGTATGTGTGATGGAGAACACCTTTCGTTTTAATTTGTTTTATGTATGCCAGGCACCACAGCATTAAATGTGTTTGTGTCCAAATGTGTTTGTGCTTCATTAGTTGTGCAGGTGCAGGGTAACCCATAATGTTATGAGTGAATTGTTTGTCATTGAACTTTATTGAAATGGCACATAGTGCATGTTGTTCACCAGGCAAATGTTCCTGTCAAGCATCGAGTATGGAGCCTACGGCCCTGGCATGTGGTGGTGGTTCATTTTTGGTAGGCTAGCTGAAGGAGCATTGGGTCAAAGCCTCCTGGATGGCTCTGCCTCCCTGGAGGATGCCTGGGTCAGAGTCTACCCCCTCAGCGTTCTCCTGACCGTGCTCATCCTCGGACTCACTACTGGGCTCATCGTCTGCTGCCAGAGCAGCTGCATCAACATCTTCTTCCTCCACTGCGTCTCCCCTTTCTAACACCAGATTGTGGAGAGCGCAGCATGCAGTATCAGTGACACACGATCTGAGGGGTATTGCAGTGCGCTGTCTGAACTGTCCAGGCACCGGAAGCATATCTTGAGAAGACCGATGGCTCTGACTACCACCACCCTTGTGGAGGCATTGCCGCTATTTTACCGCTGCTCGGCCTCTGTTCTTGGATGGTGGAGGGGGCATCATGAGCCATCTTTTGAGGGGATAGCCTTTGTCACCCAGCAGCCATCCATCAAGCTGGGCTGGAGCACTGAAGAGCCCCGGCACTTGGGACTGTCTCAGGATGTAAGCGTCATGGGAGCTGCCTGGGTACCTTGCACAGATTTGCAGAATCTGCATCCTATGGTCATACACTATCTGCACGTTCATGGAGTGGAATCCTTTCCTGTTGATGAAGGCACCGGGCTCACCCGCTGGCGCCTTGATGGCTACATGTGTGCAGTCTATTGTACCCTGGATGTGGGGGAACTCAGTAATCACTGCGAAGCCCCTGGGCCGCTCTGCCTGGATGGCCTCATCCGACCGGCAGTGAATGAAAGCCAATGCACGCCTAAACAGAGCGTCTATCATCTGCTTGACACGACTGTGGACAGCTGACTGGGAGGCTCCAGAAAGATCAACCACTGACCCCTGGAAAGAGCTGGAGGCATAGAAGTTGAGGGCCATTGTGACCTTCAGAGCCACTGCATGGGGGGCCCACCCACACAGTCGGAGCTGATCTCAGGGCCTATCATCTAACAGATGAAGGTCACTGTCTCCCTTGAGAGGCGGAACCTCCTTCGGCATTGCACCTCAGACATATTGAGTTAGCTGCATTGCTGCCTGTAAACCTGGCAACAGGATAGTGGCATCTTCTGTGGCCCCTTCTGCCTTGGACTTCCTGTTGGTCCTGTGCCCCTTGTGCTTGCACCTGTCCTCCCACAGGTCGCTCTCCTGGAGCCTGAATAGGGACACCTGTCCTCCTCCCCTTCTGATTCTCCCTTCCTCCTCAGAGGAGGTGCCTCCAGCTGAGACCACAATCCCCGTTTCCAGGGTAAAGGAAGGCTGCCTGATACCTGGAAGGCTCCAAGTGTTATGACTCCTCCAGAATCCTGAACAGAAGCCTGTTATTCCTGTCAAAGCAGCTCTGAAGTGAAATGAATTTGTCCTGTTCACAAAAGCAAGCAGTAGCAAGTTATAAGCTGAAGTACGAACAACTTGCATTCGCAAGCCCACTCACCCCTCTTATCCCGCCCGTGGATGAGGTTTCTGAAAATGTGGCCTACCCACCTGCTCATTGTGCCCGTGCGATGCTCTGAAAATCGCATGGGCTGCGTAAAATCAAAGACAATTGGTGCCTCAAGGGCCTTAGCTGGCCCATTAATTAATGTAAAATTCCATCCTTGACATCCTATTCAACCTTGAGCTAAGCATCTGATTTTATATCCTCATTATCACAAAACAATTTACTTTCACCTCCATAAACTAGTCATCACCGTTGCTACCTCAACCTATCAGCCACTGAAATCCACATTGTGGTCTTTATCGTCTCCAGACTTGACTATTCTGATGCTTTCCTGAACATCCTGCACCTTCCAAAATTTCTTCTGCCTATAACCTATCCCACACCATATAATGTTTTCCCACCAGCACTGTCAATTGCTCCCATTCCCCAGCCCCTGGTACTTTTGCCAATTACCTCAAGCCTGTATCCTTTATACGGACCCTTCTGCTACCGGAAACTGTTTTGCCTTATTTACTCTATTTAAGACATTCCTGATTTTGAACACCTCTTTCAAATCTTCCCCTAAACTTTTCTGCTCTAGATGAGCAATCACAAATTCTCCTGTCTCTCCATATAGTTGAAGTCCTTCATCCCTCTAGTAAATCTCATCTGCACCCTCTTGACATTCGTCTGAAAGTATGGTGTCCAGAATTGGCTGCATGACTCCAGCTGAGCCCTAACCAATGAATTTTAAAGGTTTATTTCCTTATTTTTGTACTCTATGCCTCATCAGCAGAACCTAATCTCCAAAAAGGTGGAAGCAGTGAATATGATCTGAAGATGTCAAACACAGAGTTGAGCCCAGAAGGCTGTCAAGTGCTGCCTTTTTCCTCAAATGATGGTACCCCACACCATGGTTGACAGGAGCCTCAGCCACATCTGTCTCATTTTCCCCCATCTCTGCTCCCACCCCTTCTCTCTCACAGAGCCATGATAAGGTTCCTCTTAAAAGTTGTTTGAAAGTTTTGAATGATGAGAGCTGTAACATTAAGATTATTTTACAGTTATGCCATGTAACATTTTGCTTTAAATGGATCAGCTGTTACTTCAGTAGAGATCCTTAGAAGAAATGGTAGCCCTCAACATTTCAGGCAGAGTATTCTGCCAATTGCCTGGAGGGCAATAGGTTGAATGACCTCCTTTGTAATAAATGATTCTATGGCTTTCTTTGCATTCAGGACCATTCTGATTTACTTAGGGGAAAAGAACAAGTACTAAAGTCAGAGAGCTATTGTCAGGAATTTGGTTTTCCTAAACTTTCTATTTAATGAACAACCAGAGAAATATCATTGGCAAATTTCCAGCAGCAGAACTTAATAGAGGGATTTCTCAATTTAAGAGAAGAATTTAGTGAAGATGATGCACCATTTCACAAGTTACTGTTAAGTAACAGTACTTACATAGAAGTACTATTTAAGTTGGATAGTTTAAGCTGCCGATATCTATCACAATCATTTAACTGCTCACGACAGAAAATGTTGCTTTTCTGGCTTTGCCCTTGCTAAACATTGGTGAAGCATCTCAAAACCACATTTTAGGTGCTTTCTTTGGCTGTCAGATTGTAAGATCACATGAGTACACTGTAATACTAGTCTGCGAACACTGCAGATTAAAAGCAAGAAGGTTAGGAATTTAACTCACTGTTTGTGATGTTACAGCATCTAAGGTTAAGCCCAGTGCTCATCCGAGAAGCTACAGGTAACATTGAGAGGACCTCAGCTATTGATCGGACTCAGTCTGCTTTGAGTGTAGGTATTACAGTGCTGAGTTCAGAAAAAAAATCGGGGCAGATGAGCAGCGCAAAGTATTGATTCTTGCCTTCCAGTATGCTTGCTAGGTGGGAAACATTCTTGTTATAATGTACGTACTAAAATAGAGTCAACAGGTTGAGAAATTGTCAAAATAAAGCCTTTTGCTAAATAATTTTAAGACATTGAACCTTTCTTTGATTTCTTCATGGGATGTAAGTGTTGCTGGAAGGGCCAGCATTTGTTGCCATCCCTAATTGTCCTTGAGAAGTTTGCAATAATTAGTCCATCTGATGTGGGTGCACCAGCAGTACTGTTAGGGTGGATGTTCCAGGATTTTGACCCGATGGCTGTGAAGTAACAGCGATGTATTTCCAAGTCAGGATGGTGTGTGACTTGGAGAGGAACTTGCGATTAATGGTGTCCCCATGTGCATGCTGCCTTTGTCCTTCTAGGTGGTAGAGGTTGAAGACTTGGAGGGTGCTGTTGAAGGTGGGTTGGAGAATTGCTGCAGTCCATCTTGTAGATGGTACACATTGCTGCCACTGTGTGCCAGTGGTGGAGGGGCTGAATGTTTAAGGTGGTGAATGGAGTGCCAGTCAAGTGCGCTGTTTTACTCTGTATGGTGTTGAGCTGTTTGAGCGCTGTTGTAGCTGCACACTCCCCAGGTGAGTGGGGTGTATTCCAACACACTTCTGATTTGTGGCTTGTAGGTAGTGGATAAACTTTGGCGGGGAGTTAAGGAAGTGAGTTATGTGCCACTCCAGTTATATTTCTGGTCAATAATAAGGCACAGGATTTTGATGGCAGGGGTTTCATTGCAATGGAAATGCCATTGAATGTCAAAGAAATAGACAAGTTGCAAAAAAATGTTTTGGATTGGGGGAGAGTGGGTTTTAGTAAAATAAGGCAGGATCTGGCCAAGGTAGACTGGGAACAGCTACTTGTGGGGAAATCTACAGAGGGGCAGTGGGGGGCATTCAAAAAGGAAATGGGGAGGGTACAGGCTCAACATGTTCCCTCTAGGGTGATAGGCAGGAGTAACAAGCCCAGAGAACCATGGATGACCAGGGAAATTCAGCTAACGATGAGAAGGAAAAGAGAGGCTTTTAGCAGGTACAAGGGAAGCAAATCAGCAGAGGCATTGGTGGAGTACAGAAAGTGCAGGGTGGAGCTTAAGAAAGAAATTAGGAGAGGAAAGAGAAGGTATGAGAAAGCTCTGACTGGTAAAAGTAGGGAAAATCCCAAGATATTCTATAAGTATATCAATGGGAAAAGGATAACCAGGGAAAGAGTAGGGCCCATTAGGGACCAAGGGGGCAATCTATGGGTGGAACCAGAGGACATTGGTAGAGTGTTGAACGAATACTTCACGTCCGTCTTCACCCAAGAGAATGAGGATGGAGGTATTGAGCTCGGGGAGAGAGACTGCGAGGTTCTTAAACAAATTGATATAGGGAGTGACAAGGTATTGGAGGTGTTGGCAGGTTTAAAAGCGGACAAATCTCCAGGTCCGGGTGATTTGTGTCCCAGACTGCTGAAGGAGGCAAGGGAGGAGATTGCAGAGGCTCCGACCCAAATTTTTAATTCCTCTCTGGCCATGGGGCAGGTGTCAGAGGACTGGAGAACAGCTCATGTGGTTCTGCTCTTTAAGAAGGGTTGTAGAGAAAAGCCAGGGAACAACAGGCCAGTGAGTCTCACGTCAGTGGTAGGGAAACTATTGGAGAAATTTCTGAAGGAGAGTATCTATCTCCACTTGGAGAGGCAAGGTTTGATCAGGGATAGTCAGCATCGCTTTGTCAGAGGGAGGTCATGCCTAACAAATTTGATTGAATTTTTTGAGGAGGTGATCAGGTGTCTAGATGAGAGTAGTGCAGTTGATGTAGTTTATATGGATTTCAGCAAAGCCTTTGACAAGGTCCCACATGGGAGACTTATAAAGAAGGCAAATGCACATGGGATACAAGGTCATTTGATAAGGTGGATTCAAAATTGGCTTAGTTGTAGGGTGATGACAGAAGGATGCTTTAGTGACTGGAAGCCAGTGTCCAGTGGCGTACCACAGGGATCTGTGCTGGGTCCCCTATTATTTGTCATTTATATAAATGACACAGATGACTATGTAGGGGGTAGGATTAGTAAGTTTGCGGATGACACAAAGATTGGCCAGGTGGTTAACAGTGAGGATGAGTGTCTTGGGCTACAAGAAGATATAGATGGGATGGTCAAATGGGCAGATGAGTGGCATATGGAATTTAACCCTGAAAAGTGTGAGGTGATACACTTTGGAAGGAATAATTTGACAAGGAAGTATTCAATGAATGGCATGACACTAGGATGTTCTGAGGAACAAAGGGACCTTGGCGTGTGTGTCCATAGGTCTCTGAAGGTGGAGGGATGTGTTAGAGGGGTGGTGAAAAAGGCATATGGGACACTTACCTTTATCTATCAAGGCACAGATTACAAAAGTAGGGAGATCATGTTGGAGTTGTATAGAACCTTGGTGTGGCCACAGCTGGAGTACTGTGTGCAGTTCTGGTCGTCACATTATAGGAAGGATGTGATTGCACTGGAGGGGGTGCAGAGGAGATTCACCAGGATGTTACCTGGGATGAAACATTTAAGTTATGAAGAGAGGTTGGATAGACTTGGGTTGTTTTCATTGGAGCAGAGAAGACTGAGGGGTGACCTGATAGAGGTGTACAAGATTATGAGGGGTATGGACAGGATGGATAGGGAGCAGCTGTTCCCCTTAGTTGAAGGGTCAGTCACGAGGAGACATAGGTTCAAGGTGAGGTGCAGGAGATCTAGGCGGGGTGTGAGGAAAAACTTTTTTATCCAGAGGGTGGTGACAGTCTGGAATGCGCTGCCTGGGAGAGTGGTGGAGGCGGGTTGCCTTACATCCATTAAAAAGTACCTGGATGAGCACTTGGCATGTCATAACATTCAAGGCTGTGGGCCAAGTGCTGATAAATGGGATTAGGTAGGCAGGTCAGGTGTTTCTCATGTGTCATTGCAGACTCGATGGGCCGAAGGGCCTCTTCTGCACTGTGTGATTCTGTGATTCTGTGAAGTGGTTGAATTCTCCCCTGTTGGAGATGGTCAAACTCTCTGTTGTTGGAGATGGTCATTGCCAGGCACTTAAGGTGGCATGAATGTTATTTGTCACTTATCAGCCCTGACCTGAATGCTGTCCAAGTGCTGCATGTGGGCATGGACTGCTTCAGTATCTGAGAAGTTGCGAATGATACTGAACACTGTGCAACCTCACTGAGCGTGCCCAATTCTGACCTTATGATAGAAGAAAGGTAATTGATGAAGCAGCTGAAGATGGTTGTGCAGGCAGCAATGCTCTGAGGAACTGGGAGTGAGATGATTTGTCTCCAACAACTACAACCATCTTCCTTTTGCTCGGTATGACTCCAGCCAGTGGAGGGTTTTCCCTTTATTCCCATTGACTGCAATTTTGCTAGGGCTCCTCAGTGCCACACTCGGTCAAATGCTGCCTTGATGCCAAGAGCAGTCACTCTCACCTATCCTCTGGAATTCAGTTCTTTTTTCTGTCTTTGGACGAAGGCTGGAATGAGGTCAGGAGCCAAGTGGTCCTGGCAGAATCCAAACTGGACATTGGTGAGCAGGTTATTGGTAAGTGCTTCTTGATAGCACTGTTGATGACACTTTGCTGATGATTGAGAGTAGACCGATGGAGTGGTATTTGATTGGATTAGATTTATGCTGGTTTATTTAGTGGACAGGACATACCTGGGCAATTTTCCACATTATTGGTAGATATGAGTGTTGTAGCTGTCCTGGAACTCTTGACTCAGGGGCCAGGTCACTACTGCTGGGATGTTATCAGGGCCCATACAGTAGACTTTCCTATACCAGTGCTTTCAGCCATTTTGTTACATCACACAGAGTGTATCAAATTGGCTGAAGACTGGCATTTGTGATGGTAGAGTCCTCAGGAGGGCGAGATGGATCATCCACTTGGCACTTCTGAAGGTGGTTGCAAACACTTCAGGCTTATCTTTTGCACTGATGTGCTGGGCTGTGCCATCAGTTATGATAGGGATGTTCATGGGGCCTTCTCCTCCAATTAGTTGTTTAATTATCCATTCACGATTGGATGTTGCATTTACTTTAAAAGACTTGGTAGAGAAAAGTATATTTGGCTGATGAAAGCCCCTCACCCCAATTTATTAACTCTCCCAGCAAGTTGTTCAAATGTATTTTGAATGCAGGGTACCTCTTCTAGGATTTAGGTCAAATTTGCTTTTCATGCTAAAATTTGTTTGAATCATCTAATGGTTTGAATTAAGCAACATAAATAACACAGCAAAGTGAGAATTTCAAGCCAAATATTTATCCCTCACCACCTCAGCTATTCACACTTCTCCTGTTTCTTTTAAATGTTATTGATGCCTCTCATTATGCCTCCTATGGTCATGCTAACACTATTACAGGCATTTAATCATCTTCTGTTTCCACTCGAGTGCTTCACAGTATTTGTGTGTGTGTTTCCCTTCCCCTTTCTTTTGTTCTGTCTCTCTCAGGGCACTGTCCGTTGACAAATTCTGATAAAAGAGTCCATGACTGAAATTTTGCCTCATATGTTCTCTTATGCTGACCTGTAAAGTGTTTCTGATATTCTTTTAGGTGTACTTCAGGGCCAGAACAACAGGAATTGCTTCGACAAAAAGAGATACCAGGCTTAAGCAGAATGTCTACCATTCCTGAATAGCTCAGTACATTCTTGTTCTGGTAAAGAGAACCACTGTATTTGTTCTCTAATATTGTATTGCAGGCTTTCCTCCCCATTTAAAAATTACACAATTGCAAGGTACTGCCAAACGACTGCTTTGTTAAAGGACTAATAGCATAAGCAACAAAACAGATGTCAGTTTAGGAACATTTTTGTGAGAATATTAATCATTCCTTCTGTGAGGTAACAAAGAATCTGCCTCTGAGGAATGAAGCAGATGTTTGTAATGCAGCATCAGGCACACTTTGTATTACCTGTCACAACAGAGAATGCTTCATGGAGGATTTAGGTCAATAAAGCCTGTCGCCCAAAATAAATCCCTGAGGCTACCTTTCTTTGAGCAGCCTTTGTGCAGTTTTTACCTTTCTGTACTGGAAGATGGTTTTCAACTGATATGAATCCAGTGTTTTAAACATGCCCTGTGGCTAATTTGATTAATTTCAGTTGTTAGAGTCCTTATACAATTACATCCCGGGATCTCAGTTTCTCAATCTATCCAGCAGTTTAGAGGTGTTAGAAAAATTCCTAATTTGATTATAGTGTACACTATTTGACATGAGGACAATTGGACAAGAAAATTGGGTGGAGTATTAAGAAACATTAATAGATCGAGGCATTTGAGTTGACCCAGTGTATAAGATGATCCAGTTTTTTGCTGTGCCAAAATGCATGTTTAGGCCCATGCTTGGGGTATAAGTTTTTTCAGCTAATAAATGCCATACTCATATTCAGAGTTGGGCTTAATTTTCCAACTCAGAGAAACATGTTTAGGGTTATACTCGCTTTATAAGTTGGTGCAAGGGATCAAGCAGGCAATGCAGGCTGTGTTGCCAAGAAGATGCACGGGAGTTTAAGACATGCCCACACAGGGCATGGCAGCTAATGAACAGAAATGGGTCCTCCTGCACCAACACCAGCAGTTTACATTTTATACTCAGCGTATAAGTCAATCCTTGTTTTTTTGGAAGCATTTCTTGAAGTTTTGACTCATATACCATGATCTATGGTAATATATACCCCACCGTCTCTATAATCCATTGCTGCATCTTATTGGACGCACAAGAACAATTCTTTATATTTATATCACCATTAACATACATCACAACATGGTCACATCACAAGGTGTAGTCAGGCCAGATGACCCAGGGAAATGTTTGGAGGCATCCACAGGGGCTGCCGGGTGCAGAGGTGGGCTGCTTAAAAGGCCCACTTTGGTGCTGTGGGACTTCGTCCCAGTTAAAATAAAAACACAGCCCTCACCTCTCACACCCCCTCATTTCCCCCACATACACCCATTCCCTATCCATGCCCTCCACCCACTCCCTATGGTCCCTCATTCGAGCCCATGCCAATCTATGCCACCAAAACAACCGCAAAGGCCCTCAAGCCTCCATGCCATGCTTTGCCCAGGTGTGGGCTCTTAACCAAGCCTCATTATGTATTCTTGGCTGAGACCTGGACATCCATTAGAGCACTCAACAACTGAGCCACCAGGAAAGCATTGCTTGTTTAACAGCTCTGGCTTTCTGGGCTCTTCTATCAATTTCACAATGTTTACTTACTCAACATGAAGAGGTTTCAAGTGCTTGCAGTTTCAGCTATTGATGCTTTAGAGGGTCTAGATGATGAATACTTTTATTGGACTGTAGTCAAAAGGAGTTATTTTTCTAAGCAAGTGGCAAGTTATTAATTAATTATTTTATAAAAAGTTTCTTTTACACTATAGGGTAATATAGTGAGTGAATGGGCATGGAATTGCCATAACTTTGGCATGGGGGGACATGAGGGACTATAGGGATTGCTTGTGGGAGCATACCTTGGCATGGGTGGCATGAGGAAGTCATTTTGAACTTAACTTCCAAAACATCCACTCATGCAGACTATGGTTCATGATGCCTCTGAGGTGCCATGAACCATGACTTTTGAAAAGCTAGCTCCACTCCTAGGACTAGGACATGCTGCAATGGAGCCGCCAAGGTCGGGAATGAAAGGTGTGAGCTTTTGACCCGAAACAGTCCGTATCTTTAAAAGGCACTCCTGAAAATCGGAAAGCCCTGAAACGAGGACAGGAGTTCCAGAATTGGGTCCCAGCCATTATTTTTAAAGGGCTCTCAAGTCATCCCAACTCGGCAAAAAATCCAACCCATTATGTGGGGCATTGATCTATTTTTCTAAAATAGTACATGCACCCCAACATGAACTCAAGAAGGTTAACAAAAACTACAAATTATTTCTTAGCGAAAAATAGGATTAACAATCGCAATATTACATTTAGTAAGGTATTAACTAGTTTCAGATCGGCAACCACAATGAATCAAAAGCCCACCCACACTTTAAACAGCATTTCTTGTTTCAGTGAGAAATACAGCTACCTAGCTGGAAATGAATGTAGGTGAGTGGCAGCACCAGAAATAGCTGAAAGGTCAATGAAAGTTCTGCTCCTTGGTGTGTGAATAATCATTATGATAAAGTACTTGCTCGTAGATCGTGATGTGATTTAACAGGTTTTATAAAGTGAGAAAGTGCAACTGATGGCTCTCTATTAAATGTACAATGCAGTTCTAATCCTAAATAAGTTACCTATGTAGCCTGCGCAGACTACACTACTAATATAATCCTATTGCTGCTGCATGTGAAAGATTTGTGTGTATGTGTGTATGTGCAAGCTGCTGCAATATTTCTGTTGGTTTCCAATATGTCAACAAGGTGAATTTGGAGCCCAAAGAATAAGAATATAAAATAGAACTGCTTCCACTGCCAGTAATTCCTCAACAGAAATGGGCTGTCAGTTAATTGGAATTCACAGGCTGTCTGATTTGCATGTGAGGTGTTCATCCTCATTCAGTTTATATGAAGAGTATTTTTCTGTTCTAAGAATGTTAGGTGCTAGTATGGTTATATTCTGAGAATTCATATGTGTGTTGATGTACTTACTGTGAAGAGGAAAGGACCTTAATGTGTATAATTTCATGTTTGTAATGCCATCTTAACAGTGAGGGACACAACATCGTTAAACTTTGCTATGAAATGCCATTCCCAAAATAGAACTTTGCATGTGAAGAACACAAAGCAAAAACTTGAAGGAGAAAATGTGTTTTTGTAATGTGTGGAAAATGTGTGGAAAAATCAGACTCAGTGCATTAATCTACATGGCCAATATCCAAATATGGCCTCCTCAAAAATGAAGCTATTTACTGGAAGAACACTGATTGGGAAAATCTGCTCTGACTTTAAATTCCCTTTCATGCATATGGTAGCCTCTTGTTTATGGTGCTGGAGGAGCAACTTAGAGATTGTGAGTTCAAATCCCACAAGTCTGGAACTGAATACAATAAACCTAATATGTTGATGTAGCAGAAAACAACCACAAGAGCTTCTGGTAAATTCCAAACTAGTTCACTAATTGTTCTCCAAGTAAAATCACCCTAGTCTGATCTGCCTTCTGATATGTATTATTCTTGCATGTTGTTAATGTGGGGGGATGAGCGGGGGCGGGGTGGGCAGGTGCCACCGTGATAGGGACAGCAGTACTGTGGTAATTATATTCCAGGGCCTCCTCTTATTGTGCAAACTATATCCAGGAAGTACTTCCAAAGCGCTCATCACGGTACTATACCAACTTTAAGTACTTATCGGATGTAGCATTTGATGACAGGTGTATTGGACAACGCATTGTCACAAACATCAAATATTGGACATCTTTGTTACGTGGTGCAAGGGGAGAACCTACTCGACCTTGTCCTCGCCAATTTACGTGTCACGAAAAAACAGGGTAAGTCCAACCTGGCCTAGGCCCAACCATTTTCAGCTACTTCATCAGTGACCTTCCAATCATCATAAGGTCAGAAGTGGAGGTGTTCGCTGATGATTGCACATTATTCATTTCTTTTTGTGGCTCCTCTGGTAAAGAAGCAGTGCCTGTGTGCAGCATTCAGGTTTTGGCTGACAAGTGGCAAGTAATGACCATCCCTAACAAGCAAGAAACTAACCATATCCCATTGACATTCAACAGCTTTACTATCGCTGAATTCCCCAGCATCAACTTCCTGGGAATTACCATTCATATATGGACCAGCCATATAAATACTGCGGCTACAAGAGCCAGCCAGAGTCTGGGGATTCTGCAGCAACTAACTCACATTGTGACTCCCCAAAGCCTGCCCACCATTAACAAAGAACAGGTTAGAATGGAATACTCCCCATTTGTCCAGATGAGTGCAGCTCCAAAAACACTCAAGAGGCTTGACATCATTCAGCACAAAGCAGTCCGTTTGATCAGCACCCCATCTTAAATATTGACTCCACCTCCAGTGCACATTGGTAACAGTGTGTACCATCCACAAGGTGCACTGCAGAAAATTTGCCAAGGCTCCTTCAACAGTTCCTTCCAAAGCCACGACCTTTACCACCTAAAAGGACAAGGACACCAGGTGCATAGGAACCCCACCACCTCCAAGTTCAAGTTCCCCTCGAAGCCACATACAATCCTGACTCAGCATTATATCACCATTTCTTCAATGTCACTGGATCAAAATCAAAAGCACCACAAGGAATTGACAGAAAAAGTGACAAAAAAACAGTCTCCATTATGTCAATCCCAATGAGGAACCTGAGGAAGAAACCATACCTCAAAGTGATATGAATGAAGCCACAATGTGATTTCCTATATGCTGCATGACAGGAAAGGAACAATGCAAAATTTTGGTCCCTGACTAGATGGATATGAAATATGGACTTGTATTGGACATCAGGGCTGTTATACTTTCAAAACTTTTGAAAAGAATGATTTGCATTTGCATAGAGCTTCTTACAACTTCAGGACATCACAAAATAAGTTACTTTTGAATTATAGTCACTGTTGTTGTAATGTAGGAAATGTAGTAGCTAATTTGTGCACCACAAGCTCCCTGCGTCCTGCCGCGGGACAATCAGTGGCCCAGCCAAAAGTCTATTGACTGGCTGGACCAGACGATTCCGGCAGTGAGTGGGGCCAGTAAATTCCACCCATAGTCTGGATACCCATTGTCAGTCCTTGGGGATATAACGTCCATGCAAATTGTGAAAATCAGACAAAATAATTGCTTGCAATTGCAGTTATGGGCAAAAGTCCCTCAAGATTAGCTTCATAGCCTGAAGTTAAACTGGTCCAGTATTAAGATTACTACTTCAGGAGCAGCGGACATACTCATGGAAGAGTAGAAATCCTGATTCAGTGTTTAATCCCGTATCCAAGTCCACCTTATTGCGAAGGAGAGGACTACACCCAAATATTTTTAAAGCCCGGAGTGATTCCCTCTGCACATAAGGAAAGAATATAAGTGGAGTGAGATTATAATTTTTAAAAGTTAACCATGGCGAGTAGGTAAATTAAGCATGCCCGTGGTTAAATCCAAATTGAAAACATCAATATGCTGAAAATTCATAATGCTCCATCGCCAAATTTAAAGCAATGTTGGGTATGAAAAATAGTTTTATGTCTTAACCTCTTTGGGAATATGAGGAAATAGAACGTTGGAATTATTGAGCAAGTATCTGGTGCTCTTGTAGTTTTTAGTTTCAGTGAATTGTTTGCTGTGGGAGAGTCACAAGGTGCAATGCATCAATTTACCCTTTTTGATGTACAGTTGAGAATACTGGGCAGAATCGTCCCAGGTTTGCACTAAGTGCGGTAGCGGGTGGGTAAAACAACTTTACCCGCCGGCTGCAATGGCAGATTTTCACGCTATATCATCCCAAACCCGCCACATTAGTTATGCATTCCCAGGAAACGCGCCATATCCATGGCGAGCGCCCATTATCACCTTGTCGCTTCATCACGCCAGACGCCATATTTAAAGTCCAGACACACGCACACACCTCTGTGCATCCAGCCCAGGACTACTGCAGGGAAGATGTCCACGAAAGGCAAAAAGACTTTAATCCCCAGGTTTAATGATGCCTCACTGGAATGCCTTTGGATTCTATGGAGGCCTGCCACTGTGTCCTCTACCCCCGCTCTGGCCGCAGGATGGGCAGCAGCGTGACCAACCAGGCTTGGGAGGTGATGGCAGTGATGATCAGTGCCAATGCTGCACAAAAGAGGTTGGCCACCCAATGCAGATAGAGGATGAATGATGTCGTCCGTGCAGCCAAGGTAAGGCAACCAACTCAGCACTCTAAACTCACACATTCAAGCCCATCACACATTCACTGGCACCTTACTCACTGCCAGCTCAAGGGACAACACCACCCGTTCTCACACACATACCCTCACATGTCCATCTGGCTGCATCTCCTTTGGAGATTGCTTCCTCAACCCTCACCATCTTGAGACCACTTGCACTGGTCAACATGCACCCCCATACATTCCCTGGTTCACCCTCCTTCTCCAGTACAGCTCCCATCCTGCAGCCTCTTCCCTTGCCTGAGGCCACTCCTCCCCCTTAGCCAAGCAAGCCCTAGCCCTGCAGCCATTGAAAAGCCACCCCTACCTTACGGCTGATCTAGTAGGTAGAGACCTGCTCATGAGCCCCCCTAAAAGTACTGTGGTGCTGTCTGCAGAGCCTGATGCTGATGACTGCAAGTGCTGACCAAAGCAAGGTAGGCAAACAAACCTTGAAGTCCCGAGTGAAGTGCGGCCCGCCAGGTGCACGTTGCTCATCTGCTGTTGTGCAACAAGTTGGCATGTTTCCCTGCTGACGTGGGCGGATGATCCAGCTGGGGTGGGGGGACGGGGGACGATTCCGGCGGGCTGGCCTAATAATGATATGCAGATATATTACAATGAGGTTCCTGACCTCCGATGGTGGGAAACATGGCCCGCCATCGGCAGGCTGAGCAGACAATTGCAAACTGGTTTCATGCCATTGTGAAACCGATCACGCCATATTGTCCGCTCATGCCACTGAACACGCCCAACACCGGCAGGCATGGAAAACCCTGGCCACTGACTGTGACCTAACACCTACTTTACTGAAGCAAGTAGTTGTTAAACTTTCACAGAAAGTTTCTAAAGTATCGCCTATTCACATGTGTACATAGTTTGTGTTTCTTCAGGACGATGTGACCTTTTCAGAGGAGAAACTTGTAAAAACCAATGAGCTTGAAACCGAACCTGAAAAGTTAAGATGTGCTACTCCTGTTGTTATTCCCAGGTCAGCTACTGACAACCTTATTTGAAGATATCCTCACATTGTAGGGAAGCTCGCAAAACATTTGGACATGTAGATAGTTAGGAGTATAGTGTCAACCATGGTTCAGTTGCTAGCACTTTCACCTCTGACACAGGGGATTGTGTGTTCAAAACCCACTCAAGGGACTTATGTGCAAAAATCAAGGCTGACTCTCCAGTGCATTACTGAGGAAATGGTGCTCTTTTGGAGGTGAAGTCTTTTGAATGGGACATTAAACCGAGGCCCCACCTGTCCTTTCAGGTGGACATAAAAGATCCGATTGCACGATTTTGAAGAAGAGAAGTGGAGTTATCCCTGGTGCCCTGGCCAATATTTATCCCTCAATTAACGTCACAAAAAGATGATCTTGGCATTGTCACATTGTTGTTTGTGTGAGCTTGCAGTGTCCAAATTGGCTGCAGCATTTCCTACATTACATAACTGACTACAGTTCAGATATACTTCACTAGTTATAATATAATATGGGACATTTTGTGGTCATGAAAGATGCTATAAAATGCAAGTCTTTTTCTTTCTAGTGGCTTTCGTTATGGTTTGACTGTTTGTATAGCCTGTGTTCCCTGCTTATTGTAGAGAGAAAGAGAGTGGTATGTTTTTTTTCATATGTCATTTTATTGTGTGACTTGGGGTGGAATCATCCCAGGTTTGCACTAAGTGCGATGGTGGTTGTGAAAAGCGACAGTTTACCTGCCAGCCTTAATGGCGGATTTCTGCGGCGCATCCTGCCTCATTAATAATACATTCAAAGGAAACACGCCAGATCGCTGGTGGGTTGGGCTTCGATTTGCCCACCAAGCCATGACTGCATTGCTTCCTCACTCTGGGTGCCATATTTAAATGCACCAGAGCACAGCCTACTTCATGTCTGCAGACTAGGACTGCTCCAGGCGATGGCCCAAATTTAGTGACGTGTCTCTGGGGTGCCTGCTGGATGTAGTAGAAGACCACCACAAACTCCTCTACCACTGCTGTGGCCACAGGAGGTCCACCAGAGTCACCAATCCAGCCTGGGAGGCAGTCGCAGCGGCAATCAGCACCAACTGAGCACAGAGGAGGTCAGCCATCCAGTTTAGGAAGAGGATGAATGCTCTCATCCGTTACACCAGGGTAAGTCAACCACCTCATCGCTCTCAACTCACACACTCCCAAACCCATCACACACCCACAGGGATCTCACACCTCAAGGGACAACACCACTAACTCACACACACACCATCACATCTCCATCAGGCTCATATCCTCTGGAGCTCGCATCTTCATCCTGTCCATGGCTCCGCTCACCACACAAACATCCCACACAGTGCCATCCGTCCTGCTCACACTCTCTCCACCTGTTCTCATGCAGGGGAAGCTGGCTCACAACAGCATGGCGAGGTCCCTGACTGGGAGTGGAGTGGTCCACATAGGCCCCTCACTCACTTTGAGGACCGTGCCATTGTGCTGACTGTTGAGGATGTGGACCGTGCCTGCAGTGACGGTGAGGTCGGCAGCGAAAACCCACTTGAGGATCCTCACCCCATCATCCATCTCTCAATGCAACTGTGAGTGCTCTCTCTCCTGCTTTTGACTCTGCTGCCATGTGCTAATTATCTCTACGTTGGTTCACAGGGAGCTCTGCCATGCGATCGATACCCTCAGCCAGCCAGTCCCTCAGCTCCATCTATATCCTCACCTCCAGCCAAGAGGACACCTCCTCCATTGAAGAGCTGGAAATAAGCAACCTGGAAGACCCGTCACAGCGCTTACCCACACCCTGAACCAGCGTAGATACACACCTTGGTGGGACCTAGATCTACAGCAGGCTCGGGTTCACAATCTGGTGTTCACTGCACGGACACATGTCCACAGCAGCAGGAGGAGGCAGGTTCAGCTGAGCTCCCTGGCACTCGGAGGACTGCTGGGGAAGAGGCATCTGAAGGTCCGAGTCAGATGACGAACCTCCATTTGGCCCTCCAACTCATTGTGGAGAGTCAGCAGAAGAGGGGGGACCATCAAACAGAGCTGTTGGAAGCCCTCAATAGAGTGGGACATGAGTCGGAGGAGTGAACCCGCCTGCTCTCTGATGAAGTGGTGCCCACATGTGCACACATAGAGGTCTCCATGGGAAGGTTGGCGGATACCATGGACACCCTGGTCCAGCAGACCTGCACTCCATTGCAGTAGCCATGGGTGAGTTCCTGCAGTGGCAACGCAAGAGGGAACGGAGCACCTTGATGTCCCTCCATGTGCTTCATCCCCTCAAGGAGTCGGACACCCGAAGGACGAAGGAGCAGCAGCTGGACACCCCTGGGTCATCTACTTAGGAGTCTCAGAGCCTGTCCACTCCTTCCAACTCCCATTTGCCTGTGATCCCCTCAATCTCATCCTCTGTCACTGCAGAGGGAGCAGCTGGTCCACAGAAGGCCAGCCAAAGCAAACCGGGGCCCCCAAGCCCTCGACACTCCAGAGGATGCATGCCAAAGTCATCAGAGGCAACAGGACTAAGCATTGTACAGGCTGTCTCCACTCCTGCTGCGGATGTCAGGGCAGCACCTAGGAGAATTGGTAGGCCTAGAAAAGTTAAGAAATTCTGATCACAAGTGGTTGCACAGGTGAACACATTTTGTCACTTTATAATCTAAAAATATATTCACTTTCACTGAATAATGTGTAATGTTGTCTTTCAACTTCATTTACAGGCTTTGCAGATCCTCCACCTGCATCCTCCCACTGCAGCCGGACCAGGAATGATTCTGGCAGGAGAAGTGTGTGTGTGGCAGGGCCTTTCGGAGCTTCATGCAAACACTCTCCCATGTACGCGGAGTCTTCCTCCACCACACTCATCTCATTGCTGCCTGCTGCGGTTCTCTTTCACTTGTCCATCTGAGCTGACCTGCATCTCCGCCCACCCACTGACTGCATTCCTATGCAGCACTTGTGCCCGTCCAACACAAAACTCTGCTCACTTTTAATTTATGGTAGTCGTTAAGTTTTTGATAAGTTCCCCCATCTTTTCCCTTCTCCAGTCACTCATGTAATTTCCCCTAACTCAGTCCACCCTCTGGCATCACCTTCCACCTCCCCAACCTTACGCTACATCCTAAACCCTCGTCATTCCAGGATGTCCAGGTGAACCTGCACATTCCCTACCTTCCTGAAAATCCCATCCCCATCCACATTGAAATCCCCGACCTCCTCCTTTCCATCCCAATGTCCCTCCCTTACACCTTCCTCCCCGCTTACACACAGCTCCCCACTTGTGCCATTTTACCCCGTTACACCCTCCTCCTCTTGTACCCCCTCTTCCCCCTGGACAGCCTCCTTCCCCCTCCCAAACTCACCCCACCAACACATTCACCACGCTCCCCCCCAACCTGACACATTCACCCCCACCCCCCCCATCCCCACCTTACCCCCGACACTTTCGCCGGCCTCCCAATCCCAACCCTACCCCCCTCACACCTTTGCCTCCATGCACCCCCCCACCAGCTCACGCCCTGACACTTTCGCTCCCACCCATTTTCCAACCTCACCCTCCCCCCCCGCCCCCCGGTAGACTTTCCTCTCCCACTCACACCTAGACCCTTCCTCATCCCCCTCGCCCTTCGCCGATCATCTGTACCAGCCCATGGTAAACTCCATGAAGTTCTGAAGCATCAACAGAGACCGTGGAAGATGGTCCGAGCCCTGGCGAAGCCTGTGAAGTTCTGAAACCTCAGCGAAGTCGAAGCTGCCATGTGGAGAGTTCCCACCTTCTGAGAGCTGTTTCATGGCGGAGCCATGTGCATGAGGGTCTAGTAGCTGTCGGGTTCCAGCATCTTCTCGTCAGATGTCCATGATCAGAGCAAGACGCTAAAGGTAAGTCCCCGCTCGTCCAGACGTGTTCTGCGCCAACGTGTTTTCCCGCCAGCATAACGGTAAATCGAGCAGGGGGGGCGCGATTCTGGTCAGGCCTTACTTTGCATCCCATTAGCGGAATGCAAATTGAATTCAATACCAGTCTCTGCCCCACCATCTGATGATCCCGCTCTGATTTCATGCCGGCGTGAAACCAATTTCTGCCCCACCCGCCGAATTCTCCCCTCCTGCATGCCATGAGGCCGCCTGCCAACGGGAGAGGAAGATTTCGGCCTTGGCCAGAATTTTACGTCCCACAGGCAGGCACACACCTGACCCGAATGGGCGTAAAGTTGTGCAAGATGATGTCGGGCGAGCGTTCCGGTGTCACTGTGCACCCGTGTGGCATTTCGCTCAGCCGGCGCTCGCAAAAGGCAGAAGAGTGGCCACCGACAATTAAGCGGGCAATTAAGCTCATTGACGGCTCAATTGTAAGCAATTTGTCATGGCCCGTCCAACCTTACAGATGGTGGATGGACCAATCGGCTAGGCAGGCTTTATATTTTTGATGAAACCTCGTGCATGGGCAGGATGAAATCTCCGTTAGGATTTAAAATAAAGAGAAATAACTGGGGACTGTGTTTTTTTATGAGGTCTGCTTTCAGGCACTTGATTGTGCTGCATGGACATTATTTGCAGCATTTTTGTGCTTTCTTTGATTTTTTTGGAGGTTTGCAGCTCCCTGAGGCTTCTGTCTGCCTTCAGGGGAGCTCAGAGGAAGCGCTCACCAGCACCCGGGGTGACGCCAGCGCCCGCTCTCTTCCTGCCCCCACCGGCAGTGCTGAGCTTTTCTCAGGGCGTGTTTCACGCTGGCTGGGCATTATTTGGCTAGCCAGCATTAATTCATGGCCAGGGGTCGATCGCGGTTGGGGGACCATTTTCCATCCTCTCCCGGACCCACTGATCGCGCGCGCCCAACGAGTGGAAAATTCCGGCCTCAGTTTCTGAATTTCTATACTTCATATTTTGTTTTATCTGCATGTTTCTCCTTGGAGTTACTGACACCTCGAAATTCTGAGATGTTGAGGGGGGTGGTAAATGATATGGATTGTACTTGTATCCTGTTAATTGATGGGAAAGAGAATACCTTTAGCAATTAAACTCCAGAGTTTCTTCTTAGAGTAAAAGTTATATCTATAGAGTTGTATGTCTATAGGTAGAATGTTCCAGAGAGCCGAAAATAAAAGCAGCCATTACTTGATTACATCCGCTTGACTGTACACAGCAAGTTCTATCAGATTGTATGTGCAGACATCCCTTCACTTTTGGCGCTCGGGAACTCTTCTCTCCTAGTCACTTAGACTAAAACTAAAGCCTTTGCTTAACAAATTGTCAGTGAGTTTGCAATTTTACATTCAAAGTATTCCAAAAGTTGCCAAATGAAACTCTCCAGCCTATGATTCAATGTACTAATAATTTTCTAAATTGCCAACCCAAATGTGCTGTCGCTCATCTCTACAGGCCTCTGGCTCCATTGGTCTTGGCTAAGGCCCAATACAGCAGCCTGTTTTGCCCAAGAAAGTTGGCCACCTCTTTTAGGTTTTTACAGCCCTGCTGGCTGCATTCATTAAAATAGATTTTACAATGCCGTATTTGCATTTAACCACTAGAAGCATTGGCTCTTCTCCAATTTAGCTGCCTGGTTTTATCTCCCCTAGCCCAACTGAACCTGTCAGCTCTTGCCCTGCCATATGACTACCTTTCTTCAGCTTGCTTCAGCTCTCCTGGTTTTGTCAGTCATGGTCATATATAGCTGGCTCTTAATATCAGTTTTGGTTTCTGTCATGGGAAGAATATTAGTGATAAAGTTACTTTGATTTTCAAAATATTACTTTGGTTAAACAGAAGTAATACCTTTGTCTGAATTATTATAGAGCTATACGCATTGAGGATTATTTTCAGCTTCACTCCCTGTGTAGTAACCTGACAATGTGGATCTCCTGAAAGGTTTCCATTCCGTTATTATCAATGGCATGAAAACTGTATGGATTCTGCAATGGGTGGGCCCCTCAGCCCTATATTAATGACCTTGCTGAAGGGACTAACTGTATTGTAACCAGATTTGCTGTTGATACAAAGATAGGTAGGAAAGAAAATTGTGAGGAGGACACGAAGAGCCTGCAAAGGGATATAGATATGTTAACTTAGTGGGCTGGAGTTTGATAGATGGAGAAGGTGGGAAAATGTGAGATTGTCTACTTTGGTAGGAAGAATAGAAAAACAAAATATTATTTAACTGGAGAGAGACTGAAGAATGCTGTGGTGTAGAGGGATCCTGGTGTCCTTGTACAATGAATAACAAAAAGTTAGCATGCAGGTACAGCAAGTAATTAGGAAGGTAAATGGAATATTGACCTTTATTGCAAGGGATGGGTGCAGTGTGGAGTGTAAAAGTATGAAGCCTTGTTACAACCTTACAAGGCATTGGTGAGACCCCACCTAAAGTATTGTGTACAGTTTTAGCCTCCTTACTTAAGAAGTGATATACTTCCATTGGAGGCAGTTCAAAGAAGGCTCATTAGACTGATTACTGGGATGAAGAGGTGGGCTTATGAGGTAAGGTTGAGCAGGTTGGGCCAATATTCTTTGGGGTTCAGAAAAATGAGAGGTGATCTTATTGAAACATAAGAGTTTGTGGGGACTTGATAGGGTAAGTGCTGAAAGAATGTTTCCCCTCATTGCAGAGTTTAGAACTAGGAGGCACAGTTTAAAGATAAGGGATCTCCTATTAAAGGTGGAGGAGAGTCGTTAATCTTTAGAATTCTCTACCTCAGTGAGCTGTGGAGGCTGAGTCATTGAATACATTCAAGGTTAAGTTGGACAGATTTTTGATCTACAAGGGAGTCAAGGGTTATGGGGGAGCAGTCAAGAAAGTGGAATTAAGGCTACGCTCAGATCAACCGAGATCTTATTAAATGACAGAGGAGAATCGAGGCCCGAAAGGCCTACTCCTGCTCTTATTCCTTATGTTCTAATGATCGGCTATTTTATCATCGAGGCGGTCAAGTTGAAAATTATCCCCATCTTTCTTTAAAATTTGATTTGCATCTACTATCACTAGTAGTTAGCTTCAAGTTTGGAGTACTTGGCCTCGAGTTTCCACTTGATTGCCCTGTTCTCGATTGCTTTGTTTTTTTTTGTCACAATTACCACAACATTTGTGTAACAGGGTCAAGAGATGGTGGAATTTGAAGCGCAAGTTACATTCAGCACAATTTGAGTTTCTGTGATTTTTGAGGCATTTTTGAAACATTATGCTGGAACAAACCCCATCTGCAAAATTGCCCACGCCCCCATGGTGAGTGAAGCACTATTGGGAGTTTTGCCATTGGCACTCGTTTGCAGGCCCCTAGGAAGTTTTTAAAAGTGAGCAGGACCTTTTGTGACTTTTCTTTTAATCTAATAAGAAAATAACCCAATATAACAAGAAAATAATTTGATCATTTTTTCTAAAGTGGATTTCATTAATTTAAAATTGGGTTACTCAGAGCTGATGGGTTAATACTGTGATTAAAAATACTTACTTCTTTTGTGATAAACCTATTTTCAGCTTCACTGTTCAATGTTACCATTCTTAAATATATGAAAGAAATTTTTAAAAGCAGTTTTAAAAAAGTAAAATGCCAGGGGTGGGGGGAGGGCAGTACTCTCCTCAAAATGGATGCAATTTTAGTTGCAATTTGTGCCAGAATCACAAGAGTGCCCAAACTGGAAAATTTACCCCTTTGAGTTTAAAAGGCTGTCTTTTTCCACTTGCAGAAGCCCTGCTAACCCTGCTGGCCTCTAGCTCTTTAAATTTTCTCCACCTCCGGTGACTTGCTGTGGTCTTAATGAATTTGTTGGTCAACTTACAGCAACTAAAACAATTGCTTTGAATGACGCTTTCTCCATCACACTTGGTTGATTGTATGCCTATTATTATTAAGTGAGTAAGTACAATCATGACACAGGGATTTTAATACAGCTAAGTTTGAGCTCATCAATTTTGGACCAAAATAGAATAGACCCGATTCTTATTTATATGGAGAAAAGCTAGAAACAGTGGAGGTCCAAAGAGACTTAGGGGCCCATTTGCACAGATTACTAAAGTGTAGAGGTCAGGTGCAAAAAATAGCCATAGAGACTGATGGATTTTAGTCTTTATATCTAGAGGGCTAGAATGTAAAGGATAGGAAGGTTTGCTGCACCAAGGCAAAGTTCTAGTTAGACCATGTCTGGATTATTGCGCACAATTCCGGTCACTGCATTTTAGAATGAATATATTGGCCTTGAAAGGAGTGCAGTGCAGATTCACCAGAATGTTACTAGAGTTATATGGGTTAGATTGTGAGGAGCGATTATATAAACTAAGTGTATACTCTCTGGAATATAGAAGATTGAGGCGATGATTTGATTGAGGATTTAAGGATTTTGAAAGAAACTGTTAGAATAAGTAGAGAAGAACTGCTTTCTGCTGGTGGGGAATCTAGGACAAGAGAGCATAATCTTAAATTTGCAGATGGCATAAAACTTGGGAGTATTTTCTGAACTGTGAGGAGGATAGTGATAGACTTCAAGAGGTCATGGACAGGTGGGCGGAATGGGTAGAGATGTGACAGATGAAATTTAGAGCAGAGAAGCATACAGTGATATATTTTGGTAGGAAGGATGAGAAAAGGCAATATAAAATGAAGGGTACAATTCTAAAGTGGGTTCAAGAGCAGAGGGAGCTGGGAGCATATGTGCACACATCATTGCAAGTGATGGGGCAAGTTGAGAAAGTGGTTAATAAGGCATACAGCATCCTGGGCTTTTTAAGTAGAGGCACAGAGTACAAATACAGTGAAGTTATGGTGAACCTTTATAAAACACAGGTTCAGCCTCAACTGCAGTATTGTGTCCAATTCTGAGCACCTCACTTTAGGAAGGATGTGAAGGTGACTGCAGAATGGTTCCGGGGATTGAGAAACTTCAGTTCTGTGGATAGATTGGCGAAGCTGAGGCTGTTCTTATAGAGAAGAGAGGGTTGAGAAGAGATTTGATAGAGGTGTTCAAAGTCATAAGGAAAGAGTAGTGTTAGGATCCCCATAGACAACGATAACTTTAACAAAAAGGTATTTGAACTTTCAGTGAATAACTGACAGGATGACACACAAGATTTCACGTTTTAAGACTTTTACGGTAACAGTCTAAACACACTATTGACCAAACACTATTTTTGTAGGCAACTTATACTTTCAACTACAAAACATAACTTACCCCTTTCACTTTTAATACAACTGAAAAACCCACTTCACAGGTATACTTTACACTGTCCCTCAGGTAGTCATCCAATTTTCCTGAACCTAGTCCCAAAATGATTCATATCTCCTGAAAGGTACTTCCCTTCTTGTCCTTTCCTAACTGGTAACTTTTAACCCCGGAATGTCTTTCCCCATCAAGGTTTTTTTTCCTGGGGATTTTCTCTCTCGTGCAGTGAGGTGAATCTTCCAGTCTTGTTTCAAATCCTCACAAATTTGGTCTTTTTAATCTGAGTGTGACACACGTTTCTGCACAGTGAACATAGAGAATTTTGGCCTCTAGCTGTACACTCTCTCTCCCAGAGCTGTGTTTGGGGGTTTCAGGGATTTCTTAGAAATCCTTCCCTTCTCAAAGCCCATCTTCATGGCAATGTGAATCCAGGTAGAAATGTTGATTTGCTATCCTTGAGATACCAACTCTCTTTTATCTTGGAAATAAATGGACAGCTTAAAGCAGAATTGTTTACAACCTGACATTTTCAACGCCTCTGGTGTTGAACACCTTCCCGGGGCTTTCGAGACCAGCAGTCTAACCATTGTAAACACAGATGCTGCTGCCACTGTATCCAAGTGTGAAAGCCTTACGCCTTCTTTCCAGCAAACAACCCAGGCCTCCCTTTAATCTTTAACAGCCATGTGACCCAGGCCTGTTTTCAGGTAGACATCAGAATGGGTCAAATGACCCCCTTCATTTTATCATAATGACATAATCCCAAAGCATTACAAGCTTATAAACCTTATATTTCTAAAAGTAGATAGGGTGAAACTGTTCCCATTGGCAGAAAGATCAAGAACCAAATAACAATGATTTAAGATGAAATGGCAAAAGGACCAGAGGCAACATGAGGAAAAACGTTTTTTAAGCGGGGTGAAGTGAGGATCCGGGAGTGTGATGAAGGCTGATTCAGTCATGGGTCTCAAAAGGAAATTGGATAAGTACCTGAATAGAAACATTTGCAGGGCTATGGAGAAAGGGCAGGGAAATGGGACTAGCTGAGCTGCTCTTGCAGACAGCACAGAGATGATGGGCTAAACGGTTTCCTTCTGTACTGTAACCATTCTATAATTCCATGATTCCAAAAAAATCAGAGCCAGGCTATTCAGGAGAGATGTTAGGAAATACTTCTTCATGCAAAGGGTGGTAGAAGCATGGAACTCTTTCCCACAAAAAGCATTAGATCCTAGCTCAATTAGTAATCGGATTTTCTAGCCAAGTGTATTAAGGGGTATGGAGCCAAGGAAGATGAATGGAATTACAGATACAGATCAGCCATGATCTCATTGAATGGCTGAACAGCCTCAAGCAGCCGAATGGCCTATTCCTATTCCCATTATAAAACTGCTTCTACCCTCATTCATCAGGAGCAATAGCACAGAGGATCTTCTAGTAGAAAATAAGTACTCATGTCAGTTAGCCTCATCAATGTGTTGCTTTATTTCTTGGATAACCTGCTGCATTAAGCCACAGACACTGAAGCATTCAAGTGAATTAATGTGGTATGGCAGCTGTGATGAAGCTCAAGAATAGAACTTCAGATAGGACATGAAACTGAAGGGTTCGGAATGCTCAACTGGAGAGAATGTCCTATCATTTGACACTACCATCTATTAAAACTGATTACGATGAAATCATTGAATTTTATTTCCAGTTAACTTCACCGCAAAATATTTTGCTTAACTAATGAGTGCAGATGCCATTGTCAGAGGAACAGCCTTGTAGAACTCACCAAGCCTGAGGAAGTTGAATTAATTCAGCAGACATTGTTACTTGCTGGGGTATTTCACAGATCAAGTGATTTCACCCATGCATGCTAATTCAGTTGTCTTGTGCTGTCAAGAACAGTATTTCCTTTAAGACTGTTCTGCAGTGATGTCATGTGCAGTCACTGTATGGACAATATTATTCATACAAAAATAAATGAACTAAAATTGGGAAACACATGGCATCTACAGAGTGAATCTAACTCAAGAAGCAATAAGAAGAGGAGACACACAAAAGATCTTCTGGACTGGTTCTCTTCAACTGAGAGATCAAAGAGGAGTTTTCCCCCTTACTGGCAATGGGATTTTCTCTTTTTATTTTCTCCCAGAAGACTCGATGGGCAGAATTTTGCCCTTGACGTGCGGGTGGGCCCGACCGACTCGGCGGCGGGCGGGCAGCCGATTGCCGCCACCGAAACGGGCCACGCCGCTATTTTCCGCAGGTGGGCCAATTAAGGCCCACCCAGCGGGTTAGCGACTCCCATGGAGAACGGGAAAATAGTCGCAGGGGTGGGTGGCTTCAGACCACTGGTTCCAATGGGGAGCCGGCAGCCTGTATAAAGAGTGGCCAGGCAGCCTGCTTGAGGCACCATGGCCACTCGGGGAGAGAGAGTGGCAGCTGTCACAGGACAGGAGCAGGAGCAGCAGGAGGGGAGCAGGCTGCAGGAGAGGCCAGCGGGGGGCCACTGTGCCCCTCGATTCTCCAATGCATGTCCTCCTCCAAGAGGTGCCAAGCCATCGGTATATATTGTATCCGGATGATGGGAGGAGGAGGGGCCCCACAATTTCACCAAGCAGGCGTGGGAGGAGGTGGGTGACGGTGTCAACGCCCATGATGATGTGCGGCGCACTGGCACCCAGTGCCGCAAGAGATTCAATGATTTGCTGCGCTCTGGAAGGGTGAGTACCATGTTGGCCTTGGCCATTTGACCCAGAAGGTAGCCTTAGCCTTTGACCCTCCCCCCACCATGTCTTGCTGTCATTACTGCATTGGGAATTTGGCGCACGCTGGGTGGGCAAACGGGTACTGACCATGCTTACATCAGCCTTAGTGGTTGAGGAGAAGATGGGTTCTCCCTGCAGCATATGTTGGTGTTTGTCACATTTGAGCAGTCTGGGGGCAACCTGCAGGGGAGGCAGCTAGACACATACTCAGAACTCCAACACACGTCTTATTGATGGTGATGAGATGGTGGAGGGGGAGCCTGAAGGTGTCGTGGCCAAGTGCCATCTGCTGGCATCGGCACCGCATCTAGTTGTGCCTCCTTGCCATGGGCACTAAGACCCGTGTGTTATTCAAAGTGATGGATGCCGAATGTGTACAAGGTGGCCGTTGGGGGAGGGGGTTGCGACCAACCGTACTATCTTCTGGGGACTGATCACCAGTAGTGTGGACAGGAGCCGCTGGAGGCCTCAGATGGGCCACTGTGGTTGGGGTGCGACGTGCGCGTGCAGAGCACATGAGCGATCAGCCCCAATAAATCCTCTTCTCTGTTCTGTAGGCAAAAACTGAACACAATCAGCGGGAGGCCAGAGGACTGGTGGTGGGCACGCCCTGCTCCAGCGCCTCACCACCTTTGAGGAGCAGGCCATGGAGCTGGGGAGGAGGCAGGAGGCCAGGGCGGCAGGTGGCGGCAAGACTGGGGTCCAGCAGCCAGGTATTTGAGGTGCACAGTCCCATCCACTCTGTCTGCCCACCATCCAAACCACTGATGGTTGCTGCAATCGTTAATGCAGCAACACTGCTCATTCACAGACTGAGACATTCTGACGTGTGGGTCATACACAAAGGTCCCTCGTCCCCTTGAGGAATCGTATCTCCACCACCTTCCAAAGTCACCTTATCCCATTTGTGACCACTATCCCCATGGCCTAACATGCAATGGCATCGCTGCTGCACAGCCAAAGACTTATTGCTTCTTAGCAGGGTTGGAACCTCCACCACCCTTTCAGTCAGTGCGCCCCACATTGCTCTGTCCAAAAGACCCTCAGCACCTCAGCTGTGAACCTCATGGCACTCAACTTAAATAAATGCCACCACGTTACTCATCCCTGCGCCAAGGGGAAATGTTGCCTTCTGCCCACCCATTCTATGCCCCTCCTTACGGAATGAAGGCCAATAATGTGACCTGTCAATCTCCTGTGATCCATGGCAAATGTCGCAAGTGTTTGCAATGTTTCCTCAGCACCGCAACTATCCAGGCCAGCATGCATCCAGGTCAGGAACCTCTGCACTCTCTCCACTCCAATGGTACATAACATGCCATGTGGCATTGAGGCCATCTGACCAGCCTGTCTGTATGCGCGTCTAATGTTTGGGCCTCCTCTTGACTCTTTTCCACCCCACCAATGTTCGCCTCCTTAGGGTCTTGAAGGGTGAGCGACTTATGAGGCTGGGGGGAAAGGGATGAAAGGTTTAACTGACTGTACGCTAACTGATGCACTGTCCTTGTTCATTTCAGCATCACCACCACATGGCCGCGCCCATCGACACCGCAGCCCCCCCTCCACACCTGAGGCCCAAGACGTGCAACTTGCGGCACATCAGCCAGGCACCAGTGCAGACACAAACACCTCGGTGGGGAATTTACCGTCGGCTAGTGTCCAGGGTCACAGTGGAGAGGACGTATCACAATCGCTGGAGGAGATGTTCGGGACAGAGAGCGCCGATGGCACCAGCAGCCAGAGGGCTGCAGGGGACCAGGCACATGCTGAGTCCGGCACTGATGATGTGCCTCTGGAGTTGTCACCAATGCAGCAGCTGCAGGCCAAGCGGCAGGATGCGCGGGAGCATCTGGCAGGGTTGCATGAGGGTATGCTTCAGTTGGTCTCTGCAATGGAGGAGTCCAGGCAGAGTGCACGTGAAGGCATGAACCTCAGGGCAGAGCTTCACGCTTCCTCCAGAGAAAGATTGGAGACTCTCATAGAGAAGGGGTTCGATCGGATGGAAAATTTTCTGATTGGGATACGCTCTGACCTGCAAGCTCTCACAGCGGTACTGGCCATGGATGGTCATTCCCAAAGTGGGAGATGTTGTGGGCACCAAGCGTCGGCGCTCGGTGCCCATGCATCTGCGGTGAGCAGGGAGGTCCAATAGGACCTCATGTTGGCGCAGCAGCTGCTAGTCGCCACTGTGAGCTCCTCTCAGGGCGCACCGAATGACGGCAGCAGCTCCTCTGCCCCTCTGCCAGTCAACGTTGCTTCTGTTGAGGCTGCAACAATTGGGGAGGTGCCAGTTCTGGAACTGGCCACTCCCTCCCAGGCGGGGCCATCATGGTCTCCACGGGCCAGAGGACGCCCGCCAAGGTCATCAACGCCAACATAACATCAGAGTCAGCAGGCTGTCTCACAAGCCATTCCGAGCGATGGGGTGGCACCTAGATGTAGCACCCACAAATGAAAGCCTAAGGCACGTTAGGCACTCCACGGGTATGTCACTGGTGATTTTGTGTTGGCCTTAGAATAGAGAAAAATATACTTATGTTTGCAATGGAGATGCTTCTGTTACATGTTGGACATAATAAAGTCCACTTTTCTGACCATGGCTGAGGGTGTTTCCTTTGTGCTGCATTTGTCTTTTTCACAGACATATCATGAGTGTTTGAGTGGACATTGATGTTTCTGTACTAAGCCCTTAGTTGCAACTGATAAAGTGGAAGATGTAGCACCTAAGTGCCACGTGTGGAAGCGCCAGGCAATGCTGTTCCTGCTGATCCATGTGTGTGGAGCTAGCTGAAGGTTCGTTGGATTAAATTTTCCCGGGTGTCCCTGCCTCCTTGGTGTAGTAGTGGGTCAGCGTGCTGCCCCTCATCATTGACCTGTGCTTCCTCATCCTCTGAGCCACTGCTGGATTCATCATGTGCAGCCTCATCCACTGTGTCAAGTTCTTCATCGTCCACTGCGTCCCCCCTATCCAGCGCAAGATTGTGCAGAGTGCATCATGCTACCACTATCAGAGAGACGCGATCTGGGGGGTACTGGAGTGCGCCCCCTGAGTGGTCCAGGCAACGGAAGTGCATCTTGAGAAGACCGATGGCTCTCTCCACCACATCCCTTGTGGTGCCGTGGCTCCTATTGTACCGCTGCTCAGCCTCTGTTCTTGGACGGCGTAGTGGCGTCATGAGCCACCTTCTGAGGGAATAGCCCTTATCACCCACCAGCCAACCATCCAGCCGAGCCAGAGCACTGAAGAGCCCCGGCATCTGGGAGTGTCTGAGGATGTAGGTGTCATGGGAGCTGCCTGGGTACCTTGCACAGACTTGCAGAATCTGCATCCTGTGATCACACATTATCTGCACATTCATGGAGTGGAAGCCCTTCCTGTTGACGAAGGTACCGGGCTCACCTCCTGGTGCCTTGATGGCCACATGTGTACAGTCTATTGCACCCTGGACGCGGGGGAAGCCAGCAATGGCTGCGAAGCCTCTGGCTCGCTATGTCTGACTTGCCTGGTCGCAGCGGAAGTGGATGAAGGTCAATGCCCATCTGAACAGTGTCTGGAACCTGCTTGACACAAGTGTGGACAGCTGATTGGGAAACACCGCAAAGATCGCCCACCGAGCCCTGGAAGGAGCCAGAGGCATAGAAGTGGAGGGCAACTGTGAGCTTCAGAGCCACTGGCATGGGGTTTCCACCCACACAGTTAGGAGAGATCTCAGGGCCAATCATCTGACAGATATAGTTGACTGTCTCCCTTGAGAGTCGGAGCCTCCTTCGGCATGTTCATGTGTCTCTTTTCTGGAACATTGTTTAGAATGAGTACTTGTTGGTGGGATGGCACGATGTGCAAGAAATTCTACCAGTAAGTCTGAGGAATAAGTTTTTAGTTAACATCTCTAATGACAGCCATTGCTATGCAAACAGTTTTCGGCAACCATGTACAAATGTGAGAAGTAGTTCAAAGTTGTGGACTTGATTTCCATTCTTTTGATTTGTCATATTCCACAAGATGTAAACTGTCCCTGGCATTTTCCTACTTATTCAGAACCAACCACTTCCAGAAGTGCCATAATAATGGTCTATGGGTAGCTCTTCACTCACGTGGTTGGACTAGGAAAGCCTGTTCCATTATATTGTGAAATTCCAGGAAAATTTGAGTGCCCAAAGGTTTTAGAGCACCAACAGGACATTACATGATAGATCAAGGCATAGAAGATAGATCATAGATTTTTAAAGTTCAGCTCTTGAATCAATAACTTGTTTTATTTTACAGTACAGCTAAAACAGCCTGTTGTCATTGTTGGTGTGTTGAAATGTGTAATACTAGTTGTATTAATGAGAAATGGCATGCCTTGTGTTTTTCTTAGAACTATGATTAGTAAGAAGGCCTTCTGTGTTGCTTTTTTAATAGATTTTTAAAAACAATGTTCTTTGAACTGGAAATCAATGTAACCTTTCAAGAAAGAATGTGTGATCCTAATGTATTAATCGCTTAAAAATGTATTAAAAGCAGTAAATGTAATAAATATCATCTGCAAATGGAATAGATCCTTAAGCCTGTTTGTAATAAATGCTTAACTACAATTGCAGTGACCAGATATGTAAAACTGCAAATCTAAATCTGGCTGCAAAGGTAATGATGCCCACAGCTGCAAATGTAATGAATTTATAAAACTTGCTTGGGGGGTGTTTACATTTGAAGGTCAATCTGACTAACATAGGGACATAGAAACATAGAACTTAGGAGCAGGAGTAGACCATTCAGTCCTTCTAGGCTAGAACTGTTTTTCTTACAAACTACGTTAGAAAGGAGTTGCATGTATGTAGCACTTTTCAAATCCAAATGTTTTGCAACCAATTAAGTATAGTCACTGTTGTAATATAATGGAGGAGGGTTTATCAGATGGTGGGGTTTGCTGCTCTGCCACCCAAAAAGTTGACGGGGATGCGTTCCCTGCTGTGCTGGCTGCCCCACAGCCACTTGCCGCTTTCTGGAGCATTAGTTGGCTAGAGATGGAAACTCTGCCCCTCAGTCAGAAGATGGACCTGCCAGAGGATGCTGCCGGCCATCTGATTGACCGGTAGCTCTGTAGCCCCAGCAGTGCCACCTACAAGCAGTCCCACAAGTCTAAGTGCTGGACCCAGGACTAGATGGGTGCAGGTTCTGGCAGAGGGGAGGCCTGGGGCTGGTGCGGAGAGGGGGATGGAGCAGCTGGGGGAGGGGACAGGCTTTAAAGGGGCACGCATTTGGGTGCCAGTGATAGATGTGCCCCACCTTTCATGCCAGAGGCTGGAGCAGGGTGATCTGCCAGGCTTCCCCTCTGTCCCTGAACTCCTGCCACTGGCCTCTAAATTGAAGGTAGGTGAGAAGGGACCTTAAGTTGTCAATAATTGGTGACCTAGGGGCCTCAATCAGTGCGAGGGCAGGCAAGGCACCCAAAGCCTCACCCATCCCCTGTAAAATTGCAGACAGAACAGGAGCGGGCGAGAAGGTAATGGGAAGGCCACCTGGAGAATTTTATGGGCTTCCCCTGACCCCCCACCTGCAAATCCACTGGTAACTTCTGCCCAGGTAAATGTAGAACATGATCTGCACACAGTAAGGTCCCACAAACAGCAACAGGATAAGAGATCATAAAGTCTGCTAAAGTTATGTTGGTTGAAGGATGAATGTTCATTCACCAGGGCAGCCAGAAGTGTCTCCTGCTCTTCTTCAAATAATCCCATGGTCTCTTTAACTTCTACCTGAGGGGACAGATAGGGCTTGCTTTAACAACTCATCCAAAAAAAAATGTTTTTTTGGCATGACATTGAAGTATTAATTTGAATTATGTTCAGGATTCAGCTAATCTCAATAGTGAAACTTGAATCCACTCCTTCAGACTCTGAGGCAAAAGTTCTACCACTGAGCCAAAACTGACAATGGATGTTCATCTGAATTGGTGCTTGGGGTCTTTATTGGTGACATTGGGCAGAATTTTCTGCCTGTGGAAGTGGGCGCGGACCCGATCACCACCCACGATCGGGTCCGCGCCGCCATTTTTTGCGGGTGGGCCAATTAAGGCCCGCCCAGTGTGAAACGCGGCTCCTGAGGGCAGCAGGAGAAGGTAGGCAGCGATGGGACTGCAATGACTGCCGGGTCCTATGGCAACCCGGCTGCCTGTTTTAAAAGGCTCCTGCAGCCGTTCAAAGACTGTGAAACATGGCTAGGTGGAAGGGCTCCCCAGGGCGCTGCTGCTGAGCAGGGGGGCACTGTGCTCCTCGTCTTTCTGACAATTGCCTTGCTGCCCTCCTCGAGGATGTGGCAGCACGGCGGGAGGTCCTGGTACCTCAGGACGAGAGGAGGAGGTCCCCCTCACATGACCAAACGTGCCTGGGAGGAGGGGACAGAGATTATGAGCTCCCACGATGTGGTGCAACGTACCTGGATCCAGTGTCACAAGCGCTTCAAGGGCCAGTTGCGCTCGGAAAGGGTGAGTACCAAGTTGGCATTGGTCACTTAACACAGGCAGGTAGGCTTTCCCCCCTGGCGCATCCCCCCCAAGTCTGAGTATAGTGACTGCATTGGATCATTGACAGCATTTGTCCTTTACTGGGTAGGCCAGCAGATATTGCCCATGCTGATGTCACCCTGGGAGGGTGGTGAAGAGATGGGTTCTACCCCCGCAGCATGTGGCACACTGAGACCCACATTACTGTTTTGGGGGCAACCTGGAGGAGCTGAACCTAGGCGCAGTGCTGGAACTCCAGGACATTTCAAAGTCAGGGTGATGACATGCTGGGAGGGGAGCTTCAAGGTGGCGTGGCACCGATCGATCTGCTGTCCTCTGCGCTCCAGGTGCTTGCGCCTCCTTACTATGGAAGGTTAGATCGTGTGGTACCAAAGGTGATGTAGGCAGCATTTGTCTAAGCAGGGCAGGGGCGGTGGGGGGAGTGTGGGGAACAGGCCTAGCATCTTTGTGTGTGTTCGGCAGCAGCGGGGTGAGGAGGCACTGGAGCCCTGCAATGTCCCACTCTGGTTGGGGTGGGCCATCCACGAAGAGAATCCAGGTACAAGTAGCACTAATCAATGCTCTTCTCTCCTTTTCAGGAGAAGAATGCACATAATGCCACCGAGCGAGTGAGGACTGGCAGAGGGCCGGCCCAGTTGTCGGTTCTCAGCCACTTCGAGCACGAGGCCCTAGATCTGGAGAGGCACCATGCACCTGGGTCCACCAGTGTCGGTGAGGCTGGGGTGCCACGGCCAAGTATGTTTGCTCAGCAGTAAGGTCACCATTGTTCTCCCAACAGCCATAGCAGTGCTGAATGTTCAGTGAATGATGTTGGCAACATTGCTTGACCATTGCCTATGGAAGGATGAGCGCATAATGATCCGGGGGACAGGGATGCACATTGTCATTGTCTCTACGTTAACTGATCCAATGTCCTTGTTCTTGCTTTTAGCACCAGCGGAGCAGGGCCAGGAGGACAAGCAGCAGAGGCCCCCTCTCACACCTGTGGGCCCTGAAGTCTCGGACTCACCAGCGTCACACCATCTCTGCCTTGCAGGCACCAGCGCAGATACTAGCACCTCGGTGGGAATTAGAACATTGGCTAGTGTCCCAGGGAACAGCAGTGAGGGCACTTCACAGTCGCTGGAGGAGCTGGCAGAGACAGAGAGTGCCCACGGTACCAGCAGTCAGGGGACTGTAGGGGACCAGGCACATGCTCAGTTGGTGGCTGCTAATGTGCCTCTGGAGTCGTCTGCGATGCAGCAAATGCAGGAAATGCAGCCGGATGTACAGGAGCATCTGGGGGAGATACATGAGGCTACGCTTGGCTTGGTGTCCGTGGTGGAGAGTCTACGCGGACCATCACCAATGCAATGAGCCTCATGGACGAGCGCCATGCATCCATGGAGTGAGTAGTGACTCTCGTGGCAAGGATCCTCCAGGAGACCAATCAGAGCTTCCTGGGGACAAGCAAGCCCACACATCAGCATTGACCTCAGCTGGTCAGTGCCAGTGTGGGAGAAGGTCTGGGCACCAAGTTTCCCAGCTCGTTGCCCATCCATCTACAGTGAGCAGGGAGGTCCGAAGCAACTTCACGTCAGCGCTGAAGCTGCCTGTCGTCTCTGCAGGCTCCTCTCAGGCCACTTCAGATGAGAGCGGCTGCTCCTCCACCCCTCTGCCAGTGACCGTTGCATCCGATGAGGCTGAAATGACTGGGGAGGTGCCAGCTGTGGAACTGGCTGCTCCCTCCCAGGTGGGGTCAGCACAGGCTCCACGGGCCAGAGGACATCCGCCAAGGTCATCAAGGCCAATAGGACAGCAGAGTCAGCAGGCTGTCTCAGATGCCACTCCCAGCGAGAGGGCAGCACCAAGACGTAGCACCCGGAAACATAAACATAAGGCACCTTAGTCACACCACGGGTTTCTCACTGGTGCTTTTGTGTTGCTCCGCAATTAGATCCTTATGAGTTGGTGTGATGTTTAACACCTTTGTCATTTTGTTTCCTCAAGTTCCTTTCGTTATAATATTAAATTCAGACATGTCACCATGGATGAGGGTGCCTCTTTTCTTCTGCAGGTGGATGGTTACCAATAATGTTATGACTCATTTGTGGGACATTCAACTTTATTAACAAGGCCCTTAGTTAATATTCCTAACCAGGCAGATTTTGCACTCAGGTATCGAGTTTGGAGCCTGCAGCTCAGGCTTGTCCTCGAGGTCCATATGAGGTGTGCTAACTGAAGGTTCATTGGATTAAAGCCTCCCGGTGTCCCTGCCTCTCTGGAGTATGCGTCTACCCCCTCAGAAATTCCCTGTGCTTGCTCATCCTCGGACTCACTGCTGGACTCATTGTGTACAGCCGCAGCCACTGCACCTACATCTTCGTCGTCCGCAGCGTCCCCACTTTCCAGCACAAGATCGTGCAGAGCGCAGCATGTAACCACTATCAGCGACACACGATCTGGGGGGTATTGTAGAGTGCCACCTGAGTGGTCCAGGCATTGGAAGCGCATTTTGAGAAGTCTGATGGTTCTCTCCATCACAGCTCTTGTGGAGGCGTGGCTCCTATTGTAGCGCTGCTCAGCTTCTGTTCTTGGATGGCGGAGAGGCGTCATGAGCCACCTTCTGAGGGGATAGCTCTTGTCACCCAGCAGCCATCCATCAAGCCGCCTGGAGCACTGAAGAGCCCCGGCACCTGGGAGTGTCTGTGGATGTAGGCGTTGTGGGAGCTGCCTGGGTGCCTGGCACAGACTTGTAGAGTTAGCATCCTGTGATCACACATGATCTGCACGTTCATGCAGTGGAAGCCCTTCCTGTTGACGAAGGCTCACCTGCTGGCGCCTTGATGGCCACATGTGTACAGTCTATTGCACCCTGGACGCGGTGAAAGCCAGCAATGGCCGCGAAGCCTCTGGCTCGCTGTGTCTGACTTGCCTGGTCCCAACGGTAGTGGATAAAGGTCAATGCCCGTCTGAACAGAGTGTCTGTAACCTGCTTGACACAAGTGTGGAGAGCTGATTGGGAGACACTGCAAAGATCACCCACCGAGCCCTGGAAGGAGCCAGAGGCATAAAAGTTGAGGGCAGTTGTGACCTTTAGAGCCACTGGCATGGGGTGTCCACCCATACAGTTAGGGGAGATCTCAGGCCCAATCATCTGACAGATGGAGGTGACTGTCTCCCTTGAGAGACGGAGCCTCCTTTGGCACTGCACCTCAGACATATTGAGGTAGCTGCTTTGCCGCCTGTAAACTCTAGCAGCAGGATAGTGGCATCTTCTGCAGCCCCTTCTGCCTTGGTCTACCTCTTGGCCCAGCGTCCCTTGTGCCTGCACCTGTCCTCCCAAAGGTGGATCCCTTGGAGACTGAATGTGTAGTCCTGGCTTTCTCCCCCTTCTAGTCCTCCCTTCCTCCTCAGCGGAGGTGCCTCCAGTGGAGAGTTCAACTCCCATTCCCAGGCTAAGGGAAGGCTTCCTGAAACCTGCAGGCCCAGAAAAGATTCCTCACTGCAGAGTGCTGACCTGAAGGTTGTGAGTCCAGTCCAAGCAGCTGGTATGCGTTTTGAAATATTGCAGATCACACAGGCAAGTATCAGTAACTTTGAAAAATCAATATTTGACGGAGTACACTCAGGACCTCACTGAGTCCTCTTATCCTGCCTGTGGATCAAGTTTATACAAATGTGTCCTAACCACCCACCCATTGCGCCCATGCGCCGACCCAAACATCGCACGGGTGCCAAAAAATCACCATCAATTGGCGCCTCAAGGGCCTTAAGTGGCCCATTGAGTAATAGCGGGTGCATCAGATATCATTGCATGCCCACCCAATGAAATATTGCGATGGCGCGCGGTGACATCGGGACACTCGCCCGACATCACCGTGCATCATTTTACTCGTCGGCATGCGGGTCCCGCCCCCGCACGCCAACAGGAACATTCTGCCCATTGGGATTGACAGTCTCAATTCTCATTTGCTCTGTTTTAAAATTGTTGGTCAAGTGAGTTTTTGGCAAGGGTGGAATAGGACAAAATGCTGTGACCACAGGATTATAGGTTCTAATCCATCCATTCCAGATTAATGAGGTGAAAGACATATTTCTTTGTTGGATGTGAAGGTACTATGTGCAGTGGTTGTGAATTTTAATTTTAGTAAGTATGAGCCCACAGTGCTGACACATCCATAACAGCATAGATTGGCAGAAGACTACCTTATCATACCTTAACACTTGGTGGGGCGCAAAGCACACAGATTCATGATGGTGGATTTATGGTGGTGTTGTGAGATCGAAACTAAAGCACTATTAAGTGAGTTTCTCCTCTGAAATTAGATTTTGGCACTTGGAGGGTTCATTGTAATACTGAGTGAAAAAACTGAAAATGAAAAGATCCACTCCCAGTGTTCATGTTCTTAACATTGAATACAAAAATCATCCAATGTCAAAAGATCTGAAGTGCAAATATTGACAGAATGAACAACAAAAATTTTGTTTGGGTGACATGGCTATGACTGCCCTTCCTGCATAGATACTAAAAGTATATGTATTTGATTGTTTCATCCTTCGAGTTCAGATGATGACTGTTGAGCAGCCATTAAATGGGCTCCGTTATTCTGAGAGCCTCATTGATTTATTGGCTAATGCTGCTTTAATGAAATAATGGGATTTCATGGGAGCTAAATGAGCTCATGCTCTATCCATCATGAATGCCTGGAAATTATGTATCACATAAATCTTCACAAATCAAAAAGGATATTCTTGCTGGGATGAGGTCAGCTATATACCGCCCTACTTGTATGTTTGCATAATGTTGTGCAGATATTTATTATATCTGTATTTGTATTATTGATTACGGATTTTATATTGATGAACTGTCACCTGATTTCAAACAAATTTGTTTAGCAATCAGAGGCAGGAAATGTACCAGAGATCTTTCAATTTCTGGGAATCAGATATGTTAAGATCGAAAACCCAACTTTAACTTCCTGTTTGATAAAGATGTCAGGCATTCCATTGAAAATGGTTAAAAAAAACTGAATCATAAATATGCCTTGTCAATAACATTGTCAATAATGTCTGTTTATACTTTGTGGCCAGTCTTTCTTCTGCCTGCTTGCTTCACAGTCAGACATCAAGCAGGCAACGCTAGTCTGAAAGATTTTGGCTGGGTTTGTAAACACTCATCTTGACCTATCCAAAGCTCAGCATTACTGCTTGAGGATTCTAAAGGTGTGTTCCACTATGGTCTTGGAAGTCAGTGAGATGCATTATATTACAACTCATGTCTTGCCATGTCATAATTAAGTGGTGGTATAAGTATCTAATATCCTTGGTCTTCTATATGTCATCTGTAGGAGCCCCTTAGCTCTTTAAATAATGTTGGCACCATTGATCATCAAAGGAAAAGAATCATGGTTGTTCTCAGTGGGTAGAATCTTCTGCTCCTAGACTGTTAGTGTCAGTCGGGACCATTTCCAAATCCTGACGCTGCTCTGACTATCAGGGCGACCGCCTGGGACATCTTCCCAGAGGTGGCCAGTTAAGACTCAGGATCTGCATTCAGGTAAGGATGGCAATTGGGTCCCTGAGGCTGCAGGCCCAATCAGAGGCCAGAATTTTCCTCTCGGTGTGCGGGGCGGGCCCCACACGCCTATGCGTAAAATGACACACCGGAGTCGGCTGCGCACCTGCTGAACTGTCAACGGCCTGTTAAGGCCATTAACAAACCAATTGAACAAATTGACAGGGCTGCTCATCCAACCTTAAGGTTGACAGGCAGGCAAAGAGCCACAGGCGGGATGAGGTTTCATGCAGGTTTTATTAATGAAATAAAAATTTTTATGACAATTCACAAACATGTCCCAGCTCACGTGACAGTCACATGAGGGGACATGTCTGAATAAGTTTATTTTTTCTTTTTCCCAACTTTCCATTTGATCTTAATCTCCTTGAGGCAGCTCCGTGCCTGAGGGAGATTTCTGCACTCTTTCGCGTGCATGCACGCAAAAGAGCACAGGCCTCGATTCTCCCTCCTCCCCCCTCCTGCACAAGTAGTACTGAGCGCTATCGGGTGCGGGTCACGCTACGTGGGCCTTAATTGGTCTGCCCACATCAAATGGTGATGCACAGCTGACTGCGGGCGGAGATCGGGTCTGCGCCCGCACCCGACCGGCCCACCTGACGGGGAGAAAATTCTCCCCCGATAGTGTGCAGTGTCCAACAGCTCCACCAGCAGAGGTGGGTGCTGCAACTCTTGGAGGGGGAATGTGAGAGTCCCCTCTGAAGAGGTAGTGACTTAAACAAAATAAATAGCAGCAAATAAAATGAACGGCAGCCACAGCTGCAACAAGTTGGTCAGCAGCAGTAACTGTGACCTGCTGGTGGCCCAGTGATGGCTATGGCTCTACTGGTAGCCTGCCCATCAGCTCACAAATAGAATTATGCAGATTGGTTTCTCGCCAGGAAGGTCACCCCTAGGCAGGAATGTTTCTGATCAGTGGGTCTTGCCTAATTTTTTTCCTGGTCCCACATTGAACCCCGCCTCTGCAGGACTGGGAAAGGTTCCACCTAGCGTAACAGACATTTCATGTCCATAATTTTCCTCCAATACTCACAGGCCTTTTAATTGTTGATTTTGTTTTGGGTTAGAAGCACATGTTACTGAAATGCAGTCAACTATTTCCTGCATTTGTGAGAATCCTGTCATATGGTGGAGGCACCTTTGCGCTGTTCAGTTGGTTTCAGAAGAAAACTGCAGATGCCATTGGACCTGTCAAAAGAGCTTCAAATTTGCAATGACCTGTTCTGCTGGTAAGAGTTAGCTGGTAATGACCTCTGATGCATGGGATGACCAATTCAGCGGACGGCAATTTGTGGGTGAAAAATGGGTTCCGTGCAGCCTCAATCAAACATGCAAATCAGACTCGATTCAGCATCCAAATTTTATAACTTAAGGTGCGTTTCCTCTCACATCATGAACCTTATCCTTGAAACTGACGGCAGTAAAGTGCTGAGTGGCTCGCTGGCTCCCGTAAAACCACTGAAATGGAGATGATAGGCTGGATTTTTGCTGAGGAGGTGGCTAGCTCCAGTGGGGAAATTTCCTGACTTGGCAGACCTACCTAGAAATAAAGAGCCCCATCACATGCAATTTTCACTCAGGGGAGGTGGCAGTGGGATGAATTAGGGCCAATCCAAGAAGCAGCTCAGAGTGAACACGGGGGTGGACAAGTGCTGAGGTACAATAGTTAGAAGGCCCACTTTGGTACTCTGGGACACTGTCCCAGTTGTTCAACAACTGTTAGGCCTCTAGCCCTCGCCCCTTACACCCCCTCACACCCCACCCACTCCCCATGTACCCCCATTCCACCTCCATGTCCCTCCCATGATTTTCTCATGTCCATTCTATGCCCCTTTGCACTGTTGTATGCCCACTCACCCTCTATGCACTAGGTACAGAACCAATGAGCCATGTAATAACAATAGCAAGTATTGAAATGCTGAGAGGATAAAAAGACATCAATTCAGAAATCTTGTTTGAAAAACAATTGCTATTCTTACAATCTTATTGCCAATCAGACAGAACCATTCATAGTATCAATAACAGGAGCTTTTTATCACTTCACACCTCTTAATTTATCAGAACAAACATACAGACATTAACAAAATAATGAAGAAATAATAGCTTTATCTAACCCTAAAGATGTCAATTAATCAAAGCAAACATTCCACTTCCACCTGTCAAAACAGAATGCCTGCTGTGTTAATCCATTGTGAGTCTTGAAGCTCAGACAAGCATTCATAATGAGGCCAACTTGGAACTGTATCAACAGAGACAGGTGGCCAGATATCTGTTTCTCCAATTGTATGCATATTTATTTGAATAGGATTAAGAGATTTGGGCACATACTCCACACCGCCCTGCCCCACAGCAATAAAGTACTGTGGGGCTCATTAACAAGGGCTGAGTGGGACTTCCACCCCTCCTTGGGATAGAAGACCTGCCCTCTGGAGCTTCTGACCAATCAGACTGGCTGGCAGCTTCCTCAGTCCCGGCAGTGCCATGAAGAAGTTAGTGGCAGCTGCTGGGACTGGAGATGAGGAGTGGAGCCTAAGTCTTAGGATCCCCGGAGCAAGTAAGTCTGGGGTTTTGGGCTCAAAGGGTTAGGAGAGGTTAGGGAGAGGGCAATGGGGTGGAGGGGGAGGGTTTAAGGGAGGGAGCGGGTAGGAAGGAAGGGGACGTTCTGTCTAAGGGGCATTGCCCCACAATCAGCAAAGGGCAGCCCCAAAAAGTGACCCCCCCCCAACTTTCAGCCTTTAACCATTTCTGGTTAAAAATTGGATTTCCTGCTCCCACCCTGCTCCCCACATTATGGCATGGGCAGGATATTATCAGCATCAATAGGCTTGATAACAAGCCTAATTGACCCTTCATTGATGATTTAAATGTGGCAGGTGGGCTGCTGATTTCGATGCCCGCCTAGCCCCTGTATGAGCCCAGGGGTGAGCTCAGGGGTCGGCGGGAAGGTGGTGGGATGGGCACCAATCCCATTTTACATGCCCCCCCACCCCCACAGGGAGCATGCCCGCTGAAGACACGTGTAAGTCAGCGCGTGAAAGAGGGAAAGCTCTTTTTACAACCTGGACTGTTGCATGTGGACAATCTGAGCACAGGAACATCATTGTACACATTGATTCAGGAAGCAGCTACATTGCCTTCATTGTGCAATAGTCCGAATTTGAAGGAAATGAAACACTATGGCCTGAATTTTACCTTTGGCGGGCACACGTGATCAGCCGACCAAGGTCAGGAAATGGGTGCCCGCTTGCAATCAACCCCCGACCGAGATTTCATGCTGGCTGGCCAATTAAGGCCAATTAAGTGGGAAACGTGTCTTCCCAATAGTCGGGAAAGGCCGGGTGGTGACACTGGCCTGTCGGGTGCCAGGTTCAATGGCGATCCGGCAGGTGGTTTAAAAACGGCACAGGCAGCTCTTTGAAGGCTGCCAGGGAAGAACATATCTTCTGCGTGCTGAGGACCGAAGCTATGGACTCAACTGCAGCTGGAGGGCAGGTCGGGTGGGCACTCAGCCCCCCGATTTTCGGATGATTGCCTCCCGACCCCACTGGAGGAGGTGGCTGCCAGGAGGGACATCCCCGTCCCCAGAGGTGGAAGGAGGAGGCCACTTCACCTGACAAAGTAAGCTTAGGAGGAGGTGGCAATGCAGGTCAGCAGCCATGATGTTGTGTGGCGCACATGGGTGCAGTGCAGCAAAAGGTCCAACGAGCTGCTGCGCTCAGGAAGGGTGAGCGCCATGTTGGCATGGATCAGTGTGTTGAAGTGTTAAGGGCTGGCCTTCCCCCAGTGGAGCTCAGGGGTGTTAGAGTCTGAGTGCCAATTGTCAATGATGCCAGAGCTGGCCAAGGGGTGAACCTTGTGTGATTGGACTGAGTGCCATGCAGCTCGAGGGCAATGACTCAGATGTGCCTTACAAGGTGTTCCTCAGGTGGGGTTGGCCAGGCTGCAATGGCGCTGCAGGTAGAGAGTGGACTAATCAATGTTCCTTTGTCCTTTCAGGAGAAAACGAGCCATAACAACATTGAGAGGTCACGGACAAGTGGAGGCTCCCCAAGCCACCTAATCCTTACAAGATTTGAGCAGGACGCCTTGAAGCTGGAGAGGCGCCATGCATCTTGGTCAGACGGTCATGGAGAGGCTGGGGTGCCAGACGAAGGTAAGAGTGCAGTGCACAGAGGTAAGAGTTTCAGATGGTGCAAACATTCTTGTGTAACCCCTTCATTGATGGAAGCCTCAAAACTGGATTCCCCATTGATCATTGAAAATGATAGCATCTGATGAGGCTGCGGCGACTGGGGAGGTGCCAGCCGTGGCACTGGCCGCTCCGTCCCAGGTGGGGTCAGCACAGGCTCTACTGGCCACAGGACGGCCGCCAAGGTCATCAAGGCCAATAAGACGCAGAGTCAGCAGGATGTCTCCAACGCCGCTGCCAGTGAGGGGTGTGTGGGGGGCACCAAGCCATCATACTCGTAACTGTAAGTTTAAGGCACCAGGAGCACAATAGGGACTAGTCACGGGTGATCCTCTGTTCTGAAATGTTTTGTTTATGTTTACTGGTGTGGAATTGAACACCAGAGAAGGTTGAGTTAATTTGTTTGGATTGTGAAAATGACATAAATTTTGTTTGTCGCAATGGCCTGAGTATACTTCATCTTTTCATTTTTTTTTGGTGCAGGGTACGCCAGTATGTAATGCTGGATGGAAATAGCTCTAAGCTTTGTTGCACAGGCACTGAGTAAACTTTGAGTTCAAATGAAAGGGTCATTTCAGACATTTGGGATGGAGGCGGAGCCCTGACACGAGGTGGAAGCAGATCTTTGGTAGCCTAGCTGAAGGAGCGAGGTGTTCCTGGTGTCTCTGCCTCCCTAAAGGGTATTGAGTTATCTGCATCACTGCCTGTAAACCCTGGCAGCAGGATAGTGGCATCTTCTGCGGCCCCTTCGGCCTTGGACTACCTGCTGGATCTGCACCCCTTGTGCCTGCGCCTCTCCTCCCACAGGTCACTCCCCTGGAAGCTGCATAGGGACACCTGGCCTCCTTTCCCTTCTGCCCCTCAGAGGAGGTGCCAACAGCAGAGACCACTATCCCCATTCCCAGGGTAACAGAATGCTGTCTGATACCTGGAAGGGTCCACACGGTCAAAATCTTCCGGGGGCCCATGGAGACACCTGAAATGAAGCCGAGAAATGCTAAGAATGAAGCTCAGAACTGAAATGAAGCTGTCATGTTCAAATAAGCAACCAGCAGCAATCTATCTCCAATACTCCTCACTAATGCTGCTGACCCTTTTTATCCCTCCCTTGGATGAGGTTTTGCAAAATGTGGGCTGCCCACCTGCCCATTTTGCCCGTGCGACGAGCCTGAAATCACACGGGCAACGTAAAATTGGGATCAATTGGGTTTTTAATGGCCTTAAGTGGCCTTTTAATTGATGGCGGGCGCAACTCCGACACCCGTGCGTGCCCACCAACCTGAAGATTGCTCATGTGCGGGATGATGGGACGCTCACCCGACGTCATCTCATGATATTTTACGCCTGATCAGGTCAAGCGCGCACCAGCCCGCGAGGCGTGAAATTCTGCCCTATGTGACTGACATTTAGGGAACTAGAGCTATCGTTTGTATCCATGCCTATAACCACAAATGAGAAAGGCACCATTAGCAGGCGAATACTTCAGCCTTGGCTGTTACCTTCACCTTCAAGAAAAAGAGAATGCTTTAACTTAGGCACAGTGTAAAAGTTTATTCAAAAGGGCAGTGTATGTGCATAATACATAATAGCAGCTTCCAGAGGGAGCAAGAGCTCCTCCCACAAATTTGTGCTATGGTTGATGAGACCCACAAAAAATGTGAGCAAAATTTAGAAATTTGTCTAAGTTTTGATATCAACAAACATCTTAATTTGCATCCAAGTGTAGAACAGCTGGATTACTGCACTGATTCAGTTGATAATCTCCTTTCATGCAGTAGTTCCTTTTCTGGAAAGTGGCTTTCAAATACAATTATGACACATGCCTTTGGAACAATTCTTACAGCTGTATCTCCAACCTTTCAACCTCAAAGACAACAGACAAACCTTTTAGCTCACTCAAAAATAAGGATAGAATTTTAGTCACACAATTCCATGTGACTTAGCCCCTGTGTTACAAGTGCAGGTGCATTCACTGCATAAATAGTGTAACACTTACCCTCTCAGGCCTGATTCTTGATCTTGGAATGTCCCTCAATTACCTAATCATCAGACCTTAAGTAAGACAGACTTGCATCAATTTCAGGTTTCACAGTTGACCAGCGTACCCTGCACATGGGAAATGCAATAGTCCTTGTTCCTCTGTGCCCAACAATAGCGAACTCCCACATTTTCTAGTGTATTGGAGATCTTCAATTATTGGCCTCTCGTTTAAACAAGTAAATTAAGCAAAATAATCCAAGGGCATGTAAATCTCCAGGGGGCAGATTATTGATTAAGAACACAGCTTCTCGAACCTGGGGAAAGGGGTCCGTTTACAGGAACTGCTGTGAATCCTTTGGGAAAGCAAGTGCTTCAGTAAAAAAATTAATAAACTTGGTAGTTAATTCCTTCTAGCACAGCAGTATATTATCCATTTAATCCTGGAAACTCTGGGAACTGCTTTGCTTTCCTCTGTGGAATAATGATATTAAAATATGCGCTGTTAAGTATTCTCTAAAACTATGTGCTGCCTATAATCTTTACCATATAATCTCATCTCCTAATGCATTGTCCATCTAATTTCTGTGTTTGCTACTTTTATTATCTGTATCCGTATCATCTTGTGGATTGTTTTGTGCCATGTGCTCATTTTGCAGAACATGGTTTGATTTGCTTCAGTTGCAACAACACAAATTAATATTTTCAAGATTTCAGAGTAAATGTCGATCTCAATTTTATGCAACAGTATTGAGAAACTGAGTCTAGAGATTTGTTGATGCGATCACATCAGGGAGAGCTATTCAATAGAATTACTTGGCTCTCCTGTACACAGCATGAGAAAGGTATTCAGTACTGGTCTGTAAAATTTGAAGGTAAGCTCACTGAAGAACATTTGTTGGGAAGGGCGGAATGTGATAGAGCCACACTGACCAGAAGGCCATGTTTTCATTTCTTGTTGTGTTCAGTGTTAGCCAGTTTCTGGGGTGTTGCCAGTTGGCACATTATAATTAGCCTCAGCACTCCTGGACTGGAAAAGGGGAAAATCAGCCTGATTTTCCACTTCTGGTTGCTCTGCAGCACAAATTGACAACCAAGAAAGCTAGCAAAATTTGACTGCCAGTTTCAAACATTCAAGAATTGTCTCAACATATCGGGCGGAATTTTACAGACCCATCATGGCAAGGGCAGGGCCGTAAAATGCGGCGAGCTGTTCCAAAGCTCATTGACTCTGGCAGGACCGTAAAATCCCGCTGGTGTGAAATTCTGCCCATAGAGTTTTCACCTTAAGAAAGAGGACGAATACAAAACACGTGACATGAAATGGAAAGGAAAAATCCAATTGTTAAAGGTACATGATTCATGGTGCATTTGTAACAGCTTGATAAGTATTTAGAGGTAAGTACTTAGAGGTAAGTATTAATATTTTTTCTTCGTTTTTGTATTCTTGTTAATTTTAAACACTTTTGTACTTCACAGTTGAGTTAATTAAGAAACGTTTTAGAAAAGAAAAATAAGCAAATGAGCGAGTTTAGTGATGATTCAAAAAAGAGGAGAGATAAATTTTGTAACTACAGGCCAATTAATGTCAGTGGTGGGAAAGTGTACAGAGACCATTGTCAAGGACAAAGTTCATTCCTACTTGGAGAAGCCTGGGTTAATAAGGGACAGGCAGCATTAGTTAAAGGCAAATTGTGCCTGACTAATCTGACTGAGTTCTCTGGTGAAGTAGCAGAGTTGATGAGAATGGTGCAGTCAATGTTGTAAATATGAGCTTTCAAAAGGCATTTGATGAAGTATCACATAACAGATGTATTCGGAAAATTAAAGTACAGATGATGAAAGGGATGGGGGTAACTTTGTAAGTAAGTGTCTAAGTGATAGGAGGAAAAGAGTAGTGGTGAACATATGTTTCTCTAACAGGAGAGAAATACACAGTTGGGATCCCAGGAGTTAATATTAGGATGTTGTTTTTCTTGTTATATATAAATGACCTGAAGTTTGGAAAGAAAAACAACGAGAGACATTATTGACAGGGGTGCAAGAGCAGAGGAACTTGGGGGTACATATGAACAAAGAGCAGGAGTAGGCCATTTAAGCCCTCAAGCCTGCCCCGCCATTTAATAAGATCATGGCTGATCTGAAATCTGCATCCCACCTATCCCCGATAACCTGTCACCCCCTTGCTTACCAAGAATCTATCCGCCTCTGCCTTAAAAATATTCAAAGACTCTGCTTCCACCGTCCTTTCAGGAAGGGAGTTCCAAAGACTCACGACCCTCTGAGTGAAAAAGATTTGCCCCATCTCTGTTTTAAATGGATGACCCCTTATTTGTAATCAGTGACCCCTAGTTCTAGATTCTCCCACAAGAGGAAACATCCTCTTCACACCATCCTGTCAAGATCCCTTGGGATGTTAAACATTTCAATCAAGTTGCCTTTTATTCTTCTAAACTCCAGCAGATACAAGCCTAGTCTGTCCAATCTTTTCTCATAAGACAACCCACCCATTCCAGGTATTAGTCTGGTAAACATTCTCTGAACTGCTTCCAACACACTTACACTCTTCCTTAAATAAGGAGACCAATACTGTACACAGTACTGCAGATGTGGTCTCACTAGTCCCCTGTACAACTGAAGCATAACCTCTCTACTTTTGTATTCAATTCCCCTCACAATAAATGATAAAATTCTATTAGCTTTCCTAATTACCTTCTGAACCTGCATACTGGCCTTTTGTGATTCATGCCTAGACCCCTTGACCCAGGCCCCTCTGCACCTCAGAACTCTGCAATCTCTCACCATTTAGATAATATGCTTCTCTTATATTCTTCCTGCCAAAATAGACAATTTAACATTTTCCCACATTATACTCCATTTGCCAGACCTTTGCCCACTCACTTAACCTATCTATATCTATTGTAGCCTCCTTATGTCCATTTCACAGCTTACTTTCCTACGTATCATTGTGTCATCATGGCAACCATCCCTTCATCCAAGTCATTTATACAAATTGTAAACAGTTAAAATCCCAGCACTGATCCCTGTGGCATGCCACTTGTTGCGTCTTGCCAACCTGAAAAAGACCCACTTATGCCTACTCGCTGCTTCATGTTAGCCAATCAATCCTCTATCCAAGCCAATATGCTACCCCCTATACCATGAGCTTTTATTTTCCGCAATAACCTTTGATACGGCACTTTATTACATATTCACATATTCACATATTTTTCAAAGAGGCAGGGAAAGTAGGCAGTTAAAAAATCATAGTGAATACTTGGATTTGTAAACATGTCTGTGGTAATTATGGTTTTATGTCATGTGTTGTATACCTTTAAGAAAGATGTTATAAAGGAAGATCACATGATCTTATGTAACCAATAGAGGAGTAGCGTGGGCTACCTCTATTGTCAGTAGTCTGTAGTTAGCAGTCAGTAGTATGGAGATAGGGTTTGATGTGAAAACACGCAAGTGTAGCTGCTGAGTACCTTTGTAAATAAACAGAATGTGTTCCACCTAAGAAGTGTCTGCTGATCAACTCTGTTTGTTGCACCAACTCAGCCACCCCACAAGAAGTGCGCAACCAGAATCCATAAGTCCCAACAAGCTGGTGACCAGGATCCAACAGGAGCATTAAGTACAAAATCCAGGAAATTATGTTAAAACTTTATGAATTACAGTACAGTGTCATGCCCATTAAAGACATGTCATATTCATAACTTTTAAAAATATGCACTTTATTCAATGTGGAATCTTTGAATGCACTTAAAGCAGACAAAGATGGTCACCAGTGGTCAGATTACTTGGTCTGTGTATTCCAAGAGCTAACCCAAGAACTGACTCTATCTCAGAAGGACCAAAGCTGCAACCCAGGTGAAAATATGTTAATTACACATATCCCGAAAGATTACAAAAAGGCTTCCTGAATTGAATGGGTCTTTTTGAAAAGAAAATAATTGTTTTATTCCATCAAGGTGGATGTCTTAATAAATGGGACAGCAATTCAGAAACAACAAAGCAGGATGTGGCTCATCAATCTAAGAACACCATCATATTTTGTAAAGAAAACAAAATTGTGAGAAGTCACATGGTGAGCAGCCAAATTTGTCCCTTATGTTGTAATATGCCTTTAAGGGTTAGCAGCATGACACCACTAGAAGGGAAGTGTATCATGCAATCCAGTCTTAGTTTCACTTTTATTTCTGAGCAGAGCTCACACACAGCTCTGCTACTGATGTCTTCAAGCTTTCTATCCATGTATATCTGGTCTCATGTGCCTGGTCTAAATGAATGAACTCACAATGCGTTTACCCAATCCCTTATGAGTGATTGGTGCCCTTATCTTTATAACAACATGACATGGTGCTCAACAGTGGTTAAGCAGCCTGGCAGCAACATTAATTACAGGTATGACATGGCGAACAGCATTAGATCATGCTACATGTTATGAGGCGACCCTTGACATTTTGGCCAGACTGCTACGAAGTCACAATGTCAGAGAGGATGTGATGAGTGGTGTGCCGCAGGGATCAGTGCTGGGGCCTCAACTTTTTTACAATTTATATAAATGACTTGGATGAAGGGACCAAAGGAATGGTTGCTAAATTTGTTATGACACAAAGATAGGTAGAAAAGCAAATTGTGAAGAGGACATAGTGACGCTACAAAGTGACATAGATAGGTTAAGTGAGTGGACAAAAATCTAGCAAATGGAGTATTATGTGGGAAAATGTGAAATTGTTCATTTTGGGAGGAAGAATACAAAAGAAGCATATTATCTAAATGGTGAGAGATTGCAGAGCTCTGAGATTCAGGGAGATGTGTGTCCGAGTGCATGAATCATAAAAGGCTAATATGCAGGTGCAGAAAGTAAATAAGAAAGCTAATAGAATGTTATCATTTATTGTGAGGGGAATTGATTACAAAAGTAGGGAGGTTATGCTTCAATTATACAGGGCATTGGTGAGACCACATCTGGAGTATTGTATACAGTACTGGTCTCCTTATTTAAGGAAAGATGTAAATGCATTGGAAGCAGTTCAGAGAAGGTTTACAAGACTAATACCAGGAATGGGCGGATTGTCTTATGAGGAAAGGTTGGACAGGCTAGGCTTATGTCTGCTGGAATTTGGAAGAGTAAGAGGTGACTTGATTGAAACATTTAAGATCCTGAGGAGTCTTGACAGGGTGGATGTGGAGAGTATGTTTCCTCTTGTGGGAGAATCTAGAACTGTTTAAAAATAATGGGTTACTCATTTAAGACAGAGATGAGGAGAATGTTTTTCACTCAGAGGGTAGTGAGTCTTTGGAACTCTCTTCCTCAAAAGGCGGTGGAAGCAGAGTCTTTGAATATTTTTAAGCCAGAGCGAGATAGATTCTTGATTAACAAGGGGGTGAAAAGTTATTGGGGGTAGGTAGAAATGTGGGGTTCAGGTTACAATTAGATTAGCCATGATCTTATTAAATGGCGGAGCAGGTTTGAGGGACTGAGTGGCCTACTCCTGCTCCTAATTCATATGTATGTATGAGAGTATTGCAAATGCAGCAAGCTGACTGTGCAGAGAAGCTCGGAAGACACAGTGGTCAAGTAAAGAGCTGGCAAGCAGACCAATCCCTTGCAGTAAAGCTACAGTGCACAGCCTGTCAGTTCAGTGAGTGGGGCAGCACATGAGGGAACCAGCACTGGGTTAGCTCAATCAAGGAAGGTGAGTGGCCAGGGTGTGGGCCGGACTGATAGCAAGCAACAGTGCGTCAAACAAAAAAAAACAAACCAAACCATCATAATCGGGCCAGAGAAGGTTGCAAATATAATGGGTTGAGCTTTGGAAAAGCATGCAACAGTGGCTACAGTGGCATTCATCCCAGGTACTATAGGAGAAGAAAGGTCAAAGGGATTTTTCACACATTGAATCTTGTAGAAAACTCAGGTGCCTTCACACGATCAGAAGTGTTTGCAAAGATTCAAACTATCTGCACTAAGAAAGTTGGTAACTACTCATTATCAGCCACGATTGACACAGGGGCAAGTGCCAACATACTACCCCTTGCAAATTCGAAAAGACATGTATCCATGGAAGACATGGAAGGCCATGGCGAAACCCACTACTGTGAAGCTTACAATCCACTTATTGCATGGATCAATAGTCCTGGAGTGCAAGTATAATAAATCCTCCTGGCTGTCACACATGTACAACATTGTGGAGACTAAAGGCCCAATGATTTTAAGTCTACCTGCATGCTGTGACCTTGCACTAGTTACAATCCATGGAATCAGTCAGACATCACATGGCAGATCAACCTCAGAAACTACTCCTACCACCTCAGTTGATGATCTAATGTCGAAATAACCAGAATGTTTGGACAAAATTGGCAGTTTCAATGGAGCTGCAAAGTTACGTTTACAGGAGAATGCAGGTCCATCACCTAATCTGGTACATTTTTTGCAATGCAAATGCTGGAAGCTACAAGAAGAAATGGCAAAAGATTCTACACTACAGAAACTGTGGAAAACCACCAGTGAAGGATGGCTTGATTCAATTCAGCATGCCCACGAACACGTGAGACCATTTTGGCCTTACCGGAGCAAGTTAGGCATCTCCCAGGGAGTCATTTTTAAAGGCAGGCAGGTCATCATACTGGAATCCTTACAGCGTGATATTCTTCAATAACTTTAACACTCACACATGGGCATAGATCATACTAGAGGGCTCACAAGAGAAACAATCTATTGGCTGGGTATAGACAATGACATTGAAGTTGTTGTCAAGGAGTGCGAGGCATATCAAGAGCATATGCCAAGTTAGCATAAAGAACCACTCCACATGAAGCTCCAACCCATCCTTTGCCCAAAATTGCATCCGGCCCCTTTCATGTCCATGTCACTGATTTAATTGTCATTGTTGACTACCAAGTAACCCATTATTTGACAATTTCACAATACGTCAAGCAAAAATTTCACGCACACTAAGTGCTATTTTCAGTTTATTTAGTGTGCCTAGAGAGACATTACAGATAACAGTCGCAATTCATTGGTAAATCATTTCAGGATATGTGTGAGAAGTGGAATAGTGATCACACTTCTTCTCTTCATTACCTTACATTCAATGGCCTAAATGAACAAATGATTAGCATGGTGAAATCCCTAATTCTCAAATGTAGAGAGATCAAACACGATCTACACATTGCACTGTTACATTTGAGAGTGACAACTTTAAGTGCAACTATTCCATCACCGGCAGAACTCATGATTTGCAGACCAGTGCATAGCATTCTACCTGTCCTTATCTATTCCCCTCTCTCAGAAACTAGAGAGCAACTTTTAATGCTGGAAGAGAAGACAATGAATGTGCACAATAAAAATGCGGGTACAGAAATGCCAAGTTTATCATTGGGACAATAAGTTTGCATACTGGATCTCACAGAAGGCACATGGCAATCAGTTGAGGTGAAAAGGATTTGTTCAGAACAAAGGTCCTACAAAGCCATTACCACAAAGTTGCAATGGTGAGGTGAAACCGAGGACAAATCGGATCCATTCCAGCTCGCTAACCACTGTACAGTCCTATTGCATCTAGGACAATATCCCAAATGCAACCAAGAACAACATCCAAGAATGACAATCTCACAGATCAGTGTGAGCAATTGAAGAAAGCTCCACCCAGGTTACCCTAATGAGATCTTGGCGTACCAGCAGATTACCTATTGGCTTTAAGGATTCATAGATTCATCAGTTCTATGCACCTATGTTATGTTAACTGAACATGAACATGTATTCTAAATAGTTATACTTCCTTGGAATGGGGGAATGTATTTTTAAAAAGAAAGGGGAATGGTGTATTATGTTTTTAAGGGACAGCATCATGACATCACTAAAAGGGAAGTGTGCCATGTGATTCAGTCTTAGTTTCACTTTGCTTTTGAACAGAGCACAGTTCTATTGCTAATGCTTTAAAGATTTCTACATTTGTATAAATGTTCTCATGTTTGTAGTCTAAATAGCTGAACATACCAAGTGTTTCCCCAATCACTCATCATTGTAACAACATGTCACCTTTGAATTTTTAAATAAAAATTGTTGTCTGCAGAGAAATAGAGACGTAGACAGAGCAGTAACACCTGTTTCTGAGAAAGAACTGAAGACTGTAACATCATCAGATCTCGAAGCCGATTCAATTTCAGGTCAACCAAAACAGCAAACTGACCTCCCGATAATGAGACTACAAGAAACTGACTCTGTGGCCTACAGAATGTCTATCATTTTGCAAAAACCCTATAAACCACTTCAGCATATGACTTCGGCTGTAGAATGTACCAAAACTGCACTGCAGGTGTGAAAAAAACCTTCCATCAGGCCTGCAATGTACCTTCTCCAAAACAAGATAACCATGTGAATTATGAACTATTCCTTCTTCTTTGTAACCCGTAAAAGCGTGCTATTCTCTCCAACTGTAATTTCCTTGTGTGTGATTGTGAGTGGACGCAATTGTATTAGAGTTTGATTGAGGGCTTGAGTTTCTTTCTTTGTTGAAACCCACAGAAATCTTGCTGCTGGTTACTCAAATGGTCCACATACTTGGGGGCTCAAAAAAAACCCACAAATACTCTCTTCTCAAAAACTCACTGATTACGGACAGTTGAGAAGGGGATCGGGATTTCAGCAGTTCTCCCTTACCCTGTCCCTAACAACAGTTAGGCCTCAGGTGGTGTCTTATGCATAATTCTGAGCACCACACTTTTAGAAGGATGTCAAGGCTTTTTGAGTGGATAGGGAGGAGGTTTACCATGATAACACCAGGGGTGAGAAATTTCAGTTATGTGGAGAGATTAGACAAGGTGGGATTGTTGTCCTTATGGAGTTTTGGGGAGATATTGTAGGGATATTTAAAATTATGAGGTATTTTGATGGAGCAAGAAAGGAAAAGGTTTCTGATGGCAAGTGGGTTACCACCAGAGGTCGTAGATTTAAAATACTTGGCAAAAGATTTCCGTGTTTGTATTCTGACAACCTCTGACACCTTTGACATGACTTCATTGCTGTATATGCCATAAAGACATTTTTTGGGCAGATAGTCCTGAATTGGAGTACACTGAGTGTATTTAATCAGAATGCTACTGCAATTCTCCAAAGGAATATAGGCTTCCTTTGATGTGAAAGTTAGTCATCGTGAATTGCATGAATTTGATGTAAATGAAGTGTGAGATTTTGAAGAGTTAAAATGGATAGGATATTTTTAAATAAAGAAACCTGTCACAGCATCTAGACAAACGTTTGGAAGTTGAAATTTTGAAGGGTGACTGTAATGTATTACAATTTGGAAAACATTAATTTAATAAGGAAAGTGAATTTTCACCATATGATACATTGAAGAGTCATTAATACATAGCACCATCACAAAGCATGAGTAAAGAAACATTTAGGAGACCAACAATGAGTTTTTTCTCAGTGATATTAAAAGCTTGATATTTCATTTCATCTGCTGCATTAAACTCAGTAAAAATTCTCATGGTGCCATATGAATTGTAACCCCAGTGGTAATTGAACTGAACTCTCCTGCAGTTGTAAACCTCTGTGGATTAAATTCAGGTCCTATGGTCAATTATTTGTAAATGTATACTTTAATCTGATGCAAGTGCATAGCATATTTCTGATGATACATCTTTGAATTTAGGTTAACTGTTAAAATATCATTCCCAGAGAGTGCTGACAGCTCTTGTCCTTTTAAACCTCCTTGTGTCCATTGGAGTTCTGTGCTTGAGTATAGCATAGATTTCCAACAGAATGTAATTTTTCAAGGAATAGGTGGATGTTACCCAAATGTAATGTTGAAATTATCCACCAATAATCTAACTGTGAGATTTTATTGCACTATAGCATTGTTACACTGCTCAAAGTATTGGAGAAAAAATGAACATGCTTTCTGTCCAGTTATGAGGACCAATTTAAACAGTAACACTCTTTCAATACCTTCATCTGAAGCTTACTCATATAGGCGAACATGAAAGCCAACAAAGTGATTAACATAGACAATGTCACCAGTGCATTCTCAAGGATGCTAACTTGCTGAGACTGGGATTCTAAAATACACTAACCTAATTACATTCTGGTTGGGAATGTTATCAATCAAAAAGGATTACAGTCCTGTTAGATTTTGTAAATTGCAATCTTAATCCAATTTCTTATGATGAGTCCACACCTCAAAATGCTCGTAGTGTGGCACAATTAGCAAACTTTATTCAGCAAATTCATTCTGTGTCTTTAACACTGTGTATAGCCTCCTGTGGCACTTGTACTGGAGTAAAAAATGTAACCTGTTTCTCACCTGAGAATAAAACCAGGGTGAATTTAGCATTGACATTTGTACCCTGATGAACATTAAAAAAACTGTGATGTGAAAACTCCTTTTAAACCTGCTTATAAAGTCATAATACTACTAGTTCCTGCCATCACGTGTCCTTTTGAACTGAGATAGAGTAACTCTCAAACTTATGTTCTACTGTCAACACACCTTTTCTCAAATAATCTGTAACCTTTTCCTAGACTTTTATCTGCTCATATTTTCCTGCTGCTTGAACTTTACTCAAGCAATAACAACATGTAGTTATATAGTGCCTTGAACGTAATAAAGCACTCAAAGGAATTTCATAGGGTTATTGTAAAATAACATGTCACCCAGCCATATAAGCAGATATTAGATAACCAACAGCTTGGCCAAAGATGCACGGCAGCAACTCATCAAGCCTCCTTCGGTAGCACCTCCCAACCCAGCAACCTCTACCACCTAGAAAAACACATGGCGACCCCACCACCTGTAAGTTCCTTTCCAAGCTATACATCATCCTGACTTGTAACTATATTGCTGTTGATTCACTGTCACTGGATCAAAATCCTGGAACCCCCTCGCCAACAGCACTGTAGATGTACCTGCACCAGATGGATTGCAGTGGTTCAAGAAGGCAGCTCACCACCACCTTCTCAAGGGCAATTAGAGATGGGCAACAAATGCTGGCCTAGTCAGCATTGTCAATATTCCGTGAAAGAATTTACAAAAAGAAACCAGCTAGCATAGAATAGCTTTGGAATTGATCCAAAGTCTTTTCTAGCATTTAGTGAGTTAACTTGTTGAGCTCCCGGGGGAGGGTTGGGCTATGGATAAGAATTTAATTATCTTTTCAGATACTTCAGGTGAACATAAATTTCCATTAAAATTACTTTCGCTCCTGTTTCAATTGTCTTAGATGCTGGCATCATTCCCAATCACCATCTTTTGTTGGGGTCTCTTCATTAATAAGATGTGACTTTAAAAGTTGTGCAGTGCCACACTTTTAACTCTGCGCAAGGGTAACAGGGACTTGGATTTTCATCTCAAGCATGGGAACTGCAAGTCGGGCCGATTCTCAACTTCCAAAACCTGAGCCCAGCTCTGAACACCATTCCCACCATGTTTTGAGTCTGAGGGATGTAGGTGGGGAGAAGGTCACAGTTGCGAGCCACGATGCAGTGCCTGAGGAGCGTGGGTATGGAGGGGCCTAGTTAGCAGGATCACGTTGGTTCTCAAAGGCAGTAGTCCAGCTTCCAACCTTGCTCTTGTGCCCCCTAAGCATTACCCCTCAGCCCCTCACCCTCCTAACCTGCTCTCTCCATGCCTCTCAGAATCTCCATGCCCTCTCATTCTCAACATGCCCCCATGCATTCTTCATTGCCACTCACCTAGTATTCACTATAACTGACCTCAGGATGTCTTTGGAATTGACATTTACAAATAAACTTTTAATAATCAAATAGGGCTGTCATTCAAACACTACATGCTCAACAAAAATCATTCATAAAAGCCATTCAAAATTTTAAAATCCCTTCAAGCGTTCAATCTGTTGTAAAAAACAAACAGACGTTTATTCATTTACTACATCAAAGACAGATAATCCTTTAATAACCCCTTAAAACTGTCAATCAAAATGTGAGCACAACTCTGTGATGAGATTAGTGGGTCTGAAGCTTTCAAATTCAGCCAAGCATTCATAATAGGATCAGCTATAGTAACAAATAGTTGAAAATACAAACAATACAAACTAAAAAAGTGCTTTTTTTCTCTAAGCTACACCAGATATCCTGTCAATCAAAGCAGTCCAGGAGCAGGTGGCTGCATTTTTGTTCTCCAAGTGAAGGTGCTGAATGGTTTTTTTTGTTCAATTTAAAAGAGCTCTGGACATTTAAATCTCTTCAGATCATTATACTAGAGATTCAAAGCATTGTTTTCTTCGGTTTTGAATGCGTAGGAGCACTTTTCCCAATACTCAATGCATCTCAAAAGTTAAGCATTGCTTGACAATGTAATGGTCACTTACCTTTTCAGGACAGAGCCCAATGATAAATCACTGCTGTTAAACACACCTACATCACAATACAGCCTATAATATTGGCATTCGAAATTATCAAAACATTTAACACTTACCTGTCAGAATGTTCCTGATTCCTTCTCAGGCCTCCTACAATGTTTATGAACACTCCAACGAGGTGTTTTTTTTTAGAACTTTAAAAACACCAGCACATGAAAATGGGAGCAGTGGTCAGGGGAAATTAAAATTTCCCATAAGTCTTACAATGGCAACCCCAACCTTAGAATTGGTGCATGCGGGGTCACAACCCAAGGCCTTCCTGACCCATGAAAAAAACACACAAAAATAGCGTGGGGTAAGGAAGGCCTTGGGAGGGGAAATTTGAAACTGTTGCAAAAGATTCTAAGTTTATATCCTTCCCGACTTCCCACCACATGACGAAAAGCTGGCTCAGGATCTCTAACTTAGCTTTTGACTAGGCTGCTGTCTCCTTCTGACGGACCACGTCGACAAACTTCACAGTGTCTAACTCTCACACATTGCTGAAACTCTCTGCTTTCAATGTAATAAGTTTGAAAGTAACATCTACACTGTGGCAGGTAATTGACTTCAGTAAATTTGACCTGAAAAGGCCTGCAGATCTTCTACTGTCGCAATGTATTATAAATTCAAAGCTTATAATTCATATCAGAATCCAAAAGTTGAGAGAGAGAAGGAGAGATGGCACAATTTAGGATTATGTAATATCTGTTCAATCATTAGGTATTAACATCCTCAATGTATGTAACTACGTAATGTGCCATAAGGAAAAGCAGCTTTTTAAAAGACTAGAGTCAACAAAATTAGCTCTGAAGCACTCATCTCACACTGGTAATTATTGCTTTGTGACTTTTAAAAATGAAAATGAATGACAGTGTGCTTCAGTTAAAATAAATTATGGAGGGTCAGGCTAGATGGGTGGAAGAGACTCTATTTCTGACTTAAGTCATTTGCATTATAATGTATGGGCCCCAGAAGTGCTAGGCTTTTAATTCAGTTTGATTTTCAATGCTAAAAGCCAAGTACAACCAATTTTCTCATTTTTGATTAGAATCTTTTTTCCTGGCAAGATCTAAGATTTGTCAGCTAATTTTCACAAACCCAGGAGATACTCTTTTAATATTTGGTCTGCTGCTTGAGTCTTCATTTCCTCAAGTGCACAAATGTTGCTGTTAGAATATATATTGATGAACAATAAAAGTTAATATATGTAAAGTGGAGGGAAAGCTATCCAATAAATTAATTTAATTTAACAAATTGTACAGTAACACTGCTTTTAGAACAATTTAAAACATGATGTGTGATTTTTTTTTTAGAAAGAAGCTTGTTCTTCCAATAATGTCTGCAAGAAAATGAATTAACTGGAAGAAGTAACAAGCACATAATACCAACCTATTTGGCAAGCGTTTCAGCAAATCTCAGCTGGTGTATGGCTGGCACCCTGGCTTAACTTGCCTTTACCTGACTATTTTCAAAATCCTACTGTCTTTTGCTACCCTTATATATACACTCCCTCGAGATATTACCATGGCTTGATATTACAGAATTCCTTCAGGTCATAACAATGTAGTTTGGCCTTCCATTTTGGTCATCACAGAAGCTGTCGCATTTATATTATGCCATGGTTTTCTCAGCAGTGCCTCAACATCAAGCAGCTACATGATGTGCAGTTGTTTTCAAATTGATGTACATGGCTGTTGAGCTGACTCAGATCCTCACAATGCTCGAGTAAGATCCACAAGCCCAGTGATCAATCTACTTTGTCAGGACATATATGAGGTAGGCAGGACTGCTTGTGTTCATATTGTAGTCAGAGACAGTAAATTCCAACAGAGGAGCAAGCAAAAACAATCTCTGCTGACAGCAGTAATGCCAATTCATTTACATATTTGGATTTAGAAAACTCGCAATGTTAATTCAGTCCTGGAAACTGCTTGGTGCATATCTCTGCTCCCCAATGAAGATAGAAGTTTGCATCCCACTGCTCTAACCTATGGGGAGAATTTTCCCCATGTTGGGCGGGCCGAGCGGGAGTGGGCGCGGGCGGGCGCAGACCTGAGCGCTACCCGTGATCAGGTCCGCGCCGCCATTTTATGCGGCCAGGCCAATAAAGGCCCGCCCAGCGTCCTTCACGACTCCCGTGCATAGCGGGAGTGGGCGGGCAGCGGTGGGTGTGCTCAGCCCACCAGGTCCAATGGCAACCCGGTGGCCTGTATATAGGGAGACCTGGCAGCCTTAGAAAGGCCGCTTACGATGATCTCGGTGAGGGGCTCTGCAGAGGGGCAATGGAGGTGACGCAAGTCCGGAGGGTAGGCCATCAAGGCAGTGTGTCCCTTGTTTTTCAGACGAGTGCGTAGCTGCACTCCTGGAGGAGGTGGCAGCACGGCAGGAGGTCCTTCTTCCAGGGGACGGAGGTGGAGGCCCGCCTACCTGGCCAAACATGCGTGGGAGGAGGTGGCCGAGAGTGTGAGCTCCCATTATGTGGTGCGGCGCACATGGGTCCGGTGCCCCAGAAGGTTCAACGATCTCCTGCACTCGGGAAGGGTGAGTACCATGTTGCCTCAAGTCACTTAATGCAACTGTCACCCTTCCCCCTGAATGCCCCCCGCCCCCTCCAACAAACCCCCGCCAACTCTGAATACAGTAATGTCATTGAATCCCTCATGGCATGGATCCCTCGCTGGGTGTGACAGCAGAGATTGCCCATGCCCAGTTCACCCTGAGAGGGTGAGCAAGGATGGGTTCTGCATTTGCAGCATGTGTGACACTGACACCTAGAGTATAGAATGGGGTTGAAAGTCAAGGATCTGCACCTAGGCAGAGAGCTGGAACTGCAAAGCATGTCAAAGTCAGGGTGCTAACATGCTGGGGGGGGAGCTTCCAGTTGGCGGGGCACCGATCCATCTGCTGGTGTTTGTGCTCCACGTGCTTGTGCCTCCTTGCTTAGCAAAGTGACACCTTATGGTGCCACATGTGAAGGAGAAAGCATTTGGCCAATGGGGTGGGGTCAGCCCTGGCTTGTTTGGGTGAGTGTGTGGCAGCTGCGGGGTGATGAAGAACTGGAGTCCTGCAATGTCCCACTCTGGCTGGGTTGGCAGGGATGCGATGGGAATTCAGGTGCAGGCTGGACTAATCAATGCTCCTCTCTCCTTTTCAGGAAAAGACTGCACACAGTGCATCAGAACGAATGGGGACTGGTGGAGGGCAGGCCCAGTTGACCATTCTTTCGAGCAGCAAGTCATGGACCTTGAGAGGCACCATGCCCCCAGGTCCACCGGTGTCGGTGAGGCTAGGGTGCCACGGGGAGGTATGTTTGGCGAGCAGTCAGGTCACCATGTGTATCACAGAAGCCATGGCAATGCTGAATGCTCAGTGATTGAACTTAGCAACATGGGTTTACCCTTGATTATTGAAGGATGAAGGCATAATGATCTGGGGGAGTGGCATGCAAGTTGACATTGTCTGCATTGTAACTAAACAAATGTCCTTTTCCTTCCTTTCAGTATCACTGGAGCAAGGCCGGGAGGAGGAGACAGAGGGCCCACCTCTCAGCCCTGAAGCCCCCGAGCAAATGCACTCTCCAGCATCACATCATCTCAGCCAGGCAGGCACCAGCGCAGATACTAGCACCTCTGTGGGAATTAGATCTTCAGCTAGTGTCCCAGGGCATGGCAGTGGACACTTCATACTTGCTTGAGGTGCGGGCAGAGACAGAGAGTGCCCAGGGCGCCAGCAGTCGGAGGACTGCTGGGGACTAGGTACTTGCTTGGGCGGTGGCTGATGATGTGTCTCTGGAATCGTCCGTGAGGCAGTGAACGCTGGAAGTGCAGCAGGGTGTGCGGGAGGATCTGGCAGAGATACATGAGGCTATGCGTGGCATGGTGCCCATGCTGGAGGAGTCCACGCAGATCATCACCAATACAATAAGCCTCATGGCTGAGCGCCATGCTTCCTCTAGGGAGAGAGTGGCGACTCTCATGGAGAGGCACCTCCAGGAGAACAATCAGGGCCTCCTGGGGTTGCACTCGGACCTGCAAGCCCTCACAGCGGCATTGGCCACAGCTGGTCAGTGCCAGTGTGGGAGATGGTCTGGGCACCAACTATCCCAGCTCAGTGCCCATCCATCTACAGTGAGCGGGGTGATCCGAGGCAACCTCAGATCAGTGCTGCAGCTGCCTGTCGTCTCCGCGGGCCCCTCTCAGGGCGCTCCAGCTGATGGCAGCAGCTCCTCCGCCTCTCTGCCAGTGACCGTGGCATCCGATGAGTCTGCAGCGACTGAGCAGCTGGTGGCTCCCTCCTAGGCGAGGCCATCAAATGCTCCGCGGGCCAGAGGATGTCCGCCAAGGCCAACAGGACAACAGAGTGAACAGGTTGTCTCAGATACCAGTGCTAGTGAGAGGTTAGCACCTAGACATAAGCGTAAATTTAAGGCACCTTAGGCACACCACGGGTTTCTCACTGGTGCTTTTATGTTGGCCCAGAGTACTTAGTCGAAGACTCAGTGTGATGTCCAACACCGTTTTTGTTTTGCTTCATGAATTTACTTCTGTTTGCTCAAAATATTTTGACATGTTGCCATGCCTCAGGGTGATTCCTTACTTCTGAATGTGGACGGGAAGCCATGATGTTATGAGTGAGTTGTTTGACATTGAGCTTCATTGACAAAGGCCTTAGTTAATGTTATTATCCGGGCAGATTTAGCACCCAGGTATCGAGTATGGAGCCTGCAGACCTGGCATGTGTTGAAGGTCCATCTGTGGTGGGCTAGCTGAAGGTCCTTTGGATTAAAGCCTCCCCGGTGACCCTGCTTCCCTGGAGTATGCCCGGGTCAGCTTCTATACCCTCAGCGTTCTCCTGTGAATGCTCATCCTCGGACTCACTACTGGACTTATCGTGTGCATCAGGAGCAACTGCATCCATATCTTTCTCATCTACTGTGTCTCCTCTTTCCAGCGCCAGATTGTAGAGAGTGCAGCATGCAACCACTATCAGCAACACACAATCTGAGGGGTATTGGAGTGCGCCCCCTGAATGGTCCAGGCATCGGAAGCACATCTCGAGAAGACCTCCTCCGGAGGTCCCCAGCATCACAGGTGCCAGTCTTCAGCCAATTCGATTCACTCCACGTGATATCAAGAAATGGCTGAAGACACGGATGCTGCAAAGGCTATGGGCCCTGACAACATTCCGGCAATAGTACTGAAGACTTGTGCTCCAGAACTTGCTGCGCCCCTAGCCAAACTGTTCCAGTGCAGCTACAACACTGGCATCTACCCGGCTATGTGGAAAGTTGCCCAGGTATGTCCTGTACAGAAAAAGCAGGACAAATCCAACCCGGCCAATTACCGCCCCATCAGCCTATTCTCGATCATCAGTAAAATAATGGAAGGGGTCATTGACAGTGCTATCAAGCGGCACTTGTTTAGCAATAACCTGCTCACTGATACCCAGTTTGGGTTCCGCCAGGGCCACTCAGCTCCTGACCTCATTACAGCCTTGGTTCAAACATGGACAAAAGAGCTGAACTCTTGAGGTGAGGTGAGAGTGACTGTCCTTGATATCAAGGCAGCATTTGACCGAGTGTGGCATCAAGGAGCCCTAGCAAAACTGGAGTCAATGGGAATCAGCGAGAAAACTCTCCACTGGTTGGAGTCATACCTAGCACAAAGGAAGATGCTTGTGATTGTTGGAGGTCAGTCATCTCAGACCCAGGACATCACTGCAGGAGTTCCTTAGGGTAGTGTCCTAGGCCCAACCATCTTCAGCTGCTTCATCAATGACTATCCTTCCATCATAGGGTCAGAAGTGGGGATGTTCGCTGATGATTGCACAATGTTCAGCACCATTCGCGACTCCTCAGATACTGAAGCAGTCCATGTCCACATGCAGCAAGACCTGGACAATATCCAGGCTTGGGCTGACAAGTGGAAGTAACATTCGCACCACACCAGTGTCAGGCAATGACCATCTCCAACAAGAGAGAATCCAACCATTGCCCCTTGATGTTCAATGGCATTACCATCGCTGAATCCTGCATTATCAACATCCTGGGGGGGTAACCATTGACCAGAAACTGAACTTGACTAGCCAAATAAATACTATGGCTACAAGAGCAGGTCAGAGGCTAGGAATTGTGCGATAAGCCACTCGCCTCCTGACTCCCCAAAGCTTGCCCACCATCTACAAGGCACAAGTCAAGAATGTAATGGAATACTCCCCACTTGCCTGGTTGAGTGCAGCTCCTACAACAGTAAACAAGCTGGACACAGTCCAGGACAAAGCAGCCCGCTTGATTGGCACCACATCCACAAACATTCACTCCCTCCACCATCGACACACAGTAGCAGCAGTGTGTACCATCTACAAGATGCACTGCAGGAATTCACGAAGGCTCCTTAGACAGCACCTTCCAAACCCATGATCACTACCACCTAGAAGGACAAGGGCAGCAGATAGATGGAACACTACCACCTGGAAGTTCCCTTCCAAGTCACTCACCACCCTGACTTGGAAATATATCACCATTCCTTCACTGTCGCTGGGTCAACATCTTGGAACTCCCTTCCTAACAGCACTATGGGTGTACCTACACCACATGGACTACAGCGGTTCAAGAAGGCAGCTCACCACCACCTTCTCAAGGGCAACTAGGGATGGGCAATAAATGCTGGCCCAGCCAGCGAAGCCCACATCCCATGAATGAATTAAAAAAAGACCAACGGTTCTCTCCTCCAGAGCCCTTGTGGCTATTGTACCACTGCTCAGCCTCTTTTCTTGGATGGCGGAGGGGCGTCATGATCCACCTTCTGAGGGGATAGCCCTTGTCACCCAGCAGTCATGAAACCAACCGGGCTGGAGCACTGAAGAGCCCCGGCACCTGGGAGTGTCTGAGTATGTAAGTGTTGCGGGTGCTGCCTGGGTACCTTGCACAGACTTGTAGAATCTGCATCCTGTGATCACACACTATCTGCACGTTCATGGAGTGGAAGCCCTTCCTGTTGATGAAGGCACCGGGCTCACCTTCTGGCGCCTTGATAGCCACATGTGTACAGTCTATTGCACCCTGGACACGGGGGGAAGCCAGCAATGGCCGCGAAACTTCTGGCTCGATGTGTCTGACTGGCATCGTCCCAGCGGTAGTGGATGAAAGTCAATGCACACCTGAACAGAGTGTCTGTCACTTGCTTGACACAACTATGGACAGCTGATTGGGAGATTCCGTAGAGATCACCCACCGACCCTAGGAAAGAGCCGGAGGCATAGAAGTTGGAGGGCAGCAGTGACCTTTAGAGCCACTGGCATTGGGTGCCCACCCACACAGTTAGCAGAGATCTCAGGGCCTACCATCTGAGAGATGGAGGTCACTGTCTCCCTTGAGAGACGAAGCCTCCTTCTGCACTGGACCTCAAATATATTGAGGTAGCTGCTTCGCTGCCTGTAAACCCTGGCAGCAGGATAGTGGCGTCTTCTGCGGCCCCTTCCTCCTTGCACTTCCTGTTGGCCCTGCACCCCTTGTGCCTGCACCTCTCCTCCCAAAAGTGGCTCCCCTGGAGGCTGACTGTGGACTCCTGGCCTCCTCCCCCTTCTGGCCCTCCCTTCCTCCTCAGAGGAGGTGCCTCCAGTGGAGAGCACAACTCCCATTCCCAAGCTAAGTGAAAGTTTCCTGAAAGCTGCAGGCCCCAGAAATGATTTCTACTGTCGAGTCCTGACCAAGGCTTTTACTCCTGTCCTAGCAGCTGGTATGAGTTTTGAAGTCTTCCTGCTCACACAGGAAGTATAAGTAACTTTCACACTTAAATCTCTCAAACATCACATTCACGACCCCATTCACCCCTCTTATCCCGCCCGTGGATGAGGTTTATACAAATGTCTCCTACCCGCCTGCCCGTTTAGCCCGTGCGACGTCCTGAAGATCGCACAGGCTGTGAAAAGTCAAGATCAATTGCTGCCTCAAGGGCCTTAACTGGCCCGTTAACTGATGGCGGGCGCACTTCCGAACTTATAGCACGCCCGCCTTCCCGGATACAGCGATGGCGCGCGGTGACTTCGGGATGCTTGCCCGCCTCCACACGCCAACGGGAAAATTCTGGCCTATATTTCCTAAATGATGATGAAATTATGCACACCTTTGCCACCCGGCTTTTTGTGGAATATATTTGAATTGCAAAAGGGCTGCAAGTCGCCCTTGAGCTGTGGAACGGACATCCCAGCAGGAGCCGCCTGCAATAATCAAAATTAATAACTCAAAAATTTATGATAGAAATATTGAAAACACTGAACGAGATATAAGGCCTAAGGCTAGATAGCCTGCACCCAGGGGAACTTTAGGAAATTACTGAAAGAATCCATCACAATCTGACAGGGATCTTGTAGGGAATCATTAGAATCAGGATTTGTATCGATGCATTGAAGAGAAGGGAACTTAGGCCGGAATTTTACAGCTCCGTTGCGGTGGGGACTGGGCCATAAAATGCGGCGAGCCATTCTAAACTCCATTGACTTCAGTGGGACTGTAAAATCCACCCGGCATAAAATTTCACCCATTGAGTCTAACTTTAAATGAAGACAAAAGACTATGCTGAAAGTTAAAGACCATTGGATTTGTATTCTGTTTATCTTAAAAATATTAGGGCTCTCTGAAGAAGAGTATTGTGAGATACCTAGGGAAATGTGAATTAATGGAAGCATGACAGTTGTTTGAAGAGGAGAAGATTATGCTTAATCAACATGTTCAAATTCTTCAAGGAAGTTTGAAAGCTGATGGACAAAAAAGGACCCAGTGAATGTTTTGATCTTAACTTCAACTAGGCTTTTGATAACTTTTTGTGTGGGTTGCTGGTCCAGAATATAGAAAAGCATGGAATAGGTTGGTCAATAATTGAAGTGGACTGACAATGACTGTATCAAAGGACATAGAGAGTTGACATACAAAGAACTGTATTGCAGTGGTGGGAAGTGTCTAGTGGGGTGCCCTAAGCATTAGATTGCTTGAACCTTGACTGTTCACAGTGTATGCAAATGATTTGGACATGGGAATAGAGCTAAACTGTCAAACATTTTTAATGACATTGAAGTGTTGAGGCGATTAGGTGGGTGGTGCAGGGATTGGTGAAAGTGCAAACAATTAATTGCTGGGTGATCAGGGGCAAAAAATACAGAAAAAATCCAGAGAAATGGAATGCTATGTCCTTTTGGTCAGCTGACCTCATATTTCCTCATGTAGCTCACTGTCATACTTTGTGTGGTAATGCTCCTGTGATGCTTCTTGGGACGTTTCACTATGTTAAAGGCATTATATAAATATAAGTTGTTGTTAAGTGAAAAGTAAATAAGCTTTGGAATTCAAACTGACAAATGAATTTCAACACAGATATTGTATTCCATTTTGGTAATAAAAATAAGGAAGAAACATATGACTTGGAAAATAGAGTGCAAGGCCCAGATTTTCGTTCCCACCTTGGGTGTGCAGGTTTGGGAAATTTCCTGACTTGCCGCACCAACCTCGGAAAAAGGTGCCCTGAATAATGGGATCTTTGTTCCAGGTTCAGGGTGGGTACAGATGCAGGATGGAGTTGGGCCCACTTCTTCCGGCAACAATATGGCGGCAGCTACAGGTGCCACCGAGTGCCAAGGCAGGCTGGTTAAAAGACCTGCCTTTATCTCAGTTGTGTTTTTTTTAAATATTAGGCCCTCTAGCCATCACTCTTCACACCCGCTCACCGCCCCCCCAAGCACTCACCATGGCCATCAATGCCAACTCATCCCCATGGTCCCTCATACCATCCATGCCAATCCATGACTCCACACTCATTCTCATGGTCCTTTACAGCACCTTTGCCAAGTTAGTGCCAATTCATGCCAACCTGTTAACCCTCCCACTCATCCCCATTGCCCATTATAGCCCATACGCCAACACATGCCAATACATGTCCCCCCCACTCATTTCCATGTCCCCTTATACATCCTTTACTAACTTAGTATCAACCTGTGTCAATGCATGACCTCCACTCGCTTCTATGCCAGTTTAGTGCCAACTTATGCCAACACATGCCCCAACCCACCATCATTTGCCTTTACACCCCCCCATGTCAACTCATGCAGCGTCCACCATTGGCAGACATCAGGAGCCATCCAAGATGAAATAAAGCTCTAAATATCTATTAAAAACTTCACCATATATAAAAAAACACTCCCATTGATAAAAGACCATTCGATACATGTAAATCCCCTCAAGTCCTTAATTGCTCACAAAAAATGACATTTGTATTCATAGTACCACATCAAACAGAGCTAATCCCTTAATAACCTCTCGGAACCATCAATCAAACTGTGAATTTACAACAACGCCTTCCCCTGCTCTCCAATAATATGTTGGAGAGCAGTCAAGCAGTAATAATGCTTTTATGATAGCTCTTAGGATTATGTCAACAAAGAGCTACTGAAACTGCAAGCACTGATTTTTTCCAACTCAGAGACACAGCAGGCTATGTTCCTTTCAAAATTTTAAGGGCAGGCGACTTAAATAGCTTGAAAGCTTAACAGTTCAACACACCTCATCTGCCTTTTATGACCATTCCTGTCTACTCTTAAAAATTGTAAGCCATATTGTGAAAATCAGACCTCACTTCAGCGAAAATTGCGTCTGTTTGAACTCAGTGCTGCATTCAAATGGTCCTGCTGGATTCCAGTTTCCTCCATGAGTGAATCACATCCCACTACTTTTCCCCCAACTGGTGAAAATAGGAAAATAAGCACCATTTTGGATAAGGCACACAGAGTCTCCAGCACTGCGTGAAAATCCAGGCGTAGGTGGGAGAGGGGCAAATGAATAAGGCAGTACAACTATATAAATAACTAAAGGTAGTTGTTATGTTTTAATATTGGTACTGCCGATAACCTTTTAGAGATTGATAAATGTAGACGCAGAGGTGGTTGAACAAGGTGCTTCATTTATTGACTGCAATAACTGAACTAAGCCAACAACATGGATTCCGTGATCCCATAATATACTGGCTTGCAAAGTATGGCAAGCCAAGCAAGGCGTATTCCTCCCCTCTTATTGGAAATGTCAGTTAACAAAACATTTCTTGAACAAGGGAAAGAGGGTAGACTGCCTCTATTTTCGCTGAATCCACCTCAAGTCTCCGAGTTTATAAATTCAGATGCTCAGCAGGTCTTCCCTCCCGGTGTGGGTTATGGCGGACTTCTGGTGCCTTTACAGGGTAATGTTCATTAGATAAAAACAAAAAGCTAAAAGCTACTGCAGATGCTGGAAATCCAAAACAAAAACAGAATTACCTGGAAAAACTCAGCAGGTCTGGCAGCATCGGTGGAGAAGAAAAGAGTTGACGTTTCGAGTCCTCATGACCCTTCGGCAAAACTTCTGCCGAAGGATCATGAGGACTCGAAACGTCAACTCTTTTCTTCTCCACCGATGCTGCCAGACCTGCTGAGTTTTTCCAGGTAATTCTGTTTTTGTAATGTTCATTAGAGACTGATGGCAATTTAGGGCTTGTAGCAGAATCCAAAATTGTGTCTAATGCAGGTGAAGGTGAGATGACTTCAACTTCAGTCGAGCTAGACTGAGGAGGTGAGACTGGAGTCGGCATTCCTTGACTTGAAGATGGCTCTCCCATAGGAGGTGTATCCTTAGATGGGGTGCTTGGCTTGGCAACAGTTGGTCAACATGTCTCCGCCAGATGAGATCATTCGCAGTTTGGACAGTGTACGAAACAGGTCGTGTCTGAGCAATCATCGTAGCCGGAATCATTTAGCTCCAGTAGCATAATTACGAGCTAGAACTTCTTGTCCAGAACAGAAAATCTTTGGCTTTGATATTTGTGCCCTTCTCTACACTTGGTCGTGCTGTTGATCTTGCCCTACTTGTTGTGTTTTTGTTGGTCCCAGCAGATCAAAACAAGTGCGCAGTTGCCATCCCATTAGTAGGAATGTTGGAGATGTTTTAGTCGCAGCATGTGGCATGTTTCAGTCTGTCAGCAGAAATGTGTCCAGACGCTTTTGAATGGAGGAATGTCCTCGTACCAGACTTAAAGCGTGTTTCATGGTTTGAACAAATCTCTCAGCTAATTTATTGCTGGATGGGTGGAATGGTGCTGAGGTGATGTGATGAATTCTGTTACTTCTCAAAACATTCTCAAACTCCTGCGAGACAAACCGAGGCCCATTTTCAATCACAAGTTGTTCTGGTAACCCGTAATGACTGAACATTTCTCTTAGCCTTTGAATTGTACTCTTAGCTGTATTAGAGAACATCACAGAAACTTCTGGCCATTTGGAATGAGCATCCACAACCACCATGAACATTGTTCCTTCAAATGGTCCAGCGAAATCGACGTAGATGCACTGCCAAGGGTTTTCCGGCCAATCCCATGGATGGAAGGTACCAATTGAATGGAGGGTGCCAACGTTTCTCACACTCTGACATGAAGGACAGGATCTTACCCTGGCTTCAATGTCTTGGTCCAGGCCAGGCCACCAAAAGTAGCTTCTTGCAATCTCTTTCATGTGGACTATTCTGCAGTGTCCAAAATGCAGCTGGTCCAACACTGCTTTCCTCAATATTGGTGGAATAATAACTTGCATACCCCAAAGCAAACATCCTGAGTGACTGATAACTCCATCCTCCTGGAAGCCTAAGGATGAAGGTCAGGTGAGACTCGGAAGTTTGGGGAAGAGTTGCCATGCATCACAAGGTCTATGGCTTTGGACAATGTTGGATCCACTCGAGTGGCCTTCTTGATTTGGACCAAAGTGATGGGTGTGTTCTCCACGTGTGCAAAGTAGAAAATGTCTTTCTGAGTAGTGTCCACATGGCTGACTGGTAGGGCAGCCTCAAAAGGCCATTCTCGTTGCCATGCAAAGTAGACTTTTGATAGTTGATGTCATATGTGTGAGCACTCAACATTAATGCCCAACGCTGCATCCTGCTTGCAGCTAAAGAAGGGATGCCTGTGTGTGGACGGAATATTTGAGGTGAGCGGCCGATGATGAGTCAGCAGCGTGAATTTCCATCCAAACAGATACTGGTGAAATTTACGGATTCCGAAAATGATTCCCTGTGCTTCGTGTTCGACTTGAGCATATTGGCTCTCTGCTTTGCCTAAAGTCTGTGAAGCGAACACCATGGGCCTCTCCACACCTCAGGGTATTATGTGTGAAACAATGGCCTCAACTCCATAAGGCGATGCATCACATGAAAATTGTAAAAGTAAGGAGAGGTCAAAGTGCGTCAAGACCTCGGAACCTGTCAGCACCACATTAGCTTCTTGAACGCAGTGTCACAGGCCTCTGTCCATTTCCAGGCTTTGTTCTGACACAGAAGCTCATGCAGGGGTTTCAGCAGAGTTGCCAGCTGTGGAATAAATCTCCTGTAATAATTCATCAGCCCTAAGAACGAGTGAAGCTGGCTGGTAATCTAAGAAGCTGGAGCATTCACAATAGCCTTGACTTTGGAGGGTGCTTTGTGAAGCCCAACAGCATCAATGAATGCCCCACATATTCTACAGGGGTCTGGAAAAACTCACATTTATCTTTGCAAACCTGTAGGTCGTACTCCTCTAGCCTTTGTAGGGTGTCTTCCAAGTTCTTGAGATAATCCTCATCAGTCCTGCCTGTTACCAAGATGTCGTCAAGGTAGCACTGAACTCCAGGCAAGTCACTCAGGGTCTGGTCCATGGCCCTCTGAAACAAGGCTGGAACTTTGCCAAAAGGCAAATGGCAATATCTGTACAGACCCTTGTGTGTTGTGATGGTAAGATATTCTTGTAGCTTCTCATCAATGTGCATTTGTAACTAGACCTGGAATAGATCTATTTTGCTGAATTTCTGTCCACCAGCCAGGCCAGCAAAAAGGTCCTCAATATGAGGAAGTGGATATTGTTCAGCACACAACACAGGGTTAACAGTAACCTTCAAATCTCCACAGATGCGTATGGAGCCGTCTTTCTTGAGCACTGTAATAATGGGTGTTGCCCATTCACTATGGGAGACAGGTACCAAGGCTTCTATCTTGACCGGACGCTCCAGGTCAGCTTTTGTTCATATGGCATAAGACTCGGTTCTGGCCTTCAGAAATTTTGGTTGCGAGTCAGCTTTGATATTCAATTTTATGCTGATTCCCTTCATGCTTCCAAAATCTTCTTTGAAAACAAAAGCAAGTGTTTTTATAGCAGCTGTCAGACCAGTTTCTTCTTTCGCAATAATGTATACTTCTGTCCAGTTTAACTGGATCTTCTCAAGCTAATGCTGGGAAGCTGCCTTTCACCACAAACAATGGCAGCTTAGCAATCTGTCCATTTAGTTCTTCTCTAACTTCCGTTCTTCCCATCATAGGTACTGATTCCCCTGAATACGTTTTCAAGATGATTTTTGAAGGCGTCAAGGGAAGATGTTTAAGCTTCTCCTTATACACAGCATCTGGGACCCGTGAAACTGCTGCCCCTGTATCCAGTTCCATACCAATTGGTTGGTCCTCCAGCAGCGGTGTTACCCAGTGGCCCTGTGAACCACCGGCCACTGACAAGATGTGGAGGGGCCCTTCTTCTTCGGACTCGATGTCACTCTGGTCCACTCGTTTCTGCTGTGTGACATGCCAAATTTTCTTCTTGTTACACCAGACGGCAGATTTCTTTTCCTCTGGTCTGCCTTTCTGATTCACTGTTACATTTTTGATTTTACAGGTACATTCAGTGTGTCCCTTCATGCCAAACTGACGGCATTCATGGTTCATGCACCAACATTTAGATGGATGGTGACCATGCTTTCCACAACAGTAACATTCTTGGCTGCTGGCTATCTTGCGTGCACACTCAGCTGTCACGTTATGCACTCAAGTTGATGCACTCAGCTGCAGTGCTTCTTCTGCAACCAGCTCCATGGAAACTGCAATCTCTATGGCTTTCTGAAAAGTGAGGTTAGCTTCTGTCAGGATCTGTTTCTAGATTGCTTCACTATGAAGGCCAGAGACCAAACTGTCACAGAAGGTATTGTTCAGTACTTCCTTGAATTCACAATCAGTTCAGTGAGCTTTTTAAGCAGTGCAACATACTCCACAATTGTTTCCCCCTCTTCTTTTGAAACCTAAATCTTTCTGCTATGACAAGTGGCTTAGGGGGAAAATGCATCTCCAGGACTTTTACAATGTCCTCATATGATTTTCTGCCAGGTTTGTCAGGTTGCACCAAGCTTCTTAATAATCCAAAGATTTTAGCTCCCATCACACTTAAGAAAGTTGCCACCTTTCTATCATTTTCAATTCCATTTTCAAGGATAAAAAACTCAAAGCACTCAGTGTAGGAGCTCAACTGTTCCACAGTCTCATCTAAATGCCCCATAGGTCCAGTAAGCGTAGTCATTTTCTGCCTTTTTATTTTTTCTTTTTCGTCAGTTACTTTTTGTGTACTGTCATTTTCTTTTTTTGTAGTTACCACTTTAAATGCTGTTACCACTTTAAGAGCTGTAGCCATTTTCTTTTTACTCAGGCTGTCATCAGCCACCGGTTATGTCTCTATGGTTTTTCCTATGCTCTTCTGTTTTTGGTGGGCTCCCAGCGATCGTGGGCCTTCTTTTCTAAACTTATTAAAACTTCCAAGGTAAGAGCACTTCTTTTCCCTGGCTTTCTTTCCTTTTCCCTTTTTGCCCTGTTTTGGAACTTTGGGAGCTTTCTGCAGCCAACGGCCCTGTCGTATTTTCCCCGCGCTTTCTCAGGATACCCGCGATTGCGGGTCTCTTGTTTTTTTAAGCGCTTGAAAAAAATACTGCAGCACTTTCTTCACTGGGCTAGTTCTTTCTTTTTATTCTTGCCTTTCCAGATCCTCTTTTTTTTGTGCTTCTGGAGCGCTCCGGGAGACTTTTCAGCCGTTCAGATTGGGCCAGTTTATTTGTTAAACTCGGAGCTACAGCATTGCTCCCTACTCTGAAGGCCTTTTTTTTTTAATCTTCAGAGCAGCAGTAATTCTTTTTATTTAACTCTACAGGGGCTTTGTTGTTTTTGTAGCTTGTGCTTCGGGAGTATCAGCAGGAGCGTTTTTTTTTACTAGTAATTTCCTTCTACTAGCTGTTCCATTGTTTGAGTGGCATTACTGCAAAGGATCCCATCCTCGTCAGCTGTTTGTTATGTTTTAATATTGGTACTGCTGATAACCTTTTAGAGATTAATAAACACTCACGTAGGTACAGAGGCGGTTGAACAAGGTGCCTCGTTTATTGACTGCAGTAACTGAACTAAAAAAAATGGATTCTGCGATCCCTGAATGCACTGGCTTGCAAAGTACGGCAAGCCTAAAAAAATATTCAATACATAACAGTAGTGACTCAGGTTAATAAGGCATTTGAAAAAGCTAATCAAGCATTAGGGTTTATTTCTAGAGGGATAGATTTGAAAGGTTTTGCTAAATTGTATTGAACCTTGATTAGACCACACTTGGGGCTGAATTTTTCCCCCATTAGGGGGGGAGTTTCGGAGCGGGCGCGCACAGGCGTGCTTCAAATCGACGCCCCCCAATTGGGGGCGTGCCACCATTTTACGTGGGCAGGCCAATTAAGGCCCGCCTAGCGTAACGTCCGCACGGAAGCGCTATGCGCTTCCTGTGTGGGCAGGTGGGGGGGGGATCCCAAAATTGAGAGTGCGCTCTTTCGCGCATGCGCATGAAAGAGTGCATTCATCTCCCTGAGGCTAAGTGCTGCCTCAGGGAGATTGGCTACAAATGTAAAAAACCTAAAAATAGAAAAGTAAAATTTCCCTTACATGTCCCCCATGTGACAATGTCACATGAGTTGGGACATGTCCATAATTTTCACAAAAACTTTATTAAACTTATTTGAAGCCGACATGAAACCACATCCCGCTGGTGGATGAGGTTTCATGCTTTTTCTAATTCCCGCCGGGGCTCCTGGCCTGCCCGCCAACCTTAAGGTTGAATGGGCAGGTTCATTAATTACTTAATTGACTCTGCCAATGGCCTCAATTGACCATTGACAGAACGGCGGGCCCGCAGCTGATTTCGCTGCGCCCCCGCCTACTTGAAAATTTAAGCGGGACGCGGTGACGTCGGGAGTTCCCCCCAACATCACCGCACGTCATTTTACGCGTCGGTGAGTGGGCCCCGCCCCCGCTCGCCGATGCATGAAATGCTGCCCTTGGAGTACTATATGCCATTCTGGTCACCATATTATAAAAAGGTTATAGAGACACTGGAAGGATACAACAATTATTTACAAGGATAATACCAGAACTGCAAGGTTATAATTATCAGGAAAGGATGAACAGGCTGGATCTTTTTACTCTTGAAACAAGAAGGCTGAGGGACGATGTACTCGAGGTCTTTAAGATTATGAAAAGTTTTGATAGTGTAGACACAGAGAGTCTTTCCACTTGTGGGGAAAAGCTGAACTAGAGGCCATCAATATATGAGGCACTAAGAAGTCAAATGGTGAATTCAGAAGATGCCTTTTTATCCAGAGAGCAGTAAGAATGTGGAGCTCACTATTACTGGGAGTAGTTGAGGTAAATAGTATGGATGCCCAGGGGAGGCTAAATAAACATGTGAGGGAGGAGAGAATAGAGGTTTATGCCAATAGAGTGAGATGACCAACGATGGGAGGGGGCTCAAGTAGAGCATAAATGCCAGCATGGACCTTTTGGGCCAGGTGTCCTGTTTCTCTGATGTATATTCTATGTAATTCTATATAAAACAAATGGTGCCATCTACACCACAGGAAAAGGATAAGGAGTATTGAAGGATGCATGGTTGAGATTATCAGCACATTTTGCACCTGTGATTATAATGGGAATAAGTAGGCACTGTGTAGGTTTGTCAGGGCCAAAGTGATATCCTGGATAAGTTTTGATCTCTTAAGGAGGTCTGAAAGGGATTTCCCAGGTTTTTTTTTCACAACTTGGCCAGCATTTTTACCTTTTCTCACTTCTCCGAGGGGATTGCATGGTTTCTGGATGCGCCCCAGTAGTGTCTCTGCTGTGAAACACAAGGTATCACAATTGTGTCAGACAGGCTGGATGGAGTAGAGGATCTTTTGCTGACTGTTATTGTTCATAATTAGTATCTTGAGTTGTATAATGCATAGCACAGAACACATTGTGGGATGTAATCCTGAAATTTTGGTTTATCCTCAGCTTTAGAGGGTGTTGAACGAGCATTTGGTGAGCAAAACAGTTGAGATAATGCAATGTATGTTCTGGTTTTGAGCTCTGTTGTTGGCCACATGGGCTAAAATCATCTTTTCTGTTCCTATACACTCCTATGTTTCTAATTACAAGACATGAATCCAGTCTCCATGTAAGTCACAGGAACAGATTCTTTGGCTGCATTTCACCTAATAAGCATATTCTACCTATTTTTAGGATTTGGAAATATAAGGTGATGGAAATGCAAAATTGAGTCATCAGCTTAGAAAATTCAAAGTTCTGCAGCTTGATCTTTCTCTTGGTAACCTCAAAATGTCTTCTCATTAAAATCCCACAAGTAGACAAATGGTAAAATGCTTTCATAGCTTTACACGTTTATGGCATCTCAAGAACTGGCTGTCAATTTGTAGAGTGTGGAACATAAACACAGCAACAGCAGTTGATGAACTTTTGCATCAGAACATGTGATGCCATAAAACATCTGCTTGGAGAGCTCAGTATTTTCTTCCCTGGCATCTGTATAAATAATGTTGAAACTGTCCACTGATAAAGGCCATCAGTGGCACGATGACCACAGTTTATTTCTGATGTTAGACTATTTCTTCCTTCTGTTCTCTCCATGCTCAAGGGTAGAATCAAGTCTGAATGTCAGTTGTGATCTCTAACTAAGCTTCCCTTTGGAGCTGACTGCAATGATTTTTTGATCACCTTCCTTAAACTACTGTCGTATAGCAGGCATTCTGATTTTTGCCTTCTCCCCAATAATGATTATAGTACTGGCACTCTGCTGTCCAAGAACGTGTGGAGATGGAATAAGAGGCCTTTAATATTCCATAATATTTGATCCAATGAATGGAAAATATCCTGTTCTTCATTTGAAGATTAGTTTATCTCAAAATCCCATCTGTTTGAGTGGGATTCCAATCATACAAGTTCATGTGTAAACACTTCTTACTATAGTGTACTATGTTTCCACCTGTTTCACATCCTTCCAAAGAATTTATTTGCTTTACACATGGAAAATAATCTGCTCATATTACTATAATTTGAAATCAAGGCAGTGTAAATCCTGATTGCCAGGCCTGGCTGGTGATGCAGGGAATAACAGCTGCGAAATCCATTCTTGGATGTACATCACTTTAGCACCAAGCAGGAACTGCCAGTTCTAGAACGACCCACCAAAACAGTACAATTTTAATGACATGTTTTATGAACTTCAAAGAAAATCTTCCTTCTAACAATATGTAATGTTTATATGGGACATAAAATAGTTAATTATCCAATAATTCCCTGAAAAGGCGACTGTTATTGAAACATTTATAAGGCACCAATAGTACGGGAAGAGTTGAAAAATGCAGAGCCAAAGAAGCAGCTCTTGCAATGCAAACATTCACAGGAATTTGAGTAGGAACAAGGCTAAGTGGAAATTCCTGTAGTAGTTGGCATGTCAAATTAAAATTAATGATGGGACATATTCTAATTCTTGAAACGGTTCATGATAAAAGGAAATAAGCCAAGGATGATGAGCAAGCACAAGAACACAATAGCCAATGCAATTCCCCCATTATATCCTCAACCATAGCTACAAACCGTGGCTTACCTGTGTACGATTATGATTTCTCCTCATGGCTCACTGTGTCCACGTATGTACGGGCTGCCCAAGACAAACTAAAGCGATGTCCCTTTACACCCTACCTTATTGACTGGTTCTGCATCACATGAATTGGCCAAATGGTTGAGCAAGTTTCCACAACCAGTTCTGAGCAAGTTTTCCACATACATGGTGAAGGATTCCTTCACCATTAAGAAGGCCATATAGGGCTTGCATATTAATAGCAATGCTGTGTTCATGTGCTCATTTGACATTGCTGCCCTATTCATTAATGTATCACTGAAGGAAGCCATAGACATTTGCACCATGGCACTATATCATAGCAATCTCGATGCACCACCATTTCCTGAATCTGTATTCATTGAAGTGTGAATTCAGCAGCTCACACAGTTGAGTTCAGTTTTAATGACGTTAAGTATGACAAAAAGATGGTGTTGCCATGGGATCCCTTCTAGGCTAATATTTTCATTGGTTTCTATGAGAAACGTGTCTTCGACGGAATGAACCCTAACTTCCTACCCCTTGCACATTTCTGATATCTAGGTGATACATTTGCTATATTTGAATCTGCAGCTGTTTGTAAGAATTTCCCTACGCACCTTAATGCTCTTCATCCTGTGCTCAAATTCACCTTTCAAATGGAGCAGTCAAACGAGCTCCCTTTCCTCGACATGCCAGTTGAGAAATCTGCCAGTGGGTTCTTTACTCCTGTCTACCGCAAGCCCGCCTTCACTGGACAATATACGCATTGGAATTCCTGCAGTTCCATGTGCTATAATATTGGCCTCATCGGCAACCTAGTAAATAGGGCCTGAGCTGTTTGGTCACCGTGTAAGCTCAATGCCAAAATAGGGCACAACCAAGTTATCCGTTGCTTGCTGTATATAGCGCAAACTCATGAATGGAACCAAGGTTGCCACTTTTAGTCCTGCGAAGTGCCCAGTTTACCTCAGATGACCCTGGCAGGGTAAGGTGTCTCAGAAGTTTGAGCAGCAGGTGAAGCTAGCCAATTCACGCTGTTACTATTCAGTAGCAACACAAGTGATGTTCTCTACTAACAGGATGCTGCCTTCAAGCCAAAAAGACTTACTGCCTACCACACAAATGAGTGATATGATATATGAATTTCAGTTTGGTGTGATGCAGGTATGTAAGCCAGACTGATCAATTGTATCAAACAGCATGCCCTTTTATCAGTTCAGAATAGGCAAAGTTCTGACCTTACTCAACCAGCCTGTGTTTCCAAAATTCAGAACATAATGTCCAACATTGGATGTGATTCTGTGATTGGATGTGAATTGACAACACTTACTAATCAATCCTGATTGTGTTAAAGAATACACTAACAACTGTAGTATAAAGATCTGGCACATATAGTGTAAATGTGGGACTGAGTGCAGTACCGCCCACACAGTGATATAAGAGAGCACCTGCCCCACATCCAGGGTTAGTCAAGTGTTGGACAGAGCCATTTATACAAGCAAGCAAGGAGACAGCTCCTAGCTTGTATCCTTTACTGTATGTTTGCAAATAGTTCTAAGAGTCAACAAAGACTGACAGTTAACCTACATATGACTACGAAGACTTCTTCAAACCCACTGAACTGTAATCAACACCCTACAACAAGAACCAATTTAGGATTGTCGGTCAGGCTCACGGTGGGACACACATGTGCTAGAAACTTCATATATTCACACACAGCACCATGTCTTGTGCAAACAGAAATGACATGTCCATGCATTGCACCTTTTTCAACAAACAAAAGCTTGGGGCCAACCATTCCCTGGATCATTCATAATGGCAATGCCTTGACCATACTGAGTCGACCTGCCTGATTTGAATGTAAACAAAAGCTTGCCAGTTAACTGTTCCCTGGTGCATTCTCCATGGCAATGTCTCTACCAATCAGAGTCCACTTGTTAACCAATCAGCACCCTATTCTCATGCAATATGAATTGTTGTTCCCTTTGAGGTTTGGTATTCTTGTGAAACTGTCATGATGAGTGCAAGACAAAAAACTTTGACAGCATGTCTCTCTTTTCAGCAAAACCAATATATTGTTCATACAAGATTAAGGAGGTGACTGATCCATCAATCAGGATGGCCAGCAATTTGATCTTTTCTCACACTGCATAATCGACAACAGCACACGAGATTTCTTTAAAAAATTCAAGAACGACACTGATAATCTAAACAGCAGCTGCATTTTCTAAGTTAAGGAGACTATTAATAATAGCTAAGTTGCCATCTTGCATCTGTTTATGTGACAATAAATAAACATGCATCAAGTAGGTTGGTAGTATTTCAATGATTTCATGTGTGAAATCTTCTGACAATATGATTGTTCTGAGTGTGCCTTTTTTTTATTCATTCATGGGGTGTGGGCATCACTGGCTAGGCAAGCCAGTGATGCCCACACCAAATTGCCCTTGTTCAGAGGCATTTAAGAGTCAACTACATTGCTGTGGGTCTGCAGTAACATGTAGGTCAGACCAGGTAAGGACAGCAGATTTCCTCTCCTAAATGACATTGGTGAACTAGGTGGGTTTTTACAACAATCAACTATAGTTTCTGGCCAGAATTTTATCTTTGGCTTGCGGGTGTGTGCCCGACACATGGAATGTAAAAGGTTGTGCGGTGACATTGGGCGTGATCCTGATGTCACCGCTCACTGTCGCGATATTTCGCTCGGCGGGCACGCCTGGAGTCGGCTGCGCGCCCGCCGATAATTGAAAGGCCTATTAAGGCCATTAACAAGGTAATTAAGTTAAAGTTTACGTTGCCCGTCCAACCTAACAGTTGGAGGGCAGGTGAAAAGGCCGAGTGGCCTTTACATTTTTTAGGAAACCTCAACCATGAGCGGGATGAGGTTTCCTAAAGCTATTACAAATTAAATAAAAACTTTCTTTTGAAATTAAAAACATGTCCCATCTTATGTGACACAGTCACATGTGGGGACATGTTTCATTGAATTTTTATTGTATTTATTAATTTTTTCAAAAAGCCCTTCAATCCCCCTGAGGCAGCTCTGTGTGCGAACTGTGCGCCAGACCCGCTCTCCCTCCTCCCCTCGCTCACACAGGTAGCGCTGTGGTTCGGCATCCTCCTTCCATCCTCTGGGGAGAGGACGCCCGTCCTGGCCTCCACTGCACTGAACAGCACATCGAAAGAAGTGTCTCTGAATCTAGGGGCTGGAGCTCCCTGTGATCAGTGGGCCATCTCCTCCTTAAATTGTGCGTAAATTGCTCTCCGGGCATCTTTTAAATATGGCGCCTGGATATGACAGTAGGGCGTGTGCCACCCAGACCCCCACCACGCAAAATGTGGGGAAACCCTAGACTGCATAATTAATTAGGACAGCATCGTGCAATACAGCGCAAATTCCCATCAGCCTCCATGGTGAGAAACACTCCTTGTTCCCACCTCTGCCATCGGACTTAGTCCTGGAATGGAAAATTTCACCCAAAGAGAATGGCAAGGCCCTGGAAGGATGAGAAAACAAGGGTGAGAATTTTTAAATGGAGGCTTTGCCAGATTGGAGCAGAGTTCTGGATGAGCTCGTGTATTGAGTATAGATGATTGTAGGCCAGCCAGGAGAACCTTGGGATTGTCAAGTCTAGAGGTAACAAAGGCATGGACGAGGATATCAGCACAGATGAACTGAGGCAGGGGCAGATATGGATGTATTACAGAGGTGGAAATAGGCTTTCTTGATAATGGAGAAGATCAGCTCAGGTTCAAGTAGAATAGTCTGGTTCAGTCCCAGAAAGTGACGAGGGCTACCACCAGAGTAGTAGCTGGATAAACAATGGAGTTTATGGCAGGGGCAAAAGACATTGGCTTTAGTCTCCTCAAAATTTAACTGAATTATCTCAAATGAGGTTAACATTTGCTATCTTCCAAAATATTAAGTACGTTTATTTTTACTATGTTAAAGAGCAGAGCTCAGAGCACCAATTAGAAATGGAATGCTGCAGCGTGTCAAAGCCCCTTGAATATTGTAAATGTCCCAGGACTCCTCATCTAAAAAAACGAAGGGCCAATGAGCTGTTGTAGGAGTTAGGAGATATGGTTGAAACCGGGGGTTTTTGAGGAGGTTTTCAATGGGTTAATTGGACAAGACAAAGGGCTTGTGAGTGCTTCCCATGTTTAGGTCTGAAGTGACTGAAGACATATGGAAGGAGCAAGGAACCTACACTGAAAATCATACTGAGAGGGCTGCAAATAATGACATTGGAGGAGGTTAGAGAGAATGTGTCGGTTGAGACAATAAGTGATTTGTTAATCAGTTCTGTGTGTTGGAGGATGACAGGCAAATAAACCTAGAGGAGGAGTGTACTGGATGAGCAGGACTTAGTGTGGCAAAAGATTCAGGCAACAGAATTTTGACTTACAAAAACAGTTCCTCTGACATGTCTTCCTTCTTCCTTAACCGAGGTTTTCCACCCATGGTGGTTGACAGGGCCCTCAACCGTGTCCAGTCTATCTCCCGCGCATCTGCCCTCACACTTTCCTCTCCCTCCAAGAACCATTATAGGGTCCCCCTTGTCCTCACTTATCACCCCACCAGCCTCCGCATTCAAAGGATCATCCTCCGCCATTTCCGCCAACTCCAGCATGATGCCACCACCAAACACATCTTCCCTTCACCCCCCCTGGCGGCATTCCACAGGGATCGTTCCCTCCGTGACACCCTGGTCCCCTCCTCCATCACCCCTACATCTCAACCCCCTCCTACGGCACCTTCCCATGCAACCACAGAAGGTGCAACACCTGCCCCTTTACTTACCCTCTCCTCACCGTCCAAGGGCCCAAACACTCCTTTCAAGTGAAGCAGCATTTCACTTGCACTTCCCTCAATTTAGGCTATTGCATTCGTTGCTCCCAATGTGGTTTCCTCTACATTGGAGAGACCAAACGCAGACTGGGTGATCGCTTTGCAGAACACCTTCGGTTTGTCCGCAAGCATGACCCAGACCTCCCTGTCGCTTGCCATTTCAACACACCACCCTGCTCTCATGCCCACATGTCCGTCCTTGGCCTGCTGCATTGTTCCAGTGAAGCTCAATGCAAACTGGAGGAACAGCACCTCATCTTCCGACTAAGCACTTTACAGCCTTCCGCACTGAATATTGAGTTCAAAAATTTTAGATCATGAACTCTCTCCTCCATCCCCACCCCCTTTCCGATCCTGTCCTTTTTTTTCCAATAATTTATTTGGATTTTTCTTTTCCCACCTATTTCCATTATTTTAAAATGTATTTCCATCCATTGTTTTATCTCTACCTTTCATCCTATTTCGATCCCTTCACCCCACCCCACCCCCACTAGGGCTATCTGTACCTTGCTTGTCCTGCTTTCTACCCTTAATTATCACATTCCTTAGATAATATCACCACCTTCAACACCCCTTTGTCTTTTGCCTATGACATCTTTTGGCTATCTCCACCTATCACTGGCCCTCTATCCAGCTCTACTTGTCCACTCCCCCCCCCCCACCCCACCTTAAACCAGCTTATATTTCACCTCTTTTCTATTTTTCCTTAGTTCTGTTGAAGGGTCATACGGACTCGAAATGTTAACTGTGTTCCTCTCCGCAGATGTTGCCAGATCTGCTGAGTTTTTCCAGGTATTTTTATTTTTGTTTTAGAATTTTGAATAGGTTGTATTTGTATAGCATGGGGAGTGGGGTTTTTCAGTAATCAACTTTAGAAATGTCAAAACCCACAAAATAAATGGATGTACAATTTTAAAACATTTACAACATGAGCCAAATGTATTTTTTAGAACACTTGGCACAATGACTGGCATTGAAATAGATCAAATAACATTTCAGATGTTAAACAAATACTAATTTACACCTTCTTCTTAGAATTATTGACATTTCTAGGATAAATACTTCTGTGTCCCATTGCAATCTAAAGAAAGGATCTGAACATTTACATTTGAAGAGGTTAGTTGGTGTACTTATTCCCCAGTTGTCAGCTATTGTTTACTGTTACGCTAGTCCTTGTTTCCTCCACCTTCTTATTTTTTCAGCAGGCAAACATACATGAAAATTGAAGGTTTAAACAGGATAAGATGCTTCAAATGGCAATCTTTTATTAAGTATGAGAGCTGTGATATTGCGAGCTCTGTCAAAGGTGAGCTTAATTTTCTTTGGTTTCTTTCTCGGTGTTCTCACAAGGGCAAATTTTCCAATAAGTGGCAAATATTGCAGCTAGTCCATTTGTTAAAACATTTCGTCGTCAATCCTAATCATATATTTATGCTGAGCTCCCACTCCTTTGGATCTGCTGCTTGGTGTCAGAAAGTGTTGTCTGCCAACTGGCTCACATTCATTGCAAGCCATTGACAGTCCCTCTCATAACCATCCAGCTTCTTCAGCAGGCTTGTTATGCATGTACATTTTCCCAGACTCCAACAAGGTATAGATGCAAGTTATAGCTTGCATTAAGGGGAGGCAATGGCATAGTGGCATTGTCACTGGGCTAGTAATCCAGGTAGCCCAGGGTAATGCTCTCGGGACCTGGGTTCAAATCCCACCATAGCAGATGGTAGAACTTGAGTTTAATAAAAGTCTAATTGTGACCATGACTTGAATTTTTCCCGCGGTCAGGAAGCTGATCGGCTCTGCACCACGATTTCATGCATACCTGCGTGGATAGCAAGCGGTAGCTGATTGCGGTTGTGGACTTCAGTATTAGATACTACACGGTACTCTGTACTATATAGAGGGTCACTTGACCTGGGGTTTCAGGTCAGATAGCACATGTTGGAGTCTGTCTTGATAGAGTTCAGACACTGCAGAGCTGTGTTCATGTTAGGAAAATGTGTTATCAATAAAGTTAGCTGAGCTACAATGTTGACAGCCTGTATGCATCATTGAAAAAAGAAACAAGAAACCCATCTTCTCTATTTGTGCAGGAAATGTTGAGGCACAACAGGAGAGAGAGAGGAGGTGGGAGGGAACCTGCCTGACCTCAAGAAGCTCATTGATTTTGAGGAGCGGGCAGTCCAGCTGGCAGGGGAGGAGCCTGACTGAGCCTGCTGAGATGGAGAGGTCAGTAGGCGGGGTTCACCCAGTAAGGATCCATGCAAGTCACATAGAAACCTAAGAGTCATGCATTCCTCCATGTTAGAGGCAGTTCACACAGTCACTCACTCTCTCCTCTTTCATTACAGGTCCCAGCAGGATGAGGGCGAGGGAAAAAGACACAGCCTTGTTCAGCAGTTCATCCAGCGACAGGAGACTGAGGACTTTAGAGAGGGGGAAGAAAGTGCTCCTGTAGAAGTGTCACAGCAATCGCCTGCCCCTCCACCAGCACAGAGACACACACTTCGGTGGGTACTAGATGTAGTTCAGGCCATGCCTCATATTCTGGCAGTCACTGCGTGGACACATTTCCACAGCAGGAGGAGGCAGGGTCAGCCAAGCTCACTGGCACTCAGAAGACTGCTGGAGAAGAGGCATCTGTGACGTTCGAGTCAGATGCTGAGCCTCTGGGATGGGCCCTGCATAAGATGCTGGGGAAGCTGCAAGAGGCGGGGAACATCAGGCAGAGGTGTCAGAGGCCCCCGGCACGTGAAGCGGAGGAGTCCATCTGTCTGCTCTCTGGTGAAGTGGTGCCAACATGTGCATGCATCAAAGTCTCCATGGGGAGGCTGGTGAGCACCATGGAGAACATGGTCCAGCAGAATGCCAGAGATGCATGCACTCCATTGCTGTAGCCATGGATGAGTGGCTACAGTGGCTTTTGTAGTGGAAATGCGAGATGGGGACTGGGCACCTCAACCTCCCTCCAGGTGCCCTTTCCCCTCAAGGAGTCAGGCAGGGCCCTCAGGCACCAAAAGGGAGGTGGAGCAGCTATTGGACACCCCTGGGACATCCACTCAGGACTCTCCAAGGGTATCTGGCCCCTTCAGCCTTGTCCTCTGTGACCACAGAGGGAGCAGCTGCCCCACAGCAGGACAGCCAGGATAAGCCTCCAGAGAACAGCTGCCGAGGTCATCCAAGGCAACATGGCAAACTGGCCGCCTCCACTCCTGCTCCAGATGTCAGGGGAACGACTAGAAGAAGTGGTAGGGAACACAAGATTAAGAAGTTTGATTTCACATGTGGTTGCACTGGTGCACCCTGATTGTTACTGTTATAACACTTCTGTAAATAAAGTATGCTTGCACTTTAATGAGGTCTGACTGGCTGATTTGTGTTTCACCCCCACCCCCCCACCTCCATCTTCAGAGGGATACCCCAGGCTGGGACTATGTCCCCTGGATTCATGCATGTGCAGGGAGGCAAAGGTCTTTGCCAGGGCCCTTGTGAGCCATGTGTGAGAAGTCTCCCACGCACACTGAGCCTTTGCCCTTCACACTCTCATCTGTCCCAAGGCCCTAGCATTGTAAGTACTACATGCTGGGATTCCCCTTCAGTTGTCCAGCTGAGATGACCTGCATCTCCATCCAATCCTGATGATCCAAGCCCCAGGCAGCATCTCAAGATCTCCACCATGAGGCTCTGCCTAGTTGTGAGCAGCCATGGTGAATGTAACATTCGATGTCAAGTCCAATACCTTCACCCCTCCTATGTGATCTGCACCCTCCCCCCAACATAGCCATTTACCCCCCGGGTATAACATTTGACCTTCCCACAGTGATCCTTCAGCCCACCCTCATTATCTTCCGTCATATTCAGGCGAATGTCCAAGTCCCCTACCTTCCCAAGGAGCCCACCCCCGTGATAGTAGATCTGTCCCCCCTCATCCTGCAAACCCCCAGGATCCGCTTCTCCTACCATATCCCTCCAGCAACCCTCAGCGCCCATTTACCCATCATCGCTGAACCGTCACCCACTAAAGCCTGGCCCTTCCCACCCTCCCACTCCATACCACCGCACCAATTCCTTGTCCCCTGCAGCATCTCTCTCTCTTTCTCCTCTCACCCTCCGCCTACCCACCTCCCTCTAGGCCTCCGTACCTACCCCACCTCTTCATTACTCTCCTCCCCATCTAATTACACCCCCAGCATAGACCTTCATATCCCAGCAGTGTCTCCTGCAGCTGTCCACGTGCAGCTTGAAGATCCACCTCCAGGAAGCTGCTGCAGCGAGAAGATCCACATGGTTGATGCTCCTCCCACCCACTGCTGCACGTGGTGCTCCAGGGTCCATGGTCGCTGGAGGCCTCGCTCTTGTCTTCTGATCTCCACAAACTCAGCCAGGCCACCTTGTATGCCAAGCCCAACATGCGCATAACACGTTGGTCCAGACGTGTTCCAGACTGGCGTGATATCCTGCTGGAAGTGCAGAAAATTGGACGGGGGTGGGGAACAATTCCAGTCGGGCTTTCAGCTGCATCCCATTAATGGGATGCAAAATGGTTTTGCGCCAGCCTCTAAAGGGAATGGCAATCCGCTATGATGGGCAGATGTGCACATTCCGGCCACCATTTTATGCCTGCCATTAAACCCACCACGGGGTTGGTGGGGAGGGATGGTTGGGGACTGGAAAATTCCACCCTCTCTCTTTAACCTCCTCTAATCTTACAACTGTCTAAAATATCTACTTTCCTCCAATTCTGGTCTACTGTGCGTTCTCGATTTTATCCACACCACCATTGGCAGCTGTGCCTTCAGCAGCCTAGCCCCTAAGCTCCAGCATTCCTTCCCTAAACCCCTCTGCTGCTTATCTCGCTGTCCTGCTTTTAGATTCTCCTTGAAACCTCTCCCTTTTGTCCAAGATTTTGGTCTCCTCACATATTTCTGTGTAAAATTTGGTCTGATAATGCTCTTTAAAAGAGTCTTGTGGTATTTTATGTTAAGGGTGCATTATAAATGCAAGTTGCCTTGTTGATATCATTGGACTGGTGTTGAGATTTAATGTTGATTTTGTACATACTGACTATGTTTTAGGCACTATTGATTTATATGTAATTAAAGTGGTTATATCTATAAATGCCTTTCAGGTCCTCTGGGGTTGGCCTTTATTAAGAACATTTTAATAAGATCCTTTACCCAAGTGACAAATTGCTTTAACTATTCTATCTAATACTTGATTGGATAGGACTTTAATGAAACATAAGGCTTCAAACCTCCTAGGTAATTTTGTAGCTTAAAATATATAAGATTTAATTTTGAAAATGTAGCTTTACAAATTAAATGAGATCAAATGCTAATTGCACTAAACTTGGTGATAATCATGGTAAATTGCTGAAAATCTAATTGAAATTCTGGGCATGTTTTCGTGTTATATCTGTGATAATTGTTACTTTGGCTAAAGGCTACAGTTTATTTACAGCATTGGCTGAATTTTTCTGCCTCTGCAGTGAGACTAAGAGGCAACTCTTCTTGACTTAACCTTGTGTTGGCCACAAAATGGCAATACAACACTGAGGGGATGGATTCTTGGTTTCTGCCCCATCCTGTTAGTACATCAGGTTGGTGGAAGAGATGTGAAATTCTGACCTCTAGACTCTGCCACTTTCAGAGTGAGCTTGAATAAACATTTGGATTTTAGGCACCCAAAGTAATTTGTTAAATAGCCATATCTGTCTTCAACCAAACCGTGAGATTAGTGAAAGGTGGGGTTGGGGTGTAGTTAATATGGAAGAGAGATTCATCGCTCTTTGTCACTGAGATCCCACCATCAGTGTCCTGGCGGGGCAGGTGGGGGAGGTCACCATTGACTAGAAACTTAACTGTGCCAGCCACATAAATGCTGTGCCACCACGGTATGTCAGAAGCTCGGATATTCTATATCAAGTAGCTCACCTCCTGACTTCTCAGAGCCTTTCCGCTACCTATAAGGCACAAGCCGGAAGCATGATGGAATGCTTTCCACTTCACTAGATGTGTGCGGCTGAATCAACAATTGAGAAGCTCAACATAATCCAGGATGAAGCAGTCCGCTTGATCAGCACTTAATACACAAGCCTAAACATCCACTCCCTAAGGCATTGGCTGCTCTGTGTACTATCTACAAGATGCTTTGTAGCAGCCCCTCCCAAACCCACTATCTCTACAATTGGGTGCATGACAACACCATCACTTACAAGCTCTTCTCCAAGCTACACACCATCCTGACTTAGACATATATCACCATTCCTACATTGCCGCTGACTCATCCTGGAGCTCTTCATCTAACATCATTGTGAAAGTCCCTTTAGCGCATGGAATGTACCAGTTCAAGAAAAAGGCACGAAACCCCCTTCTCATGGGTATTGAGGGATGGGCAATAAATGCCAAACTGGCCAATGATGCCCATACCCCAGGAAAGAATTTTTAAAAATTAAAACCTGGGCATGTTGACTATGTGAGGTGGTTTATCATTGTTTATTTACCAATGATAATGGTACATTAACTTTGTACAGGGTGGAGGTATCATGTTCAAGTGGTACAAAAAATTGAAAGGACATCTTAACTCAGCACCTTAACACTGACATGTTACGTTAGTGTAGAAAAGCTATCTATTTGAATTAGTTGCTTATAAGCTGCCAGGTGTCTAGATAGAAAGTCACATTTCTTTATTTAGCTCTTGTAGCACGTGTTTGAGTTTTCATTAAAAAAAGTGGTGCATGAAGTTCAGTGAAGTGGTAAGCAACAGGAGGAGAACTGTAGTTAATCAGAATTTATTTTTCCTTTGACAGAGCATGATCAAGGAGGCACAGATTTTATAATGAGCAACATTTCTTTGGCTCTTTAACCTCCTATTTTGACTTAGTTAGCCTCTGCATTGTGACAAGTGATTTGAATTATTGCCCTGACTCAAGAAACCCTGCAGTGAATAGTCTCTGATCCATTGGATTAAGGGTAATATACCAATAGCACTCAAGCAAGTGTTGGCAGGGGTTGATCTGTGGACCGTTAATTTCCTCCGGCACAGCGTATTATTTTTCTCCAGGTCTCTCCAATTAATTTGATCTCGCACATGCATTAACTGAAAGAGGTCTCCATTGCAGAGGGTGAAACATTATTTATTATTTCAGGGGTTGATTTATTTGTTTACCTGGAGGTATTTCATCTTAAAAATTCCTTAAGTAAATATTTATTGCAATATCTTTCAACACGGGGAAAGTTGATTGCGTCTTTGTATGGCACTGTTTCCAGTGTCTCCTACTGCCCTTCTCAAATCTTATTGGTTAATATCTCATTGCTTTAAGGCTCCCCAGGATCTTGTATCTTTCTTCACTTGGAGGGTTAAAAAATCAACCTGCTCCTAAGTCACTGCTTTCATTGCCCTCCACTGAGCTGCTAACATCAATAACACACTCATAACCACAATATATGAGTCAGCTGAAGGCTGTATCTCAGGAGGAAGGGCATCTATCAGAAAAATCAAAAACACTGTAGTCCTTAATGAGCTTGAATTCAAATTAAATGGGCTGCAAGCATGACATGCAAAAGAGCTCAATTCACATTCAATGCTGTTGAGTTGCGCACCCTATTTAAGCAACTAACTATTAGCATTAACTCAAGGGTTTAGTTTAACTGATGAGGTCCTAAAATATTGACTAATAAAGTCAAAATGCTTTGGTATAATTGGAACCGCATTAGTCAAAAAGACAGGTAGGCTTCAGGTGGTAGAGAATAGCCTGTCATCAGCCCATCAGTTTGAAAAAACTCTTAGGTATTCAAATTTTAAGCAGCAAAGAGCTGTCAGGAGGCTGTGAAATCGGGTGCCAGCATTAGGTTTAATTTGGCAATTACCGCTCTTTGTCACACTGTTACTCAATCACTTCATCCAAATGGGAAACAGCAGGAAGACCAACTCTGCTTTGCAGCCCCACCTCATCATTCTCTATCAGCCACAAGTCTGCTTCTAAATTTTAAAATACATCGGGTGCTTATATTTTAAAATTCCATCCAAAACAATTTACATGCAAGTAGTCATTCTTCAATAACTTAACTATGTCATCAAAATCAGTAGTAAATTCAGATAAAAAGAAAAAAGTGAAAAGCTAGAACTAAAATATGTCATAATGGTTGTCACAAAATACGATACAAATGAGAAAAGGTGCTATGTAAATCTAAGTTTTTCTTTCAATTGTAAATGTAAGAAAATACTGTATCTCAAAGACATTTAGTGGTTATAGTTGCACCTCCTGCTATGTTGTTATATTACTCCCAGTTATGGTGCTGCCTGATGGGCTGGATTTTGGATCTCCACAACATCTACTTTGCATCCTCCCAGAATCCTCTTACGTTGAGGTGAAGGGAAGCTCATTATGAGCTTGCAGATAATCTGCTCACATGTAAAAATCAGCTGGGGCCAAATACAGAAATGTCATCCTTGTCAACTGCTAAAGTAGCCACTAGTGGTGGAGGCCATTCTCTAACACTGAACTGCACTTGTTACCCTCAAGTCTTGGCATTTACCAGCATTGAACTCAACCTCTGGTCCAGACAAACAAAGAAAATATCTACCATGTCTTCTTGTTCCCAAAAGGTCGAATAATCACACTTTTAGGCTCAAAATGCTGGAGCTTCATTGAGTGTATTTCTCAATTCTCCAGGTGACTGGTGGTTTGATACTGTGGTAACTGAGGGTATAGCCTCTCCTGCTGTCTATCAGGGGTCACATGATGTTCTGTTAAGACTCCGACCAGTGAACCCTAAGCGCGGTCAATCCGGTGGGTGGGGTTTCCTGACGAGAGTCCTGACTGAGCATGTAGCACCTGAAAAGCTATCTGTTATGAAGTTTAGTTATTTCTTGGTGAAACCTGTCCACTCCGTCGAATCATTATATTTGGCGATGAGGGTAAAATTAGCTCGGACTCTGCACCTCGGCTGGTTACTGTGAGTGGATCTAATTTTTAAAAAAACAATACTCACCAGTCATGCCACTCTTTGGCAGAATCAATCCATATAACTCGACCATGGAAGACTGGAGCCAATATGCAAAGTGCCTCGGATTTTATTTCGTAGCAAATGAAATTACCGCGCAGGAGAAGCAGAAAGCCATCCTCTCAAGTGTGTGTGGCAGTAAAATATATAACCTCATTCGCAACCTGATGGCCCTGAGCGCACCCAATTCTACGTCCTATAATGAATGAGTGGACCACGTGAAAACGCATTACCAGCCGAAGCCATCCGTAATAATGCAGTGTTTTAAATTTAATTCCAGAGTTAGGATGCCTGGAGAGTCCATCGCAAACTAGGTAGCAAACCTTAAGCAGTTAACAGAACACTGCGACTCCGGGAACACATTAAATGAAATGCTGCAGGACTGATTTGTTTCAGGATGATGCCATACAGCACCGTTTACCCGCCAAGGTCAACGTGACCTGAAGTGCCCCCTAGAAATCTCACTCACCATGGAAAGTGCTGTGAGAGTCTCACAGGCTTCGCAACACATAGAACATGGTGCCGTACTTCGTGTTGGACAGGAACCTATCGCTGAACCTACCTAGCTACTGCTAACCCCAGTAGGAATAAATGGGTCTTTTTCAGAGGGCAGGCGGTGACTAGTGGGGTACCGCAGGGGTCAGTGCTTGGGCCCCAGCTATTCACAATATATATCAATGATTTGGATGAGTGTTCCAAATGTAATATTTCCAAGTTTTCTGATGACACAAAACTTGGTGGGAATGTGAATGATGAGGAGGGTGTTAAGAGGCTTCAGGTGATTTAGACAGGTGGAGTGAGTGGGCAAATACATGGCAGATGCAGCATAGCGTGGGTAAGTGTGAACTTATCCACTTCGGTAGGAAAAACAGAATGGCAGCGTATTATTTAAATGGTGATAGATTAGGGAATGTTGATGTAGAAAGGGACCTGGGTGTCCTTGTACACCAATCGCTGAAAGCAAGAATGCAGGTGCAGCAAGCAGTTAAGAAGGCAAATAGTATGTTGGCCTTTGTTGCGAGAGGACTTGAGTACAGGAGCAAGGATGTCTTACTGCAGCTGTACAGGGCCTTGGTGAGACCACACCTGGAGTATTGTGTGCATTTTTGGTCCCCTTACCTAAGAAAGGATATACTTGCCATAGAGGGAGTGCAGCAAAGGTTCACTGGACTGATTCTTGGGATGGCAGGATTGTTGTATGAGGAGAGATTGGGCCGACTGAATTCACTGGAGTTTAGAAGAATGAGAGGGGATCTCATTGAAACATAAAATTCTGACAAGGACGGACAGACTGGATGCAGGGATGATATTTGCTCTGGCTGGGGGTCTAGAGCAAAGGCTCACAATCTCAGGATACGGGGTAGACATTTAGGACTGAGATGAGGAGAAACTTCTTCACTCAGAGGTTGGTGAACCTATGGAATTCTCTACCACAGAAAGCTGTGGAGGTGAAGTTACTGAATATTTTTAAGAAGAAAATAGGTAGATTTCTGGACTTTAAAAGCGTCAAGAGGTATGGAGAGATCGCAGGAATACGGCGCTGAGATAGAGGATCAGCCATGATCATATTGAATGGTGCAGCAGGCTCGAAGGGCCGAATGACCGAGTCCTACTCCTATTTTCTATGTTTCTAAGTTTCTATGTTACCCTCAAAGTCCTGGTGGTTAGAAGGCTCCTACTGAATCTCTCACATGCCTCTGTGGTGGGTGATGCACTGGTGTTCGCAAGCCAGCACTTCAGTGGGTATGGCTTGTCACTGAGGAGTTATCCACTGAGGCTGCATGGAGGTGTGATGAGGTGTGATGAGCTGAGACGCCTGAGACAGTGGGAGGGATCATGGCAGCTCCCTGGAATTGGCACACCTCTGCAAGATCCCGTTGCAATGGTCGCATATCAGCTGCATGTTGATCAAGTGGAAGCCCTTATGACTCACAGAGACACCTGGCCGACCCAAAGGAGTCTTGATCACCCAATGGGTGAAATCAATTATGCCATGGACCTGAGGGAATCCAACCATCGAGACAAAGCCTATAGGCTACAGCCGTGTCAAGCTCGATGTCCTGTGAAGCCCTCAGATACATGACATCCGTCAACTGGCTGACACATTTGTGGGCTGTTGATTGTGAAATCTAACATGCCAGCAGCTCAACCCTGAAATAAGCCAGATGCATAAAAGTTCAAAGCCGCGGTCACCTTAACTGTTATGGGCAATGGGCGGCCTCCTGCTCCAAATGGCAATAGGCCTTCCTTCATCAGAGCACAGAGGTCAGCAATCATCTGACATGACAGCTGAAGCCTTCTGCATGGTAAAATTCCAGCTGTGACTGCAAAGGCAGTGGTGCACACGGATCGTCACGTGATTTCTTGCACAGGCTGAATGCACTCCTGGGAGATAAATTTTCACATTTGCTGCATTAGTGGTAAGGAATCAGCACTCTCTCAATTTTCATTTCACTGACGTCAGTGGAGCAATGCTCCGCTCCATCAGTTTGCCGCCCACATGGTGAAGAAGAAACTTTATCCCAAGATGCACTGATACTTTTTCAAATCCATTTACAGTACTTTGTACAATATTAAAAAAACACTGTACATCAGGTGCAAAATGGCATGCACACCTATAAATTGGATTATCCTGATTTCAATCATTATCCTGACTTTTGTGGAATGGGCCCTATTATATGTTAAATATCATTCATCAGGAAATTGGAAATAATTGTTTGAGAATGTGCCCCCAGGGTGCCACATTTACTGCTGCACTGCAACTAGGTATCAAGCAACAATGTAACAGTCCAACAGCCACATGGAAAGCTGCTAGAAATAAACTCAAAGGAGCTCCAACATTTTGAGCCTAAAAGGGTGATTATTTCGAACTTCTGGGAACAAGAAGACATAACATGGTAGCAGTGGGTGTCTGTGGGTAAAAAGCCCCAAACATTTAAAACAGGTTTAATACTTAATTCAATTGAGAAAATCAACCCAAATTAGTGCTGGAGAGAGAGAAAAACTGAGTGAATTGTGTGAAAATCAAATGGCTGCCACTGCAGCAATAAATGCACAGATACAGCCCATGATGAATTGGGAGGCTGATGATGTTGTAGAGGCATCTGAAAGTTTATAGTGCAGACTAACATTCAGTAGCTTTCTAAAAGGCACTAGCGAAGAAGAAAGTGCCGGCTACATCCTTTTGTGGGTAGGAGAGAAAGGGTTAAATCTGTTTGATAGCTGGGAGATAAGTGAGGATGCCAGTAAAAATCCAGACACATTTTATGAGAAATTCAGCACATGTTTCCAGCCAAAGTCAAATCGTTGGATCCACCAATAAGGATTTCAAAGCCTGAGGCACTAACCAGGTGAGTCTGTTGACGATTTCTTAACAAGATTGAAAAATGCAGCCAGAAAATGTAGATTCAAGGACACCGATGAAAGGCTTTTAAATCAGCTCATATTTGGGGCTTTGCACAGCCCAAAGAATAAAAAAAAAAATTGGAAAGGACAAGTTGAGAATATGTTGTAGATGCTGCCAGAATACATGAAGTTGTGAGTAGACAGACGGAGATGCTGACTGCCCAAATAGCTAGCCTTTAGTTATATCAAGAGAAAGACAGAAGGGTTGATGCAGTGAAACAGCAACAAAAGAGTGCACACCAGACAGAGAGAAAGATGAGCAAGAGATGTGGACAACTACATGAGTTCACAGGCAGAAGGAAATGTCCCACGTATGGATCAAACTACAGAGCTTGTGGAAAGCAAAATCACTGGGAAAAGATGTGCAGAAGAAAGAAAGAAGATGGTAAAGGAGTTACCAGAGATAGAGTGACAGGTGAATGAGAAGTAAAAGAAATCAAACATCCATGCCTTGGAAGATGATGATGAGTTTGAGGACACGATAACCCCAAGAACCATGCAATGGCCTGAAATATCTGGATGCAACAGTTCCCAGAGGAAAGAAATTCACAAAACCTTTTTGATCAGCAAGAGGATGAGAAATAAGCCCACGCCATAAATCTAAAGCAGAAGCTTGATACCTTAGCACAGAATACTATCATCCCACTCAGACTATGCCAAAAGACATTTCCTGAAAATTTGAAAGAAAATGGCCTACCCAAGGAAAACTGCCGTGAAACCGAGTAACGTCATACCAAGGGCATACAGGGGAACTGAGATTTGACAGTTAGGAACAATCCAAGTCAGAGGGACACACAAAGGAAAAGAGGCTAACTGTATGTTCTACATCACTGAAACAAATGGCCTGGCTATCCTGGAGTTCAGCAATTGTGAAGAACTGCAGCTTATTTTAGCAAACTGTATGATGAAGGAGTTGGAGTTGAGGGTTGAAGGCAGTACACTGATTCAAAAGTGCCCTCCGAAGCAAGGAAGATCTGGTACAAATTGTTTTAATGAGATGGATGGAGGCTTTGAAGATTTTGAGTATCACATCAGTAATTACCCAGTGAGGAAGCCAGTGATTCAACCCCAGCAACTGAACTAAAAGCTTGAAAGAGAGCTCTAAGAAATGGAAGTGGTTGCCAGAGTCACAGAGCCTACAGATTGGGTAAATTCCAATGTGGTGAGAGTGAAGATCCAAATGGATGACTAATTATTTGCCTGGTTCCCAAAGATCTTGGTCATTGGTAATTAGCCATAGTCCACGAAGGCCCAGAGACATCTCTGTCCATCATTCTTGAGTTCTCTGACCAAAGGCAGGTCCAACCCACAGTGCCACAACCTCAACCACAGGGAGGGCAAGGAGGCAAGTCCTTGATCCACCCCAGCTGGAATGGGAATCAAAGCCCATTCTGATCCACAGCAGCAGTCCTGCCAGCTGAATCACAGCATTTCCAAGGAATCTAAGTTGCTGTGGCAACATCCACTTTTACATACATGCATGTTGTAGCCTGGAGCTAAGGATAGTGATGGCAGAGGCTTCAATTTCTTTCCACCATATGGCTAACCAGGAATCTGTCCTGCTCTTACAGCCTGCTCGTGGCATATGTTGGGAGGATTTACTAGTTGATACTCAACCTGTTTGGCCATATTATGTATGCACCTTCCTTGGCCATGAAGTCCTGGAGTGGGACTTGAACTCAGAGCTCCTGGCTCAGAGTCAGGACCTGCACCACAAGACCTCCTCCTCTCTACACTTAAGAGAGACAATTGGTTATATGGCTTGAGGAGCAGCACTCCACATCAAGGGACAAGGCAAGGAGATAGGTCTCCATGAATGACCAAAGCTGGTACAGGGATTGAACCTGTGCTATTGGCATCATTTTGGCCACACGCTTGAAATCTAGCCAACTTAGCTAAGATCTTAATCAAGCAATAAAGAGAAATACCTACCCTAATGTAACACTGCAATAGATCATGTCTGCAGTGGCAGGGGCAAAGGTTTTCAGCAAGCTTGATACCAGAGATGGTAACTAGAATGTAAAGCCTGACAAGGAAACTTTACTGTTGACAACAGTCAACACATCCTTTGGTCGGTACAAATTCCTGCGTCTACCTTTTGGTCTTAAAGTGAGTCAGGATGTGTTCCAGCAGAAAATAGGTGAGACATACAGGAGATGTAAATGAGTAGTTGCAAGAGCTGATGATACTCAGATCTTTGATAATATCCAAATCTATTTATGGATGAAAAGGATCATGACTACCATCTACATAAAGCCACAGAGAGAACCAGGAAAGCTGGATTCAAGTTAAATGCAGACAAGTGCATTGCGAAGGTGACAGAACGCTGGTTCTTCAGAATACTGTCCACACCTGATGGAGTCAAGCCAAGCATTTAAAAAGCCATAGTGACCTGAGATGGAAGCTCCAAAAGGCAAGAAAGAGTTGAGAGGTCTCCTTGGCTTCACCTAGTGCACGAGTTCTTTCATACGTTACATGTTAGGACACATGTCAAAACACACAACACACCTATGAATGCTGATGGGAGAGAATGTTGAGTAACGTCAGAATCACATGAAAGGAATTTCAAAAAACCTCAGAGAGATAGTATGCAAGGAGACTAGGCTTTCATACCACAACAGAAATAAATCTGACCACCTGCAAGTGGATGCTTCTGTACAAAGGGGAAAACTAATAGCATTTGCATCCAGGCTCTAATGTCAGCTGAGAGCAGATATGCCAACAAAGAAAGAGAGCTTTGGGCAGCCATGTATGGATGTGAGAAATTCCATACATATCTCTATGGGAGAAAGTTCACAGTGGAGAATGATCATCGTCCTCTGGAGCAAATCTATAAGAAAAATCTGTGTAGAGCTCCAGTAATGCCACAGAGATTACTCTTGAGGTTTCAGAGTTACAATTTCACCCTGAAATACAAGTCAGGAAAAGAAATGGTGCTGGCAGATGCCATTGGTTGTTGCCACTAGAGCAACATGAACTACAAGATCTATGTATAATGATCCATCACCTAGTGAACGTAACACCACCAAAACGGAGTCAAATTGGAGATGAGATCAGCAAAGATGAAGAGTTGCAGATGCTTTCTCAGCAAGTGATCCAGGAATGGCCTGATACCATACAGCAAACACAACCAGCAGTATGGCAGTACTGGTCTATTAGAGATAGCAGGTGGAATTTCCCATGCCCATTGGCATCAGGCATGTTCAGTAGTGTGAGTGGGCAATATGGCGAGATGGCCAAAAATTGGTTTCACAGGGTTGTGAAGCCAGTTTGCAATCGACCGCTCTGCCCCTCAATGGTGGCCTGCATTTCCTGCTGTCTGACGTTGGGAACCTCTTTTTAATTCATCTGCATATCATGATAAGCCCGGCCCATCGGAATCATCCTGCCACGCTGCATCATCCACCCATGTCACCAGGAAAACACGCCGGGGCAGAACTTGTCTTGAAAAGTGTGTCGTGCAGAAGTCGGGACTTACCGTCAGGGCCTTGCTCACATGGCGGACATCCAAGGAGCGGAAGATGCTGAAGCCCGACAGCAACGGGTCCCTGCAGGAATGTGCATGGCATGCTGGGTTGATTCTCATGGACATGGCTCTGCCATGAAGCAGCTCACGGAAGGTGGAAAGTCACCATTGAGGGTCTGCTCACAACAGATGATCGGCGAGGAGGTGGAGTGGAATGTCCAGCTGTGTTTGGGAGAGGAAGAGGGACCGGGGGTGGGAGAGGAAGGTCTGGGGTCAACTGGGAGAGGAATAGGTGTCAGTGGAGGGGGTGAGGTAGGGAGGGGGTGAACGAAGGTGTTAGGGGGGTTGAGGTGGGGAGGGATGGGAGGGAGTATTGGGGAGGAGGGGGTAACGGGGAAGAAGACAGCAACTGAGGAGGTAGGGGTAAGGAAGGGTGGAAAGTGCATGGGAAGGAGCTAGGAGGGAGGAGAGGAGTGTGGAGAGGGGAGGGAATCTGGGGGTAGGAAGGAGTGCAAAGAGGGGAAAGAGTAAGGCTGGGGGAAGAAGTAAGGGTAGAGAAAGGAGTTGGCAACAGGGAAGGACTAAGGGCGGAGGAAGAAGCAAGGGTGTCTGAAGGAGTCATGAAGGGGGAAGGACTAAGCGGGGAAAACCAAGGACAGGGGAGTCCAGGGGTGCGAAGGTCTCCCAAGGGAGGAAGGGGTTCCAAGGGGGCAAAGGGTCCGGGGGGGGAGGAGATGTCCAGGTGAACATGCAAGGGAGAGCTCTGATAAGTCAATGACTGCCTCCTGGGGAGCGAACTGAGAGTGGGCGCGGTATGAGATAATGGTGGGAATGAGTGCGGAGGAGGGTGGGAGGGTGAAGGTGCAATGATATCTGTAGAAGGGATGGCAAGGGTGGCTGGTGGTGACTCGGGAGCAGGCATGGACCGTGGGGGTGGGAAGGGGGAGGTTGGGGAGGTTAATTTGGATAGGTGGGATTTTTGGGAAGGAAGAGAATGTGCACGTTCACCTGGACATCCCTGAAGGAAAAGAGTTGTAACTGGTGGATAATGGTGGGGAGGTGGAAGGTGATGTCAGGGGGAGTCGACAGCGATGGGGAAAAGGACATGGATGACTTGGGGAAGGGAAAGGACGGCAGAGCACAAGAAAAATTGTGGCACTACCATGCTTGCCAAATCGAAAGTGAAATGAGAGTCGTGTTGGGCGGGAACAGGTGCTGCATGGGAGTGCGACCAGTGGGTGGGTGGAGCGCAGGTCAGCTCAGATGGACAACTGAAAGCGAACCCCAGCCAGCAGCATTGAAAATGCTCAGGGCAATAAGATAAATGCGATGCGAGAAGGATCTGCGTGCGTGGGAGAATGCTTGCATGAGGCTCTGAAAGGCCCTGTCACACATACATTGTCAATGAAGCTGAAAGACCCATTACACATTATTCAGTGAAAGTGAAAATATTTTCAAATTGTAAAATGACAAAATGTGTTCACTCCTGCAACAAACTGTGATCAGAAATTCTTAACTTTTGAACACCTTAGACTTCTAGGTGCTGCCCTGACACCTGCAGCAGGAGTGGAGACAGCCTGTGCAATGGTTGGCCCTGTTGCCTCTAATGACTTTGACATGTGTCCTCTGGAAGGCTGAGGCCTTGAGGGCCCCGTCTTGCTTTGCCTGTCCTCCTGTGGGCCAACTGCTCCCACTGCAGTTACAGAGGACGAGGTTGAGGGGCTCACAGGCAAAGGGGTCTCGGAGGGAGAAGACTACCTATGAGATTCCTGAGTGGATGACCCAGGGGTGTCCACCTGCCACTTCTCCTCCCTTCAGGTGCCTGAAGGCCCCGGCCTGACTCCTTGAGGTTCGAGGTGTCCCAATTCCCTCTCATGTGGCCACTGCAGGAACTCACGCATGGCTACCGCAATGGGATGCAGGTCTGCATCTCTGTGTTCTGCTGGACCAGGGCCCCCAAGGCATCCACCATCCTCCTCATGGAGAACCCCATACACGTACATGTGAGCACCGCCATCAGAAAGTAGGTGGACGCACTTCTCCAATTTGCATGCCACTCTGTTGAGGGCTTCCAACAGCCCTGCGTAATGTTCTCCTGCCAACTCTCCAGGATGAGTTGGAAGGCCAAATCCAGAGGTTTGTCATCTGACTCGGACATCGCAGATGCCTCTTCCCCAGCAGTCCTCCGAGTGCAATGGAGCTAGGCCGAACCTCCCCCCTCCTGCTGCAGACATGTGTGCATGTGGTGACCACCAGATTATGAACCCAGGCCTGCTCTACATCTAGGTTCCACCGAGATGTGCATCTCTGCACCGGTGCAGGGTGTGGGTAAGCGTTCTGACGGGTCTTCCAGGCTGCTTATTTCCAGCTCTTCAATGGAGGAGGAGTCCTCTTGGCTGGAGGTGAGGACCTGGATGGAGCTGAGGGACTGGCTGGCTGAGTGTGTCAGTCGCTTGGCAGGGCTCCCTGTGAACCAAAGTAGAGATAATTAGTGCATAGCAGCAGAGTCAAAAGCAGGAGAGAGAGCACTCACATTTGCGCTGAGGGAGGGAGGATGTGGTGCAGGAGTCTCACGGATGGTGCTTGGCGCCGACCTCATTGTCACCGGAGGCACGGTCCACATCCTCACCAGTCAGCGCGATGGCATGCTTCTCAAAGTGAGCGGGGGTCTAATGTGGTCCACTTCACCCCTGGTCTGGGACCTCTCCCTGCTGTTGTGAGCAGGCTTCTCCTGCATGAAAACAGATGGAAAGAGTGTGAGCAGGACACATGGCACTGTGTGGAATGTTTGTGTGGTGAGCGGAGCCATAGACAGGATGAGGACGTGAGCTCGAGAGGATGTGAGCCTGATGGAGATGTGAGGGTGTGTGTGAGAGTTAGTAGTGTTGTCCCTTGAGGTGTGAGATCCCTGTGGATGTGTGATGGGTTTGTGAGTGTGTGAGCTGAGTGATGAGAAGAGTGAGTTACCCTGGTGGAAGGATGAGACCATTCATCCTGTTGCGGCGCTGGGTGGCCATCCTCAGGGCATTGGCGCTGGCCATCGCCTCCCATGCTGGAATGGTGTCCTTGCTTGCTGGTCTTCGCCCAGAGCGGGGGTAGAAGACATCACGCATCACAACAGGCCTTTGCTGCATCCAAAAGGCTCTCGAAGGATGCGTCATTAAACCGGGGACGGGGGGTGTTGCAGTCTTCTTGCCTTTTGGGACCATATCTCCTGTGCAAAAGTCCTGGGCTGGAAGCAATGAGAGGTGTGCGCGTGGCTGCACTTTAAATATGGCGCCTGGCGTGATGAAACGGCGAGGTGATGGCATGGCGGGTGAATAAGAGCCCGCCCGCCATTGAAACGGTGTGCTTCCCAGGAATGCATAGTTAACGAGGTGGGATTGGGACGATACGGCGTGAAAAACCACCATTGCAGGTAAAGTATCCTTTTTCCCGCTCGCTGCTGCACTTAGTGCAAATCTGGGACCAATACGCCCAACATCTCACTGGAAGATGGTGTTCTGCTTGCTGGAGCCAGAATAATCATACCCAAATTGATGCAGGAAGAACGTCTCTAGAAGATACATGAAGGCCATATGGGAATGCAGAAGCATAAGCTCAGAGCCAGATCAGCTGTGTACTGGATAGGCATCTAAAGAGGTATTGAAAAAATGGCATCTACATGTAATGTTTGCAACAAGTATAGAAATACACAGCAGAAAGAGATGATAACTTCTGAAGTACCACCCAGGCGATGGCATACTGTGAGTGCTGATTTATAAACGCACTGAAGAGTGGTACCTCGTCGTTGCAAACTATTACTCAAAGTTCCCCTTTATCCGAAAGGTGAAAGATTTAAGAGCTACCACAATCATATCAGCAGTACGAGTTCTGTTCACTGATCAAGGGATTCCTGAAAGAAGAATTTATGACAATGGATCTCAATTCACCTTCAGAGAATTTAAGAAATTCACTGAATGGTATGGGTTCAACATATCACCACATTACCCAAGGGGACACGGGTTTATAGAAAAACATGTCCAGATGGTCAAAAGAACACTCACAGAATGCCAAGACAAAGAATGACTCCAAGCTTGCCTCAGTGTCAGTCCAAGCTACACCTCTCAAGGCTGATATGAAATCACCTGCAGACATACACAGATATAGACAAATCTGCCAAGCAAGATACACCCTCCAAATGACCAGGAGGAAGATAGACAACAACTCAATGATGCACAAATAGAAGGAGGTTAACACTGCAACAAACATACTAAATCCCTGCCTGAGGTGTTGAAAGGACAAACTATATATGTACAGGATCCAATCATGAAAACCTGGAACCCAGCAAAAGTTATTGGTGAAGCTGAGATTCCAAGGTCCTACATCATTGAGACTGTAGCCAGTAAGTAAATGAGAAGGAACAGAGTGCATATTCGATCTACACCTGAGCTGGAAAATAAGAAAAGATCATCAAAAACACCAGCAACATCATTAACCAGTGAGACAATATCAACAGCATCAGCAACAAGTGGCGCAACATCAACAACTTCACTAGCATGTGACACAAACAACATTAGCGACATCAAGCATGACTCCCACAACACCAGGAGCAACAAGCACAACATTGCCTGTGCAGCATGCTAACTCATCATGGACAGCGATGAATGCCAAAACTACAAGATAAGTACAGAACACCTACCATCTATGTGATACTATGAATAATGTTTTTATAAAAGAAAACAAGCCAGAATAGAAGCTAAAGTCTTCAGTTTAATTATAAAAGTCCATTGTTAATCTTCTTTAGTTAGATATATATTTAAAAAGTTAATGATTGGAACAGTTATATTGACAGAGGGGTACTTTTTAAAAGAAAGAGTGATGTTATATTGTTTATTATTTGTAATGAAATAGGAACTAATTGTTATGATAATGCACATCCAGGGTGCCACATTTACTGCTGCATTGCAGTCAAGTGCCGAACAACAATGTATCTGTAATGGCTTGATGGAGTGGACAGGTTTCAACAAGAAACAACTAAACTTTATGACAGAGATTTTTCAAGTGCTACATGCTCAATCAGGACTCTCGTCTGGAAGCCCCAACCCCCGGATTGCCCACACTTAGGGCTCACTGGTTGGAGCTTTAACAGAACATCACATGACCCCTGATAGACAACAGGAGGGGCTATACCCTCAGTTACCACATTTCCTCCCGCTTTAGTTTTTGCATGATTTCTATTAACAGGGAAACATTTAAACATCCAACAACATATGCATAGATACAATTTCAGGTGATTAAAGATCAAGTCTCTGAGGTGCTCTCTTTATAAGGCTAGAGCAGTGTAGCTCTACTTCTCTACAGAGTAGAACCTCTACTTGAGGCTCCTCAATAGGATCGACAGGATCTGGAACTGCAGCATCAGACACACCATTGGAATATGGCAGTTCAGGGTTTGGCAACTCTACAGAGACATTGGGCACGCCTATTATAGGTTGATCAGTCACCTCAGGAATTGATTTGACATTAATCACAGGCAAGATAGTTGGTTGTTGGAATGTCTCTCTGGCACAAATATGTTCTATGTGCTTATGGATGATTCTATCTCCCATTTGTACTTGGAAAGTTAGTGGACCAGTCTCTGAGACAATGGTTCCAGGAGCCCAACAGGGTCCACTACCTAGTCAGCGATGCCCACATCACATAAATTAATTTTAAAAAAGCCTTCGTAGCTCTTCTTTGAACTGTTTCCATCATTTGAAAGTCTTCTTTGTGTTTTGGCAACTAGAACTGGGTGCAGTATTTAAGGCACAATCTGAACAGAACAATATACATTCTGATGATAAGTTCCTCTGACTTATTTCATTGTTTTGGCTATGTAGTTGAGCATCCCATTGGTTTGTTGATTGCTGCCTTTCACTGGTTAGACATTTTTCACATCAAGTCAATTAAAATTCCAAGGTCTCTTTTCAATTAATCCTTAGCTATTTCAACACTTGTTCATGTTGCATCGAGACAAGCATTTCTGTTTAATTAGGTCATGAGTTTGCCAATCTGATAGTGTACCAATTATTTTTATTTGTAAGTCATTGGTCAAAGGAGAAATATTAGCCAGGGTAACTCACTGTTCTTATTCATTTTGTGGCAGGGGACCTTGAACTTGGAACAAGCCAATGCTTGATGTCTATTTTCAAGAATGGGTCCTACAGCGATGAAGCATTCCCATGGTGTTGCAACTGAATGTCAACCGGGGTTATGTGTTCAAGCCCTGAAATGAGGCTTTGAACACATGGTCTTCTGACTTGGAGATCAGGTTGCGACTAGTTGAGATGACACTTGGGCTTTCGCTTTCAGATCAATCGCATGACTGCTGCCATCTAAAGAACTCCATCTAATTTAATTTAATGTAGACAAGAAATGCACCCTTCAGAGGGGCTAGCAGTGCCATCAAATTGAGAATCTTTAAAGGTCAGCTTAGTTTCTGTAATAGTCACACTGTTGTATAGCAAACTGTTCATTAACACATGAGTAACCTATGCATTACTTAATATTCATAATGAGTATGATTTCTAAGATAATGTTTATAGTCCCTGAGGATATCACTTAACATCCTCCGCTCTTATGGACACTGCTTCTGAACCGTCTTGAAAAACATTGCTGAAATGATGAGGGACCTTTAATTAATGCAGTCATTAGCATTAGCAATGTTATCTGAGCCCACTCAGCCAATTTGAGTGAAAAGTAATTGTTTTCTCTATGTGCTACTATTTCCTATAGCCTTTTCTGCATACTTAATTGAATTGTTGAAAAATAATTGGTTTTAATGCTAAACATGCACCAGCTACAGTTGCAAAAGTAGATCCACATCTCAAAAAAAGTTGTCAGGAGAAAGAGACTGTTGATCTATAAATGCGAACGAGGTTATTTAAACTGCATGATGCCACTGTGAAATAGCAGAAAATGAAAGGAAACAGCAGCCACTGATTGACTAGAGAGACGATTCATATTTCTTTGATTCACTAAATAGAAATGTATCTTTTTCAGTAACTTGTCTACATATTATTCAATAATATTTTTAGAATTACGAGCTCGTGCCTCTTACACAGCCACTTAAGCAAGCTTTGAGCTCACACTGCAGAAATTGTAATACGTGTTTACTTCTGAAACTAATCTCCATCATGAAATCATAAATTTTTTATCTTTAGCCCATCAGTTACCAGTAAGAATCAAATGAGTAAGCCAGAAAAATGATTATGCAATGATGTTCACTGACCCTTCTTCATGCAAGGATGAAGAAACCATTTTGACAAAAGTGATTCATAGCTGACCCTGCTGTGACTTCAGCTGTGTGTAATGGGTCGCTTCAACCCATCATCGGTTGATGGCTGCAGCTGTGTTTCTGCACCGTCTTCAGAAATAATGCAAAGGTTTGGCTTCTTCCTTTTCTTCAGGGTGCACTATAAATAGAGACCTGCCGTTCTGGCTCTGTGACTTGTGATCACTGAGCTCTCTTATATATTCAGTATCTCACTATTCCAGGAAAATAATTTTCCAAAGGTAAGCGCATGCCTGGAAATGGTTTTGTTACGTTATGCAGTTGAATGGGGAAAAAAATGCAGCATAGAAAGGATGATGCTGAATTCTTCAACAAAATCAACAATAACTTGTATTTATATAGCGTCAAAGTGGTAAAACACCCCAAAGGAGCATTGTTAAGCTATACTTGACACCGAGGCACATAAGGAGATATTAGGGCAGAGCTTGATCAAGGAGGTAGGTTTTAAGGAGCATCTTAAAGAAAGAAAGATAGATAAGGAGGCAGGGAGCTTTAGGGAGGGGGCTCCAGAGCTTAGGACCTTGGCTGCAGAAGGCTGCTGTGACATTACTCAAGCTAGATCAATTCCTTCTCTATGTTTGTTATTATGTAAACCAAGTATTCTCTTGTACCACTGGTCTTAACAGCGCAAAATTGGGTTGTCTTCAGTTCTGCAATATATTGCTCCATTAAACCAAGAATGGAAACATCTTTCCCCTTACAGGGAACTGCTTTGATGAAACTCTGTTCACTGTTTGCGAATACACAAGAGTGACATTGATCAGGAAGACCACTGGCTCGTCTGTCCACCTTATACTCACCCCGCAATATGTAACAGGCTCTTCAATGAGGTTTTCACAAACAATGCTTTTCAGAGTGCCTGCTTGCTTTTTGGATGGAAAAATAAATCTTGAATTTACCATTCAAATCATTTGGACTTAGACCTCTTGTCCTACTCTCATGATTTATCTTTAAGCAGTGAACTGAGTTTGCTATTTCCAGACTATTTAATCTCTTTTCCACTTTTAAAGGATCTCTTGTATTCACCTATTATCAAGATTCAAAAGGTTCAGTTCCTCCAACCTTTCTAGTGTAAGGATTCAGCTTTATTGTTCTTATCTGCTTTGCCTCCTGGTAATGAAGGCACAGTCAGCAATGAGGAACGATGAAAATCAGGACTACTCGAGACCAACGACAACTTATATTTATATAGCGCCTTTAAGGTAATGAAACATCCCAAAGCTTCGTAGGGTGACAATGTAGGTTAGCAAGCATGGGAATAATGGGTGAGTGGGACTTGATGCAGGTTAGGGTACAGGCAGCAGAGTTTTGTGCAACTTCAAGTTTATGGAGGGTACAAAGTGGGAGCCAGGCAAAGAGTGTTTTGCAATGGTCAACTCTATGTAGGGTTAGCAAAGGGTTTCAGCACCAGATGAACTGAGGCAAGGGTGGAGTCAAGCAATGTTCCAGGGACTGAAATAGATCTCTTACTGATCTAGTATGTAGTCAGAAGCTCGCCTCTGGGTCAAATATGGCACCCCAAGTCTGCGAACAGTCTGGTTCAGCCTCAGACATTTGCCAGGGAAAGGGATGGAGTCAGGGGCTAGAGAAGGCAATTTGTGGTGAGGGATGAAAATAATGGCTTCAGTCTTCCAAATATTTAGTTGGAGGAAATTTCTGCTCATCCATTATTGGATGTCAGACACATGCTTTATAAGTAATACACTGGCTATACATGTAACTTGTAAAGATAAAGAAGGGGAAATTTTATTTCCATTTGCTTTGATGATGCAAATATTTGTAGTAGAATATGCCTTCATGATAACTTGTTTGCTAATAATTCCCCTCCCCACCCCCTCCAATTTTTCTCCAGGGAAGAAAAGGGACCAGCTCACCATTTTGACATTGTTCGCAAGTAGGTGGCATATTTTAACATTACTTACATCAGGATTGTTCTGTGAAGTAATTTGCACCTTGAATACTGTGCCCAATGTTTGACCACTAGAAGGCATTCAGATCCTGGAGGCAATGCAGATAAGAGCAACAAAGCTGAATCTTCACATCAGATAACTGCATTAGAAAGGTTGGAGGAACTGAACCTTCTGAATCCTGATAGTAGGTGAATGCAAGAGATCCTTTAAAAGTGGAAAATATATTAAATAGTCTGGAAATAGCAAACTCAGTTCACTGCTTAAAGATAAATCATGAGAGTAGGACAAGAGGTCTAAGTCCAAATAATTTGAATGGTAAATTCAAGATTTATTTTTCTATCCAAAAACAAGCTGACACTCTGAAAAGTATTGTTTGTGAAAACCTCATTGAAGAGCCTGTTACATATTATGGGGCGAGTATAAGGTGGACAGACAAGCCAGTGGTCTTCCTGATCAATGTTATTCTTGTGTATTCACAAACAGTGAACAGAGTTTCATCAAAGCAGTTCCCTGTAAGGGGAAAACTTTTTCCATTCATGGTTTAATGGAGCAATATTACTAAAGGCAATATATTGTAGAACTGAAGACAACCCCTTTTCTCCCTGTTAAGACCAGTGATACAGGAGAATACTTGGTTTGCATAATGACAAAGATAGAGAAGGAATTGATCTAATTTGGGTAATGCCACAGATGCATTTGCTTTCCTCTAACCTTAGTTTGTTACAGGGGTGCGAGAGAACTGAAACTCTTGTCCCCTTCCCTTAGTGTACATAATCAGTGTGTGTTTTGAAAAGGAAGATGAGTGTGTTTTCTTAACCCTTGACTATGTAGACAATTTGAATAATCAGAAGCAAGCTTTTCATGGACTTAAATGAAGATGATTGTTTATTCATGAGCTCACCCTGAAATCTAATGTGTGCACACACACACACATGTACACAGACACGTACACACGCTTGAGGAAAAATACAGTTAAAGAGAATAGTGCACTTTTGCAAGTTGTAAACAAAAGAATAGTTCATAATTCATGGATTGGCTTGTCTTGGAAAACACACAGTGCAGGCCTGATGAAGAAAAGGGTTTTCACTCCTGAAGTGTAGTTAGGTGAATTCACTAGCCAATAGTCATTTACCTAATTCATTACTGAATCTCACAAAGAGATAGATTTTCTGCAGGTCATTAAGTTAATAACTTATATCTCATTACAAGGAGGTCATTTACTTGTATTGGTGGACTTGAAAAGGAACAGGCTTGGAGATCTTACAATGTTATTGTCTCCAGTTCCTAATGCATACATTTTGCTGCCCTTTCTGCTCCTACTGTTCTGTTATGTGCAAACAGCACTTAAAGATTAAATAGGGAAACAAACATGGCTGCCTTACTATGTGGTTTCTCACAGTTCCCCTTTTCAAATATGGTGTTGGGTTTATATTTCTTAGTGACAACCTGGATTATTGTTTGCAGACATTCACCTTAGGGGTATGAGCCAAGTCATCTTAGTTTCAGAATGACCCATTCATGTCAGAAAATATCTTTTTGGGTGGTTTCAGGAGATAGGTAGTAATACCTCTTCTGGAATGTGTCCTTTTGCCCTTTCAAGACAGTGTGGCAGTTTATGTTTTAAAAGTTATGGGTATGACATGCCTTTACTGGGCATGGCAAGTATTTTGGGCTGCAATTAAGATTTTCCTATTAAAGTAAAATCACTACAGGATTGCATTGTTTATGTAACGGGGTGTATTAATACTGATAGTGTGTTGCTTCATGTAGATGTTAAGGCAGCTATAGATTGTCACTAACCTAATTCCTCATCATGCTAACAATGGCAAATTCCAACTCTTCCTTCTGATTAAATTTCTTGGTGACAAAAGCTAAGGTTTGAATAATGGTGGAACCTCTCATAAGTTAGCTTTTCTTGCCAGGCAACCTAACTAATTAGATTCTAAAGGCCAGAATTTTGTCTCCCAATGGAGTTGTGAAACACTGATCTTAGTTTTTTTTTGCTTCTGCTATGCCACTCCATGCCATTTTTGCGTGTTACTTTCATGGGTCAGGAGTACCTCTTCCGAAGTCGGTGTGTCCATTATGAAGACCACATGAAAATTGGAATATTTCCTCCTACACACAATTTTCATGTGTTGGTGTGGGTTTTGGAAGCCCTATAAAAACACACCTCCATGGAGAGTTTGTAATCCCTGGGGAAGCCTGCGAACATTGTAAAAGGTAAGTGTACAATGTTCCCATTGGTGGAAGGATTGAGAGCCAGAAAGCACAGATTTAAGGTAATTGGCAAAAATAACAATAGCAAAATGAGGAAAATTTGTTTCAAACAGCGAGAGGTTAGGATCTGGAATGCACTGCCTGAGATTGTGGTGAAGGCTGGGTCAATTGATGAAATTGGATCATTATCTGAAAAGGAAAAAAAATGCAGGGCCACAGGGAAAAGGCAGAGGAGTGGCACAAGGTGAATTTCTCCATCAGAGGAGCAAAACAGGCACAATGGTCTGAATAACCATTCTATGGCCGGGATTTTCCATGCCAGCCAGCATGGGGCGTGTTCGGTGGCGCAAGCAGACATTGTGGCTAGAAGGCCAAAAATCAGTTTCACGACGTCGTGAAACCAGTTTGCGATCGTCCACTCCACCCGTTGATGGCAGGCCACGTTCCCTGCCATCAGATGCCGGGAACCTCATTGTAATACATCATCATATTATTACAAGGCAGGCCTGTCGGACTCATCCCTCCCCCACACCCCCCGCCTGTTGGAACGTCTGCGCAGGTCGGCGGGAAAACACACCGGTGTGTTTCACAACAGCATATATAAGGCATGCACTTGGCAGGCTGCACTTCAGTTGGGGCTTCAAGGTTTGTTTGCCTACCTTGCTTCGGTCAGCACTCACAGTCATCAGCACCAGGCTTCTCAGACAACACCACATCACTTTTAGGGTGTTCACGGGTAGGTCTCTACCTACCAGGTCAGCCATACGTGGGTGATATTTTAGCAGCTGCAGGACTAGGGCTTGATTGGGGAAGTGGGGGGGAAGTGGCCTCAGGCAAGGGAAGAGGCTGTAGGACAAGAGATGTACTGGGGAAGGAGGGAATCTCAGGGTGTGTGTGGAGGGCACATGTTGATGTGTACAAGTGGCCTCAAGGTGGTGAGGGCTGAGGAGGCAGCCTCCAGAGGAGATGAGGCCAGATAGACATGTGAGGGCTGTTCTTTCGAGTTATCAACAGTCACAGATTGCAACTCTTTCGAGTACAATCACAGTTCTTAGTTTCCGGGAGTGGGACATGAACACACAGCCCTCTGACTCAAAGGCGAGGGTGCTATGAACTGAGCCACAGCTGACACCTCATGTGAGGGTTGTTAAAGAAGGAAACAGTTAAAGAAGTTCAATTGCTAATTATTAGGTTGTTTAAATAAGCACCCATTTGGTTGTATAAAGGAGATAACAGCTGAGGCTAGTGCTGTCTGTGGAGAGTTTTATGACAAGCAATAAAACTCTGTCTGAAGGAGTCGGTCTTGGTTTTCATTTATAAACAATTATTGGAGCTTAACAGTGATAGCAGAGATTGGTTGCTGCTTGTAAGTAATAGATTGGCAACTAAGCTTTCTTCAGACAACAGACTGTATTTGGAATTAACTTTATGAGCAGAGTGGTTTGGGGGAGAAAAAGGAGAATGGCTGAATCAAAATGTAGAGTTTTGGGGTATGATTACCACCGATGTTTTCTGAGAGTGAAGCCTATGAGCCATGGAAGAATGAAGTAACTATGTGGACATGGGTTACCTCCTTGCCAAAGGGAAAAAAAGGAATGGCCTTGGCACTTTCATTAGCATACAAAAGCAAAATAAGATGCAAAGTATTTTTGGAGTTGGAGACTGAGCATTTGAACACGGATGAAGGTTTGGAAACATTATTAGATTTTTGGATAAGATCTATCAGAAGGATGACTTATTAAGTGCCTATGAAGCATGGTCCAATTTTGACAAATTTAGAAAGTTGGAAGAAAGTTCCATCTAAGATTGCATAATGGAATTCAGTAGGCTATATGCAAGATTGCAAACGTTCCGTCTAGAAATTCCCCATTCGGTGTCGGCGTTCAAGTTACTAGACTGTGCCAAAGTATTAAAAATGGACAGGCTTCTAGTTCTAACGGGAGCTAAGTTTGCAGAAAGACACACACTGCTAGAACAGATGTCAGAAGCTCTAAAAAAAATTCTTTGGAAAACATTCCTTTCTGGCAGCATTCATGGCGCAAATGGGTCATTTGCCATAAGACAGAAAATGAAGGATACAATGTTAATGGGATGGCGAAATCGTCTGGAAACAGGACACAGGCATCAGTACAAAAGGAGATTTGTAACTAGAAACAATGGGGACAGAAACACCTTAGACAATTTTGGCAGGAGAAAAGAATTAAGGATTTACGGCAAAAGAATGAACCCCAGAAATGCCCAGGGTGTAGTCAATCGGTGTTTTAGATGCGATTCAAAATAGCATTATGCAATGAACTGTCCTAAGTGATATAATAAGGTGTTCGAAATTAAACATGAGACAGAAGACTCAGAAAATGGAGATATTGACCAAAGAGAGGGCATTGTATTAATTACAAGAAGTTTCATCCTGGTGTTGAATGACTTGGTGGCAGAGTCCTTCAACTGTGTGGTGCTAGATAGCAGATGCACATCTACAGTCTGGAATAAATTTGTTAAAATGCTACCTGGGCTCCTTAAATGCCAAGGACGAGAATAAGGTTAAAGAATTTGAGAGTTCCACCAGTTTTAGATTTGGAGATGATAATACCCTAAAATCTTTAAAAAGGGTCGTGATTCCCTGTAAGATAGCTGGAGTCTATCATTTCATCAGTACTGATGTAGTGTCTAATGAAATACCGTTACTGTTGAGCAGACCGTCGATGAAGAAAGCGCAAATGAAACTGGACATGGAAAATGACAAGGCCATTGTATTTGGAAAACCTGCGGATTTACAATTTACACAATCTGGACACTACTGTATTCCTTTAATGAAACCTAACTTTTCTACTAAGGTGATTAAAGAAATGTTATCAGTGACAGGGGATAGGAATTTGGAAGACAAACAGCAAATTGTGTCAAAATTGCATCGGCAGTTTGCCCACCCTTCTCCAAGATTAAACATTTTGCTAGGGCTGGAGGGTGCACGAAACTTATAGAGGAGATAAGCAATAGATGTGGTATGAAATACAGAAGGACACCGTCATGGCCAATAGTGAATCTACCTTTAGCGAGGGATTTCAATTAAGTTGTGGCGATGGATTTAATGGTGTGGGATAAAGAAAATAATGTTTTTATTTCATATTTCATAGATTTGGCAACAAGGTTCAGCTAGTCAACAATAATATACAGTAAAGAAAATAATTGTGGATCAAGTAATGGAGAAGTGGATAAGGATTGGATTGGGACAACCAGCGAAATTCCTCACTGATAATGGAGGGGAAATTTGCTAATGACGAGTTCTAGGATATGTGCGAAAACATGAATATAATAGTTATGAATACAAGAGCTGAAAACCCCTTTAGTAACGGAGTGTGTGAAAGGAATCACACAGTTATAGATGAGATGCTTCATAAAATATTGGCAGGAAGATCAAGCTGTAAGTTAGCATCAGCTCTAGCATGAGCTGTCCATGCCAAGAATTCACTGCAGATGATCGGGGGCTACCATCCATATCAGTTGGTTTTTGGTAGAAACCAAAAAATACCTTCAGTCCTGAGTGATCATCCCCCAGCTTGGGAGGGAACTATGATTAGCACGACCTTTTCTAAGCATTTAAATGCAGTACATGCAGGTAGAAGAGTGTTCCTCAAAGTCGAAGTTTTGGAAAGAATTCAGCGAGCTCTAAGATACAATGTACGACCATCGGAAACTATTTTCAGTCAGGGAGACATGGTATACTATAAAAGAAAAGGACTTAACGAGTGGAAAGGCCCGGGAAAGATGGCAAAACAGCCACTTTACAACATGGGAACCAGACTATCCGGGTACATTCATCAAGGTTAGTTGGCGCAGACTACAAATCTGTGGGTTCGGAAAGTGTTATAGGAAGGGATGAGGAACCATGTACTTCTGATGCCCATATGTTGCATGAGGACCAGGTAGCTGAAGCTGACAGGATATCTGAAGAACGACACAGTAATTTGGACGAAGGAGATGAAGCGATTTATCCTAGAGGACAACTGCTGAAAGCTGGCACTAAAGTTACATTGGGGCCAGTCAATGGCGAGATGTGACAATTGTAGGTAGAGCAGGAAAGGCCACTGGAAAATATAAAAACTGGCTAAATGTATGAGATAAAAGACAGGAGGTTAGGCCTATGGATTGGAAACATTAAGTACAAAAATGGAAGGTGCTAACGCAATTTCAGTTCAGGCAGTGGGTCTGGGAGTGAACATGTCTCTAGGAAGAGATCACAAGCTATTGAAAGAATATCTATAAATGGGAGAGGGAGATCAAACAGTAACAGTCTGGGGTGTGGTTGAAGGCAGGATAGTAGCTTAAGAAGGTAGCTTAACAAGGTCAAGGTATATGGCACAGACTGGTAACGCTACAAGGAACAGAAGCCCATGTGATCAAGAAGTCTTAGTAGCTTCAAACAAATTAGGTGATAAATTAATAAAGGATACCAAACAGTGAGAACTACATAGTTGGAAAGAATTTGGGGTATCCACAAAGGTACCAGATGGGGGACAACCAGCTCTGTCTCATAGATGGATATGAATGGAAAAGGTGGTTCTTGATGGGACTTATAAAGCCAAAGGCAGGCTAGTGGCATGAGGGTTTGAAGAAAATTTGGGTGACCAGGATATAAGAGTAGATTCACCTACAGCAGGGAAAGTTATGCAGAAGATATTTTTAGCTCTATTAGCAACAAATGCTTGGGAATGTAAGTCCATTGATATTAAAGCTGTTTTTTTTTGCAGGGACACCAACTTCAAAGGAAAGGTTTTCTCCGTCCACCAAAAGAGGTGCCAATTACAGAAGGACTCTCTGGAAGCTAAATAAATGTGTATACGGTTTAAATGCAGCCTCCAGGATTTGGTATTTCTCAGTGATGTCAGTTTTGTTAAAGTTGGGCTGTCTTCAGTTGGAAGCAGACCGGCAATGTTTTATTGACACCATGGAGGGAAACTTGCAGGCATCTTTATGATGCATGTAGATGATTTTTTGTGGGTTGGTAATAGCAAATTTGAAATGGTTGTCATTAATGGGCTCAGAACAGAGTTTAAAATTGGAAGTCTGGCTTCTGGCGTGTTTAAGTAGATTGGATTGGAAATCAAGCAGAGTGGATCACATGTCCTTTTTACATCAGCAGTCCTATTTAGAGAATGTCAATCCCATTGCAATTAGTTGTATAGGGCCTCGCAGGAAGGTATAGTGGCTTCTGAAACAGAAAGAGGAACTCCAAAGTGTAATTGGGCAACTCAATTGGTTAGGCAAACAAACAAAGCCAGGCATCAGTTTTAAAGTTTTGGAATTGAGCACTAAAATGAATGATCCAAAAGTTGAAGAATTCATTCAGGCAGAGAAAACATTGACAAAATTAAAACTGGAGAAGTGTGTTCTGAAATTCCCATCTTCGGGTGATGTTGGAAAAATGAAACTGTGTTCAGTGATGCGTCCTATGCAAATCTATGTGACAGATTTTTGAGTGCGGGAGGATTTGTAATATTTTTCATGGGGGATGAAGGCAAATGCTGTCCTTTGGCATAGGAATCAAAAAAGATACGAAGAGTTGTGAAAAGTACGTTAGCAGCGGAGACTCTCGCCCTTGTTGAGGCGGTAGGTATGGCATTCTTTAAATTAAAGATACTGGCAGAAGTTTTGAATAGAAAAGGGTATTCAGGAAGAGTACCTAACAAATGTCTGATAGATAACAAGTCACTTTGGGAAAATGTTCACTCTACAAAGTGCGCTAATGAGAAGAGAGTGCAAATTGACATTGCAAGCTTAGAACAGATGCTCAAGAATAAGGATATTGCCAAGATCAAATGGATTGACAGCAGCTACCAATTATCTGATTACTTCACCAAAGGAGGAGTGAGCTCTAAGAAGTTACTAGGGATCCTCAAAGAGGGACATATTTTTCTTTAAGAAAAAATACTACTTTTGTGTGGATCTAGGTGTATACATGTGTATTTTTTTAAGGAGGGGGATAAGGTCAATTTATTGAATGAAAAATATACATTGATGTTATTACTTTTTTTTGCAATTATATACACACTGTTACTTTCTTTTTAAGAAGAGGGGAATCTGTTAGGGAAGGAAACAGATAAAGAAGTTCAATTGCTTATTATTAGGTTGTTTAAATAAGTACCCATTTGGTTGTATAAAAGTAATAACAGCTGAGACTAGCTCTCTCTGCGGAGAATTTTATGACAAGCAATAAAACTCTGTCTGAAGGAGTCTGTCTTGGTTTTGGTCTTCATTTCTAAACAACTATTGGAGATTAACAAGGGTGTGTGAGAGACTGGGTGGTGATGTCCCTTTAGCTGGCAGTGAGTGAGATGCCAGTGAATGTGTGAGATTAGTGATGAGATGGTTGCCATACCCTGACTGCATGGATGAGATCATTCATCCTCTATCTGCATTGGATGGCCAACCTCTTCTCTGCAACTTTGGCACTGATTACGACTGCCATCACCCACTAAGCCGGAATGGTAATGTAGCTGTGCCTCCTGCAGCCAGAGAGGGGGTAGAAGGCATCACAGTGGGTCTACACAGCATCCAAAAGGTGCATGAGGCAGCAGTCATTTTGCCTTTTGGTGCAATGTTGTCTTTGCTGCAGTCCTGGGCTGGAAGCACTGAATGTGGCCGCACTTTAAATGTGGTGCCTGGCATGATGAAGCAGCGAGGTGACGGTGTGGCAGGGGAATTGGAGCCCGCCCACTATCAAAATGGTGTATATCCCAGGAATGCATAATTAAGGCGCCAGGTTTAGGACAATACAGCATGAAAATCCACTATTTGAGTCGACGGGTAAAACATTGCTTTTCTCGCCCGCTACCACAGTTCGTGCAAATCTGGGACGATTCTGCCCCATGATTCTATGTTTTGATACCTTTACATGTCACTATTAGATGCTGTATTGTAATGTAGATGTATTTTTAATGCAGAGATTCATCATAAGGATCTGTCCTACAAAGGTACCTTGCTCATTACACTGACCGCAATTGTACAAGTGTTGTCATGCATTATAGTACTTTTTCCATTTGAAAAAATGCCATAATGCATTAAAAAATGTAAAGAAAATGTCCTGTCAGCCTCTGCTATCATGTTTTGTGCAGTGATTTAAAAAGGCTGACAGCTCTGCTTGTTTAAAAAAAAATCTTGCATTTTAAAGTTGAAAAAAATCTCTGCACCTACTGTTCTCCATTGATTGCCAAGCACTCTGCTTTGAAATGGAAATGGGATATTATTATTTTCTGTCAGTTTCTGACAGTGTAGGTGGATGATTTTGTTATGATGGCTATAGCTATTATGAATGTTTGATTGGGTTCAAAAACTGAATAATTTCAGCTTTGGAGGTTGCCTTTTCATCCAAGGACAAATATGTCTTTGTGGTTTCATGTTTGTTTACAAACCCTAATATGCATTTAAATCATTACCTTTTTTTTGTACTGGAGTGGTTTTGTTTCCTTCTAGTATCAAGGATCATGAATTTTAATTTGAGGTTTTATTAGGTTTAGTGGTTTAATTTTTTCCAACGTTTTAAAAAATAATTCCTATTGCTATTGCATGGCTCCTGAGGACTGTACGCGGTGCATACTGGTTGGGTGGCTATGGAGAATACATGGGTGGTCATGGAGGATCTGAGGGGGCACAAGGCGGCATGGGTGATCTGAAGGGGCATGGGTTGAACGGGACTAGATGGGGAATAAGTGGTGTAGTTTAGGGGGCCCTAAAACGATGTTGTGAGCTGTCTTCTAACAAGCCTGCCTCCGCACATACGTTCCTCCAGCACTCCATCGCAGCTCGCAAAATGCATTGCAAACCAGATCCCTGTGTGAAAAGACAACATTCCCACAACAAGTCACACATGGGTCGGGTGTGCATTTAGAAGGCACAAAAATACGTAGGTTGCGATTTCCCGAGCCTACAGCTGAATCTGGCCCTAACAGTTTTCTCCTTTCTCAGTTTACGTGAGAATGCATCCTTATATTTGCCTAACCCTTCATTTCAACTCTTGGCTGATCCCCAAATGAGATTTCCAATTTTGACTATTCCCTACCAGCTGTTGAACTTCACTTGCTGTAAACCTTTGTGTTGTTTACCACACTCTTACTCCTGACAACTTCTCCAACCTGGTATTAATAGTACTAACTTGTTCTGCTGAGTCAATCTTTTTGCTGAGGAGTCTTTAGCCTCTGGAAACACAGTTGATGTTGCCACAAAATGTTTGGGAACAGGTATTTTTGCTATGACATTACCATCACCATGAGTGAGGAAAGTTAATGTTTCACAGAGGGCAGGATTTCTACACAAAGAGTGGCAAGTCAAACTGACATTTACCCCTATCGTTGCCATAAGGAAATTCATGCCCAATGTGCTTGCATTAAAAAGCAGTTATGGAGTATTATAAAGGCTGAAAATAATTCCAAATTGCTCTGCAGCAATAATTATTTTTGAACTGAAGACACTCTGTGGATGATGGAGTGTATGTGAAACTTTTTAAATGTAAAGGATTGGATTTTGATTGTGGAAGGTGAGGGCTTACCCACCAGTGGAAGTGAACCATGATATTTTTGCCACAGGTATGGTCCCTTGCCGGTGCTAAGACCCAATTTTAAAATAATCAAATGGGACATTCTGGTGATTATAATGCATAATCAGTTAGACAAGGTAGTCAGAAATCTCAGAGCTAACATATGCTAAAACTAAAAATAATTATTGGGCATTATCTACTCTGGTAGAAAGATACGAGGCTGAAATTTAAAGTAGGGGTGAGGCTCCTGCCCAGTAGCATAAAAAAAAAGTTGGCTGGTTTGCCCCATACCCATTTAATAGCCTTTGGCCTAGTAGTTGGCTTCAGGTGGGCCTTCTGCTCCCATCCGGGAGTCAGTCCCGTTTGAGAACTGCCAGCCACTCTTACCCCAGCAGCACCAGTGTTCGCAATGGCCACTGCTGTGACTGCATACTGTGTATCATGTTGTCACCATGTTTTGATGAGGTTTTATTGTTACCATGTCTCATTATCTTACCAAACCTGATGAAGCTTTGCTTATCTATGATAGACTTTAGATAGTCAGTGTGTAGTTTTTCTTCAAACTATTGAGAGCTATTTACAAAGACCTCAGGATAAGCACATGGTTTCTAAGATACAGACTGTTGTGTGTCCTGTTGTCTTGGAGACTCTTGGTCATCTGACTCTTGATGTCACTCTTACATGATTAACATCATCATGGTCTTATTAACATAACCATTAACTCATTACTCTGCACACAATCCCCTGAAGAAAAGGACCAGGTGCCCGGATGAAGGTAAATACGGAGCCTCGCATGGGGCCAGGCTGGCAGGGTGGAGAATGCTGGGGGGTGGGGGGGGCTCCAATGGGCACAAGGTGTCCAAGTTGCACCCAGTTTTGCAGCCATCCTACCCCTCCACCCCCCACTACATGCCAACCTGCCCCAACGGCTCTAAAATTCCAGCCATGATTTTAACCTTTCCCATTGTCATGTAGGACTGAAAAGACACATTTTAAATGTTGTGGTGTCAACAGTAGAATTTTACATAGTATTTACAGGGCAGAAACAATTTTATGCCTCACGCGAGCCTCCTCGCACCCTGCCCCATAAGCATATCCATTAGTTCCTTTCTCCCTCATGTATTTACTGAGCTTCCCCTTAAATGCATCTGTTATTCACCTCAGTTACTCCTTGTGGCAGGGTGTGCCACATTCTAACCACTGTCCAGGTAAAGAAGGTTCTCCTGAATTTACTTTGGATTTAATCATGATTATTTTACCTTAATGGCCCCTAGTTCTGGTCTCCTTGGCAGGTGGAAATAGTTTCTCTACGTCTACCCTATCAGGCCCTTTCATAATCTTAAAGACCTTTATCAGGTCACCCTCAGTCTTTATTCTAGGGGCAAGTTTAGATCCACTATAAATACCTTGTCAGGTTCACTGGCATCATTTGCTATTATACGGGTTACCATTTCCTTTATATGCTAACTTTGGTTCACACCCTTCTCAATGTCTACTTATATAACCATGGAAATGTAATCATACCTTGCTCTTTATATAGGATTTAGAGATGAGTTCCTGTAGTAGGGCATCTAACGGCATCTACCATTAGTTAGACTTGCTCTTTCACTTATAGATTTTTCTTTTTTTTTTGCGTGGCAATTAGCTAAAAGTACAAGCTGCTCATGTCACAACAAGGAAGACTGGGCATCTAGAACCTGAGAACAGGGCTTGCAACTGTGCATATCATTAATCAATCGTATTAAAGGATTGAGAAATTAACAGCACAAGGACTGAGAAGGAATTGTATATTGGAGTGTGTGAATTCAATGTCAAATTAAATACAGAAAGAGAAATAGAGAGGCAAGGAAAGATTGAATTGAGAGAGAAAAAAGATAGAAAGGAAAAGTTAGAAATAATAAATTTTACATTTTATATTTTTAAAATCTCCAACAATAATTAAAACCTGAAGGAAAGAGCTCTACCCTTGTAGTAATTCAGTTCCATGGCAAAGATCTGCACTGGCAGAAATTAACACTCATTACGTTGTCATAAAGGTGCTTGGACTGAAATGAACCAGGCATAAATATTGGTGGCATGTTTAATCCATATCTACCTCGCACTGTTTAGTCTTGTCCCTGGGCAAGGTTCCCCCAATTTGTTATGATCCTGGAAAAGATACCCCAAATTGTTACGCTCCCAGGTGAGGAAGAATGAACTGGCTCCCCTTCTTTATTCAACCCCCTCAGTTGGCCGCCACAAGGTTAATTTTAAAAAGGATCCTGTCCCTCGTGGATACCTTTTCCCAGTTCAAATGTATTTTTTAAAAGTTTTTAAAATTTTTTAAAAAGAACCAATTTAACCAGGCTTTCTTGAGTTAAAGAATGTGAGCTTATTAGCTACTAAACACGAGAAAAAAAAACACAACACACATACTCACAGATTAGAAATGAGAAGCAAGTCTAGAAATATGTTAAGGTATGCAAATCAGTCTTTGGCTGGTCTGTGAGGCGTAGCTAATGAAACATTGCAGCTGTAAAGTTGGATGACTCTGGTAGAGCTGACTTTGGGACAAATCAGCAGTGGGTTTGGAGATTCTTGGGTCTGCAGGTTAGCTGAAAGGAGCTGTCCTGTTTCCTTTCGACTGTGGCTTTGCTGACTTGTGACTTGTTTCCAGCAATCAGAGGGAGGACTTTTTTTTTTTACCTGCAAGCGCAGAGATCTCTTGTTGATGTTCTTCACCTGTGACTTCACAGCACACCCTCACATACCAGGCCTGGAGCACCAAAACTGGCACACAGAACTAGGGTTGCAGTTGGCTTTTTGACCTGTTTCTTGCGTATTCCTGGACGGGAAAAAAAAACATGTCATTCGCCCAGATCTGCTTTCGTTTCAACTCTCATCATGTCCACAGTCTGGGATATAACTCACAGGAGATGGATTCTGCTAAGGCAATAATCAACTTTCATTATCTCCGCAACCACAGGAGATTACAGTTCAGTTTTTGCGTTGCATCTTTTTCTTTGAAATGTCTCTGTTTGAAGTAGGCCTTGACACCTTTATGTAATGTGTAATCCACATAGGAATTTTCCAGCAAGTGATTACTTTACAGTCTCAGCCAGCCTTTACTCGTATGCCCTTTTTTTAAAAAAAAAGTCACATGTCTTACTTAAGTTCAATATTCCTGTAAGTAGGGATGAAGTAAAAATGGAAATTAGGAAAGCAAAGAGGATACGAAAAAATATTGGCAGGTAAAATCAAAGAAAACCCAAAGATGTTTTACCAGTATATTTAGAGCAAGAGAATAACTAAGGAAAGGGTAGGGCCTATCAGAGATATACATGGTAACTTGTGCGTTGATGCTGAAGATGTGGGCAGGTTTCTCAATGAGTACTTTGTCTTCATATTCACTAAGGAGTGGGATGATGCAGACATTCTAGTTAACCAGGAGGAGTGTGAAACATCAGATACAATAAGCATAGTGAGTACTGGAGTGACTGACATCCTTGAAGGTGGATAAGTCACCAGGGCTGGATGGATTGTACCCCATGGTGATAAAGTAAGCCAGGGAATTAAATAACAGGTCCTCTGAGGATCATTTTCCAATCCTCACTAGATACAGGCGAGGCTCCAAGGGATCAGAGACCTACAAATGTTGTACCATTATAGCAAAAGGGTGCAAGGGATAAGCCAGAAAATTATAGGCTAGTCAGTCTGACTTCAGTGGTGGGAAAATTATTGGAATCAATTCTGACAGGCAGGATAAACTGTCACTTAGAAAGGCAAGGGTTGATCAGGGACAGTCAGCATAGTTTTGTTAGAGGAAGATCATGCCTTACTAATCAAATAGAATTTTTTGAGGAAGTAACGAGGAAGATTGATGCGAGTAGTGCAGTGGATGTTGCCTACATGGATTTTAGTTAGGCGTTTGACAAGGTCCCACATGGCAGACTGGTCAGAAAAGTGAGATCCCATGGGATACAGGGGAAGGTGGCAAGTTGAATCCAAAATTGACTCAGTGACAGGAAGCAAAGGGTAATGGTCGATGGATGTTTTTGCGAATGGAAAATGGTTTCCAGTGGTGTTCCTTGTTGTATATGTTAATGATTTGGACATAAATGTGGGAGGTATGATTGGGAAATTTGCAGATGACACAAAAATTGTCCCCGTGTCGTTAATAGTGAAGAAGATAGCTGTTGTCTCCGGAATGATATCAATAGTTTGGTTGAGTGGGCAGAAAAGTGACAAATGAAACTCAATCTGGAAAAGTGAGATGTAATGCATTTGGGGAGGGAAAACAAAGCAAGGGAATACTCAATAAACAGGAGGATATTGAGAAGGGTTGAGGAAGTGAGAGACCTTGGAGTGCATGTCCAGAGGTCCCTGAAGGTGGCAGGGCAGGTGGATAAGGTGATAAAAAAAGCATATGGAATGCTCTCCTTTTTTGGACGAGGTATTGAATACAAAAGCAGGGATTTAATGACGGAACAGTATAAAACATTGGTTAGGCCACAGCTGGAATTTTGTGTACAGTTCTGGTCACCACATTATAGGAAGGACTTAATTACTCTGGAGCGAGTGCAGAGGAGATTTACAAGAATGCTGCCAGGGCTTGAAAATTGCAGCTATGAGGAGAGATTGGATAGGCTGGGGTTGTTTTCCTTAGAACAAAGGAGGCTGAGGGGTGACCTAATTGAGGTGTACAAAATTATGATGGGCCTAGATGGGATAGACAGGAAAGACTTGTTTCCCTTATCTGAGGGTCAATTACCAGGGAGTATGGATTTAAGGTGATGGGTAGAAGGATTAGAGGGGACATGAGGAATAACTTTTTCACGCAGAGGGTGATGGGCGTCTGGAATTCACTGCCTAAATCGATGGGTGAGGCTGAAATGCTCAACTCATGTAAAAGGTACTTGGAACTGCATCTGAAGCGCTGTAAACTGCAAGGCTACGGAGCAGTGCTAGAAAGTGAGATTAAAATGAGCAGCTTGTTTCTTTTTCTGGCCGGCACAGACATAATGGGCAGAATGGCCTCTTTCTGCACTGTAACTTTTCTATGGTAACTTGGTCTATTGGTCTGTGGTCATGACAACAGATACACCAACTGCATGTCATACAATGTATTTCCAATGGTGAGTCAAACAGCCAAATTCTGTTTTTGGAAAGCTAATGGTAGATCAGTGAAACTCAGACAGCAACTTCTGGATACTTAAGTTTGACTGCTTGTCTCTCCCTTGCCTTATGTACCATTTGCACATAAATAATGGTGTCCCTTTGACAGCTCATCATGGCCCATGATTTTCATGTGCATGCACACGTGCCTCTCCAGCTCATAAATGAACTGAGACAAAGTTCAGAAAGTGGAGGCTAAATAAGAATTGCTGATTTTGATCTTTTTATTTCAAAGACAGCAGACCAGTGCAGGGCAACATTCATCATGAAGATATGATTTTATACAGTTTAATCAATACAATTTAGATATGGTTTCATATGTAATCAAAAATAATGAATATGATATACTTTAGGAGAGATGGTGGCATAATGGTAATGTCACTGGACTAGTAATCCAGAGACCCAGGTGAAGTGTTACTACTTAACAATTAGAAATACACACACACAGACACACACACATACACACCACACACCACACACACACCCCTTTCTGTCTCTGAACCCCAGCTTCCTGTGTAAAGAACAGAAGGTTCCCTTATTCCTTATTCTACACCAGAGGACAATAAATTCAGGACTTAGCATACCCTACTGTCAGGTTTTAATATAACACTTACTTTTAACTAAAATGTCCTTTTTACAAAAAAAGCATAAACGTTAAACACGAACACCTCATCTCCTCCCCCTTTAGCCAGGAACAAATCGGTCAGGTGGTTTGCAGATTCACTTTGGTCTGGAGAGGAGTGTTGGCTTAGATATCTCAGTTTGTTTGCTTAGAAATGGAAGCTCCTGCTGTTCCATTTGTCCCTGTTCAGGTTCAACAGTTGCAGCTATATTTGTCAGTTGAATCAACTGGAGCAGATTTTTCCCAGAAATCTTCCATTGTGAGTGGAGATCCCTGGAAATTTGGTTCATGGATTCGGGTTCTCTAATCTGGTCAGTGTGTCTCTTCCAGATTCCACAGGAAGATTCAACATCATAGGTCAGTGTTCCTCGATACTTGATGATTCTTCCCAGGAACAACTTTGGTGTTCCACAGTAATTTTAGACCTAAACAGACTGACCCAGATTAAACTCACGAGCTGGTTTACTTGTGTCATGTGACCTTCTCTGATCAAGTTGCGTTGAACCAATCTTTCCTTTCAAATCCGGACACAGCAAATCCGCTCTGGTACGCAGTCATTTTCCAAACATCAGCTCAACAGAAGATATGCCTGTTGTTGAATGTGGAGTGCTACGATACATCATCAAAAAGTTCTTTAGCTTCAACTTCCAATCTGTTTGTATCCTCCCCTTCAATATGGCCGCTTTGAATATCCGGACAAAGTGCTCTGCTTCACCATTTGAGAATGGGTGATAAGGTGAAATGAGAATTTACTTGATCCCATTGTTTTTCAGGAATGTTTGAAATTCACATGATGTGAACTGTGTGCCATTGTCAGATACAATCTGCTCTGGCAATCCAAAAATAGTGAACACATTCCGGAAAGCATCAATGGTCTTTGTTAAAGTAGTCAACTTCATGGGAATAACATCAGGCCACTTTGTGCAGGCATCCACCACAATCAGGAATGTATGTCTGAGAAGTGGTCCGGCATAGTCCACATGAAGTCTCAGCCATTGGTGGTCAGGCCGAGCCCATGGATGTAATGGGGTAGGTGCAGGAGAAGACTTTGTTTCTTGGCATGGAAGGCAATCACTGGCCATGCCTTCGATGTCTTTATCCAGGTGTGGCCACCATACATGTAGACAAACTAATGCTTTCATTTTGATGATTTTCATGTGACTGAGGCGAAGTTCTTCTAATACTCGTGTTAGGAATTTTGGAGGAATGACAACTGATTCCCCATAACAAACAACCATCTTGCAGAGCCAGCTCAGATCTATGCCTGTAGTAAGGTTTAAGCTCAGTAGTCACTTTTTGAGGTACACACCAACCCTTCTGTGTATACAGGCAAACTTTGGAGAGCACAGCATCCCTCTGTGCTTTCAAGTCAAATTTGAGCTGCTTTAACAGGTAACATGTCTATCTGGTTCAGATTGAAATCATTGACTTCACTTCGGGTTGTGGACTGTGGTGTATCGGAAGTCTGGAAAGTGCGTCTGCATTTCCATGATTCTCAGGAGGGTGAAATGTAATTTCGTACTGGTAAGCAGATAAGATCAGTGCCCACCTTTGTAGGCATGCAGCAGCAAGTGTCAGACCAGGATTTTGCCCTCGTCGGGCAGGCTCAGTGGGGGCGAGCGGGAGCGTACGGGAAGCTGACTGCCACCTGTGATTGGGCCCCGACTGCAATTTCACACTGGGGGGCCAATTAAGGCCCGCCCAGTGTGAAATGTGCACTGCAGCGCTCAGCACTGCCTGTGTGGTGGGGAGGAAGAGGGTGAACGGGGAACTTGGGGCATGTGCGTGAGTGCACACATTGAAATCTCCCTGAGGCACAGAGCTGCCTCGGAGATGAAGATTTTAAAAACAAATAAATAAATAATTTTAAAATATTTTTAAAACTGTCTCCATCATGTGACTTTATCACATGAGCTGGGACATGTTATTAATAAAATGTTAAAATTTTTATTTTATTTTTAATTGCTGTTGAAAACCTCATCCCGCCCATGGTTGAGGTTTCCTAAAAATTCCAAAGGCCGCTTGGAAGCTAACCATAAGATTGGACAGACAGCAAAAAATTTAATTTAATTGGTACTTTATTGGCCTTAATAGGCCTTTTGAGCGTCGTGCGAGTGAAATGAAGACATTTTACGTTCATTTGGGTCGGGCGTGCACATGCCCGACAAGCGCAACATTCTAGTGCCAGGGTTTGTGGCTTTGGGCTAAGTAACCAGATCAAAGGCTTGTGGTCTGTAATTAAAGTGAATTTGTATTGGTGGAACTTCTTGACTCCATAGATAAGTCCAAGAAGTTCCTCTTCAATTGAGGCATAATTTTGTTCTGCCTTGGCCAAAGTGTGTGAGGCGTATGCAATGGACCTTTCACTGCCATCAGGAAATGTGTAGGAGATGACAGCTCCAACACCATAGACAGATGCATCATCAGTCAGGCTGACAGGCAACCTTACATTGAAATGTGCCAGGACTTTAGCAGAAGTGAGCTCTTGCTTGAGTTCCTTGAAACTTTCCTGACAGGCTTGTGACCAATCCCATTTTGCATTCTTCTTCAGCAGATTATTCAGTGATGCTGCCTTGGTAGCCAAACTGGAAATGAACTTCCTGTGGTAGTTCACAAGTCCCAAAAATGAACAGAGTTCCTTAACATTTTTGGACTGTGGTGCATTCACCATGGCCTCCACCTTTCTGGCTGAGGTTTAGAGGCCAGTTTCATTGATTACATGTCCCAAGTATCCACTGAGGGCTTCAGGAATGAGCATTTGAATTTCTTACAGCGGATGCCATATTTTTCCAGTCTACGCAGGACCCTGCCTAGGTTCTCTAAATCAGTTGGGAGGTTTTTCCCGGTGATGAGGATGTTGTCTTGGAAACAGATTACACCAGGGAGGCCCTGCAGTATTTTGTCCATGGCCTGCTGGAATAAGGCTGGTGATGACATGATTCCAAATGGTAGTCATTTGTATTGATATAGACCTCTGTGTGTGCTGATGGTTGTGTACTTCCTGGAATCTTCACTCAGCTGCATTTGCAGAAATGTCTGTGATAGGCCAAGCTTTATGAATAATTCACCTCCATTCAGAACAGCAAATGGATCCTCAATTTTCAGTAGCAGGTACTGATGCACTTCCAGGAAAGGATTAATGACAGTTTTATAGTTACCACATATTCTGATAAGCCTGTCATCCTTCACTACTGGGACTATTGAAGCTGCCACTCTGCATAATCAACTTTCTCAATTATCTGAAAGTTTTCAAGTCTTTCTATTTCCTGCTTGATTTTCTGTCATATTGAGCAGGGAACTGAACGTGGTTTGAAGAACCTTGGAGAAGCTTCGGCCTTCACAGCAAGTTTGGCTTCAATGTCTTTAATAACTCCCAGACCTTCTTTGAAGACATCAGTATGCTTGTCTAACAAGGACTGCAACAGGGGGTTGCAATGCACTTTATTTATTTTATTCCAGTCCATCCAAATTTCTTTAAGCCAGTTCCTGCCCATGAGCGATAAACGATCCCCTTTCACATTGATAAGTGGCAATCTTGCTATTTGATCTCCATATTCAGCTTGTACGGACATATTTCCAAGTATATTCACAGGCTCATCAGTGTAGGTACTAAGCTGGAGGAGGATTTTCTCCAATGGGCATTTCTTGAAAATTTTCTCATGTGTTCTCTAAAGCAATAGAAACAGATACTCCAGTCTCAACCTCCATTTCAACCATTTTACCATTTAAGATAATTCCAACATTTAGTCCTTCATCTAGTTTCAGATCAGACTGAATGCGATACAATTGCTCTTCTGCATTGTTGCTGTTAGTTTTGCTTTCTGTCTCATATGGACTTACATTACTTTTACTTTTTTGTTTCCAAGTAATGCATCTTTTTCAACTGCCTGTTTATTTTCAAGCGCAACTTGTCTATGTGCTCCTCATGATGGCCTTGGCAGTACTGCTTTACTGTGATCAGTCTTTGATCTACATGCACGCTGCACGTGTCCTTTTTTTGCACAGTAGCGACAATCAGCAGTTTTCCACTTACGGGCTTCTGCATTGTGCCCTATTCCATTACAGTGGTAACATGTTTGGAAGCGAATATTTCCTGACTTTACTATTTAACTTCGGTATTGCTGGAATGCACTTTCAAATCTCCAGCTTGTTTCTCTGCCATTTCTATGCTTTGCACAATCTCAAACGCTTTCTTCAGTGTCAATTCTTGCTCCACTAACAATCTACGCTGAATTCTTTCATTTCTTAGTCCACCAACCAAACGATCACACAACGCTTCTTCCAGGAAACCTTTAAAGTCACAATGTTCCACTGATTTTCTCAACTCGGCCAGGAACTGGGAAACTGACTCATTCTCCTGCTGTTCTCTTCAGTGAAATTTGAATCTTTTGGCAATAATTGCTGGTCTGGGGTCAATATGCTTTTTCAAAATGCCCACAAGCTCTTTAAAGCTTTTATCTGCTGGCTTGTCAGGAGCAATGAGATTTCTGAATAAAGTGAAATTTCTCACTCCGATGACTAAGAAACACTCAGGTCTGCTTTTCCTCTTCAATCTCATGCGCAATGAAAAAGTGTTCCATTTGTTCGACATAAATTACAAAGTCCATATCAGCTGGATCAAAAGCCTCTAAAGCCTCTAATAATGATAATCTCATCCTCATCACCATTTGAAGTGTTTTGTCACTTCTTAACATTTAAGAATGCACACGCATGCACACACGCACGTACAGCTATCTGCTCCTGGACCCCAGCTTCTTGTGTAAAGAACTGAAGGTTCCTTTATTCCTTATTCTACACCAGAGGGCAACACATTGGGGATGTAGCACACCATTTTTAACTAAAATATCCTTTTACAAAAAAGCATAAACATTAAACACAAACAGCACACCAGGCTAATGCTCTGAGGACATGGGTTCAAATCCCATCTTGGCAGCTAGTGGAATTTGAATTCAATTAACATCTGGAATATAAAGCTATTGTCAGTAATGGTGACCATGAAACTACCGTTGATTGCCGTAAATACCCATCTGGTTCACTAATCTCCTTTGGGGAAGAAAACCTCCATCCTTACATGATCTGGCCTGCATGTGACTCCAGACCCGCAGCAATGTGGTTGACTCATAACTGCCCTCTGAAACGACCTAGCAAACCACTCAGTTCATGGGCAATTAGGGATGGGAAACAATTGCCGGCCTTGTCAGCGATGCCCACATCCCATGAAAGAATAAAACAAAATGTTCTCACACCAGTGGGGCATCTTGCTTGATTTAAGTAAGTTCACAGCCATCTACTCTCCTGCATTCAAACCATTTTGCAACTTTTGTTGGACTTATTTGTCCAAACCTGACCCTAGCAGATTTTGTTGTAAAAATCTGACTGTTTCCAAAAATGGGGTCCAGTAGATGGTGGTGTTATGATGATTTGCTCAGGTTTGTTTTGGTCTTGGTTTCATTTTTGAGGCCTCTCAAGGTCTGGTTTGGTACTGACTGGATCTTGCTGTCAGTGATGAAGAAATGGTGCCTGCCATTAACCTCGAAGGAAGTTTCCCACAACGGTTTAGTGATCCCTGTGGCATAGTGTTCTCCTTTCTCAACTGCAGTTTAACTCTGGCTCCAAGTGACAGGGATGTCTTGGCATGCAGCAGCAGGGATGTCAGCCAGTGAGTAAGCAGCCATTCACATTGAAGTATTCACACACAGCAAAGTAGGAAGTCAAAAGTATTGAATACCCTTCACGTTTAAATCTTCAAATAGCAAAATAGATGATTGTGATTGGATTAAGATAGAAATTAAAATAAAGGTAAACAAACCTTTAAAAACAAAAAAAAGTGTGGATTTTTTTCTCATAATGCAGAAGTTTGACATTCCAAACCATAAAATTATCTTCTAGGGCCATTGAAGGTATTTAACAATAAATAGAAACTTGGTATACCATTAAGGACCCAGTTACATCTCAACAAGATGTAACTTTTTCAAGGGTTGTTATGGTGAGAATTAATAGTACAAGTTATTATCAATTCAATTTGAATTGATTACCATCTGGGCTGGAGGTGGGTGGGTGGAGGGAGACCTCCACAGCACACCCTCTGAGAAGGATAGAATTGCTAAGAGTAACTTCTGCATTTACACATTATTTTGCACATGTGCAGACTGCAGAAGTTGCTGACAGTTTCAATGGACTAATGATCGCAAATGCAGATAGTTCGGCATCATTACATCAGCACAACCTGGGCCATTTTGTCCATCATGGTGCTGCTCTCATTGTGTAGACAAGTTTAAATCTAACAGCTACATTCAGAGTAGGAGAAAGATATCAGCAGGGGTTTCTGAAGTTCCATGGAGTTATTCCTATGAGACCTTTGTTTTCCTCTGAACCTAGAATGTTATTCAAAGATATGTGTATTTCACTGAAATGCCTTAGCTTGAAGTACTTAAACCCACGATTCAAGAGATGTGTGCCTTTGGTATTAAAAAATCATTTTTTTTTACTATTTGCTCTTTCTTTCAAAAATCTATCAAAAAGGTCGTCTATTTGCCTCTTTCAGATTGTGACTTAATAACTTTCCATTGTAGATATAGTAAGATTTTAGAGTCACTCATCCTTCAGGGCATCAAGAATGTATTTTAAAGGTTACCAGAAAGCACGAATGAAGCAATAAAAACTGCAGAACAAAAAGCAAGAAACTTAGTGTGCATTTGGAAATGATTCAACAAAGGCTGGTCACTAATTTCTTGGACGAGACCCAAATTATATCATCATCATCATCATTTTTTCAAAAATGTTAAAACAATATAACTATGTAGTAGCTTGTAAAATAAAATCAAGGACCAGAACACACATTTACATATGATGATCCTGATTTGCGGATCCATCTCACTGATTGCACAAGCGGATAATGCTTTGGTTGATATTGGCATGATGCTGGAATCTTGTCTTTGTTGAAGGTTTAAAAATGAACTTGAATGCAGCATTGAAGATATAGGAGTTTGTTTAGTTTGTTGTTAGTTCAAAGTAACACCTGTCTCCATGTTGCAATGCTGCATTTAGTACTGTTTTGGTATTTTGTTTTGTAAATAGGTGCAAAGAGGAAATAAGCTATTGGGTAAACATTTTATGTGTGGGCTAAGAATTGGTTAGGAATCTTTTTGGTTAGATCCTTGCTCTCTCTCACTGCTTTATTAAAGGTCCAATTCTTAAGCAAATGGAAAGGATTAGGCTCCTACACTGAGCCTCTCCACCTAGCTATACTCTACACCATCTGCCCTGCTTAAATTGCCACAGTAGTGCCTTTTATTACTTAGTCTTTATCTCTGGCATCTTCTCCTCCTCCAAGAAACGCATCTTGTTTCACCTCTCTCTTAAATTCCTTACTTTCAAAGCATTGTCCAAAGCACATCCCAACATTCTTACCAGGCTATTCTCCCTCGTCCTCAGTGATTTCAATCTGCATTTCAACTCACCTTGCACTCTCTCCTCTGATTTCGCCACCCACCTGTCCTTCCTAAACCTCTCTCTGCTGCCCAATTTCATGACCACCCTCTCCATTTCATGAGACCCACTGCTTCCATGGTCTGGCTCAGACGGCTGCCTTTGGCAATTTCCTGTCAACATTCATGACCCAGATATCCCTACCCTCTTCCAATCCCACTGTGTCTACCCCAAGGGGAAAAAACCCTCCTTCAACTAACACATAATTGTACTTTCAGGTTGCTAACTGACTTGCCTTTGGACTTACATTTGTTGCAATATGTCTGCTGCTGTCAGTCTGCTCTACCCCCCTATTCTCCCACTCCAGTAGTGGACATGCAGATAACTAATTGCTTAAATTGTTACTTGTTCAGCTAATAAAAGCTCTACTGCCTATTCTTTATCCAGCCCTGTTTGCCCATCACTTCTCTCCTCATTGATCCTCTTATTTTCCTGCTGATATGGAAGGAGGGTACTTCCACACACAGTCAGATGGGAAGGTCCTCGACCTACCAAAAGTGCAGCATGTCTTGATCAGAGAACTTCTGTATGCTGATGATGCCACACTATTTGCCCAGACAGAAGACCAACTCCAAAGGCTCATAGATCATTTGTCCCATGCTTATGTCATGTTCTCCCTCACCATCAGTGTCAAGAAAACTGTACTTATAGGACAGGGTGTTGTGTCTCTGCCTGGGATCAGACTCAACAACACACCACTGGAAGCAGTCAGCAAATTCTGCTACCTTGGATATACAGTGACAGATAACCTGCCCCTTGACAAAGAGCTCAGTACAGGCATTGGAAAAGCACTCAGCAACTTCAGCCGACTAATAAAACAGGCATAGAAAAACAAAAAACTGATCCATTGGACGAAGATGCACATCTGCTGGGCCTGTATCCTCAGCACATTTGGTACATGACAGCGAAGCCTGGACAACTTACACCTACAAAGGACAACGGCTCAATAACTTCCATTTCCGGTATCTATGACACATCCTTGGCATCATATGGAAAACCAAAGTCACCTATGAAGCAGTCCTTTCTAGGGCAAACCTGCAAGCATGCTAGTGCTAATTAAGCAAAGAAGGCTTGAGCATGTGCACAGGATAGAAGATGGCTGCATCCCCAAGGTTATGCTATATGGGGAGGTAGCCCATGCCAAGAGGCCAGCAGGGGGGCCCTATCTCCCTCAGTTCTTCCAGTCCTATAATCCCCACCCTCCCCAACCTCATGATTATTATTGGTTTCTTGTCTTGCATCATCCTTTGAGGTTGTGGCTTCAGCTGTCCATGATCCATACCATGGAAACACACCCAGTCTTCTAATCTTTCCACCACCTTCTCCTGATTTAAGACATTCTTTAAAACTCCCTTTAAAGCTCACCTCTTTGATGAAGTCTTTGGAGATCCATTTTAACATCTCCCTCTTTGGCATAATCATTTTTGTCTAATCTTGCTTCTGTAAAACACCTTACATTAAAGGCAGTAAATAAATACAGGATATTAGTATTGTTCATTGGACAATCTCCTCCCTCACTGGTAATAGGCTGTGTGCTATGTGCTCGTTTACCCACATAAAATGAGCAGAATGGAACAATTACATTCTCGCCTTTCAGTCAGTGATTGATTAAAGCTGTGTTGCTGGATTTTTCACAGCTGCAATCTAAATTCTTAAAGTGGGCAGTGCTCCTGAGTTTTCTGGAGGCAGACGCAGATGAAAGAAAGCATCCGAGGCAGGTTCAGTGGTCACCACAATTGGAATGCCACACTCACTGGAGGCCACACTTATGTTTACAAACCCAGGCATACCAATGTAGGAATGTCTGAGAACAGTTGCCTTTATAGGCTTTGCTTTTCCAAAAAAAAACCTGAGTCATGCCATTTGCTCAAATTTGCATATAAATTTTAAAATGGAGTCTTGCCAGTGACTATGAAGCTGACCTCAACTCTGAACTTTCAAGGCACCAATTCCTTTCACACTAGTTCACGAGGATGTGCAATGTCAGTTAATACAGAAGGCATAAATGCATCAAGCAGACCATTGATCTATTAATCACCGAGACCAAGCAAATTCTTCACCTTTTCACGGAAAAGCTGCGGAAGAGTGAAGGCGAATTGCATTTCTTCTGGGTACCAGGATTATCTAAGTCCAGGACATTATTGATGATACCCATGTGGTTAACCAGGCTCTTCCACACAATTTTTCAAACAGACTAGGAGACAATGACTGTCCTCTGTAGAACAGCTCAAGACACGACATTGATACAGATATACAGGGCTCATGGCAACAATCAATCGTTTCTGAGCATAATAAAAAAAACCTTGAAGCAGTATTTCTAGTGTCTGATCAGATCACAATCATGTTATGTTATATTTGAAGATTAAATTTATCTGCTGCATACCAAACCAACTTTGGTGTCTACAGCAGCCTAGCAATTGAGCAGGCTATCAAACACTTAATCTTCACCAATTGCATGAACTGCCCAACATTCAGCATCACTCTTGCCTGCATAACCTCAACTGCCATGGATTCCTGGCTTCGACTTTACTGCACCATCAAATCAAACTCCATGAACAAACTTGAAATTAAGTGTAACCAGATTTGATCCCCAAGATGTGATAAGTGCACACACCTGCTTTAGTTTTACCCCTTGGTGATGTGAGATTCTTAAGATCCCCCCCTACATTTTTTCATTTTTCTCTATCACTTTGTTTATTCAAAATTTGGCGTTTAATATATAATTGGTACCTTCTCAGAATCACAGAATCACACAGTGCAGAAAAGGCCTTTTCGCCCATCAAGTCTGCACCGACACGTGAGAAACACCTGACCTACCTACCTAATCCCAATTACCAGCACTTGGCCCATAGCCTTGAATGTTATGACGTGCCAAGTGCTCATCCAGATACTTTTTAAAGGATGTGAGGCAACCCGCCTCCACCACCCTCCCAGGCAGCACATTCCAGACCGTCACCACCCTCTGGGTAAAAAAGTTTTTCCTCACATCCCCCCTAAACCTCCTGCTCCTCATCTTGAACTTATGCCCCCTTGTGACTGACCCTTCAACTAAGGGGGACAGCTGCTCCCTATCCACCCTGTCCATGCCCCTCATAATCTTGTACACCTCGATCAGGTCACCCCTCAGTCTTCTCTGCTTCAAGGAAAACAACCCAAGTGTATCCAACCTCTCTTCATAACTTAAATGTTTCATCCCAGGCAACATCCTGGTGAATCTCCTCTGCACCCCCTCTAGTGCAATCACATCCTTCCTATAATGCGATGACCAGAACTGCACACAGTACTCCAGCTGTGGCCTCACCAAGGTTCTATACAACTCCAACATGACCTCCCTACTTTTGTAATCTGTGCCTCGATTGATAAAGGCAAGTGTCCCATATGCCTTTTTCACCACCCCACTAACATGCCCCTTCGCCTTCAGAGACCTATGGACACACACACCAAGGTCCCTTTGTTCCTCAGAACTTCCTAGTGCCATGCCATTCATTGAATACTTTCTTGTCAAATTACTCCTTCCAAAGTGTATCACCTCACACTTTTCAGGGTTAACTTCCATCTGCCACTTATCTGCCCATTTGACCATCCCGTCTATATCTTCCTGTAGCCCAAGACACTCAACCTCACTGTTAACCACCCAGCCAATCTTTGTGTCATCTGCAAACTTACTAATCCTACCCGCCACATAGTCATCTATGTCGTTTATATAAATGACAAATAATAGGGGACCCAGCACAGATCCCTGTGGTACACCACTGGACACGGGCTTCCAGTCACTAAAGCATCCTTCTGTCATCATACTCTGCCTCCTACAACTAAGCCAATTTTGATTCCACCTTATCAAATTACCCTGTATCCCATGTGCCTTTGCCTTCTTTATAAGTCTCCCATGTGTGACCTTGTCAAAGGCTTTGCTGAAATTCATATAAACTACATCAACTGCACTACCCTCATCTACACACCTGGTCACCTTCTCAAAAAATTCAATCAAACTTGTTAGGCATGACCTCCCTCTGACAAAGCGATGCTGACTATCCCTGATCAAACCTTGCCTCTCCAAGTGGAGATAGATACTCTCCTTCAGAAATTTCTCCAATAGTTTCCCTACCACTGACATGAGACCCACTGGCCTGTAGTTCCCTGGCTTATCTCTACAACCCTTCTTAAATAGCAGAACCACATGAGCTGTTCTCCAGTCCTCTGGCACCTCCCCCGTGGCCAGAGAGGAATTAAAAATTTGGGTCAGAGCCCCTGCAATCTCCTCCCTTGCCTCCCTCAGCAGTCTGGGAGACAAATCATCCAGACCTGGAGATTTGTCCACTTTTAAGCCTGGAAACACCTCCAATACCTTGTCGCTCCCTATACCAATTTGCTCAAGAACCTCGCAGTCTCTCTCCCTGAGTTCGATACCTTCATCCTCATTCTCTTGGGTGAAGACGAACGTGAAGTATTCATTCAACACTCTAGCAATGTCCCATAGATTGCCCCCTTGGTCCCTAATTACACACCTCCACCAATTGTGCACATATTTGCTCCTCAATTTCTCGCTGACTATCTGGGGGTCTATAATAAACACCTGATAATGTGGTTACCCCTTTTTTATTCCTAAGCTCTGCCTACAAAGCTTCATTCGATGCCCCCTCCAAGATATCATCTCTCCTTACTGCAGTAATGGACTCCTTAACTAATAATGCAATGCCTCCTCCTCTTTTACCCTCTCCCCTGTCTTGCCTGACGATTCTATGTCCCGGAATGTTGAGCTGCCAACCCTGCTCTTCCCTTAACCACGTCTCAGTGATGGCTACTATATCACAATTCCACATGTCAATCCTCACCCTTAACTCATCCGTTTTACCTCTAATACTCCTGGCATTAAAATAGAGGCCATCCAGCCTTGTCTTACTCCCTTGAAGCTTATTGCAGCTGTACTCCTTCTGACTTGATCGTTTTACTGTATTATCACGTGTCCCTATTCTGCTAACATTCTGTGTCCCCTCCCCTTCTGTTAGTTTTTTTTTCCTCTTAAAAAGTCAATTCACAACCAAACAACCCCAGAGGGTCAATGGACCAGTCTGCTCAGGAACTGGAAATACTCGGTTCTGAAGTAGCCAACTTGCCACTCCCTTATGCCACCTCATCCTATACGCAGTGTCTCCTGTCCTTTCTTTTGTTTTCGGTAAGATTATCTATTTCTATTTATAAATTGCTTTATAGTATAGTCAAGCAATGAAAGATGTTTACTCGAGGTGTAAGCTTGACTATGTTTAAGGTGTTCTGGGCAGTTGTTAACTTATGATTCACATTGTCTTTACTTTGAAAAGCTGGTATTACACCCTGCATTGAACTAAGTTACGAGTTTATTTTTCCAACAATTAGCATAACCATCACATATGTTGTAAAAGTAGTGCTCAGTGCTGGAATACTTGTTTAGCACTTTGTTTATTATGGTTTAATCCTTATGATCTATTGGAAGTAATCTTAAAGCTGAATAAGCCATGAATATAATTATTTTGGTAACAACAGAATTTTATAATCATTAGTTTATGTGAATTTAGGTTTACCAATGGAGCTTGGATTATTCGACTTGTTAGATAGACGTGTATAATCATAATACCTCAATGAGTTTGTATTATTGTATCTGATTATTTGTCTAATGTACTTGGACTTGCATGAGTGATTGCACTGTTGTGCATCAAATCCAGGCCACGCTGTTATGCTACTTCAACCTATACACTGTCTCCTGTTCTTTCTTTTGTTTTGGGCTAATATAATGCATCATCGCCCCTCCCCCACCCCCTGCCTCTGCGGGCTTGCAATAGTGATAATATATAATGCGTGTCTCTATCCTAACACCCCTTGATAGTTCTTTCCCTGTGGGAGGAATAAATGAATAAATTAGGTGGCTACCTATTAGGTATTAATAGAAGCCTCTTCAGATTGAGAAGGTCCTAGGTCTCCTTGGCTGGTTCATGAGATGGCACAGGAATTGGTTCTATCAGGTTTCGGATGCTAGGTGGTGAGCTGCCCTGCAAGAATTCCAGCAGATTTCTCATTTGTGCAGATGGGCTCAGGCATTTCCCTGAGAGATAGAAATTTCTTGGTGCTGACTCCAATCATAGCTTGCTGGTGGACATTCCCTTGCCATCTCCACTAATCTGTGTGGGAGAAAAGAAAGCCCTGCCTTTCCTAAGGATTCTCTGACAAACATGTGTCAGACAAGTATGAGAGAAAGCTAACCAGAAATATAAAAGCAGTAAGAGTTTTCATAAATATTTAAGACAGAAAAGAGTCAACAAAGTGAGCGTTGGTCCTAGGGAAAGTGAGCCTGGAGAATTGATAATAGAAAACAAGGAGATAGCAGATGAATTGAACAGGTATTTTGCATCAGTTTTCACTATGAAGGATACAAGTAACATCCCAGACGCAGCTATAAACCAGGAAATGGAAGGTAAGGAGGAAGTCAGGAAAATTATACCATCAGAGAAGTGGTACTGAGTAAATTGTTGGAGCTGTGGGCTGACAAGTGCCCAGGTCCTGATGGACTTCATCCTAGAGTCTTAAAGTAAGTAAGATACTTGATGCATTGGTTTTGATTTTCTAAAACTCCCTAGATTCAGGAAAGGTCCCTCCCATTAGATTGGAAAATAGCAAATGTAACTCCATTATTCAAAAAGGGAGGGAGACAGGCCTGTTAGCTTAACATCATAGGGAAAATGTTAGAAACTGTTATTAAAAAAGTCATAGCAGGGCACTTAGATAAGCTCAAGGTCATCAGGCAGAGTCAACATGGTTTTGTGAAAGGGAAATCATGTTTAACCAACTTACTGGAGTTATTTGATGAAGTAACATGTGCTGTAGATAAAGGGGAACTGATGGATGTACTGTACTTAGATTTCCAGAATGCATTTAATAAAGTGCCACATCAAAGGCTATTGCAGCAAATAAAAGCTCACAGTATAGGGAATAACATATTGGTATGGATAGAAGATTGGTTGGCTATCAGGAAGTAGAGAGTATGCATGATTGGGTCTTTTTCAGGTTGGCAAGATATAGAATGGTGTGCCACAGGAATCAGCGATGGGACCTCAACTGTTTACAATTTATATAAATGATTTGGATGAAGGGATTGAAGGGATGTCAAATTTGCTGATGACACAAAGATAGGTAGGAAAGTAAGCTGTGAAGAGGACATAAGGAGGCTAAAAAAAGATATAGATAGGTTAAGCGAGTGGGCAAAGATCTGGCAAATGGAGTATAATGTGGGAAAATGTGAAATTGTCCATGTTGGCAGGAAGAACAAAAGAGAAGCATTTTATCTAAATAGTGAGGGATTGCAGAATTCTGAGGTGCAGAGGGATCTGGGTGTCCTAGTGCATGAATCACAAATGCTGGAATGCAAGTACAGCAAGTAATTAGGAATGCTAATAGAATGTTATCAGTTATTGCGAGGGGAATTGAATATAAAAGTAGGGAGGTTATGCTTCAGTTGTACAGGGAACTAATGAGACCACATTTGGAGTACTGTGTACAGTATTGGTCACCTTATTTAGGGAACGATGTAAATGCATTGGAAGCAGTTCAGAGAAGGTTTACCAGACTAATACCTGGAATGTAGGTTGTCTTATGAGCAGAGGTTGGACAGACTAGGCTTGTATCCACTGGAGTTTAGAAGAGTAAGAGGCGACATGATTGAAATATATAAGATCCTGAGGTGTCCTGACAGGGTGGATGTGGAGAGGATGTTTCCTCTTATGGAAAAATCTAGAACTAGGGGGTCATTGTTTAAAAATAAGTGGTCACCCATTTAAATCAGAGATGAGGCAAAATTTTTTCACTGAGGGTTGTGAGTCTTTGGAACTCTCTTGAAAAGGTGGTGGAAGCACAGTATTTCAATATTTTTAAGGTAGAGGTGGATAGAATCTTGGTAAGCAAAGGGGTGCTAGGTTTTTGGGGGTAGATGGAATGTAGATTTCAGGTTACTATCAGATCAGCCATGGTCTTATTAAATGGCGGAGCAGGCTCGAGGGGCTGAATGATCTACTCCTCATTTTTTGTATGTTCGTAACATCTCAAAGTGCTTCACATAAATTACTTTTTAAAACATAATTCGTATTATACTATAGTTAAATATGGCAGCCTATGTGCATACAATAGGATCTCACAAATTACAATGGAAGTAATAGCGAAGGAATTATTTGTCACAATCATTGAGGGATGAATGTTGATCAGGACAATAGGAGTGGGGGATCACTACACTTCTTTGGAAACTGTCATAGGCTTTTGAAATTGCCTCAGAGTGCAGCTCCAACACGCTCGACAGCATCTAGGACAAAGCAACCCATTGATCGACACTCCATCCACCACCTTTAGTGTTCACTTCCTCCGCTGCTGTAGCAGCAATGTGTTGATGCAATGCAGCCACCCCAAGCCTCCTTCAACAGCAAGTTCCAAATTCACGACCTCTATCACTTAGACGGACAAGGGCAGCAGATGCATGGCTACCCTGTGACCTGCAAGTTGCTCTCCAAGCCACCCATCATCCTGACTTGGCAATATTTCACAGTTGCTGGGTGTAAAACCTTGAGCACCCTCCCTAACAGCACTGTGTGTATAGCTATAACACATAGAATGTAGTGGCTCAAGAAGGCAGCTCACCACCACCTTCTCAAGGGATGGGAACAAATGTGGATCTTGCTAGTGGCACTCAGATCCCATGGATGAATATATAAAAAGCAACACAGGAACAAATTGTGACAATAATTAATGAGCTCTGGCCTGCTTTTATCTGATTGCTGTCCCCTTAACTCAGGTGTATTGCTTAAAGAATAAATATAAAAGCCAGCTTGCCTATTCCAGTCTTAATTGGCACATACTTTGTCATGGTTCCTTCAAAGATTGCAAGCTGCAAAACAGTACCAAGTTGTTTGGTCAATCATGGCCTGAGATTTAGAATCTGAGGAGAGAATTTCTCCCTGTCGGGCGGGCTAGTCGGGAGTGGGTGCTGGTGGGTGCGGAGCCGATCGCCACCCGTGATTAGCTGCACACCGCCATTTTACGTGGGCGGGCCAGTTAAGGCCTGCCCAGTGTGACCCATGCCTGGTAGCACTCAGCGCTACCTGTGCGGGCGGGTGGAGTAAGCTGAGTTGGGGCTGCGCTACTTTACACTTGCTTGAGAAAGAGCACAGAAATCTTCCTGAGGCACGGAGCTGCCTCAGGGAGATTAAGTTCAGTTTTAAAGTTTAAAGTAAAGAAAGTTAAAAATCATTTACACATGTCCCCTCATGTGACATTGTCACATGAGCTGGGACATGTTTATGAACTGTTTAAAAAACTTTTATTTACTTCATAAAACCTTCATGAAACCTCATCCCGCCCGCAGATGAGGTTTCATGAAAAACGTAAATGCTACTTGGGCTCTTCGCCTGCCCACCAACCTTAAGGTTGGACGGCCAGCCCTGTTGATTATGTAAACTGATTTTTAAATGGCCTTAACAGGCCTTTGACAGCTCGGCAGGCATGCAACTGCCTCCGGCGCGCGCCTGCTGAACGGAAGATCGGAATGATGCGCGGTGATGTCGGGACGCGTGCCCAACGTCACCGCGTGTCATTTTACGCGTCGGCGAGCAGGGCCTGTCCCCGGACGCCGAAGAGAATATTCTCCCCTGAGTTTCAGTTATTAAGATCAAAGAAGCTTTTTGGCAACTTTGTAAGGGTATTTAAGTGGCTGAAAGTGTTTATGGAACAATGTTAGTAGCAGGGAATTGCACTGAATGAAGATAATCTCAGTTTACTGGAATCTTCACAGAAAGACAGATAGACTAGTCAACTCCCAAAGTTAGAATAAGTTATCAGAAAGAAGAGAATGCAAAGTCTCATCATATAGATTGTGACACTTTATTGCTTTTCTTTGAAAGACCAGAAAATACCATTATTTTACTGTTTGTATGAAATACATTATTATATATTCACTTGTTTATTGTTTATTAAGTTAAGCTAATTCAAACTAGAATGGTGACCTGTGTGTGTTATAACGCTTTCAAAGAATCTTGTGAAGGCACAAGATAATTTTCAGGTGTGAAAACAATTAACAGAAAGGTTTCTCTGTTTGTTGTCCCATGTACTTCACCAAAAGTTTCCCCAGATATCAAGGCTAATGAAAATGTTTTACAAAGGATTGAGAGTTGGGACAGGTGCAGAAGAGTAATCTGAAACATAGGAGCTAAAAAGTCTTGAGCAGGAAGAGTAGAAAAGACTCATTATAACACAGACCCTTAGGCAACCGTAACATTTGTCAATCTGATCACCCAGCATGTTGAAACCAGACTAGAGAGTCTGCCGTACATTGCTGGCCAAGGCTTCCACAGTAACATTATGAACATTTGTCAAATATGTTCTAGTGTTAATGAGCTTAGGGCTCGACTGAAGAAGCCCCTGGTGTTGCTTTAATGGACTGCAGTTTCAATACACAGCTGCAGATCATAGATTTTTCTAAGAAATTGCCAGACCATTCACAGTATGCTTTTGCATTCCCAAATAATTGCATGTTTATGCTCACGTATAGCAATCTTTTATAATATATAGGCCCCATGAGGTCTGATTCGGCAGCTGAGGAAGGACACAAGTTTATCTTCCAGTTAGCAGGCTCTTGTTTTTGCACTACTCCAAGTTTTTGTGTTTCTTTTGCTACTATTACCACATGGCCCACTCACTTAAGCTCTTTAATTCACCAAACACTCCCTCCTCTAACAATGAGGATCTTTCAAGTGGTTGTTCAGTAAGTGATGCTGGGCACTGTGAGGTGCTGTATTCTCCTGTGTCAGTGGGCTTTCAGGCTGGTCCTTCTGGAATATAGGAATCGAAGATGAGGATGCTGGCTGCAAAGCACCTCTCAAATAACACATGCTTGGCAATATGCTGCTTTGCTTGTGTTAGACAAAGTGAGTAGCTAAAGAAGAATCAAAAGAACAAAATCATGCTTTCAACTTGAGAAGGTGTTCTGGCTTCAGAAAATCCAGGGCAACATGGAGAGGGCAACGACCTGATGTAATGGGTCGCATTTACAACAGCAGCTGTTCTGAATCTCTCTCAACTTTCCAGTTACCCTCTCACTTCCAATGTCTGTTTGAAAGTGGTGGCTCTGTGCACAGAATTGATGTTTCAGCCAGTAACTTGTGTCTAACAATCATCATTTTGTAACTACATTGAAATGAGGGGGAATTGTGCAAATGACCTTATTTCTAACGTGTGCTCAGGCATTTGCATTCTTTTCAGTTTACCATATGTGTCAGAAGAACATAAGAGCTTAAGAAATAGAAGCAGGAGTAGGCTATTCAGCCCCTCAGGTCTGCCACACCATTCAATAAGATCATGGCTGATCTGCCCCAGGCCTCAACTCCTTTATCGTGCCAGCTCCTCATAGCCCTCAACTTTCAGGTATTTCAAAAATCTATCTATCTCCTCTTTAAATACTTTCAGTGATCTAGCCTCCACACCTCTCTAGAGAATTCCAGACATTCACTAGCCTCTGAGGGAAGAAATTCCTTCACATCTCAGTTTTAAATGAGCGCCCCCTTATTCTGTAGTTATGTTCCCTAGTTTCAGATTTCCCCACTAGTGGAAACATCTTCTCAACATCTACCCTATCAAGCCCCTTCAGAATCTTGTACATTTCAATAAGATCACCCCTCCTTCTTCTAAACTAAAATGAATAAAGGCCTAACCTGTTTAGTCGTTCTTGATGAGTCAACCCCTTCATCCCAGGAATCAGCCTAGTGAATCTCTTTTGAACTGCCTCCAACGCCAGCATATCCTTTCTTAAATATGGGGACCAAAACTGTACACAGTACTCCAGGTGCAGTTTCACCAACACCCTGTTCAGTTGTAACAAGACTTCCCTATTTTTAAGCTCCAACCCTCTAGCAATACAGACCAAAATTCCAATTGCCTTCTTAATTACTTGCTGGACCTGCATGCTAACTTTTTGTGTTTCATACATAAGAACACCCAGATCTCTCTATGCTGCATTTTTTGGAGTCTCTCTCCATTTAAAAAATAGTCTGCCTTTTGATTTTTCCTACTAAAGTGCATGACCTCATACTTTCCTACATTAAACTCCATCTGCCAAGTTTTTGCCCACTCACTCAACCTGTCTATATCCCCTTGCGATTCCTTATGTCTTCATTACAACATGTCCTCCCACCTATTTTTGTATCATCAGCAAATTTGGATACATCACACTCTTCCCCCTCCTCCAAGTCATTAATATAGATAGTAAATAATAGAGGCCCTAGGTCTGATCCTTGTGGCACTCCACGAGTTATGTCTTTCCAACCTGAAAAAGATCCATTAATCCTGACTCCCTGTCTTCTGTGTGTTAACCAATCCTCAACCCATGCTAATATATTACCTCCAATACCATGATCTCCTAACCTTTTATGTGGCACTTTATTGAATGCCTTCTGGAAATCTACCGGTCCCTCTTTATCAACTCTGCTTGTTATATCCTCAAAGAACTCTAGCAAATTTGTCAAACACGATTTCCATTTCACAAAACCACGTTGACTTTGTTTGATTGCATTAATCTTTTCTAAATGTCCTGCTATTTCTTTCTTAATAATGGACTCTAGCATTTTCCCAATGACAGATGTTAGACTGACTGGCCTATAGCTTTCTGCTTTTTGTCTCCCTCCCTTCTTGAACAGGGGCATCACATTAGTAGTTTTCCAATCCGCTGGGACCCTCCCGAAATCCAGTGAATTCTGGAATATTTCAACCAATGCCTCCATTATCTCTGCAGCCACTTCCTTTAAAACCCTTGGGTACAGGCCAACAGGCCCTGGTGACTTGTCTGCTTTTAGTCCCATTAGTTTGTTAAATGCTTTGTCCCTTGTGATAGAGACTGCTACAAGATTTTTCCTCCCATTAGCTCCTTGCTTACCTGGGATCTTTGGGATGTTTATAGTGTCCTCCACCATGAAAACCATTGCAAAATATTGGTGTAAATTACCTGCCATTTCCTTGTTCCCCATTATCAATTCTCCAGTCACACCCTCCAAGGGTCCCATACTCACTTTAGCTACTCTATTTCTCTTTTTATGCTCATAGAAGCTCTTGCTGTTTGTTTTTATATTTATTGCCAATTTACTTTCATAATCAATTTTCTCCCTCTTTACTAGCATTTTAGTCATCCGCTGCTGGTTCCTAAAAAAATTCCCAATCCTCTCATCTACCACTAGTTTTTGTCGCTTTGTATGCCTTAGTTTTTGATTGGATGCTCTCCTTGATTACCTTTGTTGACCATGGGTGGATCATCCTTCTCATCGAGTCCTTCTTTTTGACCAAGATAAATTTTTGCTGGGCGTTATGAAATATCTGCTTAAATGTCTGCCGCATCTCATCCACTGACCTTCCCCTTAATCTATTCTCACCACTCGCTTTAGACAATTCTTTCTTCATACCTCTGTAATTGTCCTTATTAAAGTTGAGGATACTTGTTTGAGACCTAATTTGCTCGCCCTCAAACTGAATTTGAAATTCTACCATGTTTTGATTGTTACCCCCTAGAGGATCCTTAACTACGAGATCTCTTATTAATCCTACCTCATTACACATTCCCGGGTAGGTTCTGCAATATATTGCTCTAAGAAACAACCCCTGATGTACTCTACAAATTTATCTTCCATGTTACCCCTGCCAATCTGATTTGTCCAGTCAATATGCAGATTAAAATCACCCACGATAATTGTAGCACTCTTCTTACACGCCTCCATTATTTCCCAATTTATACTTTGTCCTACAGTAAGGCAACTCTTTGGGGGCCTATTGACGACTCCCACCCATAACTTCTTCCCCTTGCTATTCGTTATTTCCACCCAAACTGATTCCACATCATGATCTATTGCACCAATATCACTACACACCACTACACTGATACCTTCCATTATTAACAAAGCTACCCCACCTCCTTTTCCTTCTTGCACATTTTTCCGGAACATTGAATACCCTTGAATATTGAATTCCCAGTCTTGGTCACCCTGCAACCATATCTCTGTAATAACTATCAAGTCATGTCCATTTATTTCTATTTGTGCCGTCAACTCATCTACCTTGTTACAAATGCTGCGTGCATTCAGATAAAGAGCCTTAACCTTCAACTTTTTACCATTACTGCTCATTCTGGTTCTGATTTCTGCTGTACTCTTCTGCTTATATTTTCTGCCCCTTCATGTCACAATTTGATTATCGTTCGCCTCTTCACTACCTTGCACCTCTGCTGTCTTTTTTTTTTTACTTTTTAAACTTTCCTTCAATTGAACACCCCCCCCACCCCCACCCCCCACTAATTAGTTTAAAGTCCTATCTACAACCCTAGTTATATGATTCGCCATTGGTAAGATTGCACCTGGATTACTGCATACAGTTCTGGTCTCCTTACTTAAGGAGGGATATCCTTATATTGGAAGCAGTTCAGAGAAGGTTCACTAGGCTGATCCCTGGGATGAAGAGGTTGTCTTATGAGGGATGGTTGAGCACGTTGGACCCGTACGCATTGGAGTTTCGAAGAATGAGAGATGATCTTGAGAGCGCTTGACAGGGTAGATGCTGACAGGCTGTTTCCCCTCATGGGTGAGTCTAAAATTAGGGGCACAGTTTAAAGATAAGGGGTCTCCCATTTAAGATGGAGATGAGTAAGATTTTCTTCTCTGAGGATTGTCAGTCTTTGGAATTCTCTTCCAGCAAGAAAAGTGGAGTTGGGTCATTAAATTTATTCAAGGCTGCAGTAGATCTGACCTACAGGGAGTCGAGGGTTTTGCGGAAATGACAGGAAAGTGTATTAAGACCACAATCAGATCAGCCATGATCTTACCAAATGTTGATGGACTGAATGGCCTAATCCTGCTCCTATTTCTTATGAAGAATCCCTCCTTGATAGCACAAATAATAATGTAAAATAAAAATTAGGGAAATTTATGCCTAATAACAGCTACAAAGGACCAATGGTATGACTGGTTCTGATATGTAATGAGCTATTTAATGCCTACACATTGAGTCATGAATAGCAACAAAAATAAGCCTAGATCTTATGATCTCCAGATGGATGGAGACTGGACGTGTCCCAGAAGATGCACTACAGAGCCCCTCTGTGTGTTGGCCTAGACAAATAGCGAACCCACTTATTACTAAAAGGCTTAATGGAGAAATTGAATTAAATGCCTAGGCCTAAGAGAAAAATACTGCAAACTTGAAGAACAATACCATCTTGTCTGACTACTGTTGTAGGATGAGCCCTGAGACATTCCATGTTGTTCTTTCTCAGGCCGAATGTAATCAAAGTTGTGATAACCAAGTGCGTAGGCACAGCATCTGTTGTGGTGGGAATGGAAATTAACTAAAACATGGATTGGTCAGTTAACGTATGCAAATAAGTGGATTGAGATGTGCAAAATTTACTGATTGGCTGTAAAATGCTTTTAAGCAAGTGTTTGTGTATTCTGCTTTGAGACGGTACAAAAGCTCTCGTTGTATTGTTCTCCCTTGTGCACAAGTAATAAATGGGGTTTCTATGTATTAATGATGCCTTGGTGTGATTAATCTCCGACAGTTTCTAAGCCCCAAAGAAAGGACCATCCGGCAATTGGCCAAGCTGTTTCAGCTTCTGATGGGCAATTCCCCTGCTGTTGAACCCTCCAAAAAGTTAAAGACTTTACAGGGTTCCAGCTCACTTATTTGGATAGTTTCCCAGGAAATATTAAACAGATTAAAACCATGGTTAACTCCTGGGTAACTGGACAACTGAACCACTGGACACACCAACGCTTTTTCCTCCCCAACCCCAACCCTCCAATTCTCCCCGCACCCTCCCCCAAACTAACTTGACCCTACCTCAACACCTTGCCACCCTACATAGCCTGCCACACTGCCACCTTGCCACCAACTTATATCAAGATCTCTCTAATACTGCAACTTTCTGCCACCTTGCCGCAGCCACCCAATCCAGCTGGCACCCTACTAACCCTGCCACCCTACCCACTTACTCACTTATCTCACACACACTCATTCACTAACACAGTAAAAAGCTATTTGAACATTCCAAAGCTTTTTGTTGCGTAATGAATGTTGGCTCGCCAAAATACAACAGCTGGGGCCATAAAAAGGGGGCATGGCATAGCTTTTCCTGATGATCCTGCACCACAATGAAGGACTCCAATATCAGGCACTCTCCATATTCCTGAAGAGGGCCAGCTCTGAAGTCTGGGCCAGAAATAGGGAGCTCCAGCGTTGGGTAAAAATCATCAGGGTGGCATGGCAATCTGACCGTGGTTACCACTCCTTGGGAGATTCAGCCCATAAGAAGGAAAGAAAGATGTCGCATTTATGTAGTGCTTTTTGTAAGCTCAGGATTTGCAAACCCAATATATTTACTTTTGATGTATCATCATCATAATGTAAGGAAACTTGGCAACCAATTTGGACACAGCAAGGTTCCACATAAAGCATTGAGATCAATTACAAGATGATCTATTTTTGTGCTGTTGGCTGAGGGACAAGTGGTGGTGAGGGTACCTGGAGAATTCATCTGGTCTTCAACTAGTGTAAAGGGAACTTATTCACCCACTTGAAAAGACAGACTGGGCCTTGGTTTGACTCATTGAAAGGATAGAAAAGCTTTCTTTATTTTTCTGTGAGCTCCATGATTTTATCGAGCACTGAGGTGATTAAATCAAAGATGCAGTAAGTTTTTGATGTTACAGAATGCTTAAATGTCAAATAATTTGTTTCAGTGTTAACGCAAATTTTATTAGTGATGCAAATGTTTTTTTCAGTAAACATGTGTCCAGTTACTGAGCACAAGACATAGCACAGATGAGGTCCTTCTGATCGAACAGGACACAAATATATAGTTAAAGCAACACACATGATAAGCTTTGACGTAGAAATGGAACAATATAGGTTTCCAATTTGTACAAATTTAACCTTAATTGTATTTTCTTCAATTCCTTAATTTTAAGCTATGCCTCAGATCACCAAGATGATGAATGTGAAATTTAGCACCAGAATATGTTGTGCTTTGGAAAAACCTTTTGATGTTCTGTTGGCTGCTGCCTTGTCCATTGTAGTAATTATTATAGAATTACTTTCACTAACTAACAAAATATTTAGCTACTTGGCAAATGCTAATCCAGAATTTGAAGAAATATTTGAGTTTATTTTCAAGTTTGTGTGGATGGTGCTACTTCAAGGAATGGAGACCTTCCAGATGTTTTCTTCTACTTACTCTTCCACTGCATGTGTTCAGTAAGCACCTTGCTGTTTCGGTATTTCAAAGTTTGCAGCTTGTTGATTCAATGCTTCTTGCTGCTTTGTAAGTAGATGACATAATTATTTAATTTGGTATTCTAAATATTACCTTGTTCTTCCATCTGACTCACGGCCTCATTGTATTTGTTTATTAACTTGCCATTTTTTGTTGGATTCCTTCAATATCTTGTTTTCAAAGTTTCCTATTCCCTTTCTAAATCTTCTATTGAAATGCCTTTCTCACTGAACACAAACCACAGTTTTTCAGGTTCCTTGCAAAGTCAACCTTTGGGCTGAGCTCTTTCAAGCTTTGCTTTCTCCAACTCCTTCCAAAAGTCTTCAGATTCCTGTTGGCTTATTAAGTCCTCCATTCTCTCTGAATGTCATTTTACCCCAAGTGTCAGCTGTATTCTTTTCTATCAAGATAGTATCTGACAGCTCACAATGCATTGCATGCCATTGTCATCTTCACTCTTCATCCGCCGGCCAGGTTTCCCCACATCTTTGTACTGTCGCTAAGATCACCTGTTTCCACCTCCTATAACATTGCACAACTCTGCCCTTGCCTCAGCTCATTGTTGCTGAATCCCTCATCCATGCCCCCAGGCCTGACTATCCAAGGAGCCCTCGCAAAACAGGAGCCAATGGGAATCAGGAGGAAACTCTCCACTGGTTGGCGTCATGCCTAGTACAAAGGAAAATGGTTGTGGTTGTTGGAGGTCAGTCATCTCAGCTCCAGGACATCACTGCAGGTAGTGTCCTCGGCTCAACCATCTTCAGCTGCTTCATCAATGCCCTTCCTTCCATCATAAGGTCAGAAGTGGGGATGTTAGCTGATGATTGCACAATATTCAGCACCATTCACAACTCCTCAGGTACTGAAGCAGTCCATGTCCACATGCTGCTAGACCTGGACAATTTCTAGGCTTGAGCTAACAAGTGACAAGTAACATTTGCTGAAAGTGGCTTTTCACAAAAATTACCAACTCATCAAAGCTCTTGGAATCTGGGGCGTTGGGTGCCACTAGTCTACGAATTAGGCCGTATGGTTTACTGCCACATGTCGATAAGAGGATCGCTCACCTCCTCTCCTTCCCCAATATGTCGTTGGCCAAAAAGAATAATGTGAGGCGTTCTTTGTAACAACGCAGCATTTTAAATTTAATTTGGATGTCACGGCCCTGGAGAGACAGTCACTTGCTATGTAGCAGCCTTAAAACAACTGACAGAGCGCTGTGAGTTCGGGATGTTGATTAATGACATATTAAGAGACAGATTAGTATGTGGGATTAATGAAGACACCATTCAAAAAAGGTTGTTGTCAGCAGAGTTGGCACTCGCAATGGAAAGCGCAGTCAGGGATTCAAAAGCAATAAAGGGAGCACAAAATGGCACCGTCATTCGTGTCGGGAAGGAAACACTGGTTGGAAATGGTGTGGAAGCGCAGGGCTCCGCAGAAAGGCGGGTAACAGCCACAATTAACAGACCAGCAAAAACCAATGGTTTAACAGAGAAAACCGACAATAATAACGGCAGAAATGGAACCAGACAGCCTGCAAGTGAAAGGCAATTTAAAAGAATCGAGTGTTTCTACTGCCATCGTAATGGGCACATTATACCATATTGTAAAGACTGATTCAGACAAAACTTTAAGCAAAAAGGTAGAAATCGTGAAATCCACATAATAGAGGAACCAGAGGAAACAGTCAGATAATTACTCACTACACAACTTAAAAATGGGTAAAACAGAGCCAATCTACGCGACAGTGGAAGTCAACGGGAAACCCATCAAAATGGAGGTGGATACAGGGGCATCCATGACAGTTATAGGGGAACATACGTTCAAATACTTGAAATGAAGGCGACTACTCATTAAATCTGGAAAATTCAGATGCTAAATTAAAGATGTACACTGGTGAAGACATATGAGTAAGAGGTATATGCAAGGTTCCAGTACAGTATGGAAATCAGCCTATCAATTTACCCCTGATAGTGGTAGCAGGGAAGGATCCAACTCTACTTGTTTGGAACTGGCTTAAGGAAATAAAACTGGAGTGGATGCTCAACTCAAAACGAAAGGCCTGCAAGAATTATTACAGAAATATGCCTCCGTTTTCAGGGACGAGCTCGGGAAGATTCAGGGCCTGCAAGCTAAAATCTACGTGGATCCCAGGGCAACCTCCAGATGCTTGAAGAAGAGGCCAGTCCCGTATGCATTACAAGAAAAAGTTGATGTCGAATTGGACAGGCTGGAAAGATTGGGAGTCTTACAAACTGTACAATTTTCCATAGCCCCAGTACTAAAGACTGACCAGAGTGTGCGAATATGCACAGATCACAAGTTGACCATTAACAAAGTGACCAGACTCGACAGGCATCTCATACCGAAAATTGATGAATTGTGCTCCAAGCTGGCTGGGGGAACTACAAATACAAAGTTTGAAATGAGCCACACTTACCAGCAAACCGAGCTAGAAAAGGCCTCTCGAGATTTTGTGACTATGAACACACATAGGAGGTTATACCAGTATACCAGGTTACCCTTCAGAGTCTCATGTGCTTGTGCCATTTTCCAATGGACTATGGAAAATTTACTCCGAGGTCTATCCCATGTGATGGTTTATCTCGATGATGTCCTGGTAACAGGACTAACTGATGAAGAACACCTGGCTAATTTGGAAGAGGTATTGACGTGTTTCTCACAAGCTGGAGTATGCTTGAAAAGAGAAAACTGTATCTTCCAAGCAAAAGGAGTGGTTTACCTGGGTCAGAGGGTTGACTCGCAGGGCCTTCACCCAGTAGAAGACAAGATGAGACCTATTCGTGAAGCACCAGCACTGAAAAACGCCACAGAAATCAAGTCCTTCTTGGGAATGATTAACTATCATGGACGTTTTCTCCCAAATTTGTCAACAGTACTGGTTCCATTATACGGTTTGCTCAAGAAAAACCACAGGTGGACCTGGCAAGCCCCACAACAACAAGCTTTTATGACAGTAAAGCAGTTGCTACATTCATCAGCCCTGTTGGTACATTTCGACTCAAAGAAAGAATTAATTTTAACCTGCGATGCATCCCCTTATGGAGTAGGGCAATACTCTCCCACTAGCTGGCGGATGGCTCCGAACAGCCCATTGGTTACGTCTCAAGAACACAGTGTGGCAGACCGAAGATATTCACAATTAGAGAAAGGAAGCTTATCCATTGTATTTGGCGTTAGAAGTTCTACCAATACATCCATGGTCGCCACTTCACCATTGTATCCGATCACAAGCCACTACTAGGCTTGTTTGGGGAAGATAAGGCAATAACCCCAATTGCCTCAGCACACATCCAAAGCTGGGCACTGATTTTAGCTGCTCACAAACATACTTTTATCCACCGGCCAGGAAGCCAGATTGCCAATGCCGATGCACTGAGCCGATTGCCTCTAAAGGACAGCAATGTGAACACCCCCATCCCTCAAGAACTTGTCTTGTTATTAAACTTTCTGGATTTATCACCAGTAAATGCCAAACAAATAAGACAGTGGACAGACCGCAATCCAGTTTTACCTTACATAAGGGAACAAGTCTTACAGGGATGGTCTAATGAGCGAAAGTTTGACCAAATGAAGCCCTATTTTAATAGGAGATATGAGCTCACCTGCCAGGATGGCATCTTGCTGTGGGGAGCGAGGGTCATTGTGCCTCCGAGAGGAAGAAAGCCATTATTGATCAAATTGCATAGTGCTCACCCCGGCATCTCTAGAATGAAAATGTTGTCACGCAGCTACTTATGGTGGCCAGGGATGGATATAGAAATTGAAAACTTAGTCAAGAGCTGAATGCAGTACCAACAGATACAGAAATTGCCCCCTTCTGCTCCACTGCATCCCTGGGAGTGGCCAGGAAGGGCATGGGTCCGCCTCCTGACACTTGGAGCCTTTTTTGGGCACAATGTTCCTCTTGATCATAGACGATCACTCGAAGTGGATGGATATATATGAGGTGAAATAACCCACATCTACCGCCACCATAGACAAATTGCATCAGAGTTTTGCAATTCATGGTTTACCAGACATAACAGTATCTGATAATGGAACGGTATTCACCAGCAGGGAATTCCAAAGATTTACAAGTCTCAATGGCGCAACGCATGTTAAGACCTCACCAAACCACCCTGCATCCAATGGGTTGGCCAAGGGGGCAGACCAGACCTTCAAGTCAGGAATGAAAAAACTGAATGGAGACTCTATTGCACCTAAATTATCAGGTTCTCTACTCAGCTATAGAACTATGCCACACACGACCACTGGTATTGCCCCAGAGTTACTGATGAAGCAACATCTCAGGACATATTTTGGTCTCATAAGGCCAAATTTATGGGGGAGGGTAGAGAAAAGTCAGGAGGCCCAGATAAAGGACACAATTACCAATGAAAGAAACTTCACTGTTGGAGACACAGTTTTTGCAAAGAACTTTGGAGATGGGGCCAAATGGCTATCAGGTGAAGTTAGTGCAGTAACAGGACCCCTTTCCTATCATATATCATTCAAGGTCAGATAATTGGAGGCAAGTAGATCATTTCAGGAAAAGGGAAACAGATTTACAAAGGATGTGCCAAGCATTCCTGTTGGAGTCTACAACACATGTGGAAGTCAACTCCACTTGGTTTGGAAGTGCCTTTAGGATCCATTGAGCCTGAGAGTGTTGAAGAAACAGTTACAGGTTCCTATTTGAGAACCCAGTGGACAGATGACTCCTGAGAGGGAGGCCTCGGATAAACCATCCAAAGTCGTAGAACTATGACGTTTGACACATTTGAAGAAGCCTCCAGAGAGACTGAATTTTTAAGTAGTGTATTTATGAAAATAGTTGAGATATTGTAAAGATTGTAAATTGTAATTTTGAGTAAAGGGGGAGGGATGTGGTAACCCTGAGACGCAATGCACCTTTAAGAGAATATGAGCAGATTGACCACATGATTGCATTACCCAATGGCTGTGTAGTGTGGGCTACAATGTGAATCAGTAGTTTAGAATAGGGTCTGGTTTGACAAGCACACATAGTGTTAGTGCTCTGTAACTTGTGTTAATAAACAGCATGTGCTTCATCTTATATTGGTCTCAGCATCTGCAGTATCTTGTTTACCAACTCACTAACCAGTAGATAGGTGTACAACCATGTTCACTGAGCAAAACAACCCGACAGAAGGAACATAACCATAGCCGTTCCTTCACTGTTGCTAGGTAAAAATGATGGAATTCCCTTCCTAACAGCACTGTGGGTGTACATACAGCACATGGGCTTCAGCAGTTCAAGAAGGCAGCTCACCACCACCTTCTCAAGGGAAAGTAGGGATGGGCGATAAATGCTGGCCCAGCCAGCGAAGCCCACATCCCGTGAATGAATTTTTAAAAATGCACTCCTGGTTGGCCTCCCACATTCACCATCAAAAACTTGAGGTTATGCAAAACCCTGTTGCCCATGTCCAGGACACATCAAATCCTCTTCATACATCCCCTGGCCTACATTGGCTCCTGGTTAAGCAATGCCTCAATTTTAAAATGATCATCCTGGCTTTCGAATCCACCCAGAGCCTCATGAAGCAACATTGCCAATGCCACTTGCTATGTACAAACTACACTGGCAACATTGTGAAGAGATTAGTGCTGGAGCCACAGGAGAAATTGGATCAGATGGATTTCTGGCCCTTAGAGTATTTGTGAAGATGCTGGAGTCTAGTGCAACTGTGATGAGTATGAGCTGCTTCTGGTGTGATCTAACTTATGTGTCAACTCTAGCCTCCCATCGTAGTGAAAACATTTCATTTTAAAATATTAAGAAAAGTTCACCATCAAATCAAGAAAGTTTATGACCCTTGGTTAGATGAAGTTACCACTTTAATGTTATGTGCTATTTTGAGAATCCCTAGGAGGTAACTATATGTGCTTGGAGTCAGATGGATAAACTAGCCTGCTGTTAAATCCATTAGAATACACAACAGAGACCTGAATAGCAAGCGTCAACAATAGGTACTGATATAAGAAAGATAAATATACAGCAGGCTTTAGCCGCTGCAACCCTTTTTAAGCTAACCAACCTGTTTTGTAAGGGTGGCTAAAATCAGTTTGCCTTGGAACAAATCTTGCTTCATTCACTGTTGCCCTTGAGTCAGAAGGCTGTGGGTTATACAAAACTGAAACACATAATCAGGACTGAGGTTTCAGTGCAGTGATTTTGGGTATATCTGCCTGTTCAGCTGGCTCAGCTGTACATGAATGACCCCATGTCAAAGAACTAGGGCTTTCTCCCAGTCTTCCTGCTTTACGTTTTGCCCTCCAACCATTGCCACCGGCCATTCAATTAGTGTTAAGCCAAATGGTTGTTGCATTCACCACAGCACAACAATTTTGGAGTAATTCATTCCATGCAAAGTGCTTGGTATGGTGGAAGATGCTTATATAACTGCTCCGCATTCTTTCTTTTTGATCGTGTAACCCTATAACACTTTCCCTCGTCAGGCGAGCTCGGCGAGGGGGGGCAGGAGCGGTCGGGAAGCCGACTGCCACCCGCGATCGGCGCATGGCAACTCTCAACGCTGCCTGTGTGGTGGGGGAGGAGGGCGAGCACACTGGAAAAGCTCCCTGAGGCACAGAGCTGCCTCAGGGAGATGAAGAGTTTAAGAATTAAATATAAACAATTTCAAATTGTTAAAATAACATGTCCCCTCATGTGACTCTGTCATGCATGTTCTTAATGAAATGTTAACATTTACGTTTTATTTTTAATTGCTGTTGGAAACCTCATCCCACCCATGGATGAGGTTTCCTAAAAAGTACAAAGGCCGCTTGGCTTTTTTGTCTGCCAACCCTTACAGCTGGACGGGCAGTGAAAAATAACATTTAATTGGGACTTTAATGACCTTAATGGGTCTTTTAATTGTCGGCGGGTGCGCAGCTGACTCCAGCGCGCACCTGCTGACTGAAACATCGCATGAGTGTGCGATGATGTCAGGACGCTCGCCTGAGCGGGTCAGGTGCGTGTGCGCCCGCTCAGCGAAAAACCCTGCCCATGACGTTTTGATAAATGATCCACCCACAACTGTTCAAGGTTAGGTCCCTCATATGTACTGATGTCAGTGGAGCAATGCTGCGGTGGAACAGGGTGTGTGAGCTGAACAAAACGATGGGGAGGAATTGAACAAATTAATTAAACATTCTAACTTTCGTTTAGATTGGAATTAAGTAGGCTAGCTCATGTCGGTACTGTAGTGAATTTCTTAAGGTTTTTAGTCCATTCGTGGGGTGTGTGCATCACTGGAAGACTTGCATTTATTGCCCATCCCTAATAACCCCTGAGAATGTGGCGGTGAGCAGCCTTCTTAAACTGCTGCAGTTCATGTGGTGTCGGTACACACACACTGCTGTTAGGAATGAAATTCCAGGATTTTGATCCAGCGACAATGGTGATACTATTCTAAGTCAGGATGGTGTGTGGCTTGGAGGAGAACTTGCAGCTGGTGCTGTTCGCAGGCACCTATTGCTCTTGTCCTTCTCAGTGGTAGAAGTCATGCGTTTGGAAGGTGCTGTTGGGGGGGCCTTGGTGAGTTGCTACATTGCAACTTTTGGATGATGCACACTGCTGCCACTTTGCGTCCATGGTGGAGGGACTGAATGTTTAAGATGGTGGATAGGGTGTCAATCAAGAGAATTGCTTTGTCTTGGATGGTGCTGAGCTTCTTGAGTGTTATTGGAGCTGCACTCATCCAGGCAAGTGAAGAATATTCCATCACACTCTTAAATAATGCCTTGTAGATGGTGGACAGGCTTTGGTTATCAGGAGGTGAGTTACTTGCTGCAGAACCTCCAGCTTTTGACCTGATCTTATAGCCACAGAATTTAAATGCCTCGTCCAGTTCAGTTTTTCGTCAATGGCAACTCCCAGGATGTTGATGATGGGGATTCAGCAATGGTGATGTCATTGAATATTAAGGGGACATGGTAGGATCTCACCTGGAGATGGTCACCGCCTGACCTTTATATGGCATGAGTGTTTACATTTAGAATTGCATAGGATATGCAATTCTAAACCACAGAGAAACAGATCATTTGGCCCAATATGCCCATACTGGCATTTAAGCTCCACTCAAGCCTCATCACATTTTTTTCATCTAACTTGACATCAAAAATTTCTATTCCCTTCTTCCTCACAGGCTTATTTAATTTCCCCTCGCTTCAATGATTCCTTTTGGTAGATCAGGATAGTTTACGCAACAATAGGCTGGATTTTAGGCAGCCCGTTGGGGTGGGAAGCAATTAATCATGGGAGAGGCCCAGCGTCAATCACCTGGTGGCAGGAAAGCCTCCCATGATTACGTTGGCGAGCGTAAGAGCCGCCTCTGGTGCCATGATGGTAATTGGGCTCATTCAATTCAGTGGTGGCTCAGGGATTAAATGGAGCACAAGGGTCTCCTTCGTGCTCGGAAGGCCACCCAGCAAATACTCTTGGCTTTGCCAGTGGCCTCCCAGAGGTGGGGGGCTGGGTCCCCTCACCTTTGGGCATGATCGTGGGACCCAGCAGCAGGTGGGGGGTTGGCCGCTGAAAACCACCACCCTGCCCTTGTCTCTGACCCTCCTCTCCTACGACGTCCACCCTGTCTTCACTCACCTGTGACCTCGGGTCCCCCTGCGATCTTGGACCTCAGATGGGTGCTGGTGCTGGTGCTGGTGCTGGTGGCAATAATGAGCTTCATGCCATCAGCTCTCGGCGGGCAGGACTTTTGCCGGGGACCATGTCAGTTCTCCAACCGGTGGGCGATACACCTGTCAACCCGACAAAATCCCAGCAAATATGTCCATGAATAGACAAGGGAGTTGCCATTTAGATTTAATAATGAGTAATGAGCCAGATTTAGTTAACAGCTTAATGGCACAGAAACAGAAAATGGTGACAAAATAGATAGTAACAGCTGCAAAAAGGAAGTATGTAAAGAAACTTGAAAGGGATATCAAAATCAACACGCAACTTTTATAATTATAGCTGTTATGACCACGTGAGGAGGGGTGAAAATGACTCCCCCTTTTCTACCACTCCAGATCTGACTGTAACAGCAGGAGCTTTTATGTGTGAATTTAGAGAGGATGTGCTTTGCCAATACTGCAGGAGTTCCACCAGTTGCGCTTTCAGATTGTAAAGAATTAGTCAGACATGTTTTACGAGTTTAAACCAAGATCAAGATAAGTTTATTGAAACAACTTCTGGAATTAAAAAAATAGCTAGGTAAATCGCAACCACCATTCACTGGGCCAGACACACACACACACACACACACACACAAACACATGTACAGATGGTAGAATAAGAGGATAGACTTAAAGATTTTTAACAGTTCATGAAGAAGATAAAACAAAAGGAGTATATGTTTAAAACAAAAATAAAAGTAGCTGGAAAAACTCAGCAGGTCTGACAGCATCTGCGGAGAGGAATACAGTTAACATTTCGAGTCCGTATGACTCTTCATCAGAACTGAGGAAATATAGAAATGAGGTGAAATATAAGCTGGTTGAGGGGGTTGGGACAGGTAGAGCTAGATAGAGGGCCAGTGATAGGTGGAGGCAAAGAAGAGATTGCCAAAGATGTCATAGACAAAACAACAAAGGGGTGGTGATATTAGCTAAGGAATGTGCTAATGGGGACATTAAGGGTAGAAAGCAGCATGAGCAAGTGACAGATAGCCCTAGTGGGGGTGGGGTGGGGGGAAGGGATCGAAATAGGCTGAAAGGTGGAGATGAAACAATGGATTGAAATACATTTTGAAATAATGGAAATAGGTGGGAAAAGAAAAATATTTTGAAAAAATATAACTTATTGGAAAAAGGAGGATTGGAAAGGGGGTGGGGATGGAGGAGAGAGTTCATGATCTAAAATTGTTGAACTCAATATTCAGTCCGGAAGGCTGTAAAGTGCCTAGTCGGAAGATGAGTTGCTGTTCCTCCAGTTTGCATTGAGCTTCACTGGAACAATGCAGCAGGCCAAGGACGGACATGTGGGCATGAGAGCAGGGTGGAGTGTTGAAATGGCAAGCGACATGGAGGTGTGGGTCATACCTGTGGACAGACCGAAGGTGTTCTGCAAAGCGGTCACCCAGTCTGCGTTTGGTCTCTCCAATGTAGAGGAAACCGCATTGGGAGCAGCAAATGCAGTGGACTAAATTGAGGGAAGTTGCTGCTTCACTTGAAAGGAGTGTTTGGGCCCTTGGATGGTGAGGAGGGGGGAAGTAAAGGGACAGGTGTTGCACCTTCTGCGGTTGCATGGGAAGGTGCCATGGGAGGGGGTTGAGGTGCAGGGGGTGATGGAGGAGTGGACCAGGGTGTCCCGGAGGGAAAGATCCCTGTGGAATGCCGCCGGGGGGGTGAAGGGAAGATGTGTTTGGTGGTGGCATCATGCTGGAGTTGGCAGAAATGGCGGAGGATGATCCTTTGAATGTGGAGGCTGGTGGGCTTTTATCTTAGGAGTATATGTTTAGTTGTCCTTTCGCTGGTCTTGATGTGGTGATTCCACGTTGTTGCCATTTTGTTCAGTTGCCTTCCTGGGTATGGTTGTATGGAGCAAATTTCCACATTTTATTCCAAAAGATCTCTGTTTGCAAGATTTCTCTTCTCAGGTTGGTTACCTTGTAAATCCAGGTGTAATACTTTTGAGAGGGAGAGAGACAATTTCTTTGCAGCCTTTAAGTACAGTATTCTGATCTCCAATCTCTCTGACTTGGTAAACAGTTCGTAAAGTCCTGCTGGCTCTATATTCCAGAGTAATTTGATTCATCCATGTCTGCTGCCATCATTGTTTAGAACAGGTACCCTAACTATAATCTTCTAAAGTTCTCAGCATTTGGGGAATTCCCCCCCCCGCCCATACAGGAAGCGCATAGCACTTCCCGCCGTCACGCTGGGCGGGCTTTAACTGGCCCGCCCACATGAAATGGCGGCAGGGCCCGCTTCTCCGGTGGGGATCGGCTCCCCGCCTGCCAGAGATTGGGTTGGGCCCACCCGCCCAACAGGCAGAAAATTCTGCCCAATGTTTTGTACTTATTCATATTTATTTCTTATTCATTCATGGGCCTTGGAATCGTTGATGGTGTATATTTTATATGCATCAAAGCAATACAGAGATGAACACTAGTTTCTAAGTGTGCAACAGGTTTATTTATAAGGGTTTTAAATATCTCTGCAATCACAAAATGTCTGCACTCATGCTTACAGCTCAGCTTCTAGTAGCTTCTGTGTTGTAGGTTTACTTTGCTCTGCGCCCACACCCAGACTTAACCAATCAAGTATGGTGAGCACAGATCAGTTACTGGGCTCTCATAATCAAACACAGATCAATTAAACCTTTGAACATTATAACTGGCAAAGCCAGCATTTTTTTTGGCCATCCCTAATTGCCCTTGCGAATGTAATAGTGAGCCAGTCTCTTGAATCGCTGGAGCCCATATGGTATGTTTCAGGTAATGTTCTGATGAAAGGCCATTGACCTGAAATGTTAACTTTGTTTCTCCCCCCACAGATGCTCCCTCACCTGCTGAATATTTCCAGCATTTTCTGTTTATTTTTTTTATTTCGCATACATGTAGGAATAAACTCCATTTGATTTTACAGACCACATCAGATTGGGAAACAGAACCCATGGCAAATTGCTCTTTGGATTGGGTTTTTGGAGGCTTTTCCAGAAGCTCACTTGCTTGATTTATTGGATGTTCCCATTACAAAAGGAACCAAACACAATAGAAAATATTTTTTGTGAAAATTTTCCAAGGAATTCATCATACAAAAACATTGTTGTTTGCTTTGGGCCTGTCAGAAAATCTTGATGCCTGCAAAAATTGGGGCCAAAGCTGTCTGATTCAGGAATGTTCAATGTGCTTACTGCATTTCTTTCCAAGAGGGGTGATAATTATTTTCACACAGTGAGTTGAGAAAATAGGACGACACAATGTGAAGAGAAACTCTAGGCACTGGAGAGCAAAGGTGGCATGGGGGGAAATATGTAGACACTTCCCTGAGGCCTTTCAGATTTAATATGCAATAGATGTATTCACCACGTTCATTGCAGATAATAGAAGGTGACAAAAAGAATTGTCTTTGGGTTGATGGGGTTGCTATGCCTTTTACCAACTGGACAGGGGGTGATGCTGGAGACCAGGCCAGGGAGTGTGCCTGAGGAAAATAATCTTCAACAAATGTCTGCCTTCACTGATTAATTGAGATGGAGATTATTTCAGTATTGCTCCAGTGCTTGCTGCCGGATCTGTATCTCCTTTTTGACACGCAGGTGATCTTGCAGCCAGGAAAAAAGCTCAAAGCAAGCCAGCTCTGATATTTCAATGAAAATTCCAGATGATAAATACTCGCTGAAAACTGATTGAAAAATGAATGAAAAAACAAAATCTCTCATGCCTGTTGTGTGCTGTCTTCTCATGCGTAAAGATAGAGAGATGGATTGTGAGCACTTCCAGATGCTGGAGGAGGTCACATGCTGCTAATTCTGTAACTGAGAAATGACCTTGTGACTCCCCAAAGCCTGCCCAACATCTGCAAGGAAGAAGTGAGGGGTTTGGGGGAATACTGTCCACTTGCCTGGATAAGTGTAGCTCCAACAGCACTCAGGAAGCTAGACACCATCCAGGACTACATAGGCCGCTTGACTGACACCCCACCCAACACCTTCAACATTCAGTCCCTCCACCACTGACCCATTGGCAGCTGTGTGTGCTATGTGAACAATCCCTAGTCCCCAAGGCCATTTTGGTGACCCACTCCAGGCCCACGAGCTCTAGCAGCTGAAAGGACAAGGGTAGCAAAGGCATGGCATCAGCAGTACTTGCAAGTTACCCTCTACTCCAACTTCCACCCCCTTCACCCTGCCCTATTTCTCCAAATGGCTGTGCCTTCAGTGTGGGTTGGTCAGCAACCTGCAGTTGCCTCCCTACAAGCAGACCACGTGGACTGCAGTGGGGCAATGAGGCAGCACCCCAGCACCTTGTGAAGGGCTTTTAGGAATGGGAAGCACAGATGCTGGCCTTGCTATTGACGCCCCTGTCCCATGCCAGTTTGAGAAAATGGTGAGGTGAGTATAGAGAGTAGAGGGTTCACTTACCCTGGCGACATGGATGACATCGTTCATGCATTTCCTGCACTGCAGGGCAGCCTCCCTCTGCACCCCTGTGGCATTGATCACCCTGGCGACCTCCTACCAGGCTACTGTGGTGAGTTGGGTGGGCTTGCTGCTCCCATTTCTGGGAAAGAGGATGTCTCCCCTGCCAGTGAGTGTCGCTGCAATTATACAAGGTGGGAAGACCTTGACACAAATCAGCATGTAATGTAAAACTGATTTGACATTGGTGTTGGCATTTTGGAGCCAGTGCTCAAGCTAACACCCAGTCTTAATCACACAAGGCTGAACATATGTTCAGCAACAGGAAGGAACCCCCACTGATCTTATTTAAAGGGATCGTCAATTAACTTTAGGTTAGTTGCTGACTGATTTCTACTGACTGTTGCTATGACTGGAGAAGTGCTTGAAGGTTTCAGAATTCTTTAAAGTTACTAAATTGTACAGAGAGTGGTTTAGCCTGTACTGGAAGACTTGGTCCTGGCTTCAAAGCTTCTGCACCAACCAATTTCTGCTAGATATGGCTACAGTAGCAGAATTTCCCTTAAAATATAGTGTGACAGAGAATAAGCAAAGGTGACACAGAACAGGGAAAACTTTTGGAAGGAAGGGAGGAAGGGGAGAAAGGCTCCCAGCAGAATGCCATATCTGGTCCAGGGTGTTCAGGGAGCAATTCTCCTATCCCACAGCGAGAAATGATGTGTGAGATGCCTTCACTTCACTAGGGACATCCTCAACGAAGCCTGCCTCTCACCGCAGCCAGAATGGCAACCTATGGTACATGGTGCTATTGGCTGCACACATGTTGCTTTGCAGAGGCTGCATGTAAATTCAGACATGTGCTGTAGCTACAAAGGGTTCCACTCCCTCAACATCCAGCTGGTGTGCAACCATGCAGAGCAAATCATACAGGTCAGTGCTCAGTATACAGGCAGCAATCATAACATCTTCTTCCTGCGACACTTCACTGTGTCACCTCCATTTGAACCACTAGGGTGGTTACTTTGCAATAAAGGCGATCTACTGACCCTTATGGCTGATGACTCCGGTGCGAAAACTGTGCATGTGTGTGCAGCATGCATACAACGAAAGCCATGCTGCCACAAAAAGTGTGATAAACCAGACCATGGGTGGTCAAACAACACTCCCATTCCTGGAGCACTCTTGAAAAGCTCTGCAGTAGATGGCAGAGAGGGTGTCAACATTTGTGCAGCATACAACAGACTACCACAAATGTTGACATCTTGAGGATGTGGTTGCTTTCTGAGAGTTTTCCTGGAGGGCACCCTGGCCCCCTGTGTGTTGAGCACATCTCTCCTCCTTGACAAGGCCTCCAGTGCTGTGTGAGAAAATCTTGGTTCCTGATCTCTCTCCCACATTGTGTCTTTTTATGTCTTTCCATGTAAGAATGAATTGCATAACAATGTCCATCATCTGCTCCAGCCAAAATGCACCTCCTCTTTAAGAGGCCTGCAGCCACTCAGCAGTGCATTTAGTGCTGACACTAGGTTGTATTCGTGGTAATCAGTGAGGCAGCATGCCAACTCCGCGCTATCTAATCGAAATCAATGGCACAGGACAATCTCCGTGCCCATTTTTGGAAACTAGCAAATTTAACACCCACAGACCCTCAAACAGGCTAATCTTATTAGCATTTTATCCATTTAATATCCCTCCTGAGGGTTCAAGGCGTCATATGTCATTTATCTCTTTCCCAGTTCTGACAAAATTCTAACCATAATTGTGATAGCTATACACATGCAGTCTTCTTGCAATTTTGATGCTTTACGTACTCCATTAGTGGGGTAAAACCTTTTTGCACTTTCTCTTCAGTAGAAAGGAAGGGAAATTTCACATTGCAGTTACCAGAGGATTAAATTGCACTGCTTGAGTGATGCTAAATCACTGCAACAAATGACATTGGGTAGACTTTGGAAACCATAGGCTACAGATTCTTTGTGGACATGGTGATGACTACTTGCCCCTGCTTCACTCAGCTCTCTTCCTGATTATGACCCAATATCTACGGGAGAGTTGCCTCATTGTCAAACCACTTTGTAAAGCATGGAAGACACATGAAAGAATGTATTCTACAGAGTAAGGTTAAAGTGGTGTCAGATTTGCATGTGCTATCACATTCCAAAGATTCTAGCATAGACATGAAATACTTTCCAGCTGTTTTAGGGTTTACTCCTTCACTTTTTCTCCCCTTCTCCTGAAGGTAACATCTTGTGCTGGGATGGGCTCTGCCATCCGTCTGGTACCTCACTCATATGGCCATCCTTCATGTGTGAGACTCACATGTTAGCAAGCTATTGGACTATGGAAGCATTTTGGCCACACCCTCTTTTATTCTCAGCCAATATCCCCACATGCATACTTCCCAACAAAGGTCAGGAGTAGGAATCCAATGTGATTTTCTTTCCCATACATCAAACCTAGGAACATTGCAGCAAGTTATGCATGAGGAATGTTAACCGGAAAGGACCAATTTCGCTTGAAAAGTCCAATCGTTTTCGATTGGGTGCAAGGAGACCAAAACCAATCATACTTATTTATGGTAATAGCCTCCTCTGTGAACAACAGTCCCCCTGCTGAGGCCATTCAGGATTAAACACCAAGTATTGCTGGTCCATATGATTCTGCAGTGCCTGGCCTTATCCACTGAGTCAGCGCGATGTACCTATTTTAGCTAATGTGTTCAGGATATCTGAATTGCAGCCTGATGTGACTGCATGGACAATTACGTTGTGCAAGTCAAGTTCACTAGTTCCACTTAAAAAATAGACTGCAAACATAATTTGCTCACCTTTTTCTCTAACAGAACCTAGGACTCAAACTCAGATTGTATGTGATTTTTCTTTCTAGCCTGCCTTTACAAGCCAGAAAAATAATGCTGCTTTATTTTTAAGGTCAACAGAAGAAAAAAAAAAGGCCCATAGCTATTTTCTTGGCCTTAAATCTCGGACCTGCTGTTTGGTGCTGGTGAATATTCTTGAAGTTGCATAATTCACTGAACATTGTTACCAAATTGCAATTGTGTGAAGTTTTTCATTATTTATGGAAATCTTTTTTTGTAAATTATTTATTGGAAAACTTGCACACACAGCACTTTGTCACATCTGAGTAATGTCTCAAAGTGCTTTACATGCAGTTACTTTGAACTATGGTAACTATTAGATAGGCTAAAACTGCTTTTATATTGACTTTAGCGGGATAACAGGTTAAAATAATGGCTTAGCTTGACAGCTGGACTTGGATCACATTGAGATTGTCATCGGGTGCAAGTCTAATGTGGAAAAACATTTCGCAGTGCTTCTTAGAGGAATGAAGAAAACTGGCACCAGCCCAAGAAAGAAAATATTCAGTGGGGCGATCAAAAGCTTCGTTGCAGATATGGGTTTTAAGGACAATTTTTGAGGTAGGTTTTATTGAGAATCTTTGCGGTAGGTTTTAAGAACAATCTTTGAGAAGGAGAGGTAGGTTGAGATGAAAGGATTTAGGGAGGGAATTCCAAAGGTAGGACGCCAATGTTGAAGACACAGCTGCTTAAGAGACAGAAGATACACAGCAGGCTGGAATTTAAAAATGGACTATTTGGGAGGAGGGGGAGTGAATGTTAGGGTTGGAAGATGCAAAAATATTTGGGGTTCGGGAAGCTGAGGAGGGCTTGAACCTGAATAGTTCGTGCCTGGGATGCACTGCCTGGAAGTGTGGTGGAGGCAGATTCAATCGAGTCATTCAAGAGGGCATTAGATGATTTTTTAAATCGAAAGAATGTGCAGGGTTATGGGGGAAAAGGCAGGAGAATGAGACTGAGTCATAATGCTCATTCGGAGAGCTGGGGTGCAGACACAATGGACTGAATGGCCTCCTTCTGCACCGTAACAATTCTGTGATTCTGTGAAATGCAAAGACAAGAATTTTAATTTGACACAATGGAGGTCTAGTAGCTAATGCAGGTTCATTTGGTTGGAGTTGATGGGTAAGTAGGACTTGGTGCAGAATGTGACAATTTGCAGAGTTTTGGACGAGCTGGATTTTATGGAGATGATGATGGAAGGCTAACCATTGGAATAATTGAGTCTGGACTGATGGAGGTTTTTGCCAGCGAATGGGCTGTTGTAAAGGGTAAGAGGTGGATACTGTTACCTGGTGGAAGTAGCCAGTCTTTATCATTGAGATAGTGCAAGATCCGTTCGAATGCCAATCTAATAGCAGCTGAACTGTGCTAAAGTTTATGTATGTTTTCGGGTGTTGGCTAGTTAGTTTTTTGTCTGTAAAACTTCAGCCTTGTGTAACCTTACCCTAGTCTGTGACAATCTATTTGCACTTCTGTTTTACACAGGCTCTTCGTTGACATAAGAAGGGGATAGACAGTTTGGGGCTGAGGGAGTGCACAGTCATCTGATAGGTACAAGGGTTTTACAAGATTATATTGTAGCAGTTGAAAGATCCCTGCATCTTGAAAGGTTTTCATTGCTGTTATCCACCTACATTAACTTAAACTTATAAACGTCTAAGCACCCAGTGATTGCAGTCGATGCATGCTGCTCTTTTATTGCTAACATCTAGGTTCAAATCCAGCCCAGATTAATGGGATGTTAAATCATCTGCACTCTGCTGACTGTACAGATTGAAGGAAAAGCAAGTTCAGCTAGTTGTTAGTGATTGTTAAGGTTAATTCCTAGCGGGGAGCTGTACTCACAAGGAATTTGTGTCAATTAAGGCCCCACGATATTGTTATCCTCTCTCTGACCTCTGCTCCCTTTCTGTGCAGGATCAGGGAATTAAGCCTGTTGTTCCACTGCACAAAGGTGCCTATCATTTTGATGCAAATTACAAGTTCACTCAGAGAAGGCAGAAGAACAGTCTGGTAGATGGAAAAACTGGGGAGAGGGGAATGGTGTGGGAAAGAGGATAGATTATGATGAGTTTTACACTCATATGATCATGGTGTATGTTTAAGCTTCGCTGGTACCTGTAGAGTATAAACCAGAATTATAAATTAAATTTCCATTTTTTAAAATTAATAACAGCAAATGGTTCATTCATATTTCATATAAAATGTGTCTGTATTACAGCAAAATATTATGCACTTTGAAGTGATGTAAATGATGGATGAAGCTAATGTGGTTGATGTTGTGTATATGGACTTTCAAAAGGCATTTGATAAGGAACCATATGACAGACTTGTTAGCAAAAATAAAGCTCATGGGATAGTGGCTACATGGATACGAAGCTAGCTAAAGGACAAAAAGCAGAATGTAGTGGTGAACAGTTTTTCAGATTGGAGCATGGTGCCCTGTGGTGTCCCCCAGGATTTGGATCCCTGCTCTTTAAGCTGTATATTAATGACCTGGAATTAGATATGCAGGGTATCATTTCAAATTTTCCATGTGACAAAAACTCAGAAATGTTGCAAAAAGTAAGGAGAACAAAAGAAAAACTTGGGCCAGGATTTCACAGCCCCTCCCGCCCAATATGATATTATGGTCTTGCCAATTTGAATGGAGATTTAAATGGCTTGCCGCATCCACCAGGGGGAGACATACCGCGGCAGGGCCGTAAAACCCTGGCCTTGGATTCTATAGAGCCTTTCATAACCACAGGACGTCCAAAAGTGCTTTACAGCTAATGAAGTACTTTTGAAGTGTAGTGCCTGTTGCAATTTTGGAAATGCAACAGCCAATTTGTGCACAGCAAATTCTCACAAACACCAATATGATAAAAACAGACAATCTGTTTTTTGTGATGTTGATTGAGAGAGTAATATTGGCAGGGAAACAAAGAACAATTCCCCTCCTCTTCATCAAAATCAATTTGAAGACCTTGGTTTAACATCTCATCTGAAAGATGGCACCTCCAACAATGCAGCACTCCCTCAGTTCTGCACTGAAATGTCAGCCAAGGTTTTTGTGCTCAAGTCATGGGGTGGGGTAGTAGTAGACTAAAGGAGGACATAGGCTCCTTGGTGAAATGGCCAAACACAAAATGCGGAGAAGTGTGAAGCAGTTAATTTTGGAAGGAAGAAGGAAGAGAGGCAATATAAACTAAATTGTACAATTATAAGGCGATTTCAAAAACAGATAGACCTTGAGGTATTGGCACACAGGATTTTGGTGGCAGGGCAAGGTGAGGAGGCTGTTAAGAAGGTATTCAAAATCCTAGGCTTTATAAATAGAGGCTTAGGGCTGAATTTTCACTCCCGAGTCAGGGGTGCGGAGTCAGGAAAATTCTCCACTTTGCAAACGCACCTTGTGAAGAAGTGCCCAGGATCTTTGCATTTCTATTCCAGCGATGTTAACTGGAGTCGGGCCTACAACCCCTGGAAACAATACAGAGGAAGCTACAGGGGCTGCCGGGTGCTGAGGCGGGCTGGTTAAAAGGCCTGCCTTGGTGCACTGGGACTTTGTCTCATTAACAAAAAAAATAAGAAAACAAAAAAGAGCCCTCTAGCCACCATCCACCCCACACACTACCCATGCCCGATCCATGCCAACTCATGCAATCCCAAGCCCCCACCCCCATGTACCCTCATACCCTCCATGCCTACCTATACCCTTCTACCAACACCCATGGCCATTGATAGACCCTATTCCAACTTAATGCCAGCCGATGCCAACCCATGATCCTGCCCCACCACCCTTTGCCCTTGCACCCTCCACGCCAACTCACCCAGTACCTGCCATGGGCAGATCTCAGGAGCCAAGGGAGATGAAATAAAGTTCTAAGTGTCTATTGCAGACTTTACTATTTAGAAAAAAACTTTCATTCATAAAAACCCATTCAATATGTGTACATTCCTTCAAGTACTTGATCCCATATAAAACAAACATTTGTAACCATAGCCCCAGATCATTGACCATATAATGACTTGGAACTGTCAATCAAACTATGAGCTGAAAGTGCACGCCACCTACCACCTCCCCCCCAACACCTGACAATGGGCAGGATTTTTCGCTGAACGGGCGGGCGGGCACTCGTCAGCCAGCATGAAATCGACGTCGGGGCCTGATCGCGAGCGGCGGTCGGCTTCGCGACCCAGGCCCACCCACCATGCCCGCCCAACAAGGTAAAATTCCTGCCCAATGATATATTGTGAAATCAGCCATGCAGCACTAATACTATAATGATAACCCTGAGGCTTAGGCCAACAGATAGCAAGTGAAAGTACAAGCGCTATTTTCTTTTCAAGCTGGTTGGTTTCAAAAAGTCGAAGAGTTTGGGGATTTAGATGCACAGTCAGCTTGACAGTTTCACTGTGTTTATCAACATTTTATGCACATTCATTTCTATTTTTAATAATCCCACAGGGGCACCTGACTTCTGCCAAAGGGGAACTTGGTTCTCTCCAAAAGGGTATCCTGCCTCTCCAAATAACTCTGACAGCTTCAGAGCTTTTGCTCAAATGTCTAAAGCCCACAAGTCGTGTCTTGGACCTCCAACAAACAAAAATTGCATCTGTTTGAAGGTAGCTGCACATGCAAATCCGTGAACCACAGATGTGCAAGCTACAGCCCTCCCCCGTTCAAACAACCCCCTACCCCCTGCCACCTCTGCCCCCCCACCCCCTCCCCCCCCCCCCACCGCACCCCGCCCCCCGCCCCCACAGCAAAAACTGTGGGTGCAAGTTTGGGGGCAGGATTTAAGGATTCTGGGCTCCTGTGTCATTTTGGGTAAGGCACAGATCCCCACCTGGCATTATGAAAATTTGGGCCATAGCGTACAAAAGAAAGGAAGTTATATTAGCATTTTATAAATCATGGATTAGGCCTCAATGAAGTGCTGCAATGAATTCTGGGCACAGCACTTTAGAAAGGATGCCAAAGTGTTGGAGAGGGTGGAGAGGAGATTTGCTAAGTTCAAGCATGAAGGATTCAGTTACAAGGAGAGGTTTGAGAAACTGAGATTGCTCTCCTTAGAGCAAAGGAATTTAGGGAGAGATTTGATAGAGGCGTTCAAAATTTGAAAGGTTTTGATAGAGTTTGTCAGGAGAAACTTTCGAGTGGCAGGAGAGCTGGGAACCAGAGGGGACAGATGGAAGATAATGAGCAGAAGAACCAGAGCTGACAGGAAATAAAATTTTAAACAATGAGTTGTTATGGTCTGGAATGCAATGCTTGCAAGGATGGTGGAAACAGGTTCAGTAATAACTTTCAAAAGGGAATTGGGTAAATACTTGAAAAGGGAAAAATTAGGGAAAGAACAGGCCTAACTGGGTTGTTCTTTTGCAGAGCCAACACAGACACGATGGACCAAATGGCTGCCTCCTGTGCTGTATCATTCCACGTTTTTGCTCCAGTTATGTTAACACCCAGGCTTATTAGGAACTGCATTTATTTATGTGCCTGGCACACATTTGTATTCCTTCCTGAGGTCTTTCCCTCTCCATTTCACAACATTTTTTTTCAGTGGCAATCTGATTTAATGTTTTGTTTTCTTCTACTTCTGACCTATTTTATTTGCTTACAACCTGCCAATTGGTAACTAGGGTAAGAGAGTTGTGCTAAATATCTTTCTGTCTCTGTCTAGCTACCAGGTGTCAGTTCTTCAGGGAATTCCCAGTGATGAATATTTTATTAGTGAAATCCCTCGTGTCCTGTTCTGTTTGATTATCTCCATCCCTATAAATATATATCCGTTTGTGCACATGCAGGGGGAAATCAGCTGGTGTGTGTTGGCATTGTTTAGCTCTGGAATTGGTTTTACCTATCTATTTATGGTAAAGTTAAAAGCAGTGCTATATGGTAGATCCATTTTAACATTCATATTAGCAGCTGGGGGAAGTCATTCAGACAAAAAAAAAGCAACAAAATGAATACGGCAAGGCCTAGAAACCTGAAAAAAACCCAGAATGTCTAGACTTAGGCCAGGGTTTACCACTCCGGGCCATAGGTACTGATTGGTCTGCTGAGTCTGGGTCATTTCGAGGCAGGATGCAGTATTGTTGACAGACTCCATAACGTTGGTAGGATTTTTGCCCTCATAATGGGAATAAGTAGAGAGGCCGGTGGGTGTGAAAATTCAGTCTTCTGGTCGGTGTGCCAGTTTGCTGATGCCATTCCTCTTCGGGGCATTTTTTGAGAGGTGGTGCTAAGTTAATTACTTATTGAGGCCATAAGACCATAAGACATAGGAGCAGAAATTAGGCCATTCGGCCCATCGAGTCTGCTCCGCCATTCAATCATGGCTGATAGTTTCTCCAACTGGCAGCTGGTGGGTGGGGAGGGGGGTCGGGAAGTTGGGAGGGCAAAGTCCAGCGCTCCAGGCAAACTTTGAGGCTCCCGCTCTAAGATGGTGGCCTGCTGTGGCTTTATTTTAATTCATAAGTTTTTAAAGTTGCTTAGAAGCCGCCTGAGGTGCTTTTCTCTCCCTTGCTTGCATTAGCAGGCTGCAGCTCTTTCCATGCTGGAGAGTCTCCTATTGGCCTTCCAGCATCATGAGCCCAACCGCCACCTTAATTAGATGACGAGCATGCTCTCTGGCCACTAATTGGCCAATTCAGGGAAAGTCAAGGCCGGTTGACTCTGCCCAACAGAATGTGGGGTGCCGACCCAAAATCCAAAATCCAGCCCAATGTTGTCTTTCTATCCTAGTTTAATATTGGTTGCAAAAGCTGTGTGAACTAAAGGAAGGGGGAAAAATTAACTGACATTCCATTTTGCAAGAATGTGACTTTAGGACCACAGTTGGTTTAATTTGAGACAGAATGTACAATGTTCGGAGCTGATATAAAATTCACCTCTTAGTAATACACATGTAATACACTGACTTTGGGGACTGAGTGATCAGCTGGGAAGAAGGAAGGCAGTTCATTAATTCTGGAATAGGGATTTCCTAAGAGAGGGGTAATAGAATTCTCTTAACATAAAGCTGTTCACGTAATCCGCAAGGAGCCTCCTAAAGAAACAATCTGCTTTGATCTCTGCTGCTGTTGTTGTGTCTCCAGCTGTTCCCTCTATAGCCTCTTTTTTATGTTCATTGAAAAGTTGGTCACCTAATTCTGGCTGCAATCATCTCCAGACCATGACCTTTCAATCCTGGATGGTGGCCTGTGTTGAACATGTACCTAATCAGGTAACCAGCTTTATCCAGTGCTGAGCTCTTGTGGCATTATAAGGTTTAATGACAGAAGTGCTACTCCACAGCTGTCAGGCCTGAGCTTTAAGTCAAGTATCCATGTCAATAATCTCTCCTTGTATTTGCCAGCCTCTCAAAAACACTGCATTAAAAGGACTGAACAATAAAATGAAAGATGTAACTGAAATTCCTCTGTTGTTGCAAGTTTTCTTTTACTCTTTCATGGGATGCGGGCATCTCTGGCAAGACCAGCATTTGTTGCCCATCGCTAATTGCCCTTGAACTGAGTGGCTCACTGGGCCCCTTCAGAGGGTAGTTAAGGGTCAACCACATTGCTGTGAGTCTGGAGTCACACGTAGGCCAAACCAGGGAAGGACAGCAGGTGAACCAGATGGGTTTATATGACTATCGACATTGGTCGTCATTAGACTTTTAATTCCAGGTTTTTATTGAATTCAAATTTCGCCATTTGCCATGGTGGGATTTGCACACGGGTCCGCAGAGCATTTCCCTGTGTCTCTGCATTACTAGTCCAGTGACAATGCCATTACGCCATCGCTGATTTCAAGTCCTACTGCAGGATTTCCCTAATCTTTGTCTTCTCCCTAGTACCATGCATTCTTCTGTCCTGTAGAGTTAAGAGTTGGTGAGTGGCTGTTGTAGAGCTAAGTCGAAATGTGTAGGACTTGTATATCTCGTGCACATACTGAAGAGTGGAGAGTGAGTAAAATGGAATGAAAATGATGACTGTAAAGCTAAGTGGGGTGGAATGTGAAATAAGGAAGGAGTGCTGGGAAGAATTGATAGTTGTGCGAGTGTTAGGATATGAGAAAAGAATTGTGTTCATATATAGTGTGATGAAAAAAAGGAAGGTGAGAAAGCGAGTTGTTACGCTGTGTGCTCTTGTGATTGTAGATTGAAGGATGCCATGAAGGGAAGTGTTGTTGAGTGAGAGAGAGGGATGAAAGGAGCATCGTTTGGCATTGTTGAGAGAGATGGAGAGTTGTGGTTGTGCTTGCTAATCCTTTGAGGTAACTCAACCTCTTCTTACACCAAAGCCAGTCCTTAAGGATGCCAGCAGCGATCCAGCCAAAGACCACAGTCTTGACCGATAGAATAGAGGCCCTGTGGCTGCTCCCATCTGTGCTGGGAAGCGGTACATCCCTTTGTTTACTGACCTCCTCCCACAGGACCTCCAATAATGCCTCAAAAAGCCTGGGAGCAGCCATCTTACTCACCCAAGATGCCCCGCCTTGAAGCAGTACGACAGCAAAATCTGTAAGTCGGGAATGCAACTTTGCTTTAACAACAATAACTTGCATTTATATAATGCCCTTAATGTAGTAAAACACTCAGAGGTTTTTCACAGGAGTATAATAACAAACAACTGACATTGAGCTAAAGGAGATATTATGAAGAGTAGCTAAAAATCTAGTGCTTGTAAAATCTGAGACCAAAAGAACTTTGCTGACCAAGATCAGGAAGAGACAGTTGGAATTTCTTGGGCACATAATAAGAAATCATGATTTAGAAAGTCTGATGCTGATGGGAAAGACCGATGGTAAAAGAGCTCAGGGTAGACAAAGTATCACAGTATCTTTACAGTGCAGAAGGAGGCCATTCAGCCCATCGATTCTGCACTGGCTCTCTGAAAGAGCATCCCATCTAGTTCTATTCTCCTGCTTATCCCCGTAACCTTGCACATTCTTTCTTTTCAGGTAGCAATCCAATTCCATTTTGAATATCTCGATCGAACCTGCCTCCACCACCCTCTCAGGAAGTTTGTTCCAGGCTCTAACCACCATCTCAGTGAAAACATTTTTCCTCACATCACATTTACTCATTTTGCCAAATATTTTGAATCTGTGCCCTTTAGTTCTTGGTGTACTCTTGGGAGGGAACAGTTTCTCACTATTTACCTTGCCCATACCCCTCAAAATCTTGAATACCTCTCTCAAGTCTCCTCTCAGCCTTCTTTTCTCCAAGGAAAACAATGCCTACCTCTGTAATCTATCCTCATAGCTACAGTTCTTTATCCCTGGAATCATTCCTGTGAATCTCCTCTGTACTCTCTCCAATGCCCACATCCTTCCTCAAGTGTGGTATCCCGAACTAGGTGCAGTACTCCAGATGAGGCCTAACTAGTGTCTTATACAAGTTCAACATGACCTCCTTACTCTTGTACTCAATGCCCCTATTAATAAAGCCTAAGGTACTATATGTTATATTAACTGCTCTCTCAACATGCCCTGCCATCTTCAATGGCCTATATATGTATACACCAAGGTCCCTCTGTTCCTGCACCTCCTTTAGAAACTCTCCCTTTATTTTATACTGTCTCACCATATTTTTCCAGCCAAAATGGATCACCTCACACTTCTCCGCATTGAACTTCATCTGCCACTTGTCTGCCCAATCTACCAACATGTCTATGTCCTTTTGAAATTCAAGACGATCCCCATCACAGCTGACAACATTTCCAATCTTCGTATCATCTACAAATTTTGAAATCATGCCCTGTGCACTACAGTCTAGGTCATTAATATATATCAGGAAGAGCAAAGTTCCCAAAACTGACACCTGGGAAACTCCACTACAAACCTTCCTCTCATTTGAAAAGCAACCATTTATGGCTACTCTCTGCTTCCTGTCACTCAGCCAATTTCTTATCCAAGTGCCTACTTTCCCTTTTATTCCATGACCTAGAATTTTGCTTACAAGTCTGTTGTTTGACACTGTATCAAATTCCTTTTGAAAATCCATATACACCACATTAACTGTGTTTCCTTTATCAACCTTCGCTGTTACCACCTCAAAAATCTCCAGCAAGTAAGTTAAACATGATTTTCCCTTAATGAATCCATGCTGGCTTTCCTTAATTATCCTGCACTTGTCTAAGTGACTATTGATTTTATGCCATACTATAGTTTCTAGAAGATTCACTACCTCTGAGGTCAAACTGACTGGCCTGTAGTTGCCAGCTTTATCCTTGCATCCCTTTTTGAACAAGGATGTAACATTCGCAATTCACCAGTCCTCTGGCATCTCCCCTCTGTCTAAGAAAGACTGGAAGATTATCAGTAGTGCCTCTGCAGTTTCCACTCTCACTTCCCTTAATACCTTTGAAAGCATCTCATCCGGTCCTGGTATCTTACCTATTTTAAGTAAAGATAGCCTTTCCAACACCTCTTTCCTCTCAATTGTAAATTCTTCCATCTTCCAATGCACCAGTTACCTCCTCCTTCACCTCGGCCTGGGTAGCATCTTCTTCCTTTGTAAAGAGATGTGAAGTACTCATTAAACACCTCTGCTATTTCTCCAGCCTCCACATGCAAGTTCCCATTTTTTGTCCCTAATCGGCCCTACTCTTTCTTTTATCACCCTTTTATTATTATGCTTATAGAAGACCTTGGAATTCCCTTTTATGTTCGCTGCCAGCCTCTTGTCATGCTCTCTCCTTTCTTTTCTTATTAGTTTCTTCACTTCCCCTCTGGCCCTTCTATATTCAGCCTGATTCTCTATTGTATTTTCTACCTGACATCTGTTGGACGTGAACTTCTTCCTTTTCATCTTTACCTCTATCTCTCTCGTCATCCACGGTGCTCTGGATTTATTTGCTCTACCTTTCCTCTTCAAGGGAATATACCTTGACATTGCCTGCAATGCTTTTTGAAGGTGGCCCATTGTTCAGCCACCGTCTTTTCTGCCAACATTTAATTCCAACTCACTCGACTCAGGTGCATTCTCATCCCAACGGAGTTGTCTTTCCCCCAATTAATTATCCCTGCTCTGGATCGTTCTCCGCCCTTTTCCATGATTAACCTAAACCTTATAATACAATGGTCACTGTCCCCTAGAGGCTCTCCCACTGACATTTGATCCACTTGGGCCAACTCATTCCCAGAAACAGGCCCAACAGTGCCTGCCCTCTCATTGGGCTGGAAACATACTGCTGTAGAAAATTATCTTGAACAAACTCCAGAAACTCTCGCTCCTCTTATCCCTTTGTATTATTCCTATCCCAGTCTATGTTTGAATGATCTTTCTAAAGAACCCTGCAAACTAGATGAATGAAACACCAACAAATTTGACCCACACCTCCAGAGAAAGATTAACATGGAAGTCCATGGTCACCAACACCCGCTTAGGTCATGGTACCTGAAGAGAGAGAGAGAGAGCTAAAATCTTGGATGAAGAGGTTGGTTTTAAGGAGCATTTGAATGGATGAAAGAGAAAGGTTGAGAGGCAAAAACGTTTAGTGAGGTATTTCTGGAGCTCAGGGCCTAGTCAGCTGAAGGCACCACTGGCAATTATGGGTGAAGGAAGAGGGGCATGCACTAGAGGCCAGAGTCTTGGTGACTTGCCTGGCTGGTAGAAATTACAGAGATTGGAAGGGAAAAACCCGTGATGCATTTTAGAGATGCTTTTCCCCTTTAAAAAAAAAGTCTCAGAAAGCCTGGAGAAAATTGTGAGGAGAGAGTGGACAAGCTGGCTGTTTCACAACCCGTTAATCATGTGAAAATGAGGCCCGAGAACTAAAATCTTCTGAAACTGTCACTGGCAAGATCATGAAGACTTCCTGCTGGTTAGCCCTACTTTGAAGTCATTCTTAACCAGAATGTACCAGTCAGGCAATGCAGAACATTCTGCCTTTCAAAGTGACAGGAGACCATGGGGACTATGTCACCTCCAGTGCAAATGATTGAGTTAAAGTAGTATTCATTAGTCCTATGGCACACAAATTCCATTCTCATTTATATCACAGATAATAGTGCATCTTTCGGTTCACAGGAGATACCTGCCTGTTTATCAAATTTCCCTTTTTACCATGAGCTCACTTTTCAACTTTTTAGAGAAAGACAGAATTGTAGCCCAAACCTGCAGCACTACCCATGCCCTCATAAATACTTCTATTTCTCAGCATTCTGTATTTAATGCAACAAAATAAGGGGAAACATCTGTTTAACTTTTCTTTTGCATAGCCTGAACTAAATGAGAAACCTATTTAAAGATGTTCTAATATACTTGTGTTGACAAGTAAAAAGAAATGTATCTGATAACTAAAGTTTTCGGCCAGTTTTGTATAACAGTGATGCTGCTGATGCTCAATCTTGTGAATGGTTAAAGAAAGACTAGCATTAATAGGGTGCCTTTTATGACCTCAGTGCCAAAGCAAGTTCCACTGTTAACTTGGGGAACTTGCTCATCAGCAGATGCTTCATATAAGGATGTCTATTTCCATTAGTTCATGTTGTGACCTGTACAACCGTCCCAAAAAGGCATGACTACATGTTTAAAATTGTATTAAAAGTGAAAGCACAATGACCACAACTGGTTTTATATAGTGCCTTTAACATAATAGAGTGTCCCAAAGCACTTCGTGAAACCAAATATCAACACTGAGCCACATGAAGAGGTATTAGGGCAGGTGGTAAAGAGGTAGATTTTAAGGAGAGTCATGAGGGAGGACCGAGAAAGGTAGACAGACAAAAAAGTTTAGGGAGGGAGTTCCAGAGCTTCGGGCCTAGATAACTGCAGGCACTTTTGCCAGTGATGGGAGTGCAGGGAATCAGGGATGTGTAAAATGCCAGAATCATTTGCACTCTCTCCCATCTGTAGGAACAATGCCTTCTTTCTGTTCATCTTGTATCCACACTCTCTCCTGGCTGTTGCACTTTCAAGTCTCGTGCTCTGTGCCTGAAGCTGAGATTACGAGCTTGACCATCTCTTTGTTGCTACTCACGCTTCCCAACTTTCTCACAATCATCTGAGGTAATGTTAGGTTGTAGAGTTTGTTCAAGAGCTGGAAGTTGCTTTCACAGTCATCTTCCCAGCAATCGTTCTGATGGCGAGAACCTATATTTTAGAGATGAGGTTCTGTAGTTAATAAGGGCTAAGTAAATATCTTTGTTCTTTTTCATCAATTCCTCGATTGTTTGACCTCCTCTTTCTGCTTCTCCATTCAACTGCGGATATCTAGTCCAACTAGTCAAATGCAGGAGGAATGCAGAGATCTCAGAGTGTTCTAGGGTTGGAAGGTCTTACAAAGGTTTGGAAGGGAAAGGCCATGGAGGGACTTGAACACAATGATAAGAATTTTAACTTTAAGGTGTTGCCCAACTTGGTACAAGTCAGGATATGGGTGAACTCAAGTTTGCAAAGGATAAAAGGTGAGAGGTTGGCCAGGAAAACATTGGGAGAGTGGAGTCTGGAGGTAACAAAAGCCTGGATGATGGTTTCAACAGCGGATGGCCTGAAGGAGGGGCGGAAGTGAGCAAAGGTACAGAGGTGAAATTAGGCAGTCATGGTGATGAGGTCAAAAGCTCAGCATCAAATTGTATGATGAGGATGTGACCAGTTTGATTCAGCCTAAGACAGTGGCCATGGAGGAGGATGGAGTAGATGGCCAGGGAACAGACTGAAGACTATCTGATGTCCAATACTGGATGTCGAACCAGCAGCATGAAAACTGGGAGATAGTAGAGTTGAGAGAGGTAATGATGAGTTAGAGCTGGCTGTCATGAGTGTACTTGTGGAATCTGGCATTTTGTTTTTGGATGATGTCGCATGTAGTTGAGAAATAGGAGGTTGCCAAGGATAAATAAAACAGTGAGGCAGTGGGAAAAGAAGGCATTGCAAGAGATTGTCTGGAAATGACTGGGTATATGGAAATGGAATCTAATGAGGACAGTCTGACCTCACTGCACAATAGAGGAGAGATAATGATTGACCACACCATCCTTCCCTCCGTGTCAAAGACTTCAGACAGTTTGAAAAGGCAATGTATATTGCGCTGCTTCCAAGTTATCTTTGCAATAATAGTTCTGTTTCGTCTTGAGTTCGGGGTCTAATTGGTATTTCTTTAGGGTTTGCCTGTTACCCTAGGAATGCTACCATAGACTGTTATTCGTAAAAGCCATTCTTGTTTCTTTACAGATCTATATATTTCCATATTCTACACGAGGTCGTACTTCTGCTTCCCACAGTTCTCAGCCTCTTAGCCATGTGACATTGCATCATAGTTATATCAATAATTACATCAGTATCAGGTGCTCCTAATGTTAACCTTTTACTCTACATCTCCCCCCAAGTCTTCATCCCAACGATATACATCCTCCTCCATCATCCCTCAAAGTCTCAGACTTCACAGGCTTAGCCTTTGTGGTGCCTTGACCAATCTCCCTGATCTGGTCATGATTTCATTTTGAGGTTGAGGATGAACTGCACCCTCTTATTGTTCAACAGAAGTGTCTTCCACCTGGGTGTCTGTAGAGTTTCCAATTGTTTCTAGTTCCTTGGCTCCATCGGATCTAAATAGTATGTCCAAGGTTCTATTGGTATCCTTCTCCTTCCCAATAATATCAGGGCTCTTCAGTTCCTTCTGATATGTTCATTTTCCATTCCAATCCAATAAGATCTTGGCTGTTGAGTTATTTCTAATACAATGCCTTCTTTCTGTTCATCTTGTATCCACACTCTCTCCTGGCTGTTGCACTTATAAGTCTCGTGCTCTGTGCCTGAAACTGAGATTATGAGCTTGACCATCTCTTTGTTGCTCCTCACGCTTCCCAACTTTCTCACAATCATCTGAGGTAATGTTAGGTTGTAGAGTTTGTTCTAGAGCTGGAAGTTGCGTTCACAGTCATCTTCCCATCAATCATTCTGATGGCAAGTACCTATATTTTAGCAATGAGGTTCTGTAGTTAATAAGGGCTAAGTTAATATCTTTGTTCTTTTTCATCAATTCCTCAATAGTTTGAACTCCTCTTTCTGCTTCTTCATTCGACTGCGGATATCTAGGTGAACTAGTCAAATGCAGGAAACCATATTCCTGTGCAAAGTTACGGAACAGGTCGTTGGCAAACTGAGGTCCGGTGTCTGACATCACATCTGGGATGCCTTGTGTCACGAAGATTCTTCTTAGTGTGCTATTGCCTGCCTCCAGCATAGTGCTATGCAGTGTACTCAGTTCAAACCATCTGGAATAGTAATCAATGATAATGATGAAAACTTTGCTTTGAGCTCAAACAAATCCATTGCCAGGCGCTGCCATGGCCTTGAAGGAAAAGTGGAGGGTGCCAGTTGTTTGCTCTGCTGTTGGCTATTCACTGCACACATAAGGCAATTCAGATTAACTCTTCAATGGAGTGACTGATGCCTGGCCACCAGACTGACTGCTGGGCTCTTGCTCAGCATTTTGTTATTCCCAAGTGACGTTGATGGATTTTTTTGGAGATTGTCAAGTAGAAGTGTTTTAGGGATAACTAGTTTTCCATTTAAAAACTAAGAAATCATCGCTGATTGTGAGATATTTTCTTTATTCAAAGTTATTATGAGTATATTCCAACTACCCGTTCTGGCAGTATTCTTTTATTTTGATGCACTTGTCATCCTCTTGTTGTGCTTGTTTAATTACTTATAATATCTTCTCAGTAGCTGGTAGGTGTTTGGTAATGAGTGAAGTATATTCTTCCACTTGCTCAAAATTTAAACCTTCCAGCTTGACTCCTTCTACTGGTATTGTTGATGATGCATCCGCTGTTGTCTGGTACACGCCTTGAACATACTCAGTGATTGAATTGTTTCTCACAAGTCAGTCTAAAATATTGAATTCTAGGCAGCATTTTTGCAATTTCCTTTAGGTTAAGAAGAGTAACCAAAGGTTTGTGGTTGGTTACAATTTTAAACCTTAATCTCATGACGTAATCAGAGAACTTCTTGCAGGCCCATGTGGCTGCTAATGATCCTTTCTCAATGATTGCATACCTCTTCTCTGTATCTGTGAGAGATCTTGAGGCTTAATAAACTGGTCTTTTTGTCCATCTTTTTGAACTTGAAACAGCACGGTGCCGAAGCCTGTAGATGATGCGTCCGCTGCTACAATTATTGGCGACTCTGGACCGTAGAATTTCTGGTGAAGTTAGGAGATTTTTGATCTTGTCAAAAGCATTTTGCTGGTCCACATTCCAGAACCACTGTTGACCTTGTCTCAACAACTGTCGTAACGGCTTATTGATTTCTGCCAAGTTTGGTTGGGAATTGCCTACTTGATTGACCATCCCAAGGAACCTTTAGAATTCTGTGATTTTTTTTAGGCTGTAGGAATTCTCTAATGATCTTGGCTTTCTGTGGATCAGCAGTAATTCCCAAAGCTTTTACAATGTGGCCTAAGAATTTTATCATAGGCTTTGCAAATTTACATTTATTGTTTAATGTCAAACCTGCTTCTTGTGGGACTTTGAGGACTGCCCTCACCCAATGCTCATATTCTTCCCTTGATGAACCACGTACAAGAACGTTGTCCATATGGCATATTATTCCTTCCATGCCTTCCAGGGTCTGAGACATCATTCTTTGGAATATCTCGGGTGCAGAAGCAATTCCGAATGGATACATGTTAAAACAATAACAACCAAATGGAGTGATAAAAGTGGTTAACAATCTGGATTCTTTGTCCAAAGGCAACTGCCAAAAACTGCTGTTAGCTTCCAATTTTGTGAAAATGGTGCTTTTTGCTAATTTGGAGAGGCTTTCATTCACCAGTGCCATCGGGTGGATCTTATGCTCTACTGACTTATTTAATTGAGTCAAGTCCATGCCAATTTTAATTGAACTATTAGGTTTTGGTACTGTAACCATTCCAGAATGCCACTTTGTTGGTATGGTTACTGGAGAGATGACCCCTTGTTGCCACATATATTCAGCATCACTCTTGACTTTGTCTAGGAGTGGGCGAGGGATCTTGCCCACTGTGAAGAGGCATACAGGCTTAGCACCGATCCTTTGGGTTATGTGATAGCCTGTTTTCATATTGAATGGCTTCACTCATTTTTTTTTCCAAGAAACATCACTTTCCCCATGAACAACCATTCTGTTTTGCTTCCTTAGCTCAGTCTGTGGTGCTACTTGTACTGCCTTTGTGAGAGTGAAATCTTCCCTCATTTGCAAAAGATCTGATAGAGTTTCATATAAGACCCAAAGCAGTATTTGACCAGAGTATTCATCTCTGAGGGTTCCATAGTTGCAATTCTCTGTGAGTCTGTACAGGTCATTTATGAATTGATCCATGGATTTGCTTGGATTTTGCCTCCTCTTATTAAATTTTGCTTGCTCAATGATGAAACTTTTTTGAACACTGAAGTAAGAATGGAGTGCCCAGAGGACTTCATTGTATGAGCTCGAACCCTCACTGATGCCCTGTCCTGCAATAACATCATCTGCTATGGCCCTGACTACGTAAAGTATTGATTTGACCCTTCTGTTCCTCAGTATGCAAACCTGAAGCTGTTCTGTATCTGGAGAATCTCTTCTAGTTGTTCCAGTGTTGGACTGTTGCGAGCCTTCAGCACTTTGGAATGATTCTGGGAGTGGTAATGTCGACTCTGTGTTTACCCTAATCTCTAGATCTGTTGGTGTTTCAGCATTTTGGCTTTTAGATTATGATCTGTACTCTCTGCTGCCAGGACTCTAGGCCTATGCATCTGCTTACCTCTGCAGCATCCACCCTGCTCCGTTGTCCAGTGAGTCTTCAACCTTTTTTCTTCTTGTCCTTTTCCCATCAATTTTTATGTATTTCAGGTCTGAAGTCTAAACTTTGGACTTTTTCTGGGTCTTTATGGTTTTCCCGCTGCCACCATGTTCTGTTTCACCTTGAGTTTGGGGTCTTGATGGAGTTTCCTTAGGGTTTTCCTGTTACCATAAGAATGCTACCATAGGCTGTTATTCATGAAAAAAAAATCCTTGTTTATTCACGGATTTATATAAAGCTCAATATTCCACATGAGGTTGTACTTCTGCTTCCCACCAGGTCACAATCTCTTAGTCATGTGGCATTACATCATGGTTACATCAGTAGTTACATCAGTATCAGGTGTTCTTGATGCCAACCCTTTATTCTACAATTTCAAGAAGATTTGAAAGGGAACTATGGCTTAAATAGAAGCTTGTTTTGTTATAAAAAGGACATAACAAAAAGACAAGATCTTTAGGGCTGAAAATCTACCATCTGCAACATTTGGGACATAGGTGAAATTTACTGCTGCTTTATTAATACGGCCATTGGTATGAAAGTCAAGCTCCAAGCTTTTGGGCTGGTTTTGTTACCCTCTCTGTTCTAGAAATAGTATGTGGTTTCGAATGAGCTGACGACCTTTCACTGACAGGGTATGTACTGTAAGTCTGCAATCAATGAGTGCAGATATCAACATAACCTTGTCGACATGTCTTGATTAAACTGAGACAGTATAACATAGAAAGATGACTGGGGTTTATGAAGAGGTCAATTCACGGTACAATTGTCATGGGCCTCACAGACATTTTACAAAACATCCAGTTAAACGAAAAGCACCTACAAAGAGTTATACTGTTAAGGGATCCTGATAAACATCAGACCCAAATCAAAATGGTGCTTATTCTATCTGTGCCTCAGTTTTACTGTTTTGTATGTTGGTGACCATCTTGTTAATTAGTTTCTGCAATTCAATTTGTTTATTTTCCCTCAAATACTTCACTGAAGGCATCAATTTCTGATGTGGTCTCCAAGCAACAGTTATTTACAGGTTCCTCACTTGACTGAGAGCTGTTCTATATGTGTGAGCCTATCAAGTAAATGCTTAGAGATTATTTGACGGTGAAGGCCACAGAAGATTAATCATGTCCACATATAATGTTCACACATGGACCTTCCTGCAGGAGTCACTGAAAGGCTGTATAGGGAGAGTGAACACTGGCTTCCTCATGACTTCCTTCCTCATATTGCAAGGAAGTTGAAGCCAATTCCACTTTCCACAGTGCAATCCCAACTGAAAATAACCAAATCATTGGCATAACAAAAATTCAAGTTTCTGAACGTGATCTTTGCTGTATGAATTCAATTAAACTGATATTTAGCCACAGATGTTTAACATGGGACTGTAAATGGACACTTTCTTCCATTCCATAACATGAGAATTTCCTAACTTGGTCAATACAAAAAACTCATCAAAAAAATATAGAAAATCAAGTATGTGTTAAGGTTCTTTCCAGATGAATGACACCAGACAGTTGCAAAGATAATCTCATTGATAACTTTGTTTGGAGCAGTCTAGCAAGGCCATATAAACCCTCCAACTGCTCTAAATTTGACTGTACCTATTTTTGTCTATCTTCTATTTTCTGTCTTCTCCTCTGCTGATCTTTACATAGGAAAGATGCAGAAGGGTTGTTTTTCTGAGGAGATTCACTAGATCATCCAATGTTATTTTGCAAACTCCATTACCGAGGGTTTCTGTGGATCTTCCACTGAAGTTATGCCAGACCTTCAGGAGAACTTTTGCCATAACCATCCAACCCCATTCATCCCCTGTCTAAGAAGTATTGTTACATATTGCAAACCTTTCATTTGTAAATAATAGAAGCCCAGGTTTCAATTGTCTTCTAATTTTCCCCAAATTATCTCATGCAACATTATTTCTGTACATTTTCACCATCCTAAAGGTGAAGTCAAGTATTTTTTTAATGGGGTCTTATTCAGTAACAGTTCAATCTTATCCAAATGATGCCTGGACTTTAGCATATCAGTTCACAAAGATTCCAGTATGATGATCTGCCTGTCTTTAAAAATGACTCCCCAGGAGACTCCTAGTTCACCACGGTAAGGCCAAAGTGGACTCATGTTTTCGTGGACATGCTGCATTGAATATGGCCACCCTTCATTGATGGTTTTCCACAATGGGCAGAATTCTTACCTCGATGGGTGGGTCCCACCGGCTCGGCGGCAGGCGGGCAGCTGAACCCCGCCGCCGAAATGGGGCCCGCTGCCATTTTGAGTGGGCGGGCCAATTAAGGCCAGCCCAGCGGCCTGCCCGACAGGAAGTGCTATGCACTTCCTGTGCGAGGGGTGGAGGGAATCCCCATCTGTCAAAGTGCGCTCTTTCGCGCATGCGCACGAAAGAGCGCACTGCTCCCTGAGGCAAAGTCCTGTCTCAGGGAGATTCATGAGAGGTAAATAAACTCTAAAAATAGATGAATATTAAAATTATTAACATACCCCCCTCATGTGACAATGTCATACGAGATGGGACATGTTAATAATAAACACATAAAATTTATTAAATTTTTAAAGAACGGACATGAACCTTCATCCCGCCAGTGGATGAAGTTTCATTAATAATCTGCAGCCCACTGGGGCTCCTGGCCTGCCCGCCAGCCTTAAGGTTGGATGGGTAGGGTGTTTAATAAGGTTAATTATCTTGTCAATGGCCTTAATTGGCCATTGACAGGTCGGCATGCGGACAGCTGATTTCGCTGTCCGCCCACCTTCGTGAATATTTAAAGGGACCTGGATGACGTTGGGGGTTCCTCCTGACGTCATCCCGTGTCATTTTCCCCTCGGCGAGTGGGCCCCGCCCCCAAATCGCCGAGGGGAAAATCCTGGCCAATGTCTGTAGTATGGAATCTTTCGCTGTTTCTTTTTGTAGCACCTGGCATTTGTGCTGAGCAGAATGTTGCAGATCAATTGATGGGCTTGAATTCTCCTGCAAGTGTAACGTTGCAGCTCCCTTGCCAATTTTGTCGAAACATTCTGGATATTTCGATGTTAGATTGTGAACTGAGTAGTGGGAGTAAATTCTGAGGTTGATCTGTCTTGTGATGTCCGACTAATTCCATGGATTTTTACTAGTGTGAAGTCACGGCATGCCGGTAGACCTACAATCACTGGGCCTTTAGTCTCCATAATGTAAAACATCTGTGACACCCGGGAGGAGTGATTGTTTTTGCATTCTACTGCTATGGACCTGCAGATGGAATCAATGAACAATTGTACACTGAGAATTTCACAGCAGCAGGTTTCGCCATGGCCCTCCACTGTGGAGACATGCCTTTTAGAATTTGCAGGGGTCGTATGTTGGCACTTGCCCCTGTGTCAATCGTGGCCATGAACAAGTAGTTGCCAACTTTATTAGTGCAGATAAATTGGATTTTGACAAACACCTCAGATGGTATGACGACACCTGTGTTTTTCATGAGATTGATGATATGAAACATGCTCACCGCTCTTTGTCTTGTGCAAATCATCATGCTTTTGTTTGTCAGTCACCTCATGTATATGTTTCTGACAGGATGCCGGATAGTCATTCTTCTTGCCTGAAGGTACCCATTGTGTACGGTCTGTTTGGATCAGTGCACGACTCCTTGTAGCTACATCAGTCTTTGCTCTAGTGCACTGCCGCTGCCAATGGCTCTTTCTGCCACATGCCTTTCAGAATTGATGGAAAGCTGGGCAATTCCTTGTTGCATGCAGAAGGCCACATCTTCCGCATGTCTTGCTAGGTTTGGGTGTTCTAGTGAGTGTGCCAACAATTGGGGTGGTACTTAGAACCTGCATTCTTCGTTGACCTGCGAGGATCACTTTGTACTTATGTCCATCCTTGAGTAGCTCTTCGATGCTATACTTTTTGGGCTTGTCTAGCAGATGTTTCTGGAATGCTTCCATGGGAGTGGATGCGATCACCAGCTCAGCAATTCTGGCTGCTAGCTCAGAGTTTGAAAAATCACAGTAAGTACCCCTCCTCTGCATCTGCTAATAAAATGGTCTATGGATTCTGTAGACTGTTGTCGACATTACACGACTTCTAGTAAATGACTATGAAAGTTTAACCTGATACTGAATAGGTCTTCCAATGTAGTCCATATCTTTTGGGGATCCTTTATTTCTTTTACTGTTAATCCTGACATGTTCAGCCTGTGTAGACCTTCATTCTCAATTGCTAGGCAAATTTTTATGGCTTGCTTATCTCATTCAGGCACACTTGAATCAAGAAACCATAGCTCTGTATGCTGTTTAAACATTTTGAATTTGGATAACAGGTCAGCTGCATCCCAATTCAAACTGAGGAATTTTTGTGCACATTCTGACAATATCCCTTTGACCTTCTTCTTTGTTTTATTCAATTTATTGCTCAGCAAATCCTGAAGCCACCCTTATAAACGCAACCTTCTCTGATCAGATTTTTATGACGGTTGTTTTTTCTTTGTTTGACTCTCCCTCGCTCGCTATGAATCCGGCCCACACACACTGGTCACTCACCTGTCCTGACTGAGCTAACCCAATGCTGGTTCTCTCAACATGCTGTCTTACTCACTGAACTGACAGGCTATGCACTGCAATCTCACCACGAGGGATCCATCTGCTCACCAACTTTTTATGTGAGCACCATCTCACTGTCTCTTTCAAACTTTTCTGTGCAGGGAAGGAGAGAAGGGTTCTCAGCAGGAGGTCTGATCCACCCAGGGTGCTCATGGAGTAATTCTCTTATCTGAGCCTCGGTGAGAACCAAGGTGAGACTTTTAGCGCTTTACCAAGGAGATCCTCACTGAAATCTGCCACCTGTTTCAGCTACAACTGCAGCCTCAGAACAAGGCAAGGATCGTGTTATCAGTGACTGTGAAGGTGATTCAGGAAATGAACCTTTAAGCATCTGCTTCCTTCCAGGCTGGAGCTCGAGATATTAGCAATATCATCCAGTTTGCCATCCATTATTGCGAAAGGGAAGCCAGTGAGGCTCTCTATGCAAAAAGTGATAACTTCATTTCATTCCCTGCGGACAGAAACAGAGTTGATAATTTGAAACATTAACTCTGTTTCTCTCCACAGATCTGCCTGAGCTGCCGGGTGCTTCCAGCATTTTCTGCTTTTCTTTCAAGACTTCCAGCATTGACATTCCCTCTTGCTCGGAGGGAGAGTCAGCACGAGGGTTTGCCAGGTATTCAGGCTTTCCCATGGTGCAGGGTGCCATTGGCCGCATGCACATTGCTTTGGGGGCACCACATGTCAACCCTGCCTTTTACTGGAACCAAAATGGATTCCACTCCAACCTCCAGCTGGTGTTTGCCCATTGGCAGCACATCATGCAAGCCAATACCCAACGATCTGGCACCAGTTATGACGCATCAGTTCTATGGAAGTCTGCTGTGCTAGCTGTATTCCAACAACCATGCAAACCAAAAGCGGGTACAAGTTGTGGGAGGCTTGAAAAGATGCATGCTATCTTTAAGCAGTACAAGCTAGCTTTAAGCTGTGCTAGTTTAAATAGATGCATGCAGGCGATGTACACAGCAATCTTAATAATAAGCAGGCAGCATGAAGATGGCATTACGCTGAATGGACACGGGGTAATTTTGTATTGCAATTCCATCCACTCATTATCAGGGGCGTAGTCCCTCCCCACTATCTTTGCTAAGATTTGTGTGGTGTATTGGAGCCTACATAAAATTTAACACACATAAAATTACACCCACAAGGAAATGGTTCCTTCATTAGGATCATATAATCTCAGGCAAGGCAACATATTTAAATCTTTCTTAGTTTTTTGAATGGTTATTGCCCCACTTCTGATTGTTGATTTTCCACTCTTCATCATGGACATTTTTGCCCAGCATACCCACCTGGTGGCTAATCTTGCCAACATCCTTCCATGCTACTCACTCCAATCATATGTTCCCCTTGGATGCTGCCAGTGAATCAGCATTCACTGCCTTCTCCATATTTCCCTCCAGAATGTCCATTCACTCACAAACAAGACCCTTGCCAGCACAACCTTATTGTAAATGATTGCTGTGAACCACATTTCCACCTAAACTTGGATATAGCAATCATCTAATTAACATAACCCATTACTACTTTGTGAATGTAATTGTAACTTCAACTGTAGATAAGTAACTCAATTGCCTCAGATAATAAAAGCTATTCAAGAGGTGAAGAGAACAACCACAAATACTGAAATTTTGAAATAAAAGCAGTGAGTGATAGAAGAATACTGCAAAGTCAGTCAGCACCTGAAAAAGAAAAAATAATTCAATTGTTTTTTGGGTGTCATAGTCATAGTCATAGAGGCCTGCTGCACAGAAAAAGGCCCTTTGGCCCATTGAGTCTGTGCCAGTCAAACAAGTACCTAACTATTCTAATCCCATTTTCCAGCACTAGGCCCATAGCCTTGTGTGCCATGGCATCGCAAGTGCATATCCAAATACTTCTTAAATGTTATGAAGGCTTCTGCCTCTACCATCCTTTCAGGCAGCAAGTTCCAGATTCCTACCCTCTGGGTGAAAAAAATCTTCCTCACATTCCCTCTAAACCCCATGCCCCTTACCTTAAACCTATGCCCCCTGGTTATTGATCCCTCCACCAAGGGAAAATGTTCCTTCCTGTCTACCATAATTTTATACACCTCAATCATGTCCCCCCTCAATCTCCTCTGCTCCAGGGTAAATAACCCAGTCTATCCAATCTCTCCTCATAACTCTCCGGCCCAGGCAACATCCTGGTAAATCTCCTCTGCATTCTCTCTAGTGCAATCACATCCTTCCCATAAATCGGATTCCAAGACTGCACACAATACTCTAGCTGTGGCCTAACCAGCATTTTATACAGTTCCAGCGTTACTTCCCTGCTCTTATATCCTATGCTTTGGCTAATAAAGGCAAGTATCCCTTATGCCTACTTAACTGCCTTATCTACCTGTCCTGCTACCTAACGGGACCGGTGGACATGCACACCAAGGTCCCTCTGATCCTCGGCACTTCCCAGGGCCCTACCATTCATCGTGTCTTCCCATTCCTTGTTTGTCCTGCCCAACTGCATCGCCTCACACTTATCCGGATTAAATTCCATTTGCCACTGATCAGCCCATCTGACCAGCCCGTCGATATCCTCCTGTAATCTAAGGCTACCCTCCTCACTATTTACCACCGCACCAATTTTTGTGTCATCTGTGAACTTACTGATCAACCCTCCTACATTTGTATCCTCACTGAACACTGAAACGTCCCAAACATTTCAACCTGTTCTCTTTCAGATGCCAAACAGCCATCTGTACAGTTTCCAGTGTTGTTTAATTGATCAATCTGTCTGCTCATTAATAACAATGTAAGAGGAGCACGTTATACAGCCTGAAACAATGTTATGTTATTGCAATTTCTGAATGCACAGAAGGTATTGTTAACTGGTATAACAGCCTTTAACTTTTCAGTTTTTACTTGTTTAAACTAGATGTATTCATTTTGAAATTGATTCTGATGATTCAATGAATTAATTTGAAGTGATCTTAAAGTTAGGAGTTATTATTTATAAATAATGTGCTGAAGGCTTCATGTAGGCACGGAGCCTCTTAAATTTAATCTTTTGCTGGAATGCATTATTCAGTTGAGCTCAGAGACCTTGAACCTGTTAGCTCTTGTCAGAGATGGCCTGCTGCAATCGATGACTTTACTGGCTGAATGCAAAGCCATATTGTCATGAGCTGTGGCAGAGAAATCCAGGTCAGGTTAGCACATGTGGTTGGACAACATGCAACATTTTCAATTTGTAGTCCAGGAATCAAGTAGACATTACACAACGCTCAATTACATTGATATAAATATTGGTTCTGATTAAAGCTGAAGACCTTGACTTTGAATAAAAGAGACTGCACATTGGTTTTCTTTGAACTGAAGAAAAATTGCGTCCGCCAAAATACTTTTTCAAAAGTTGAATATAATTGAACTGATTGGTAGTAATGGCTAGTGGATTCAAGAGCTCTTTATAGAATTGGTATTTATCTTTCATCGCTGACCCATTTGCTTTTTAGTCAACATTCTTATGATCTTCAGCTGAGGCTGATAGAGAGATTGAACAACAGGCTTCACAGCAACTGAAACCAATTCTTTGCTTTGCTTTCCTTGTTTTTTTTTTCTTTTCAAGAAAAAGAACAGTTATGTAAATTTTTGTAAAAGAATCAGGTTTTTACAAACATTAAATGAAGACATTTGGGACCCAAAATTCCAGGGACAGAACTGTAATTTGGCACGCCTACCATGCAGTCCAATGGTTTATATATAGACCCACATATGAGTAACAGAGCTTTTTAATACAAGGTTGTTTTCAAAGCAAAATACTGTGGATGCTGGAAATCTGGGATAAAAACAAAAATTGTTGGAAACACTCAGCAAGTCAGAGAGAAACCGAGTTAATGTTTCAGGTCAAGATGGCCTTTCATCTCTTCTGAACAAAGGTCATCTCTGTTGTATGGTTACTCGGTGTGCCACGAAGAGGTTTGGAGGCTTGTGCGGTTGAACATAAACTGTTTATTTGTAACCCGTAACCGTATACACATTTCCAAGGTATAGCCCTATCCAGATGCTATCACCATGCCGACTTCTCTCAGACCCTCTCTGTATGCACCACTCTGTTTACTGTCATGTCCTTCTCTACATCATACTGTGGGCGGTACTGTTCTCCAGTCCCACCTATCCTTACTATGCCGAAAACTCTTATATAACAATCCCAACTTGAAACATTGGCCTAGATCTTCTGCGAAGTGGCAATCATTGTTAGATTGCCACTCCGCTCAAACTTTCCTAAATCCCGACAGTGCTCCGTATTTCTTGACGGTCTTTCGAGCCCGGCTTTTCCAGGAATGCGGAGCGCACCATCCCTTGAAATCTGTCGCAGCGCAATAGCGTTAGGGGAAAGACAAGACACACCCTGTTTTTATGGCACAAGCTGCTGTATAGTAAGTTTAAATGTCCAGTGTTAATGTTAGTGAATGGGTGAATGGATGAGTGGATGAACAAGTGAATGGGTAGGGTAGGCAGGTCAGGTAAGTGGGTAGGATGGCAGGTGGTTGAGATGGTAGGTGGGTTGGGCAGTAGGTGGGTGAAATGGCAGGTGGATAGGCATAGTGAAGTCAGCTCAGGAGGAGTAGTCAGGTTGGGGGCTCGTCAGATCGAGTCGGGGGATAGTCGGGTGATGGAGATTAGTCAGGTCTAGTTGGAGACATGGTAATTGGGGACGGTCAGGGGGTAGTCAGGGGGGTGGGGTCAGTGTGAGTGATGGGGGTGGGGGAGGGGGTCAATTCTGTAGTTACCCAGATGTTAGGTTCAGATTTTACTGTCTAACATTTCCTGGGTAACTATTCAGATAAGTCCCACGGAACTGTCGAAAGTCTCTGATGCTAACTCAGAGCCCTAAGCAGCAGAATTGCCCAATGGAAGTTCAAAATTCCCGGGCAATTACCACAAAGTCAGTGCATCGGGATTTCTGCAGTGTGCCGATGTGCATCTTGAGTCGTGCGTCCAATCTCCGATGACCTGGAGACTGGAAAATTCGGGCTGTTAACTCTGTTTCTCTTCACAGATGCACCTGACTTGCTGAGTGTTTCCAGTATTTTTTTTTCAATTTTCATTTCAGGGTTGTTTTAACATTTGGCTCGTGACTTCTGACTGAAGAGACACAATTACGGCTCTGGTTAAACCTCGGAACTTCACCCTGCTTTCAGGGGGCGCCGGGGAGGATGTGGAGGACCTAATCTGTAGCAAAGCAAGTTTCAAAGCCTCCAGTTAGGAGCCAAAGGATCACCCCAGAAATAGTAATTGAGCCTCCCATGGTCAATTACAATGTGGCTTTTTTATTTTAAACCCCTCTTAAGGCCCACAACTGACCCTGCCCTCAGCAAGCGTCAAATCTGCTTGTCTCAACATGGGTAAGCTAAACAGAATCCTTAAAATCTCCCAGAAATGTGTGCCTGTCCTCTCTCCCATACCTGAAACATTGCCAAGCAGGTGAAAGATGGCCCCCATACGTCCTTGGAAGTCTGCTACAGGGCATATTGGGCAAAAATGCAGAATATCCACGTTTCAACCCAAGTGGCAGGCTCCATCCCTCAGGACATGGGGTGGTGCTACATTTCCTCAACCATTGGTTCCCAGCATTCTTGGCACTCTAGTCCGACAAGTGAAAGAATGCAAAAGTTGTATGGAAAATTAATTACTAAGATAAAAGCAAAAAACTGCGGATGCTGGAAATCCAAAACAAAAACAAAAATACCTGGAAAAACTCAGCAGGTCTGACAGCATCTGTGGAGAGGGACACAGTTAACATTTCGAGTCCGTATGACTCTTCAACAGAACTAAGGGAAAATAGAAAAGAGGTGAAATATAAGCTGGTTTAAGGGGGTGGGGTGGTGGGACAGGTAGAGCTGGATAGAGGGCCAGTGATAGGTGGAGATAACCAAAAGATGTCACAGACAAAAGGACAACGAGGTGTTGAAGGTGGTGATATTATCTAAGGAATGTGCTAATTAAGGGTAGAAAGCAGGACAAGCAAGGTACAGATAGCCCTAGTGGGGGTGGGGGGAAGGGATCGAAATAGGCTAAAAGGTAGAGATAAAACAATGGATGGAAATACATTTAAAAATAATGGAAATAGGTGGGAGAAGAAAAATCTATATAAATTATTGGAAAAAAGGGGTATTGGAAAGGGAGTGGGGATGGAGGAGAGAGTTCATGATCTAAAATTGTTGAACTCAATATTCAGTCCGGAAGGCTGTAAAGTGCCTAGTTGGAAGATGAGGTGCTGTTCCTCCAGTTTGCGTTGAGCTTCACTGGAACAATGCAGCAGGCCAAGGACGGACATGTGGGCATGAGAGCTGGGTGGAGTGTTGAAATGGCAAGCGACAGAGAGGTCTGGGTCATGCTTGCGGACAGACCGAAGGTGTTCTGCAAAGCGGTCACCCAGTCTGCGTTTGGTCTCTCCAATGTAGAGGAAACCGCATTGGGAGCAGCAAATGCAATAGACTAAATTGAGGGAAGTGCAAGTGAAATGCTGCTTCACTTGAAAGGAGTGTTTGTGCCCTTGGACAGTGAGGAGAGGGTAAGTAAAGGGGCAGGTGTTGCACCTTCTGTGGTTGCATGGGAAGGTGCCGTGGGAGGGGGTTGAGCTGTAGGGGGTGATGGAGGAGTGGACCAGGGTGTCCCGGAGGGAATGATCCCCGAGGAATGCTGCCAGGGGAGGTGAAGGGAAGATGTGTTTGGTGTTGGCATCATGCTGGAGTTGGCGGAAATGGCGGAGGATGATCCTTTGAATGCGGAGGCTGGTGGGGTGATGAGTGAGGACAAGGGGGACCCTATCATGGTTCTCGGAGGGAGAGGAATTTGTGAGGGCAGATGCGCGGGAGATGGGCTGGACACGGTTGAGGGCCCTATCAACCACCATGATGCCACCACCAAACACATCTTCCCTTCACCCCCCGGCGGCATTCCGCAGGGATCGTTCCCTCCGGGGCACCCTGGTCCACTCCTCCATCACCCCCTACACCTCAACCCCCTCCCACGGCACCTTCCCATGCAACCGCAGAAGGTGCAACACCTGCCCCTTTACTTACCCTCTCCTCACTGTCCAAAGGCCCAAACACTCCTTTCAAGTGAAGCAGCATTTCACTTGCACTTCCCTCAATTTAGTCTATTGCATTCGTTGCTCCCAGTGCAGTTTCCTCTACATTGGAGAGACCAAACGCAGACTGGGTGACCGCTTTGCAGAACACCTTCATTCTGTCCACAAGCATGACCCAGACCTCTCTGTCGCTTGCCATTTCAACACTCCACCCTGCTCTCATGCCCACATGTCCGCCATCCTTGGCCTGCTGCATTGTTCCAGTGAAGCTCAACGCAAACTGGAGGAACAACACCTCATCTTCCAACTAGGCACTTTACAGCCTTCCAGACTGAATATTGAGTTCAACAATTTTAGATCATGAACTCTCTCCTCCATCTTCACCCACTTTCCGATACCCCTTTTTTCCAATAATTTATATAGATTTTCCTTTTCCCACCTTTTTCCATTATTTTAAAATGTATTTCCATCCATTGTTTTATCTCTACCTTTTAGCCTATTTCGATCCCTTCCCTCCACCCCACCCCCACTAGGGCTATCTGTACCTTGCTCGTCCTGCTTTCTACCCTTAATGTCACCTATTATCACATTCCTTAGATAATATCACCACCTTCAACGCCTCTTTGTCCTTTTGTCTATGACATCTTTTGGTTATCTCCACCTATCACTGGCTCTCTATCCAGCTCTACCTGTCCCACCAGCCCCCCCTTAAACCAGCTTATGCTTCACCTCTTTTCTATTTTTCCTTAGTTCTGTTGAAGAGTCATATGGACTCGTAACATTAACTGTATCCCTCTCCGCAGATGCTGTCAGACCTGCTGAGACTTTCCAGGTATTTTTTGTTTTTGTTATGGAAAATTAATTGTTTTGTTCTGCTATTTCTGATCCAAGAATGCTCCTGAAAAGTGAACAAAACGTTTATGGAAAATGAGCACCTCACTTCACCAAAATTGAGGCCAAAATATCATGTTTTCTCTGTTCAGCTGCAAAGGAAGCCATTCCCTCAAGGTACATCTGCTGCACTTTTTGTCCAATCTCATTCAGTTTGGCGGACTGATATATTCCAAACTTGTTACATTTTGCAAACATTTCAAGGCTGCTAAATTCTACAGGGTGCTGCATTTGCAATGCAGAAATACCATTACCACAATCCTTCTGCTTTTAATGATCATTTCTCAGTTCTTTGTCTACAACAATTGACACCCAATTTCAATTGTAGAGCAGCTGTTCTCATGTGTTTTTGAGCTGTTGGCCTTCAGCATATTTATCAAGTGTTTATTCGAATCTTTGCATAACAGCTAATTGTGTTGCTTTTTTTATTTTAGAATCCATTTTACTGTCACATGTTTCACGTGTGTCTGACAGGCAGGTTATCACTAACTGAATTACTTGATGTAAAAAGATGTTAATTGGATATCAAGGGGATTGTGTAAAACTGAGTAAAAACTTAGCATCTTACGATGGCACTTTGCACATCACATCATTTTCTTCAATCTGGATGTTCTGTATTTTTTAAAAACTCATATTGGAAACAATGGCAGTGTTGTCCCTTTGGATTTTGAAATGTTGATGTCAACATTTTTGTATCTTCAAGGTTTCTGCTTTGAATATATTTCATTGGTTGTCAAGTGTCTTGCGATGATTGGAGGTTATGGAAGGCGTGATATCAGTATAAGTCTTTTGTTTTTCTCTTCCAGTTGAATTATCATAGAACTGCATTGAAATATCTGCAACAACGGGCAGAATTCTGCCCTTGTCGGGCGGGCTTGGCAGGGGCAGTCAGGAAGCAGACCGCTATTCGTGATCGGGGCCGCACGGCGATTTCAAGCTAGGCAGGCCAATCGAGGCCCGCCCAGCGTGAAACGCGAGCGGCAGTGCTCAGCACTGCCTATGTGGGTGGTGTGGAGGAGGGTGAGCGCGAACTTCGCTCATGCGTGCAGGTGCGCACTGGAAAAGCTCGCTGAAGAACAGAGCTGCCTCAGGGAGATGAACAGTTTTCTAAATTATAAATGAAGATGTTAAAAATGTTATAAAATATGTTCCCTCATGCGACTCTGTCGCATGACCATGGACATGTAAATAAATACGTTTTAAAATTTTTATTATATTTTTATTTGCTGTTGGAAACCTCATCCCATCCGCGGATGAGGTTTCTAAAAAAATGCAAAGGTTACTCGGCCTTTTTGCCTGCCCGCCAACCATAAGGTTGAACAGGCAGCAAAAAATTTCTTCTAATTACCTTTTTAATGGCCTTAATAGGCCTTTAAATTGTCGGTGGGCGACTCCAGTGTGCGCCCGCCGACCAAAATATCGCATGAGTGCGCGATGATGTTGGGTGCTTGCCCGATGTCATCGCGCAGCATTTTATATTCAGCCGGGTTGGGCACGCACCCGTCCGCCAAGCTAAAAATTCAGTCCAATGAAAATGTTGCTATTACACAATGGGCATTAAATTCCGATGCTATTAGCGTTGATCCAGTGGCTTACCCGAGAGGTTACACATCAGGACCCTGCGGAAGTCCTGATGCACGCACATTTAGCACTACATTCAAACTTCCTTACCTGCATTTTGCATTACCCAGCTGCGAACAATACTTCAAAGGGCTTCAATTTAAAGAGACATGACAGTGCAAACTCCTGCTGGATGTCCAGAAGAAACAAAAGTATTCACATGGTTTTCTTTACACCCTTTCATTCTTGGTCTAGCAGCAGTGAAGAGAGGCAGCAGACATTTCGGAGAGATTGTTTAGGCAGGTGAAAACTATTTTTTGATGTTTAATAGATGTTCAAAGTATATGTAACTGCAGAAAGTGCAAAAAAGATAGAAAATGTAATCTTTTTACAATTTTATCATGCAATTCTCCTGTTTATTCCTTTAAAAAGTGCTTTCATATGGAGCAGAGTGGGTTTAACTTTTAAGATTCTCTGTAATAAGCTTCAACTAAAGTTATTTGATGAAATATGTGTTTATGATGCATTTTAATGCAGGATAATGTATTCCAGTTTCAAAAGTCTCTTTAATGCAATGTTGATCTTTAGAAGCTTCTTAAATAGTAAATTTGATATATGTGAAAAGGAGTTCTGCATTTACTGATACAAGTCTATTTATGTAATTTGGCTATTTGAAATGCTTTATAAAAGTATAATGTTTAAAATGTCATATGCAAGCCACCTGTAGGCTGATGTGAACTCTCTCTCTAACAGGTATTCCAGAATCCATTGAGGATTCCAAACTTAACCTGGAGTCATGTTCAACCCCAGGCACCTCACAATTTCTGCTTTGCTTATTGGAACCGCGCTGCTGGGGAATCGACGTTGGCGCAGGGACCATGAGAGGAGAGTCAGGCAACATGTCTGCTTGCTGAGCAAGAAGGTCAATTACCCACCCCAGAGAGCGTACAGGCAAAGGTTGTCAGTTGAAATGATGTCAGAGGAGTTGCGCGTCAGGAGACTACGCTTCAGCAAGGCAGCGATGGGATGCCTCTGTGAAATGTTGAAGAAATTCTTGAAGGCAAACTCAAAATGCCGCACTGCCTTAACACTGGAGATGAAATTCACGACAGCTCTGAATTTCTTTGCATGGAATTTTCAACATGGAATTGGTGACATGTGTAACATTTCCCTGAAAGTTGCGAGGGCCTGCATTCACCAGGTAACTGAGGCAGTTTTTCAGGGGTTCAGAGCTTATTAGTTTGAACATATCCCCTTTGAGGATGAAGAAGCAACCCTAATGCTGTATAAGACTGCTGGTTTCCCGGAAGTTATTGGGGCCACCAGGACAGCTAGAGATCACCTTGTCACTGCTGCTTTTGGGCAGTGTGTTCTGAAAATTCACTGTCTGTCCATCCCTCCCTTCCTCCCTCTCTCCCTCACTTCCAAAAACAGACAAGGCAACTGTTGTGTTAAGGTTAAAAAAATTGCTTTATTTTAGTTCAAATATGTGAAATACTTGAGGAAGTTATTTTTCAATATTTCAAAGTGCAGCTGTTTAAGTTAAAGGTTATTGTGTTCTCATATAAATAAGATTTAGGATTTCTTCCATTATTTTTGTGAATAAATGTTTGTCATAAAACTTTACATCAAAAACACTCAATACTTAAATATAAGATAAGCATAGCTGAATAACATAGCTCAAATAAACAACAAATCTGAGTGGAACAGTGTATTTTGAAATAAATATTGTCATGACAGCAGGTCATAGCCCTGAATTACTTACAGACATATTGAACTTTTAAGTAAGACCTATTTTTTTTTAAAAAGGACAAACAAGCAAAAGCTGGCTGAGACTGTAAAGTAACCACTGACTGGAAGATTCCTATGTGGATTACAGTTGATCAATTAGTCCAAAGAATGGAATGTTGCATGTAAAAAGGCGTCAAGACATCCTTTAGACAGACACTTCAAAGGAAGAGATGCAATGCAAAAGAAATGATTATCATCTCAGCAGAAACCATCTACTGTTGAGATTTGTCCCATACTGTGGACATGATCTGAGTTGAAAGAAAACAGTTTCTGGGTGAAAGACATGTTTATTTTTCCCTTCCAGGAATACACAGGAAAAGGAGTTAAAAGCCAACTGCAACCCTGGTCGCTATGTGCTAGTCCAGTGTCCTAGTTCTACTGTGCTAGTGTGTGCTGTGAAGATCACATGTGAAGAACATCAACTAGGCATGCCTGCACTTGCAGGTTAAAAAAGTCTCTCTCTCTCATTGCTGGAAGCAAGTCACAAATCAGCAAAGCCACAGCCAAAAAGGAAACAGGACAATTCCTTTCAGTTAACCTGAAGAACCAGGTGTCTCCAAATCAACTGCTCAACTGCCAAAGTCGGCTCTAACAGAATCGCCCAACTTAGCGACTGCAACGTTTCATCATCTACACCTCACGGATAAGCCAAAGACTGATTTGTGCATCTTTTTAAACTTTTATTTCTGGGCTCACTTCTAATTTCTAATCTGTGTGTATGTGTGTCGCGTTGTTATTATTTTTTCCGGTGTTTTAGTAACTAATAAACTCATTCTTTCTTTGACTCAAGAATGCCTGGTTAAATTGGCTCCTTCTAAAACATAAATACATTTGGATTGGGAAAAGATATCCATGAGGGAAGGGATCCTTGTTAAATCAACCTTGTTGTGACCAACCAAGGGGGTTGAATATAGAAAGGGAGCCAGTTCATTCTTCTTCATTTCGAATCATAACAAACTGGGGGACTTCATCCAGGGACTGGATGTAATAAATTGGTGGATTGTTCCCACAGACAAAATGAAAGAATTAGAGTCGGGAAAGTAACTTGTTCCTTTGAAACCAATTTTGAAACCTGCAAAAAGGTTTTCTTGAGTCTGCACTGCTAAAGTGTAGAGATGTCCACATTTGATGCCTGTGCTTTCTAGGAGAATTAGGAAAAGTTACTTCTGAGGATTTAAAAATTCTGTCCCTCGAACCATTAAAATATTTAGTGAGGCATTTTGGATTAGGATTTCATCCAAAAGCCAGAAAACCCTGGCTTTTAAAAGGGGTGGCTAATGTTCAATGGGTGGAAATTGAGGACAATGAAATGGATAGAGTACTGGTAGAGAGGTTAAAATTGGAGCAGCAAAAATTAGAATTTCAGGAAAGAGAAAATGAAAGGAAAAGAGAAAAAGAAAATGAGGAAATGGAAAGAGCAGAAAGGGTATGGAGAGAAGAGAGTGAATTTCAGGACAGAGAGAAGGAAAGGGAATTTAAACTCAAACAGCTCGATCTGAGGGGCAGGAATTCACTGTGTCCCTTGAAGACAACACTAGTTCAGACTTAAGGGCTGAGGCAAACTAGTTTGCTAATTTAATCCCGAAGTTCGATGAAGCAGAGGTGGAAGCCTTCTTTATCTCTTAAGCGTATAGTGCCGGAGGCGTACCGTCAGAAATTCCGTCCCCTCAGGAAACGGCCTGACCAGACTTACCTAGAATTTGAAAGGCTTAAGCAACTTGCTTTTGACCTGTGGGTGCAGGCACTTAAAACAGAAGCCACTAACGAAAACCTCTGTGAAATAATTCTCCTTGAGGAGTTTGAAAGCTCCATACCCTTCCCAATAAGAACATACCTAGAGGAACAGAGGGTAACAGGGGCCAGGCAGGCAGCCACACTGGCTGATGATTACGAGCTGATCCACAAACGCTTGTTCCAGAAGAGACCCCCCACTAGTCACCCCCAACCAACTGGAAAGGATAGAAGTGGAGAGAGTGATAGAAAACAGAACACCCATGGGAGAGAGGGAAATGCTGGGAGCCCTCCTGAGGACAGAAAGGGTGGTGCTGAGATGAAAAGTGAGGCCAAGAAGCATGTATACTTTAACTACTGAAAGGTAGTGCACCTCCAACAAATTGCTGGAGTTACGGGCACAAACTGTGGGATTTATTAGGGCCCAGAACCCCTGTGCAGAGAATGGGAGTCAATCAGAGAGCATAGCAGACCAGGCTATGGTTCTGACTGCGACTGTGAATCCCTGTGGATGCAATCCTGAGAGTGCGGATGAAGTTAAACAAATTCCCTTAAAGTTACAAGGATTTTGTATCCGCAGGATATGCAGCCACATTTCCCCAGGGTGAGGTGAGTAAGCCTGTAGTGATACTGAGGAATACAGGGGCCAGCCAGGCTGTACAGTTGAGAAAAAGCATGACATTCATACCAAAGAGTGCAGTAAGTGCCAAGATGTTGGTAAAGAGGATTAAAGGAGGGTACATGCCCATCCTCATCTACCGCGTGCATCTGGAGTATGATCTTGTGTCAGGACCAGTGACCATGGGAGTCATCCCCAGTTTGCCTGTGCACGGGATCGACCTGCTCCTTGGCATTACCTGGTGGGGTTAAAGGTAATAGCATCTCCAGCGGTCTCAAAGAAGCCCACTGAGATCAGGGAGACGGAACAGCTGCAGGAGAAATTGCCTGGCATTTTCCCTGACTGTGTACTAACACGGTCTATGGCCAGACAAGCTCTGTAAATAGAGGTTGAAGTGGCATTGTAGACAGAAGACCCTATGGTCTGGTTATCTGAAACCTCCTGTGGGAGTCTAGAAGACCCTGAGGCAGTAATAAATAGGTCTAGCTTGATCGCAGCCCAGCAAGCTGACCCACTGCTAAAAACATTAGCTCAGACTGCCAACACTGAAGCTGAAGCAGAGGCAGTCCCTGAGTGCTACTACATTAAAAATGAGGTGCTAGTGAGGAAATGGAGACCCCCGCACAGACCTGCAAACAAGGTGTGGACAGTGATCCACCAGGTGGTGGTGCCGCTGAGATACCGTAGGGAAATATTGCGGCTAGCTCACGAAATTCCATTGGCTGGGCTTGTCGCTATATATAAAACCCAAGCCTGCATCAGGCAGAATTTTTACTGGCCACACCTCCACAGGGATGTAGTAAGGTCTTGCAGAATGTGCCACACCTGCCAGGTTGTGGGAAAGCCCCGGCCTGCAATAAAACCTGCAGCTATGATTCCAGTGTCAGCTTTTGGTAACCATTCAGCGAGGTGTTAGTGGACCATGTGGGGCCCCTGCCCAAAACAAAAGGGACTACCAGTATATCCTGACCATCATGGACATGGCTACCCACTTCCCAGAGGCTGTTTCCTTGAGAACCATTTCTGCCAAAACAGTGGTGGGGGATTGACCCAATTTTTTACCAGGTAAGTAGCTGGCTACTAAGATCCAGTCGGATCAGGGTTCAAATTTCATGTGCAAAATATTCCAGGAGGTCATGGGTAACCTGGGCATGACCCAACTGAAATCTTCAAGGTATCACCCGCAGGGGGCACTAGAATGGTACCACCAGACCCTAAAAACAATGATCAGGACATACTGCCATCAGTATCCCCATGATTGAGATAAAGGACTAGGTTTTCTTCTGTTCACTACCAGGGACTCACCCAATGAGTCCACCACTTTTACTCCATTTTAATTAGTTTACGGGAACCAAGTACAAGGGCCTCGGAAACTAATTAAAGAGAGGTTTTTAGAACAGAAGGAGGAAGTCTCCATGTTAGACTATATAACAGTGTTCTGGGAGCAACTCATGAGAGCCTCTGATGTGGCCCAAGAACACTTGAAAATCTCCCAGACAGCAATGAAAAAACAGGCAGACAAACATACCAGGGCCTGAGCCTTTCCGCCAGCAGACTATGTGTTGGTTCTCCTACCAATGCTAGGTGAACCCTTAAAAGCCCAGTTCAGTGACCTGTGCAGAGAAGCAAAGAAGCTCGGGGAAGTAAACTATCTAATGGAGACTCCAGATTGGAGGAAAAAGCAACAGCTATGTCATGTCATAATGATAAAGCGATATCACAGCCGAGAGGGGGACAAGCAGGTAATGGTCTGATTCATTGCCAACGACCTAGAGGATGAGGATAACAGTGAGGGTGAATTGGAGGGATACGTGGGTGAGGCCCACGTTGAACCCCCTACTACCCGGCTAACCAACACACAGATACTAGTGAACTTAGGCTCCTTATTCACCCACCTAAGGGCAGAACAGCGAACAGACCTGACAAGGCTTATGCAATGACAAGCCAGGCTGCACCACCCTAGCTCTACATGATGTGGATGTGGGAGGCGCCCATCCCATAAGGCAGCATCTCTACTGTCTAGACCCAGAAAAGCTGGCCCAGGCTTGACAGGAGATTAACTACATGCTGGAGCACCAACTAACAAAGCCCAGCAGTAGTAGCTGGAGCTTCCCAGTTGTGCTCGTGTTCAAGTCAGATGGCTCCACAAGGCTCTGCATTAACTACCGAAAAGTTAATGCAGTGACCAGAGCCAACTCCTACCTGATACCCCAGCTGGAAGACTGCATAGATAGGGTAGGTAAAGCAGCCTACATTACAAAGGTATATTTACTCAAGGGATATTGGCAGGTTCCCTTGACTGCCCAAGTGAGGGAAATCTCTGCCTTCGTAACTCATGATGGGTTATACCAGTGTCGAGTCATGCCATTTAGATCATGAAATTCCCCAGCCACCTTTCAAAGGCTGACGAGCCAGATAGTGACAGGCTTATCCCATTGCGTAGTGTACCTAGCTGACCTCCTAGTGTACAGCGATGCTTTGGTAAGTTGCTTAGAACAACTGGAAACCCTCTTCCAGAAAGTACAGTCAGCTGACCTAGTGGCTAATCTTGCAAAGAGCGAGTTCCCTCAGGCTCAGGGAACCGATCTAGGACACATATGGGTCAAGGACAAGTACTGTCCAGAGCAGCAAAGGCACAAGCAGTAGCACAGTTCCCCATTCCCACAATGAAACGGGAAATCATGACATTCTTGGGAATGTGTGGGTTCTACCACAGGCTCGTGCCAAACTTCAGCCCAGTAGCCACCCTGCTGACAGATATCCTACAGATAAAAGCAGAGGTAATATGGACTGAGAAATGTCAGACAGCTTTCGTAAAGCTGTCTCTGCTTGCAGCTCCAAACTTTAACCAAGTATTTAAAATAGCCATCGATGCAAGTGACAACAGAGTAGGGGCTGTCCTCCTCCAGGAATATGAATCAGGGAAAGATAGACCAATCAGGTATTTCTCCAAAAAACTAAACAAGCATTAGAAACAGTACTCCACAGTAGAGAAGGAAACCCTTGGTTTATTACTGGCCCTCGAACACTTTGAGATATATGTCCAAAATGGATCCAGAGAGACCACAGCCTATACTGACCACAGCCTGTTAACCTTTGTGGGAAACTTTAAGACACAGAATGCCAGGTTATTCCGTTGGAGATTGCTCCTCCAACCTACCTCCTAAAAATCACCTATGTTGCTGGGAAATCAAATGTGATTGCAGATGCCCTGCCCAGAACTTAGAGAGACCCAGTTAGAAGTGTGTGTGTATGTGCGTGCGTGTGTGTGTGCGTGCGTGTGTGCATGCATGAGTGTGTGTGTGTGTTTTATTTTTTTCTTCTTTTGGAATGAAATCAGAATGAATCTCATTTCATTTGTCGTGTGGGTAAGCATCATGAAAGTGGGACATAGCCCCAAATTACTTACGGATATATTGAATTATTAAAGTAAGACATGTTTCTTTTAAGAAGGATGTACAAGCAAAAGCTGGCTGAGACTGTAAAGTAACCACATGCTGGAAAATTCCTATGTTGATTATACCTGACCAACTAGTCCAGAGAATGGAATGTCACACCTAAAAAGGTGTCAAGGCCTCCTTCAGACTGAGAGGGAAGGGATCCTCTTTAAATTAACCTTGTTGCAACCAACCAAGAGGGTTGAATAAAGAAGGAGAGCCAGTTTATTCCTTCTCATCCGGGATCATAACAAATTGGGGGACCGTGCCCAGGGGCCCATTGTAACAGTATACTAATAAACAACACACACCAAAAATAATTCAAATGTAACAAAACACAGTGTGCAGTCGTCAGTGGTCAAAAGAGCAAAAAAAAGGAACACAAAGCAATGAAAATACAAACAAAATATCCCTCATGCAAAAATGGGGGCGAAAAGGTAGAGGAGACAGTGTTGGAGGAAGGTGGGGAGAGACACTGATTCTTTCTGCCTTGTCCCTGTACCCGTTCCAGTGACGTGACCTCCTGTGCCCCAGATGTATGCCCAACAGGTTTCTCTGCACTGGGCTGCTGGGCAGAAGGCTAGGCCCTATAGCGTGCCCAGCAGCATCTGTCTCTGCACTGGGTGGCTGCTAGCTAGAAGGTGTAGGCCTTGCAGTATGCCCAACAGGAACCATCTCTGCAGTGGGCGCTGCTGACCAGAAGGTGCAGCTACAGGTGCTACAATTTTAGCCAGAATCTCATAAAGAAACTCATTACGCTGTCTTATAAGCTCATTCTGCACCTGAAAAATCTCCACATGTTGAATATGAGCCTCAGTTAATCTTTGTAGATGCTGGCTAACATCTCCCTTTATATCAACTAAGGGTTGATGATGCAGTTGTGAATTGGCCTCATAACTTTCAGCCCTCAGACAGATCCTGGTATAACTGGTCAAGCATCAACTTCATCATCACCTGCATGGGCCACAAGTTGCCTGGGTGCTTGTGGAGATGGCGGAGGCTCTGCTGCCAATGTCACAGGCTCCTCACCTCCTGCAGGTTCCGAGTGCCCTCGCTCCGACACAGCAGCATTTCATCACAGGCCTCCTCCTCCTCAAAATTTAGCGTTACCACTGGATTTTCATCAGCACCACCCTCAAGGTCAGAATTCTCACCCTCCTGACAGGCCTCTCCCTCCTACACCACAGCTACAATGCTGCATTGCTGCAATGCACTCACCTCCGTTCCATCCCAACCCCCTTCAGGTATCTCTGTTACTGCAGCAAACTCACCTCCACTGCCAGCTGATGTGTCCATGACGTATGAGAGAGTAAAAACAGCACAATGACATTTTGTTACAAATTAACTCACATCTTGATGGTGTGAGCACTCCGCTCTTTTCACATCACCTTCGCTCATCCCCACATCTGATACACCGCTGTTTATCATGGGGTTGGAGACACCAATCAGCCTCCACCTGTGCTCCTCCTGCTCTATTAGGTCTTTAATGTTCGGCAGCCCCCCTCCAGTCATTGAGTGCTCCCAGGTATTATAGGGCAGATTTGTCCAAAGAATGAAATGAAAATGTTTGAATAACCTGGCCGTCCTGTCCTGTGACACATTTTACGCTTCTGGAGACAGCTAAAAGCTTGTACCCTGGGGGGACATTTTGTTCCATGATAACACTTACGACAAAGTCAGAGCCAAGGCAACTGCCTTTTAGGACACCTCAGAAACTTGCCACATAAAACAACATTTGTTACCTTTTGAATTTTTAAACTGTCAAACTAGGATTTTAAGTTTCAAAAGTTGCTTTATGTATGCAGATATGTACATACCCTAGCAGAACGCATTAAATTGTACAGTTTCTTACAGCACTGATCCACTGTCCTTGGCATGAGGCTGTTTGCATTCAGTACTGCTGTGACCTGTTTCCAGGCAGTGCTCTGAAACTTCCTTAGTGGTTTTGGCTTTCCTCGCCCGAGGATGTAGATGCACCTTTCTTCAACCTTGTTTAAGAGGATATTCAATTCCTCATCAGACAATGCTGTGCGTCGAACTTGCTCCAGCACTAGTTGGAAGTTACAGCTCAATGCTTTCGCAGACCTTAATCTCTTAGCTACCAAAACCTAATGGCAAGACTGGCCACACAAGGCTTTGCTTTCATGGAAATTTAAGCTGTTGCAAACAGACCAAATTATATTTTTGGCTGGCTTAAAATGATACCTGATGTAATTTGGTAGTTGAACAAAGTGACGTTTGGTGCATAATGGCTTCAGGAACAAGAGGTTTATGTAAAAATTTTCCATAAACTGAATCCTATGATTTATCCTGTTTAGACTACACTCTGGCTGTTGCTATAAATTTACCCACCTCCTTGAGAAAGATGATTCATGATGATCGAACATTGCCGGAAAACCACTGTGTACTCCTTCAGATGGCTATGCTGGGATCCATGGCAATCCAGGACACTGAGGTCCTCAGGTTGTGTACAGACATGCTGTTTTGAGAAGTTTGGTGGTGTGTTTAGCAAGCATTTCATATACATGAAAGGATGGAAGAGAAAAGACCAGCAAACAACGCTTACCCTCTAGATACATGAACCTCTTACTGTACCTAATCGGGTAGAGTTTTCTTGTTCATTTTTCAGATGTGCATGTTGCTGACAAGGACAGCATCCTTGCCCACACAACAATCCGACAGCTTCAGGAGCAGTGTTACTGATACAAGCCTTTTGTTTCCTGATTCTTTTGAACTGAATTCAAATTCTGAAACTGCCATGGTGGTATTTGAGCTCATGTCGTCTGGATTATTAATCCAATAACATTACTACTACACTGCTGTGCCTATGTACGTTTGACATGAATGCTGGCAATGAAGCTAAATCAAGAAGGCACAGGAAATCAGAACTGAAAGAAGGCTCTGTAAGGGAAATATGATAGATGAGTTGCTGTTGCTGTTTTTGTTGCTGAAGGTAGGCGACGAGCTTCTAAGCCTGAAACTTCAAACGTCTATTAAATGATTATCTTTCTCCTTCCCCAGTCCCACCCAATGTTTTTCCTTTTTTTTTGTGGCACATTAAAATAGATGTTGTTGCTATTTTCTTTTCTTAATACAGTCATAAAATTACTTGTGCAATGGAGAACATAGGGAAAGGAATAAATGATTCAGCCCCTCAAGCCTATTTTGACATTCAATGAGATCATGGTTGACCTGTGTCTTAACTTCATCCACTCACCTTAGTTCCATGTCACTTAATGCCATTTGCTAGCAAAAACCTATCGATCTCAGATTTAAAATTATTAATTGAGCAACTACTAGCAACTAACAACTACTGCTATGCGAGGGAACAATTTCCACAATTCTTTCACCTTTTTTGTGAATAAGCGTTCTTCTCTCCTGAATATGGCCTGGCTCTGATTTTAAGGCTGTGCATCCTGTCCTAAGCTCCCCTAGAGCAGAAAAAGTTTCTGTCTACCTCCCTGTGAATTCCTTTCAGTATCCTAAATACCTCAATCAAATCACCCGTTCAACTGCTATCACCCATTATGTAATCTTGGCTCATAATTTAACTCTTGATCCCCTGTTAACATTCTGCTCTGCACTGCACTCCTTCCAAGGTTAATACATCTTTTGTATGGTGTGGGACCCAAAACAGTAGAGGATACTGCAGATAGAGCTAGGGCTATGTAGTGTCCTCCCATTTATATTTTCCTCATCAATTTAAGGCCACCATTAGCTTTTTTGATTTTTTTTTTTTGTTTCTCACTGTTATGGCACAGCAGATGGTAAATGCTAAGCTGCTCAAATCCCAAAAGAAAACTTGAAGCAGCTGCTACAACTATTTGCAGTTTGTATTTATCTCGAGGTACAGGATTTGAATTCAGTAAAGAGAAGGTAATCGAGGCTTAGAGGGTTTTTACAAAATTAAATTAAACATTTATTAATGAAAGAAGTAATGTTAAGCACGTACATAGGTCTACAAATTGCTACTATGATAACCTCTAGCTCCCCTAATTAATCTAACTCCCAGTTACACCTCCATTAAGGCAACAGTAAAAACACATAGATTTTAAAAGAACCAGGCAAAGTAACACAGCGCCCTGAACAGTCGAATTCAAAATGAGTTTTCTTAACTTCAGTTCTTGCAGACAGCAGTTTGAGCACAGAGGCTGGAGGCTTTTTCACACCTGTTAGATCATAGAATGCCTTCCTTTGCACACAGCCTTCTCTCCTTTAGATGTATTTCCCCCTTTGAATGCAAACTCCCATTGTTTCACTATGTCTTTGGACTTTACCTCTCTAATAATAAAAATCTATCATAGTACCAAATTTGCCAGTAATCTTTGGGAAAAATAAACACACTGTTTCTTAACTTCTCCTGGCTAGGTGAAACATTTCACCCCCTCTTTTGAATTCAAGCTAGTCTGGTTTATTTAAAAATGCAGGTGTTCCCTTTACACTTCACATTCTAAAACTTACCCCATGTTTACCTATTTAGCATTTCAAACCTAGCTTCTCTTTCTACATCAAAGCCATCATACCAGCTGTCTCTAATTCAATTAAGTCCCACACACACAGACACACACACACATACATAGACCCCACTATAACTCTATTTTACAATAAATTCCAAAAACCATTATGAAAATTATTATATATTCCTGACACTTACCATTACAATTTAATGATCTATGCACATGGATCTCTAAATCCCCTTAAAACTTCCACTGTTCCAAGTTTTTCATCATTTAAAAATTCTTGATGTATCTTCCATAGGTCCAAAATGGATGAATTGACACTTAACCGCATTGAAATCAATCTGCTGCAGCTTTGCCCATTCATTTAGTCTATCGATGTCTATTTGTCATTTATATACCGTCTACATTACTTACAATGCCACCTATCCTCGTGCCATCAGCAAACTTCAATATATGGTTCTCTATTATAAATAGTCATTTGGTAGTACAGAAGTTGAATATTATTGAAAAAGGCTTTGACAAAATGCCTTTCTTCAGCTCCCTATTATGTTCTCAAAGTCATTAACGATTATGGCGAACTGTTGACCCCAACACAGAACCTTGTTGGACACCAGTAATCTCTTTCCTTCATTTAAAATACCTATTTTCCCTACTCTCTAACTTCTACTGCCTAACCAATCTCTTAACCAGATCACAAATTTGTCTTTAATTCCTAATTTGTATTAATTAATGTCAGCAAACAGTCTTTTATGTGAAACCTTATTGAATGCCCTCTGGAAGTCCATATTTTCTTTATTTATTCATGGGATATGGGTGTGCTGGCAAGGCCAGCATTTATTTCCCATCTCTAATTGCCCTTGAGAAGGTGGTGGTAATCTGCCTTCTTGAACCGCTGCAGTCCATATGTTATAGGTATACCCACAGTGCTGTTAAGGAGGGAGTTCCAGGATTTTGACCCAGTGACAGTGAAGGAACAGCGATATATTTCAAAGTCAAGATGATGAGTGGCTTGGAGCAGAACTTCCAAGCAGTGGTGTTCCCACCTGTTTGCTGCCCTTGTCTTTCTAGATGGTAGTGTTCGTGGGTTTGGAAGGTGCTGACTAAGGAGCCTTGGTGAGTTCCTGCAGTGCATCTTGTAGATGGTACATGCTGCTACCACCATGCGTCGGTGGTAGAAGGAGTGAATGTTTGTGAATGTGGTGCCAGTCAAGTGGGCCGCTTTGTTCTGGATGGTGTCAAGCTTATTGAGTGTTGTGGGAGCTGCACTCATCCAGGCAAGTGGGGGGTATTCCATCACACTCCTGACTTATGCCTTGTAGATGGAGGACAGGCTTTGGGGAGTCAGGAGGTGAGTTACCTGCTGCAGGATTCCTAGCCTAAAACCTGCTCTTGTAGCCACAGTATTTATATGGCTAGTCCAGTTCAGTTTCTGGTCAATGATAACCCCCAGGGTGTTGATAGTGGGGGATACAGCAATGGTAATGCCATCGGATGTCATGGGGAGATGGTGATTCTCTCTTGCTGGAGATGGTCATTGCCTGGCATTTGTGTGGCACGAATGTTACTTTCCACTTGTCAGCCCAAGCCTGGATATTGTCCAGGTCTTGCTGCATCTGGACATGGACTGCTTCAGTATCCGAGGAGTCGCGAATGGTGCTGAACATTGTGCAATCATCAGCGAACATCCCCATTTCTGACCTTATGATGGAAGGAAGGTTACTGATGAAGCAGCTGCAGATGGTTGGGCCAAGGACACTATCCTGAGGAACTCCATAGACATTCCTCTGTCTACTGCTTGAGTTACTTCCTTAAAACATTCAGTTTGGTTTGTTAGGCATGGCTTAGCATTTACAAATTCAGGTTAACTCACTCTTTAATCAGCTGAAATTTCTTCAAGCGCTCACTCTATCCTTAATTATACATTCTAATGATTTCTCTACAACAGATGTTAGACTAACAGGTCTATAAATTTCTGTTTTCCCTCTCTCACTTTGCTCAAATGAAACAGTTATATTTGTAATGTTCAAATCTACATGAACAATTCCTGAGCTTTGGAAGATTATGATGAAAGCAATTGCAATTTTCTCACGTGCTTTCTGTAAATCCTTAGGACACAAACCATTATATCCTGTGATGTCAACCTTTGGTGCCATTATTTTTTATAATACTGTTTCCTTACTTGAGTATTAATGAGTTCCAGCCCTTGATTCATTGTGGGTATGGCACAAACTTAGAAATCGACCTAAGAAACACTTCATAGGAAACATGAAGAGCAATAAAATGCAGGCCCTGCTTTTGAGTGCACGAAACAAGGTGATGCGAAAGGAGGTCTGTGCTGTCCACAGCTATGGAAATGGCCAAAAGAGACAGTTGAAAATCGCAAGGGACTTCTTTTCCTGAGCCAGCAGGGGCAGTCCACCAGATTTCACTGAGGTCCAGGCCACGGCAACCAAGTTCACCGTCTCAGAGTCAGATGTTACCTTTGCCCTGTTAGCCACCAACCCATTTCCAGTCAAAGTGCTATGGCTATGAGAAAGTCAGTCATTCCTAGTCAGCATGCAGTGGACGCTCCAGGTCACAGTCAAGCTCCAGGTCACAGCAATGAACCAGGTCAAGTCGCAGTAGATCTAAAGCTAGTTCAGGAGTCTGGAAGTCACCGAATGCACAAATGATAGATATAGAAACAGAAATCGATGTTTTCGAGCAAGAAGATCAAGAGTTCCACTGAGCCAGAGAGCAAGAAAAACAGCATATGGAAGATGAGAGTAATATGGCTGAAGATATAATTCCAGTGCTCACAGTAAAAATGATAGTCAAAGATTCACAACTTACTTTCATCATTGATACAGCTGCAGAAGTGTCTCTTATCTTGGAAGGAGAGTACAAGAAGTCACTAAGTCACATTCCTATACACAAAACTGGTGTGAAACAGAATTCCAGTGTTAGGTGCAGTTAGTGTTAGGGTGGAATATGATGATAATCCTATTACTTGTCATTGTCAGTAATAGGAGGGGCAAAGTCTCCCTAATGGCTTAAGATGATATGATAAAACTGGGCCGAGTTATTTACAGTAGGGATCAGTAAGAATGCATCAGATATTGAGAAAGTGCTAAGTGAGCGCAAAGTGGCCTTTCAGGAAGGAGGACTAAATGATAAAATAAGGCATCACAAGACTGAAGCCAAGATAAAGGACACTGTACAGCTGACATTTTGTAAGGCTAGGCCAATGTCTTACGCACAGTTAGAAGCAGTAAGTAAAGAACTGAATATATTCAAAACAACAGGGATAATTATGATGGTGAAGAGCGGTGAATGGGCTGCACCCATTGTGGTAGTTCTAAAAGCAGATGAGTCCGTTCAGATTTGTGAAGGCTATAAGCAATTGGTAAATAAGGTGATTGAGAATGATACTTACACATTGCTTACCAGTGAAGATTTGTTTTCTAGTTCAGCCAATGGAAAGGTGTTCAGCAAGATAGATTTGTCAAATGCTTATTTGCAATTAGAATTAACTGACAAGAGCAAAGAATTGCCTACCATTCATACACACACAAAGGGTTGTACAAGTACAAAAAGTTACCATTTGGGATGTCCATTGTTCCTATGTTGTTCCAGAGCATCATGGATCAGGCACTAAATGGAATGAAAGGCGTGTGCTGCTTCTTAGATTACATCCTAATTAGCATTAAGCTGGAGACAGAGCACATTGTAAGGTTGAACAAAGTCCTAGGGACGGAATCGTCCCAGATTTGCACTAAGTGTGGTAGCGGGTGGGTAAAATGACACTTTACCCGTCAGCTGCAATGGCAGGTTTTCACGCCGTATTGTCCCAAACCCATCAAATTATTTATGCATTCCTAGGAAACATGCCGTTTCCATGGCAGGTGGGTGAATGGGAGCCTGCCCGCCATCACCTCGCTGCTTCATCATGCCGGATACCATATTTAAAGTCCAGCCGCGCGCACACATCTCAGCGCTTCCAACCCACGGTTGCTGCAGGGATGATGTCCACGAAAGGCAAAAAGACTGCAGCCCCCAGGTTTAGCAACGCATCACTGGAACACTTTTTGGATGTTGTGGAGTCCAGCCATGATGTCCTCTATCCCCGCTCTGGCCGTAGGATGGGCAGCAGCATGACCAACCAGGCTTGGAAGGTGGTGGCAGCGGTGGTCAGCGCTAATGCCTTGCAAAAAAGGACAGCCACCCAGCTACAGGATGAATGGTCTCATCTGTTCCACCAGGTTAACTTACTCTTCTCATCACTCTCAACTCTCACACTCACAAACCCATCACACATCCGCAGGGATCTCACACCTCAAGGGGCAACACCACTAACTCTCACACACACCCTCACATCTCCATCAGGCTCATATCGCCTCGAACTTGCATCTTCACTCTGTCCATGGCTCCGCTCACCACACAAACATTTTATGCAGTGCCATGCACTACTTACCTCTACTTTGATTCACAGGGAGCTCTGCCAAAGGTCCAATACCCTCAGCCAGCCAGTCCCTCAGCACCATTCATGTCCTCATCTGCAGCCAAGAGGCGAAGAGGTGGAAATAAGCAGCCCGGAAGACCCATCACCGCAGAGGAAGCAGCCGGCCCATGAGTGATTCTGGAGGGAAAAGTGTATGTGTAGCAGGGCCTTTCAGAGCCTCATGCAAGCACTCTCCCATGCACGTGGATCCTTCACGTTTCACACTCACCTCAATATCTTGAGCATTTTCAATGTTGCCGGCTGGGCTTCGCTTTCAGGTGTCCATCTGAGCTGAGCTGCATCTCCGCCCACCCACTGAGCACACTCCCATGCAGCACCTGATCTCATCCACCACGACTCTCCTTTCACTTTCGCTTTGGACAGCATGGTGCTAATTCGGTTTTACTTTCGCTCCTCTGCCCATTACCCTCCCACTGTCATCCATTTCCTGTCCCCCATCACAGTTGACTGCCCCCCCACCCTCTGGCATCATCTTCCACCTTTTCTCCGTGACCTACCAGCCACAACCCTTTTCCTTTGGGGATGTCCAAGTGAACGTGTCCTTCCTTCCCGAAAATCCCACCCCCCCATCCACATTCACCTCCCTGACCTCCTTCTTCCCAGCCCCACGGTCCGTGTCTGTCTCTGAGTCCCCACCAACCACCCTTGCTATCCATTCTATCGCTATCGTCGAACCCTCACCCTCCCACCTTACCACCACACTCTGCCCTCGGTCATTCTCACCCTTCCTCCACCCTCAGTTCACTCTCCAGGAGGCAGACATGGAGCTATCCAAACCCTCCCATGCACGTTCACCTGCTCAAATCCCCTTCCGTACCCCTTCCCCCCTCTGCAACCCTTACCCGCCCCCTCTGCATCCCTTCCCCCTTGGAACCCCTTCCCCCGGAACACCAAACCCCTTCTTTCCACACCCCTTCCCCTCTCCCCCGTCCCTGGAACCTCTTTCTCCCCCACCCCCCCCACCCCAACTGGAACCGAACCCCTTCACCCCTCCACACCCATTTTCCCTCCATCCTGGAACCCTTTCCCCCACTGGCCCTCTGGAACCCCTTCCCTCCCACTAGTCCTCCCACTTCCCCAGACACCTCTACACCCCCCCCACCCTTAATTCTTCCCCCTTCCTGCACCCTTACCTCTTTTGCTACCTTTAGTCCTTCCCCCCTCCCGAGTCCTTCCTCCAAACTTAGCTCTTCCTCTAGCTTCACTTCTTCCTCCAGCCTCACTTCTTCCTCCAACCTTACCCCTACCCCCATCTTGACTCCTTCCTCAACCCTTACTCCCTCCCCTCTCCGCACTCCTTCCTTCCCCCGGACACCCTCCCCTCTCCATACTCCTTCCATACACCTTCCACCGCCCCCTTACACCTACCTTCCCAGCTGAGGTCTTCTCTGCCATAACCCCTTCCATCGCCCGTTCGCCCTCCCCCTCTCCCAAGCTCCCCACCCCCCCCGACACCTTCATTCCCCTCCTCCCAATCTTCGTCCATTCTGACACTTTCGTTACCCCTCCCAACCTCCCCCCATCCTGACACCTTCGTTCCCACCCTCCCAACCTCACCCCTCCAACACCTCTTCCTCTCCTAGCCGATCCTAGTCCTTCATCTCCCACCCCCTTACCCGTCACCCATTGTAAGCATCAACAGTGACTATCCAACTTCCGTGTGCTGCTTCACAGCAGAGCCATGTCCATGAGAATGCACCCAGCATTCTATAGACGTGCCTCCAGTGTGCTGTTGGTGTCGGGCACCAGCATCTTCTGCTCCTCGGATATCCACGGTGTGAGCAATGACCTGGTGGGTAAGTTCCGACTACTGCGCATCACACTTATCAAGACGTGTTCTACACTGGCGTGCTTTCCCGCCGAAGTAAACAGACAATCCAGCTGGTGGGGGTGGGGGAGGGAGGGGTTGTGCGCAGTGGGACGATACTGGCGGGGAGGCCTAATAATGATGTGCTGATGTATTACATCAGGTTTCCGATGTCCAATGGCGGGATATGATGCCATCATGAAACCGATCTCGCCATATTGTCCGCTCACACCACCGAACACGCCCGACGCTGGTGGGCATGGAAAATCCTGGGCCTAGACTGACTTCAAGAGTATGGCATCAAAGCCAAAACTCACAAGTGTTGCTTTATGGTGTCAAGTGTAACACACCTAGGTCACCAAACAAATGGTGAAGGTATCCACCCAAAACAGCAGAAAGTTCGGGGGTTTTTGGACACAAAGAGAATACAGAACAAAGAAGAACTTAAAGCATTGGGAGGAATTGTTTTGTATTATTCTAAGTTCGCTTTTCGAACACATTCACTTCACCTGCATCAACTGCTCGAAGATGGAATAGCTTGGGAGTGGTTTTTGGAGCATCAGAAAGCATTTGAAGAAGTGAAGACTGAGCTGATTAGTAATGCTGTTTTCACCCAGCATGATGCCTCACCACAGGGGTTAGGTGTGGTGTTAACTCACATAATAGGCAGAATTTTGCCCTTGACGGGCGGGTGGGCCCGACCGACTCAGCGGCGGGCGGGCAGCCGATTGCCGCCGCCAAAACAGGCTGCGCCACTATTTTGCGCGGGCAGGCCAATTAAGGCCCACCCAGCGGGTTAGCAACTCCCATGGAGAACGAGAAAATAGTCGCAGAGGCGTGCGTGCTCAGACCACTGGTTCCAATGGGGAGCCGGCAGTCTGTATAAAGAGTGGCCAGGCAGCCTCATTGAGGCGGTGCACTGTGGCCACTCGGGGAGAGAGAGAGGTAGCTGTCACAGGACAGGAGCAGGAGCAGGAGGAGGGGGGCAGGCTGCAGGAGAGGCCAGCGGGGGGCCACTGTGCCCCTCGATTCTCTGATGCATGTCCTCCTCCAAGAGGTGCCCAGCCGGCAGGAAATTTTGCATCCGGAGAATGGGAGGAGGAGGGCCCCCCATGTCACCAGCTGGGCGTGGGAGGAGGTGGGTGACGGTGTAAGCACCCATGATGATGTGCGGCGCACTGGTACCTGGTGCCGCAGACGATTCAATGATTTGCTGCACTCTGGAAGGGTGAGTACCATGTCGGCCTTGGCCATTTGACCCAGAAGGTAGCCTTAGCCTTTGAGCTCCCCCCACCCCCCCACGTCTTGCTGTCGTTACTGCATTGGGCATTTGGTGCATACTGGATGGGCAAATGGGTACTGACCATGCTTACATCAGCCTTAGTGGTTGAGGAGAAGATGGGTTCTCCCCGTAACATATGTTGGTGTTTGTCGCATTTGAGTAGTCTGGGGGCAACCTTCAGCGGAGGCAACTAGACACATACTCAGAACTCCAACACATGTCTTATTGATGGTGATGAGATGGTGGAAGAGGACACTCAAGGTGTCGTGGCCAAGTGTCATCTGCTGGCCTCGGCGCCACGCCTAGTTGCGCCTCCTTGCCATTGTCGCTAAGACCCGTGTGCTATTCAAAGTGATGGATGCCGAATGTGTCCAGTGTGGCCATTGGGGGATGGGGTTGGGAGCAGCCGTACTATCTTCTGGGGACTGATCACCAGTAGCGTAGACAGGAGCCGCTGGAGGCCTCAGATGGGCCACTGTGGTTAGGGTGTGACGTGCGCGTGCAGATTACATGAGCGATCAGCCCCAATAAATCCTCTTCTCTGTTCTGCAGGGAAAAACTGAACACAATCAGCGGGAGCACCAGAGGACTGGAGGTGGGCGCACCCTGCTCCAGCACCTCACCACATTCGAAGAGCCGGCCATGGAGCTGGGAAGGAGGCAGGAGGCCAGGGCGGCCAGGGGCGGCAAGGCAGGGATCCAGCAGCCAGGTATTTGAGGTCCACAGTCCCATCCACTCTGTCTGCCCACCATCCAAACCACTGATGGTTGCTGCAATCAGTAATGCAGCAACACTGCTCATTCACAGACTGATACAGTCAGACGTGTGGGTCATACACAAAGGTCCCTCATCCCCTTGAGGATGCGCGTCTCTAGCACCTTCCAAAGTTGCCTTATCCCATGTGTGGCCACTATCCCCATGGCCTAACATGCCATGGCATCGCTGCTGCACAGCCAAAGACTTATTGCATCTTATGGGGGTTGGAACCTCCACCACCCTTTCAGCCAGTGCGTCCCACATTACTCTGTCCAAAAGGTCCTCAGCACCTCACCTGTCAACCTCATGGCACTCAAATTAAATAAATGCCACCACGTTACTCATCCCTTCACCAAGGGGAAATGTTGCCTTCTGTCCACCCGGTCTATGCCCCTCATAACGGTGTGAAGGTCAATAATGTGACCTGTCAATCTCCTGTGATCCACAGCAAATGTCGCAAGTGTTTGCGATGTTTCCTCCACCCCGCAACTCTCCAGGCCAGCATGCATCCAGGTCAGGTACCTCTGCACTCTTCCCACTCCAATGGTACATAACATGCCATGTGGCATTCCTGAGACCATCTGACCAGCCTGTCTGTATGCGCGTCTAATGTTTGGGCCTCCTCTTGACTCTTTTCCACCCCACCAATGTTCATCTCCTTTGGGTCTTGAAGGGTGAGCGACTTATGAGGCTGGGGGGGAAAGGGATGAAAGGTGTTACTGACTGTACGCTAACTGATGCACTGTCCTTGTTGTTAATTTCAGCATCACCACCACATGGCTGCGCCCAAAGACACCGCAGCACCCCCTCCACACCTGAGGGCCAAGACGTGCAACTTGCGGCACATCATTTCAGCCAGCCAGGCACCAGCGCAGACACAAACACCTCAGTGGGGAATTTACCGTCGGCTAGTGTCCCGGGTCACAGTGGAGAAGGCACTTCACAGTCGCTGGAGAAGATGGTCGGGACAGAGAGCGCCGATGGCGCCAGCAGCCGGAGGGCAGCAGGGGACCAGGCACATGCTGAGTCCGGCACTGATGATGTGCCTCTCAAGTTGTCACCAATGCAGCAGCTGCAGGACAAGCGGCAGGAATCGCGTTTGCATCTGGCAGGGTTGCATGAGGGTGTGATTCAGTTGGTCTCTGCGATGGAGGAGTCCAGGCAGAGTGCACGTGAAGGCATGAACCTCAGGACAGAGCTTCACGCTTCCTCCACTGAGAGATTGGAGACTCTCATGGAGAGGGGGTTCGATCGGATGGAAAATCTTCTGATTGGGATACGCTCTGACCTGCAAGCCCTCACAGTGGTACTGGCCATGGGTGGTCATTCCTAATGTGGGAAATGTTCTGGGCACCAAGTGTCGGTGCTTGGTGCCCATGCATCTGCGGTGAGCAGGGAGGTCCAATGGGACCTCATGTTGGCACAGCAGCTGCTAGTCGCCGCTGCGAGCTCCTCTCAGGGCGCTCCGGATGAGGGCAGCAGCTCCTCTGCCCTTCTGCCAGTCAACGTTGCATCTGTTGAGGCTGCGACAACTGGGGAGGTGCCAGCTCTGGAACTGGCCACTCCCTCCCAGGCGGGGCCATCACAGGCTCCACGGGCCAGAGGACGCCCGCCAAGGTCATCAATGTCAACAGGTCAGCAGAGTCAGCAGGCTGCCTCGGATGCCACTCTGAACGATGGGGCGGCACCAAGACGTAGCACCTGCAAACATAAGCATAAGGCACGTTAGGCACTCAACGGGTATGTCACTGGTGATTTTGTGTTGGCCTTAGATTAGGGAACAAAGACTTATTTTCGTCATACAGACATTTCTGTTTTATGTTGGACAGAATAAAGTCCACTTTTCTGACCATGGCTGAGGGTATTTCCTTTTTGCTGCATTTGTATGTTTCACAGACATCTCATGAGTGTTTGAGTGGACATTGATGTTTCTGTACTAAGCCCTAAGTTGCAGCTGATGAGTTGGAAGATGTAGCACCTAAGTGCCACGTGTGGAAGTGCCAGGCAATGCTGGTCCTGCTGATCCATGTGTGTGGAGCTAGCTGAATGTTTGTTGGATTAAATTGTCCCTGGTGTCCCTGCCTCCTTGGTGTAGTAGTGGGTCGGCGTGCTGCCCTTCATCATTGCCCTGTGCTTCCTCATCCTCTGAGCCACTGCTGGATTCATCATGTGCAGCCTCATCCAGTACGTCAAGGTCTTCATCGTCAACTGCGTCCCCGCTTTCCAGGTCAAGATTGTGCAGAGCGCAGCATGCTACCACTATCAGAGAGACGCGATTTGGGGGGTACTGGGGTGCGCCCCCTGAGCGGTCCAGGCAACGGAAGCACATCTTGAGAAGACTGATGGCTCTCTCCACCACAGCCCTTGTGGAGGGGTGGTTCCTATTGTACCGCTGCTCAGCTTCTGTTCTTGGATGGCGGAGGGGGCACCATGAGCCACCTTCTGATGGGATTGCCCTTGTCACCCAGCAGCCATCCATCCAGCCGAACCGGAGCACTGAAGAGCCCCGGCACCTGGGAGTGTCTGGGGATGTAGGCGTCGTGGGAGCTGCCTGGGTACCTTGCACAGACTTGCAGAATCAGCATCCTGTGATCACACACTATCTGCATGTTCATGGAGTGGAAGCCCTTCCTGTTGACGAAGGCACCGGGCTCACCTGCTGGTGCCTTGATGGCCACATGTGTACAGTCTATTGTACCCTGTACGCAGGGGAAGCCAGCAATGGCCGCGAAGCCTCTGGCTCGTTGTGCCTGACTTGCCTGGTCGCAGCGGAAGTGGATGAAGGTCAATGCATGGCTGAACAGAGCGTCTGTGACCTGCTTGACACAAGTATGGACAGCTGATTGGGAGACACCGCATAGATCACCCACCGAGCCCTGGAAGAGGCCAGATGCATAGAAGTGGAGGGCAACTGTGAGCTTCAGAGCCGCTGGCATGGGGTGTCCAGTTAGGGGAGATCTCAGGGCCAATCATCTAACAGATATAGTTGACTGTTTCCCTTGACAGATGGAGCCTCCTTCGGCACAGCACCTCAGACGTATTGAGGTAGCTGCATCGCCACCTGTATACCCTGGCAGCAGGATGGTGGCGTCTTCTGCGGCCCCTTGCACCTTGGACAACCCCTTGGCCCTGCGCCCCTTGTGCCTGCACCTGGCCTCCCAAAGGTGGCTCCCTGGAGGCTGATTGTCCAGTCCTGGCCTCCTCCTTATTCTATCCCTCCCTTCCTCCTCAGAGGAGCTGCCTCCAGTGAAGATGTCAGAACCCATACCCCCAGGCTAAATGGAGGCCTCCGGAAAGCTGCAGGCCCAATAAAGATAATTGTCTGCAGACTGGTTTCAATGTACACAAGAAGCTCTTGGAAATTGATCTGAACTGCTAACAATTACACAGGCAAGTTTAAAACACTTTCTGCATTAAATACTTCATGAAAAACATGAACAACCCCTCTGAGTCCACATATCCTGCCCGTGCATGAGCTTTAATAAAAAATCTCCTACCCGTCTGCCCTTTGGGCCCGTGCGCCGAGCCGAAGTTCGCACGGGCCGCTCAAATTCCTCGACAATTGGCAAGTTAAGGGCCTTAACGAGGCCTTTAATTAGTGGTGGGCGCGCGTCCCGCTGCCGTGCGCGCCCGCCGACCGAAATATCGCGATGCTGCGCGCTGATGTCGGGACGCTCGCCTGACATCAGTGCGCGACATTTTAAGCACTGACGTGCAGGCTCCACCACCTGCAGGTCAGCCAGAAAATTCTGCCCAATGAAAAACGGTGTGGAGAAGCCTGTAGTATATGCTTCACAAACTTTAACAAAGTCCGGGCAAGGAAAATTACTCAAGTTGAGAAGTGATCATGTGTGGTGTTACAAAGTTCCACAAATACCCATATGGCAGCAAGTTCACTTTGTTAACTGACCACCAAGCCCTTATTTGGCCCAGAGAAGGAGTACCAACCAATCCTGCACAGCTGCAGAGAGTTTGATGGCCCATCAGTATGATATTAGATATTGTACATTAGCAGATCATGCTAATGTAAACATTATTTCCAGATTTCCCATGAAGACTGATTCATTCTTTGCCACTAAATGACATGCCAGTATCTGCCATTGAAGGTAGTAAACAAGCTTGCTCAGTAAATTGTTCAGTTATGTTGTGAATGGTTGATCATGAGAAATTGCAGGCATATTTCACATGTGAAAATGAACTGACCTTAGATCAAGGCCGTCTCCTTTGGGGTTTCAGAGTTATTATTCCCCCCTTGTTTGGAGAGGGATTGTTAGAGGAACCTGATCAAGATCACACAGGGTTACTCTATATGAAAGCAGTAGCAAGTAGCTATTTTTGTTTACAAAGGTAGGTGGGTATTGAAGAGTTCGTGAAAAGTTATGAGGTGTGTCTCAGAATGGGAACTGATCCACTCAAGTTCCTTTCATTCCATAGTCAAAGACAAGAAAATAATAGGAGTAAGTACATGTCAATTTCTTTGAAGTGGAAGGGAAAGAGTATCTTGTTTTGTTCAACTGCTAAAGCAAGGGGATAAATGTTGAGTCAATTCCCAATACCAAAAGTGCCAGAACTATTGAGGTTTTGACAAGTTGGTTTGCAATTTATGGGTTACCAGAGGTGTTGGTGTCAGATAATGGTCCGCAGTTTACGTCACAGGAGTTTCAAACATTTCTGAGAAAGAATGGAGTCAAACACACTGTAATACATCATGAGAAGAATTTCCCCCCCATCACGGGGGTTGTGCGGGGGCGGGAGGGATTGAGCGCGAATCCGATCGGCGCCCCCAATTGGGGGCGCACCGCCATTTTACATGGGTGGGCCAACTAAGGCCCGCCCAGCGTGACGCACACCAGGAAGCGCTGTGCGTTCCCTGTGCGGGCGGGGGGGTGGATTCCCTAAGTCGGGACCTGAGCATGCGTATGAAAGAGCGCAGAAACCTCCCTGAGGCACGGAGATGTTGTGGAATGTTTAGTAAAGGTGGAAAAAAATTTTAAGCACATGTCCCCTCATGTGAAACTGTCACATGAGCTGGGACATACCCATAAATTTTTTCAAAATTTTTTATTTAATTAACAAACCCTTCATGAAACCTCATCCCGCCCGTGGATGAGGTTTCATGAAAAATGTGAAGGCCGCATGAGCTATTCGCCTACCCACCAACCTTAAGGTTGGACAGGCAGCATTCTTAATAACTTTAATTAGTATAATAAAGCCTCAATAGGCCTTTCACAGAGCTGACAATCTAAATGACGCGCGATGACATCAGGATGCATGCCCGACGTCACCGTGCATCATTTTACATGTCAGTGAGCGGGCCTCCGCCACCCCCCCACCCCAGCCGCACCCCCCCCCCCCCCCCCCCCCACCCACCCCGGTCGCCGACGAGAAAATTCAGTCCCATATCACCCAGCGTCAGAATGGTGCTGCAGAAAGAAGTATACAGATTGCGAAGAGGTTTTTGCAGAAGCATTTGCTTGATGACAAGCTAAGCACTAATTTACATGTTTCTCTTTGACACAGGCTGGACAATTTTCTGTTTTCTTATAGAATAAACCCACAATATGCAACAAGTTTCTCACCTTTTGAGTTAGTATTTCAACATGCTCCTCGGACAAGGTTTAGTTTACTTAAATCTGACATCAATTGCAAAGTAAGAGAGAAACAAAACAAAGTGATGATGAGTCATGATACAGCAGGCATGGAACTTTGACAGTTCAGTGCTAGTTAGAATGTCATGGTTAAAAACTATCGAGGTGATAAGGAGAAGTATGTGATTGTATTTGTTCTAAAGAGACTAGATGCATTCACTCCATCAGTGTCATGTAGATCATTTGCTGGAAAGAGGAAATCTGATGAAAGGAGAGCATGATAATCCTCCTATAGTCCAAATTCCTCCTATAGTCCAAATTCCTCCTATAGTCCAAAGTCCGGAAGAAAGTGGAAATTACTAAGAAACTGAACGTTTGCCGGTATCACAGAATCCACTGAAAGAACAAAGTGAGCCAGAGTCTTTGATAAAGAGTAACCAAACAATGTTACTGTCAAACCTTAAGTGGAGTTGGTTATCATAGTCAAAGCTTGGGGCTGACATGGCCAGATACGTTGAGAGAGCAGAGTCAAGAAAATGGAAATGGAAGAAGATACCCAGACAGAGAAAAAAAGTCCGATAGTTAACGGAAAGCATGAAGCACAGAAGAAAAAAGATGCTTTTTTTCTCATTAATTCTTGTCAAAAGATATTTTTGTTAAACACATACTGGTGTTAAAGGAAAACAAGTTCTTACATGTAAATTGCTCCAGCTGTATTGGCCATATCTGCTTTGGTTGTGAACACAGTAAAAACAAATACGCAACCAACTTGTTAAATTTCAAGTACTGTTGATATTGGCTTAGTCATTATATTCTGCAAATTATGTCCATGCATTATTTTACATTTTCATGTATAAGTTTTTTTTTAAAAGTGGGGAGTGAAGTCTATAGTACAACCCTCTCTGCTGCCCCCTCTGTTGGGATTTGTAAATAAAGTCAGTTCAACATGGCTGAAGCTGAGCAAGTACGAGTCTTTCCTTGGTGAGGTACACAATTCTGTTGGCCTGCTGCATGGCAGGGAGAATATGCAGAGGCAACACAGAGCAGAAGAAGCTGCCGGAAGAGGGAAGAGTCATCGGGTGGGGGGAGGGGCATGTGGGTGAAGGCTCTCAACAGTAGTCCATTTCCAGCCAGAGAGTTTAGGGAGCAATTCTTACAGAGCAAAAATATGTTGAGCTGAACTGTGCAGGATAAAGTATAACCGACGAGGCATGGCATGACAAACTCCAATCCAGCAAATTCTGGGTTGGTAACAATTCTACTACATCCAACATTAAGATGAAACCTCCCTCTATCCCCCTCACACCCCACAACTCCTCAGTGTCTTAACCTGCAGAGAATTATGTCGTCCCATGCACTTAGACCATGTCTAATATTTTTGCATCACCGCTGGTGCGTCTTAAAATTTTTTTGGAAGCAGTATAAATACTTAAAAGCTTTTCATGGGTTGTCAGGTACAGTTACTGAGAGCTATTAATTTAGGAAAGGGGGGATGGATTTTTAATGTCAGCTTGCTCCCATTTTGCATTCCATGCAGCCCAGTTACTTACTAGCCTGTCATCCAACAGGCTAATACCTTCTGGCTGAAGCCTGCAATAGGAAGCAGAAACATCCTCAACATTAATTGGCTTTCACCAACTGCAGAGGAAAGAGATGACCCATGAACACTGACAATTAAAATGATGTATGTGATTTAAGTCCAAAACTAGTACTTTCTTGTTACTCTCCAGGCCCCCAGGCACCCTCCACTTGTTTAAAAAGGTACACATTGCTGAGGTTTAACATCTCTTCATCTGTGCTGGGAAATGTGAAGTGCCTGTTGTATATCAAGGACATGTCATGTGTTACTGTTTAATTTAGAACCAGCAAATATTGGACTTCCCCTTAAGACTAAAGCCTTCAGTGAGCGACCTTAAATGTTATATAAATGACTGAGGGGTTGGGAGAGAAACGCCCATTTTAATGAAAAACAGGAACATGCCTGTTCTTTTGCCGGTAATTAACGACCCTCTCACAAAATAGTTTTCTTGCAAATATCACATATTTCCAAGCTGTGCGCTTCAGTGGTTTTGTTTGCATGTCATTAATTACAGAGAAGAACAGGCATTCTCCCTCTTTTCATTAATGAGGAATTTCAGCCCCTGGGCTTGCAGAGTCTGAATCCAAAATCTGAGGGCAAGTATTGCACACTGAAGGTCAATATTTTTAATTATGTGAAAAGCAAATGTATTTATACTAATTATAGCCTCAAAATTGCTGTTTTGGCTTAAGTTAATGCTTTCAATCAGTAAAAAGACAACATTTTATGATATTAGTCTCAATTCTACTATTAATTAACATAATTTCTAAAAGAACAGGGAACAGGGGTAATTATTTTTACCATACAGAAAGCTCAGGCACTTTATGTTTAGTCAAATGTTCAAGGAAGTAGTTCTTATTGAGGATATTTAACTTAAGTTTGGTGGTTTGTCCAAGAAAAAGCAACTAAGTAAATTCAGATTCATAATTCACTTAATCTTTGTTATATAATCCTTATATATTTAGTTTATTTTTATTACCAGTAAGTCTAATTATGCATCATAGCATCACTGACTTTTTTTCTCTATTGTCTTTAATGTCTTGTGAGGAATTGCTTTGGGGCAGGGTTAACATGTTCTCCACAAGAAGCTGTTACTGTTCTTTGATATGGTGAAGTAGGAGGTCATGAGCACTAGTTGAGGTAGGCTGGCTGGTGATTGAGTGGTCACAATATAACATAATAGGGGTAGGCGGAATTCATCCAATCCAACTATATATGGGAGAGGGGAATGTAGTTCGCTTTCTTATAGCCTCCCAGTGGATTTTGAATGAGCCTCCATGGTGTTTGCCTCCAAACAGTTCCAAATATTAATTACTCTTTCCATGAGCGAGCTTATCTTTAATATAAAAGCAAAATACTGCGGATGCTGGAAATCTGAAACAAAAACAAAAATTGCTGGAAAAACTCAGCAGGTCTGACAGCATATGTGGAGAGGAAGACAGAGTTAACGTTTCGAGTCCGTATGACTCTTCATCAGAAGATACGGACTTGAAAGGTTAACTCTGTCTTCCTCGCCACAGATGCTGTCAGACCTGCTGAGCTTATCTTTAATTTGCCTTTCATCAGTTTTAGCCTATGCACCCTTATTATACTATCACAGTTTAGTTTGAAATACCACTCTAGATTCATATTACCTGTTCTTTACCACTTTGTGCTTCTGGACAAGCATTTCCCAAGGTTTTATATTCATGGACCAACATAAGTGAATACTATAGAGCCTCATTCGCATTTATTCCCATATGTCTCCAATTGCTGATACAAGCAAGTCATGGTGTTCTAATTTAGGATTTACCCACCAATGAGGTCACAGTCCTCAAAACAGCCCTATGACCTCACAACATTGTAACAGGACAAAGCAACAGAGAAGGAATATAAGCACAAATTGGACTGAATTTGTCTGGGTTTTAAGGGTTACATTGCCAGCTCTCAGAGACCACAAGTTGGGCGCCTCAACCATGACGGTATTTATGCACATTTGTTCCATCAGCATTGCAGTGCATTTGACACACCTATTGTGTTATAAATCTGTAGTCAGGATCACGTCCCACATAGAACATCTGAGTGAGACTTCCTGACCAGGGTAGACTCACATCATCTGAGTTTGACACCATGTTGACTGTAATTGCAATGTGCTGTTCAAGTGGGTTCAAAAGTGCATTGGTGATGGGTGGAGGAATCTTCCTTCATTAGGTTTCTGTTAATTGTTCCTGGGGTTAATTACATGCTAAGACATCACAGATACTGCAGCCTATAAGCATAGAAATATCAGCTGTTGGGAACAAAGCTTAGAACACACATGGAATCATATATGTATTGTGTGCTATACAAGGGGAACTGGTGTTCAAATCAGTGTGTAAACAAAATGCAGTTAGGAACTGACGCTGCAACTACTGGTCTGAGAACTAAACAGTGTAAATGTGACATTTATACACCTTCTATAAGGAACTCACTCTCTCTATTGCCTTCTTTCAAAGCAAACCAGCCACAATTTCTCCTGTTTTTCTCCATCACTCAATTTTCTGACACTAGGCATCAGCCTTTCAGTTCTCTTATGTATTCCATTGAATTTTGAAGTTCCAGCACAGAAGAAGGCAATTCAGTGCATCTTGCTTATGCCAGTAATGCAACTTAACTGGAATGTCATTTACTTGTCCTTTATCTATTTATAATTGTTCCTTTTCAAAAAGTAATCCAGATTCCCTTTAAATTATGTCATTGCCTCTGCCTTAATAGCTATTTGTTGTAAACATTCCATGTTTTAATAGCCTTTGAAGGCTTGTATATTTCCCTTATTTTTTATTGATGAAAACAATATTTATGGAGAATGGGCATGAATTTTCACAAAGGGCTTTCTTACTCTGTAGTATAAGGGTCTGGCGCATACATTGGGTTAATGTGGGAGTGAGTACAGCACCACCCACACAATAATGTAAGAAGGCAGACCCAGACCTAGGGTCAGTGTGGTGTTGAGCAGAGACATGTTAAGACCTAGACATGGAGATATCTCCTTCCCTGTACCCTTTACTGTACATATGTATATATTTGCAGGTAATTAATAAAGGCATGTTGTTAACAAATGGAAGGCTATGAAGACTAATTTAACAGACACATTCTGTAACCAACACCATCCCAACATATTCGTTCACCCTAAGTCAGCAGCAGAGCCATGGAAAATGCAATAAATGCCTTTAAGGTGCTTTTCGAAGTTTTCAGGGCTCTTATGAAATTGTGGCAGATGAGCAGGAGAACCTCAGTGAGATTCACCCACTGCAGTGCGACCAGAAATTATTTTTCAGCATGACGTTTTCTGATTCAACAATATAATTCGGCATAGTGTCTTTCTTATTGAATTGATTATTACTCCTCCAAAGTGAGTAATGGGTTAAGTGCTGAGACTAACAATACTCTTTCGATGTTTTTTCAACTTCAGTTTTAGTTCTTCACCATTCAAAGTTTATATTTGGCATCCATTGTCTCTCCTGCTTTCACTTCTTCACATTTATCTGTCATCACTGTTCTCCTTATGTGCAAATTTTATCCGACTCCTTTTATATGTCCCTGACTTCTTCACTCTCGAATGCTCTCTTATATTTATGTATTTTGCAAATATTTGCATTAAATGGATGCCTGTAAGTTGTGAATCTAGGTTAGAAATGATGACCACACTGAGGCCTGTGCACTCCATTCAGTATACTTTCTCTTTTTTCCTCATACATCAGGTGCCTATCTAAGTACTGGCCCTTTCTTTTTACTCAGCCAATTTCTGATCAATGCTTAAGTTTACGTTTCAATTCCTGCCATTTTCAGCTTTTATAGAAGCCTTTCATGCAGATGAGCTTTATCAAAGACTGGAAATCTGGGTCACCTTCATTATCTGGTTTTCCACTCTCCACTTGGGATGTCACTTCCTCAGAAAGTTCAGAGAGGTTGGCTTGGCAAGATTTTCCTCCTCTGAAGCTGTGTTTGGCTATTTATTTTTACAAAATTATTAAACAGGTCAAACTTCTCTCTTGACAATTGATTCTACTGCTTTATGGGCAGAATTTTCCCTCCATCGGTGGGGTGGAGTATTGAGGAGCGGGCGTGTGTAGGCGCACCTCCAATCAGCGCCTCTGATTGGGGGGCGCGCCGCCATTTTACGTGGGTGGGCCAATTAAGGCCCGCCCAGCGTGATGTCCGCCAGGAAGTGCTATGCGCTCCCTGTTCAGGTGGGGGGATTCCCTAAGCAGAGAATACGCTCTTTCACGCATGAGCGCGAAAGAGCGCACTCATCTCCCTGAGGCTAAGTGCTGCCTCAGGGAGATTGGCGCCAAATTCAAAATGTTAAAAATAGAAAAATAAAATTTCCCTGACATGTCCCCTCTTGTGACACTGTCAAATGAGTTGAGACATGTCCATCACTTTTAATTAAACTTTTATTAAATTTTTTAAAACCTATGTGAAATCTCATCCCGCCCATGGATGAGGCTTCATGCCTTTTCTGAAGCGCACCAAGGCTCCTGGCCTGCCCGCCAACCTTAAGGTTGGAGGGCCAGGTCCATTAACTACTGCAATTACTTTTTAAATGGCCTCAATTGGCCGTTGGCAGGTCGGGGGGTGCACAGCTGATTTGGCTGCGCCCCCGCCGACCTGAAAATTGAAATGTTGCGGGTTGATGTTGGGAGTTCCGCCCGATGTCATCCTGCGTAATTTTACGTGTCGGTGTGCGGGTTCCGCTCCCACTCGCCGACCAGGAAATCCTGCCTATCAGTTGACTGCCTGCATTTGGCATGAGTACCATATGTTAGCTTGTTTTAATCCAAATGCATTTTGTCCAACATTCAGTGACTCATAGTGACCAAGAGCATTGCACAAGTCTCATCTTTCAGCATGTTTAGTTCCTGAGATAAATAGTTAATTGTTCCATCAATTTTAACAGATATTGAAGTACCTCCCCTTTCAAGGTACTAGTTGACTATGGGTGCAATCATCCCAGATTTGCACTAAGTGCAGTAGTGGGCAGGTGAAACATCGTTTTACCCATTGGATGCAATGACAGCATTTCACGCCGTATTGTCCCAAACCCAGCACATTAATTATGCATTCCCGGAAACACGCCATTTCCAGGCTGTCATTCACCCTCCACGCCATCATCTCGTCGCTTCATCACACCAGGCGCCACATTTAAAGTGCAGCCGCGTGCACACCTCTCAGTGCTTCCAGCCTACGACTGCTACGTAGAAAACATGACCCTGAAAGGCAAAAAGACTGCAGCTCCCAGGTTCAATGACGTATCCCTCAAGCGACTTTTAGATGCATTGGAGGCTCACCGTGATGTCTGAGGCCAGAAATTTGCTGAGTCCAAGTCAGATGACGAGCCTCTGGACTCAGTCATGTCTGGAGCTGCAAAGACAAGCTCAGGAACATCAGGAACGGATGTTGCTGCACTCCTCAGTTTATAAGGCAGGATGAAGGCATCCGTTCGCCTTCAGGCTGAGGTGATAGCACCAGCATGCCAAGGCACCAAGGTCAACACTGGTAGGATGGCAGCTGCCATAGAGACCTTGGTCCAAGATGTCACTTCTGCACTGCTGCATGGGCTGAACTCAATTTCTGACACCATAGTTGGCCTCCAATAATCTATATAAAAGAGAGGTGCGGGCAGCCTGATCTCACTCCAGCTACCCCTTCTCCTCAAGGAGTCAGCCAGGGGCCTTCAGGCACCCATAGGAAGAAGGATCAGCAAGTGTACCCCTTGGGGCCATCCAGCCAGGTGACTCTGGGAGTGTCCGGCCCATCCGAATCCCCTCTTCTGGTGACCTCAGCAGCTCCAGGTCCACGGGCCGAGGAGTGGGCCACTGCCACACAGCAGGACCCCGAAAGCAGGCCAGGACCCTCCAGCTCTGTGAGGGGTTCTTCGCAAGCTAGTTTGCCCTTACTGTTAGTTCCTGACTTTAGGATTTTATAATCTATCAGTAAGGGGATCGATATAATCCCAGCCTGCTCATTTCCCATGAAATCCACTCTTAAATGAGTCCTGCTTGACCAGGGATTGGGTTGGGCACATGGACAACTGTGCTGAATGCCCTACATTCTCCCATTACTACATACTCCCCATTAACACCTTGCATTGTCATTTCTACACAGGGCCTCTCCCACTCATCATATATGAGTGGGCACAGATGCTCAGGCTGGGCATGGCTTAGTCATTGGGAAGGGGTGGGGGTGCTGGGCTTCTCACTGCTTACAGCGCTGTCTAGTTTTCCCTGTCCCGTGCCTATGACCTGCTGTAATGCGGTTACCAGAATTTTTACCGGGTCACCTGCTTCCCCCTCTGCCTCTGCTCCCTGAGGCTCTGAGTCTGAGGAGACCCCTTTCACCCTTTGCTTCTCTGCCTCTGCTTCCTGCAGTTTCAACCCTCGGGAACCCCCTTTTCCTGGTTTACCCCCTCTTGGAATTCTACACTCCTTGATCCAATGTCCCGCTCTCCCACAATTAAATCATCCTTTGTCCGTGTTGGCCCCTTTTATCTTCCATTCCCTTCTGCGCCCTTGGCTTCCCTTCATCTCATGCACTTTACCCCTCTGCTTGAGCTCTTCCCCCCTGGCCAGCTTTAAATGCTAGTTTCCGCAATACCATTGTCTCTGTATTCCTCATGTCCTCGGAGTCAAATTATGACTTTGCCATTGTTCTAATCCATGGTAGACAGTGGGATACCAAGGTCCCCAGCCAGTGGTTTCTAGTGGCCCCTGCCAGTTGTAACGGACCCTGGTTTCCTCCAGTAGCCTTCAGATACACAGGCCATAACCTGTCTGCAAACGTGTCCAATGCCTCCCCCACTAGCTGCCGGGTCTGCTCGAGCTGCAAGAATGGGCTACCCTGACCATGCTCCAATGCAATCGAAATCTCATCCTTCAACCTGTTCGTATTTCCACCCCCCATCTTAGTAGCTGCCAATAAACCTTGATATAACTTCCCGCCCAGAAAGAATAAGATCAGCTTTTTCATCCTATCCTCATAGCAATTGTTAACTCCCCCTATCTGTTCTATATTTGCAAAGTGGACAGAGGCGCCCCCTCAGGACTTTAACTTTGGCACGTTGGCAATGGGACTACGTAGTCACTTTGCAATGGTGCCAGACTACCACCCATTGGAGGTGAGCCAAACTTCTGCTGCCGCAGAGGGCACATCTGTCTTGGTGGACCAGGTGCTTCAGGAGCCGGCCAACTCCTGCTGCACTGAGTCCCACCATCAGATTCTTTCCCCACTCTGTCCAATTCTATACTACCTTCTCTTGGCGCCATGAGGTTGGCCATATCCCTGGCCCCTGATACTGCTAGGGTCGGTTTTCGGATCTTTTCCCTACAGGGTCCGTGGTCAGCCTCTTTATGTGCCTAACTCTGCGCTACCCTGTAAGCTGTCTTAACATCTTTCAGCTGCCCCTCAGCCTTGCCAGCTCTCTCCAGGTTCCTGGCACTTTGTTCCCATTGTGCCTGGCACTCCCTCTTACTCTCCGTAACCTGGCATTGTAAATACTCTACTACGCTCCTTGAAGCCTCCTCCTGAGCTCCCATCTCCTGCCTTTCACTACTTAATTCTACCACCAGCTGATCCACCATGGCCTCCCTGTTGCTTGCCCTGTTCTCCCACTCCTCCTTTTCCTCCTGTACTTGCTTAAGTTTTGCTGCTAGAATATGGATTTGCCTCTGCATACAGAGTAGCCAAACTGCTTTTACTTTTGACTTCTTGTGTGAGCTACTACCCGCCCACTCCGATGTCTTCTCCTCCGAGCTGTTAGCACTCATCAGCTCCTGCACCCAAAATGCAGAAAAGTTCAATTTACCTCCTACATGCTCGGATACCCTATCCTCCATTGAGGGTTTCTTGCCCTTGGCCCCGTCCATAATTTGTCTTTAATCTTCCAAGTCCTGTCGCAGTTGCCAGACCTGTAAGGGGTTCTTCTCGAGCCGGTTCACCCTTACTCTTAGTTTTTGCCTTTAGGATTTTATAAACGATAAACATACACGGACACAAGATTTTAGGCTCAACCACAAACTTGTTTATTAGCAAAACACCTTCAATGCCAGAATCCAAGGGCTCTAAACTAGTGTAATGACACCATGCAACACTCAGAACCATGACATATTAATAAAAGCCTTCACTGAAAAGAAAATCCCACAGGCAAAACCCCATATTTTTGCCCAAGGCTTACCCGGTCCAACTCAAACCCCCTCAACATTTAGTTGCTACCCTTAACACTATCCTTAAGCTTCAGCCCCAAAATCCCTCGGATCTGCATCTCCCCACACGGTTGGTTGTTCTGGTGCAAGCTGTTGGTCCATGAATCAGGTTGACCGTTCCTGATCCTCCTTGGTGACTACAGTGGCAGGGCTTATGTCCTAGGCCTTTTAATACAAACTTTATCGACGATATCAAAGCGTATTTCTGGGAGACATTCTGGTTGGATGGTCACTGCTTAGCAACCATTTAATCTCTTTCGTCCAGTTCCTGCCTTGGTCCAGACAAACCCATTCATCATGATGTTGTTTCCATGGCTGAAACAATGGGCCCCATCCAGGTATGATGTCTCTGGCTCCCAACATGATATGCATGTGACAAAGTCCATTTCTCCTTAGCTGTTGTCGATGTTTGTTTGTACAATGGTTGTTGTCTGGGGCCATCTGCTATGATGGTCTCCCAGTTCCTTTAATGGGATTGTCTGATGGCACCTGCTGTGTGTCTTCGAGATGATAATGTCCCAGTATCTTTACATAGTATTGATTTAGTTTCGGTATTGACATGTTTGAAGATTAACCCCTGGCAGTATGGTCAGCCTTTGTGTGTTGAGGTTTGGGCCTGTTTGTTTTGTAGTATTTATGTCCATGAAGTGAAGTTTTTGGGGCTTTCTATTTAATAAAGGTCTAGTTAAAGGGGATCCCAATCTTACAGGTCTCGACCATCCAGAGGACACCCACCAAAGTCATCACAGACAGGGCAAAGCAGTCAGCAGGCTGCCTCCACCTCCAATGTGGTTGTCCGGGGAGCACCAGGATGTAGCTGCAGGATTAGGGAGTTTAAGAAGATGTAGTTGCACATCCTGGGCACGGGTGTTAAATCTAGTACGTAGTGTTCACTATTGTCAATAAACTCCCAAGAATGTCTCCCTGCCTGTGGTTCCTTGTTCTGATGAGCAGTGTTCGTGTCACTCAGATGTGAAACCTTTTTGTACATGATAAGGGTAGGTGCCTCAGTCCAGGGCCTCTCCCCTGTGCTTTGTGCAGTCTTCAAACCAAAGTGATGGTCCTGCCTCACACTCCCTGGAAACATTTCTGATGCCTGCACCTCGATGGTGCTGGTCATTGTTGCCAGAATGTCGTAGGCAGGCATCACAGAGTTCTGCCATTCTCTCTGTGTGCTCTCAGCATCTTTAAGGTGAGGCTGGCCCCCATCTCTTCAGCATCTGTAACCAGTGATGCTCATTGGAGGAGACCTCCAGCTCCTCCATCTCCTCCTCAGCCAATTCCTCTCCCTGTTGCAGCACCAAGTTGTAACGGGCGCAGCGGGTGATGATGATGCGTGACACCCTCTGTGGACTGTATTGCAGGGCTCCACCAGACCGGTCCAGGCACTGGAACCTCATTTTCAGCATCCTGATGGTTTGCTCCACCAAGTTGCGAGTTGCAGCATGAGCCTCATTATAGCGTCGCTCTGCTGCAGTCTGAGGCTGCCGCACGGGTGTCATCAGCCATGGCCTCTGCGGGTAGCCCTTGTCCCTGAGGAACCATCCCTGCAGCCTCTGTGGACCCAGGAGGACTTCAGGGACCTGTGACTGACTGAGGATGTAGGAGTCGTGCACACTCCCTGGAAACCGTGCTCAGACCCATAGGATGCATTTGTGGTGGTCACACACCTGCTGCACATCCAGCTAATGGAATCCCTTGTGATTGACAGAGTTACATCTTGCAATGGAGATCGGAGTGCCACATGAGTGCAGTCGATCGCACCCTGCACCTGTGAGAAACCCAAGATCCAGGTAAATCCAATTGCTCTTGCATCCTGGCTCTCATGTTCCCATGCAAAATGCACAAATTTGTGTGTCTTTGCGAAGATGGCATCCGTGATGCCATGGATGCATTTGTGGGTGGCAGCTTGTGATATCCCACAGTGGTCACCTGTGGAGCCCTGAAAGGAGCCACTGGCATAGAAATTGAGCACCGCTGTCACTTTTACAGCCACTGGCAGTGGATGCCCCCCATTTCCCCGTGGCTGGCAACACTGGTTCTTGGTCATGTGCAGGAATGAAAGGCGGCGTCTATAGACCCTGGGCCTAGCTAGGCGCCGACCTGCAACTGCTCGCTGTGGTGCTTCAGTGGCAGATGTGGGAGCCCCAGCCGCCCCTTCTTCCAGAGGCTTCTGCTCCTCCCTCTATGCAGCCAGGCACCTCAGTCGCTCTCCATCGTCTTCGCTCTCTGTACACCATGAGGCATACAGCTAGGTCACCAGGGTCCATGCTCCTGATCTACTCCTCCTGCAGGATGAAAGAAAGAGATGTGTGGGTTAGCTTGGGTGTAGTAAGAACCTGTCTTGATTAAGTCTGATGGCCCCTCAATGCATCCCAGAGAGCGCTGGCTACCACTTGGATGGCCAGAGATTAGTGCACTGCATGGCTGCCCAAAACCCCACCCACCTCTGCCCCACTCCACTTCACTGATTGACAGCAGTTTTGCCCACTGGACTGCACGTTATGCTCTCAGTTCAGGCTCAGGCATTCTCCTAACCGACACTGCAAGGCTGCACTGTTAGCTTGAACCATGGGAGAGACTGGTCCAAACCGGGATGCTGACATTGCAAGGGGCTGTGAGCACCTCCACCAGTGACTGCTCTATGGTTAGGTTTAGCAAGGAGGTTGTACAACATGCCCTGTCATCCAACTGTTCTGCAGTCCACTAAAATGCTCATGCCTTTGCAATCTGTGCCTGAGGGGTGAAAAGCTCTGGAGCACTTGTTGAATCTTTGATGCCTCTGCGTTGCCTGATGGGCAGAGAAGCTAAAGGTCCGACTCCAATAATATCAATGGCTGCGCCTGAACTGCCTCAACTGCAGAGGAAAGGACACTTTATACAAGGTGTCCCTAATGTGTGGCCGCTTCCCTCTCCCACCCTGTCACGTGCTTGTGCACTACCTTCAACCGCAGGGCAGCCTTTGCCCCACCCCCCAAAATCACCTCAACCACAGGGCAGCCTTTGCCCTCCCCCCCAAAATCACCTCAACCACAGGGCAGCCTTTGCCCTCCCCCCCAAAATCACCTCAACCACAGGGCAGCCTTTGCCCTCCTCCCAACAACGTGCCTCAATCTTGAAATCCAACAGACGTCCCTCGCGGGCACTCTGCAGCATTCCTGTGCACTCATCTCTGAGCTCCCCTTAACATGGAGCCCCCCAGTACATGCCTTTTATATGCTGTTATGAAACACACCGGTGTGCATTCATGCTGTCGTGGGCAGACGATCCAGCAGGGGGGGACTGGGGTGGTGGGTGGCGCAGATGAGTCCGGTGGGCTAGCCTTATAATGACATGCTGATGTATTACAATGAAGTTCCTGATGTCCAAAGGTGGGAAACGCGGGCCTGCTATTGACAAGCTGAGTGGATGAGCTCAAACTGGTTTCACAACATCGTGAAATTGATTTTTGGTCTCCTTGTCATATTGTCCTCTCACACCACCGAACACGCCCGACGGACAATTCCGTCCTATGTATCAATTACTTTCTCTGGGAGCTTTCTCCACAAGTTCACTATGCAGTGCATGAAGAAAATTGTTAACTTGTGACTTTGCTTTAAGCTTGTGAATACCATGAGGAGACACAGGAAGGGAAGCGAGATTAAGACAAAAAACTATGAAATGAAAATGGCAGCATAGCTGCTTACAAATTTTATATTGAACATGGATTTCAGAATAATATATTGATTACCATATTGACCTTGATGTTATCTCTAAGGTACATTCTGTGCAGTAGTTAGGGACATCCTGAAATTTCTGTAGCCTGATTGCCAAGTTAGCTGCATGTCAGGTGGGAAAGTCTGCAGCAGAAGGCCACACTTGCAGCCGAACTGAGAGCAGGTAGGTTTAGTGGGGAGATGGGAGACACAATGGCGCTGGGAGACAGACAGATGGTGGCCCAGGGAGCAGATGATTGTTGCGGGGGCAGGGGAAGTGGTTGTCAGGGCCGTATCCATTCATGAGGGGTTGTGATGTCAGCAGACTGATTGAGGGGAGGAGAGTGGAATTTACTGGTAAGCTTGACCTGAAGGGAATGCTCCAGCTCCTTCTGAACAAATAAACAATGTTGTAAAGCCACTTATCTTATGGATTCAGACCTTCGTGCCTCCTTTCACCTGTCGGGTTTCCTGAAGCCAAGATTAACACGTACTTTACAAAATTGATAGTGGTTGTATAAAAAAGAACAAAAAGACCTTGATTCTTGCTTCAGGTGAAGTGCAGCAGACGATCAGAACATAATTTGGGTCTTTCCTTCTGATAGCGTCTGGTAGAGAAAATAAGAACACAGGGTCATAGGATTTAGGATCAAGAGTAGGCCATTCAGCCCTTCAAGCCTGCTCCACCATTCAATAAGATCATGGCTGATCTGGTTGTGGTCTCAACTCCACTTTCCTGCCTGCCCCACATTACCCTTGACTCCCTTGTCTATCAAAAATCTATCGAACTCTGCTTTAAATAAATTCAATAACACAGCCTCCATAACTTCCTGGGGAAGAGAATTTCATCTGCTAACGACCCTTTGAGAGAAAAAAAAATTCTCCTCGTTTCTGTCTTAAATGCTAGACATCTTATTCTTAAGCTGGCATTGTTCTCCTTAGAGCAAACAAAGTTAAAAGGAGATCTGATAGAAGTGTTCAAAATTAAGAGCAATTTTTAAACAGGAAATGAGGAGAATCTGTTTCCTGTGGTAGAAGCATCAGTAGCTGGAGAACACAGATTTAAGGTAATAGGTAAAAGAACTGGAAGTGACTTGAGGATTTCTTTGGAGAGAATATTGCCCCCGTCGGGGGGGGTTGTGCGGGGGTGGGCATGGGTGGGCGCAGACCCGATCGGCGCCCCTGCTCGGGTCTGAATCGCCATTTTACGTAGGCAGGCTACTTAAGGCCCACCCAGCATGATGTGCACCCAGAAGCGCTGAGCACCCACTGTGCAGGCAGGGGGAGTGTTCCCTGAGTCGGGGCCTGCACTCTTTCGCCTCAAGGAGATTAGTTTAAGTTTTAAAAATTTAAATAAAGAAAAGAAAAAATGTTACGACATGTCCCATCATGTGACAATATCACGCGAGCTGGGGCATGTCAATGAATTATTTTTTAAATTTTTATTCAATTTATAAACACTTCATGAAACCTCATCCCGCCCGTGGATGAGGTTCCATGAAAAATGCGAAGGCCGCCTGGGCTCTTCGCCTGCCCGCCAACCTTGGTTGGATGGGCAGCTCAGCTTATTAGTTTAATTAGTTTTTAAATGGCCTTAATAGGCGCAGCTCGCCGAACTGAAAATCTAAATGACATGCGGTGATGTCGGGAGACATGCCCGACGTCACCCACGTCATTTAACACCTTGGCGAGCGGGCCCTGACCCTGCTCACCGAGCCGAAAACTCTGGCCTTTGTTTTACACAGCAAGGTTGTTATGATCTGAAAAGTGCTGACTGAAAGGATGGCGGAAGCAGATTCAACAGGAGCTTTCTGAAGTGAATTGGATCAATAATTAATAGGGAAAAATAATTACAGGGCAATGGAGAAAGAGCAGGGCAGTTGAACTAATCTTTCAAAGGGCCAGTAGATACATGATGGGCTGATCTGCACTTTATCATTCTACAATTTTATGATTCTATGATGTGTGCATGTGAGGGAGAGAGTGAGCGAAAGAAAGAGAGGAAGAGACATAGACATATCACTTCAGAAATAGGAAAGTATGCTACACACCCTTCCCTGTCTCAGGTTGAACCAGATTACTCACAAGCAACTTGATACTGAGCTGAACTGCCAATGTTATTTTTTTATCCTTTATGGGATGTGGGTGTTGCTGGCAAGACATGCATTTGATGCCCATTGAACTGAGTGACTTGCTATGCCAGTTCAGAGGGCATTTACAAGCAACCACATTACTGTGGATCTGGAGTCACATAGGCCAGACTGGGTAAGGATGGCAGATTTCCTTCCCTAAAGAACTTTTGTGAACCAGATGAGTTTTTAATGACAATTGATGATAATTTCATAATCACTAGCTTTCAATTGTAGAGTTAGAAATTGAATTTTAAATTCCACCAGATGCTATGGTGGGATTTGAATCCATGTCTCCAGTACAATAGACTGGGTCTCTGGTCCAGTGACATTACCATTAGTCTAGTAACATTACCATTACGCCACTGTCTCCCCACAATTCCATCCTCTCCATCACAAATACCAACTACTTCCAACTCCGTGACGTCACCTCACCCTTCCTTAGCTTATCGCTGCTAAAACCCTCATCCATGTTTGGCCTCGTTCTCCAACTTCCATAACTTTGAACTTTGCTGCCCTTATCCTATCATGCACTAATTCCCATGCACCCATCATTGGACATTTCTCTGCATTACAGGCACTATATAAATGCAAGTTGTCATCAACCTGAAACGTTAACTCTCTTTCTCTCTCCGCAGGTGCTGCCTAACCTGCTGCTTGAGTATTTGCAGCATTTCCTGTTGTTATTTCCGATTTCCAGCATCCACATTATTTCAGATCCACAGTATTCTGCTTTTTGATTGTTGAGGTACCTGCTTTAGGCATCTTACTGGCAACCAGTTTGATTGCTTGGCTATCAGTTTCAGAACTGAAGTTAAGTAATTATTAAACAATCATTCTTGGTCATTCTGTTCCGGATGTTAAAATATATAAGCCAACATTGGTCTGTGTATAAATGTGAAAATCAAAATATGTATTCATAGTCATTGTACAGGATATCCCGTGATAAAAAATGGACAGCCAGACTTTCTGAAACCAAGTTCAGAAAGTCTCAGGCTATTTCCTTGTTATGAGTGTCGACGGCGCTTGCTATCAGTTACTTTTCTGACCTGTCCCCGGTGAGCTCCCCAATTTGTTAACTTCTTTTGTTATTCTTCTAGATGAGGAGATATGAGCTGGCTCCTCTTCTTGATTCAATCCCCTCGGCTGGTCACAACAAGGTGAAGTTAAAAGGGATCCATTCCCCTTCAGATACTTTTTCCCCAGTCCAAATGTTTTTTTTTAGAAGAAGCCAATTTACCAGGCTTTCTTGAGTCTAAGAAAGAGTAAGCTTATTAGTTACTAAAACCCGAGAAAAATAATAAAAATGGAATACACATATACACAGATCAGAATTGAGAAGTTAAGAATCCAAGTAAAAGCTAAGAACACATACGAATCAATTTTTGGCTTGTCCGTGAGGTGTAAATGGCAGTATGTTGTGGCTGTTAAGTTGAGTGATTCTGGTAGAGCTGATGGTTTGGAGACACTTGGTTCTGCAGGGTGGCTTAAAGACTGTCCTATTTCCTTTAGAGTCTGGCTTCCACTGAGCTTTGCCTCCAGCAACAGAGAAAGAGAGAGAGAGATCTTTCACCTGCAAGCTGCAGGGGGGTGACTAACTTGTTCTTCTGCTTGCCATCACACACAGAGCATACCAGCACACCAACTTTTTAAACCATTTTTTCTGTGTATTCCAGGAGAGGAAATAATCATCTTGCATTCATCTCAGAACTATTTAGACACTCTGACATATAAATCAACAGGAAATGGAATTTTGGGTGACTGCTGAGAAGTGCAAATCAGCCGTTTGTCTCCGCAACCACAGGAGATTAAAGTTAAGTCTTTTTGCATCCTCCCTATTTCCCTTTCAAGTGTGTCTGCATGAAGAAGCGCATGATACCTTTTCAGGTGTGACATTCCATGTTCTCTCAGGACAAGTCTGTTCATATAACCCACATAGGAGTTCTGGACAGAGCGTCTGCATTGACATTTGATTTCCCAGCAATGTGGGTGATTTTTAGGTGGTAGGGTTGGAGAAACAAACTCCAATGGAATAAGCTGGCATTCTGTGTCTTAAACGTTTCTACAGTGGTTAATGGGTTTGTGGTCAATATAGATTGCGTTCTCTCTGTATCCATTTCAGACATATATCTCAAAGTGTTTGAGAGCCAGTAATAAACCAAGGGATTCCATCTCTACTGTGGAGTGCCATTTCTGATGCTTGTTTAGCTTTTTGGAGAAGTGCCCGATTGGTCTCTCTAGCCCTGATCCATCTTCCTGGAGGAGGACAGCCCCAACCCCGATGTCACTCACATCGATGGCTACTTTAAATACTTGATTAAAGTTCGGAGCTGCAAGCATAGGGTCGCCTATTAAAATGGCTTTTTGAAAGCTGCCTGGCACTTCTCAGTCCATGCTATCTTTGTTTTTTCCTGTAGGACGTCTGTCAGTGGGGTGAACGCTGTGCTGAAGTTTGAATGAACTTGTGGTAGAACCCACACATCTGCAAGAACCTCGATATTTCCCGTTTCGTTGTGGAAATGGGGAACTGTGCTATTGATTGTACCTTTGCAGCTCTGGGCAGTACTTGCCCTTGACCCACTACATGTCCTAGATAGGTCACCTGAGCTTTAGTGAATCTACTCTTTATGAGATTGACCACTAGGTCAGCTGACTGTACTTTCTGGAAAAGGGCTTCCAGTTGTTCTAAGTGAGTTTCCCAGGTGTCGATATACACTAAGAGGTCATTGAGGTACACTACACAATTGGATAAGCACGCCATTATCTGGTTCATCAGCCTTTGGAAGGTGGCTGGGGCATTTCAGAGCCCAAATGGCATGATTCGACACTGGTATAACCCCTTCGGAGTTACAAAGGTAGAGATTTCCTTCACACAGGCAGTCAAAGGAACCTGTCAGTATCCCTTGAGTAAATTTATCTTTGTAATGTAGGGTGCTTTACCTACCCTATCCATGCATTCTTCCAACTAGGTATTGGGTAGGAGTCGGCTCTGGTCACTGTATTAATTTCTCGGTAGTCAGAGCAGAACCTTGTGGAGCCATCTGGCTTGGACATGAGCAAAACTGGGGAGCTCCAGCTACTGCTGCTGGGCCTTGTTAGTTGGTGCTCCAGCATGTAGCTAATCTTCTCTGGAACCTGGGCCAGCTTTTCTGGGACTAGACAATAGGGATGTTGCCTTATGGGAGGGGCCTTTCATCCACGTCGTGTAGAGTTAGTGTGGCACAGCCTAGCTTATCCCTGCATAAGCCTTTAAAATGCAGTGAGCAGCCTTGTCAAGTCCGCTTGCTGTTCTGCACTGAGGTGGGTGAATAAGGAGTCTAAGTGCGCTAGTATGTCTGTGTTGGTTAGCTGGGTAGTAGGGGGTTCAATGTGGGCCTCACCCACATCTCTTTCCAATTCATCTCCACTGCTACCCTCAGCCTCTCGGTTGGTGGCAATGGGACAGACCGTTACCTGCTTGTCCCCTTCTCGGCTGTGATATTGCTTTATCATGTTGTCATGACACAGCCGTTGCTTTTTTCTCTGATCTGGGGTATCAATTAGATAGTTTACTTCTCCGAGCTTCTTTGCTACTCTGTACAGGCCACTGAACTGGGCTTTTAAGGGTTCACTTTGTATCGGTAGGAGCACCAGCACATAGTCTGCTGGAGGAAAGGTTCAGGCCCCTGCATGTTTGTCTGCCTGTTTTTTCATTGCTGTCTGGGAGACTTTCAAGTTTTCTCGGGCCACATCAGAGGCTCTCATGAGTCGCTCCTGGAACACTGTTAAATAGTCCAACATGGAGACTTCCTCCTTCTGTTCTAAAAACCTCTCCTTAATTAGTTTCCGAGGCCCTCGCACTTGGTGCTCATAAACCAATTCAAACGGAATAAAACAGGTGGACTCATTGGGGGAGTCCCTGGTGGCAAACACAAGAAAACCTAGTCCTTTATCTCAATCGTGGGGATACTCATGGCAATATGTCCTGATCATTGTTTTTAGGGTCTGGTGGTACCATTCTAGTGCCCCTCTGTGACTGCGGATGATACGCTGAAGGCTTCACCTGGATCACACCCAGGTTACCCATGACTTCCTGGAATATTTTGGGCATGAAATTTGAGCCCTGATCTGACTGTATCTCAGTGGGCAGACCAAACCTGGTAAAGAATTGGATCAATCTCCCACCACTGTTTTGGCAGATGTATTTCTCAGGGAAATAGCCTCTGGGAAGTGGGTAGCCATGTCCATGATGGTCAGGATATACTGGTAGTCCCTTTTGTTTTGGGCAGGGGCTTCAGACAGTCCACTAACACCTCGCTGAATGGTTACCAAAAGCTGACACTGGAATCATAGCTGCAGGTTTTATTGCAGGCTGGGGCTTTCCCACAACCTGGCACGTTCTGCAAAACCTTACTACCTCCCTGTGGAGGTGTGGCCAGTAAAAATGCTGCCTGATGCAGGCTTGGGTTTTGTATATAGCGACAAGCCCAGCCATTGGAATTCTGTGAGCGAGCCACAATATTTCCCTACGGTATCTCGGCGGCACCACCACCTGGAGGATCACTGTCCACTCTTCATTTGCAGGTCTGCGCGGGGTTCTCCATTTCCTCACTAGCACCTCATTTTTAATGTAGTATCCCTCAGGGACTGCTTCTGCCTCAGCTTCAGTGTGGGCCAACATGCTGGGCCGCTACCAATTAAGATCTATTTATTACCTCCTTAGGGTTTTCTCGACCCCTGAAAATGGTTCCAGATAACCAGACCGTAGGGTCTTCTGTCTGCAGTGCCACTTCAACCTCCACTGATGGAACTTGTCTGTTCACAGGCCTTGTTACCACACGATCTGGTAAAATGCAGGACTTACTTCTGCAGCTGTTCTCCCTGACTCCATGATCCTCTCTGAGACCGCCAAGGATGCTATTGCCCTTGATCCCGCCAGGTCATTTCTAAGGAGCATGTTGACCCCATCCACAGGCAAACTTGGGATGACTCCCACGGTCACTGGTCCTGACAGAAGGTCGCACTCCAGATGCACCCAGTGTAAGGGGATGTGCATGTCCCCTCTTTCAATCCCCTTTACCAACAACTTGGCACTTACTGCACTCTCTGGTGGAAAGGTCATGCCTTTCTCGAGCAGTAGAGTTTAGCTGGCCCCCATATCCCTCAGTATCACTATAGGCTTACTCACCTCACCCTGGGAATATGTGGCCACCTTTCCTTTGGATACAAAATCCTTGTAACTCTCAGGGATTTGTTGAACCTCATCCACATTCTCAGGATTGCATCTACAGGGATCCATAGCCACAGCCAGAGTCATAGCCTGGTCTGCTACGCTCTATGACTGACTCTCATTCTCTGCCAGGGTTTATGTGCCTCGATAAATCCCACTGGTTTTTCCCGTAACCTCCAGCATTTGGCCCGGAGGTGCCCTACCTTTCAGCAGTTAAAGTACACAGGCTTCTTGGCCTCATTTTTCACCTCAGCACCACCCTTTCTGTCCTCAGGAGGGCTCCCAGCATTTCCCTCTCTCCCATGGGTGTTCTGTTTTCTATCACTCTCTCCACCTCTATCCTTTCCAGTTAATTGGGGGCGACAAGGAGGCGGGGGCGGGGGGGGTCTCTTCTGGAACAAGGGTTTGTGGATCAGCTTATAATCACCAGCCAGCGTGGCTGCCTGCCTGGCCCTGTAACCCTCTGTTCCTCTGTGTGTTCTTATTGGGAAGGGTATGGAGCTTTCAAACTCCTCAAGGAGAATTATTTCACAGAGGTTTTTGTAAGTGGCTTCTGTTTTAAATGCCCACACCCACTGGCCAAAAGCAAGTTGCTTAAGCCTTTCAAATTCCAGGTATGTCCGGTCAGGCCGTTTCCTGAGGGTACGGAATTTCTGACGGTACGCCTCCAGCACTAACTGATACGCACCTAAAATAGCCCTTTTTGATGCCTAATAGTCAGTGGCACTTTCTTCAGGCAAGAGGGAGTAAACCGTGTGAGCTTTTCCTGAAAGTTTACCCTGCAGTAATAGGGACCAATGTTAGACTAGCTCCTTTAACTGCTGTGCTAACTGCTCAAAAGAGATAAAGAAGGTTTCCACCTCTGCTTCATCAAACTGAGGGATTAAATGAGCAAACTGGATTTTCTCAGCCCTTAAATCTGAGCTAGCGGTGTCTTCAAGGGACACAGTGGGATTCCTGCCTTTCAGTTTCGAGCTGTTTTAGTTTAAACTCCCTTTCCCTCATCAATCCTGAAATTCTCTCTCTTCTCTCCGTGCCCTTTCCTGTCTTTCCTCTTTCTCTCTCTTCCTTTCTTTTTCTCTTTCCTGCAATTCTAATTTCCACTGCTCCAATTTTAATGACCTTACTGCTGCTCTGTCCATTTCATCGCCTCAGTTACCAGCTGTAGACCATTGGCCACCCCTTTTAAAATTTCAGGTTTTTTGGCTTCCAGGCAAAATTCTGATCCTCAGTGCCTCGCTCATTCTATTAACTCTTTGAGGGACAGAATCGTTAAATTTTCATAACTAACGCCCCTTCGTTCTGTAAAAATCCCAGCGTTAAATGTGGACATTTTTACAGTTTAGTGCGGCAGATTCTAGAAAATATTTCAGCAGTTTTTTTAAATTGCTTTCAAAGGAACAATTTACTTTCCCCACTCGAAGGCTGGGATTTTCTGTGCCCACTAGCGTCGGGCACGTTTGGTGGTGTTAGCGGACAATATGGAGTGATCGGTTTCATGACGGCGTGGAACCATTTTACGATTGTCCCCTCAACCCATCGATGGCGATCCGTATTTCCCACCATTGGACGTCAGGAACCTCATTGTAATACATCAGCATATCGTTATTAGGCCTGCTCGCCGGAATCATCCCCCAGCCCCGCTGGATGTCCATCCATGTCGGCGGGAAGGCACATTGGTGTCTTCACAAGTGCGATGTGCAGAAGTCGGGACTTACCCGCCAGGGCTTTGTGCACACCTCAGACGTCTAAGGAGCAGAAGATGCTGGAGCCCGACAGCAACAGCACACTGGAGGAATGTCCATGGCATGATGGGTGGATTCTCATGGGCATGGCTGTGCTGCGAAGCAGCACACGGAAGCTGGATAGACCGTTGATGCTCACAACAGATGATGGTCGAGGGGGTGGGAGAGGTAGGGCTAGGGTTGGCTGGGAGAAGAAGAGGTATCGGGGGGTGAAGTTGGGAGATGGGAATGAAGGTGTCTGGGTTGGGAGATTGGGAGGGAGAAGGGAGAACGGGTGGAGGAGGGGGTAACAGGGAAGAAGACCACAACTGGGAAGGTAGGTGTAAGAGGGGTGGAAGGTGCAAGGGAAGGGGTGCGGAGAGGGGAGGGTGTTCGGGGGGATGAAGGAGTGCAGAGGGGTGCCTGCTGGGGGTGGATGTGGTATAGAGGAAGAGTGAGAATGGCCGAGGGCAAAGTGAGGCAATAGGGTGGGAGGGTGAGGGTTCAACGGGAGCGATAGAAGGACCGCGAGGATGAGGAACTCGGATGGGGACTCGGAGACAGACAAGCACCCTAGGGGTTGGAGGGAGGTGGTCAGGGAAGTGAATGTGGATGGGATTTTCAGGAAGGAAGAGAACATGCACGTCCACTTGGACATTCCCCAAAGGAAAAGGACTGTGGCTGGTAGGTCACGGAGCGAAGGTGGAAGGTGATGCCAGGGGGGTCAACTGTGATGGGGAAAAGGAAATGGGTGACTGGGGGAGGGTGAAGGGTGGGGAGGTGGAAGTAAACCTGAATTAGCACCATGTTGTCCAAATCAAAAGTGAAACAAGAGTTGTGGTGGGCGAGATCATGTGCTACATGGGAGTGTGATCAGTGAGTGGACGGAGATGCAGGTCAGCTCAGATGGACAACTGAAAGGGAACCCCAGCCGGCAGCATTGAAAGTGCTCATGACATTGAGATGAGTGTGAAACGTGAAGGATCCTTGTGTGTGTGAGCGTGCTTACACCAGGCTTTGAAAGGACCTGCCACACACATACTTTTCCCTCCATAATCACTCATGGACTGGCTGCTCCCTTTGTGGTGACAGGTCTTCTGGGCTACTTATTTCGACCTCTTCAATGGAGGAGGTATCCTCTTGACTGCAGATGAAGACATGGATGGAGCTGAGGGACTGGCTGCCTGAGGGTATCAGTCACTTGGAAGAGCTCCCTTTGAACCAAAGTAGAGATAAGTACTGTATGGCAGCAGAGTCAAGAGCAGGAGAGAGAGCACTCACAGTTGTGTTAAGAGAGAGATGAGGTGGTGCAGGAATCTCAGATGGGTGTTCGCTACTGACCTCCCCTTTGCCGCAGGCAGGGTCCACATCCTCACCAGTCAGCACGATGGCACACCCCTCAAAGTGAGTAAGGGGCCTAATGTGGGCCACTACACCCCCTGTCTTGGATTTCTCCCTCCTGCTGCGAGCAGGCTTCTCCTGCATGAAAATAAATGGAGAGATTGTGAGCAGGACACAGGGCAATGCATGGAATGTTTGTGTGGTGACCGGCGCCATGGACAGGATGAGGATGCGAGCTCAAGAGGGTCTGAGCCTGGTGGAGATATGAGGGTGTGCGTGAGAGTTAGCGGTGTTGTCCCTTGAAGTGTGAGATCCCTGTGGATGTGTGATGGGTTTGTGAGTGGGTGAGTTGAAAGTGATGAGAAGAATGAGTTAACCTGTGTCATGAAGCTATTAATGTATATATTATTGGAAAATATTTTTCTTTTAAAATAGAGGTTTAGTCTGTGGGTGTGTCTTAATTGGATTAAAGACAGCTAGTCTGGGTGCTTTGATGTGTACTAGTTTTGATATGTAAGAGAGATAGTGTATTTTCATTTTTTGAATAGAGCATTCAAGAAGTGGGGTGAAAACTGACACCTATCTAGCAGATACCAAGCAATATTGCTAATAAAATTGGCACTATGAAAGGGGTTTTATTATTAGAGAGGTTTAGTTCAGAGGTTGGTGATAAAATGAGAATTTACATTCAATAAGCGGTGCCAGGCATTACTTCAGCAGTGTTGTGTATGCAGAGCAGAGGCAATGTGAGATCAACAGCAACTGTAAGTCTCCAACTGACTCCACAGGAACCAAAGTGAAAAGAGCCTCATTTTGAATTTGTAAGGTGAAAATGCTTTGCCTGGTGTCTGGTTAAGTCTATAAGTTGCTGTTGCCTCAATGGAGATTAGTTTGGGAATTTGTTAAAAGTTATGATAGTGGTAATTTGTAGCCATGTGTATATATGTTTTAACCTGTGTAAATTAATAAAATGTTTCATTTAGCTTAATGTAGAACCTCGAGAACTGGTGGTCTGATTCCTGAATTTAGAGTCGCATCTCAAACATAACACTTAAAATTATCGGTTATGACTGTTGTTTAAAGTTTCCCTCTGGGATTTTTGAATAACTCAGCTGTACCAACTGCATCGGTCATAACAACCTGGCAGAACCAATGAGACCATTTATCCTGTAGCAGCACTGGGTGGCTGTCCTCTTTTGCAGGGCATTGGCACTGACCACTGCCTCTCAAGCCTGGGTGGTCATGCCACTGCCTATCCTGCGGCCAGAGCGAGAGTAGAAGACATCGCGGCAGTCCTCCACTACATCCAAAAGGCCTTCCAGTTACGTGTTGCTAAGCCTAGGGGCTGCAGCCTTTTTGCCTTTTGTGGACATCATCCCTGCAGCAGTCGTGGGCTGGAAGCACTGAGATGTGTCCATGTGGCTGGACTTTAAATATGGCACCTGGCTTGATGAAGTGGTGAGGTGATGGTGGCCAGGCAAATCGGAGCCCGCCCGCCATGGAAACAATGTGTTTCCCGGGAATGTATAAATAATGTTGCAGGTTTGTGACCATGTGGCGTGAAAACCCGCCATCATGACCAACAGATAAAACGTCGTTTTGCACTTACTGCAAATCTGGATTCCACCCTAACTCTTTTGTTTTGTCTGTGGGAGCTACCTCGGCACTGAGCTGCCAATTTGTTATGACTGTGGGACCCGGACGAGGTCTCTCAATTTGTTAGCTTCCCGAATGGGACCCCAATTTTGTTATGCCCGCAGGTGAGGAGGAGGAATGAGCTGGCTCCCCTTCTTTATTCAACCCCCTCGGTTAGTTGCAACAAGGTTGACTTAAAAGGGATCCCTTCCCCCTTGGATACCCTTTTCAAGTCCTGTATTTTATTTTTTAGAAAAAGCCAATTTAACCAGGCTTTCTTGAGTCAAAGATAAAGTAAATTTATTCGTTACTAAAACCCAAGAAAAATAATTAAAACACAACACACAAACTACATAGATCAGAAATGAGAAGTTAAAAGTCCAAAGAAAAGTCTAAAAAATATATGAATCAGTCTTTGGCTTGTCTGTGAGGCATAGATGGTGGTAAGCTGCAGCCATTAATTTGGATGATTCAGGTACAGCTGACTTTGGCAGTTTTGCAGTCAGTTTGGAGACACTTGGTTCTGCAGGGTGGCTGAAAGTCTGTCCCATTCCCTTTAGGTTGTGGCTTTTTCTGAACTTTGCCTCCAGCAACAGAGAGATAGAGGGAGATCTTTCACCTGCAAGCTGCAGGGGGGTGACGAGCTTATTCTTCTGCTTGCTGTCACACACACAGCACACTAGCTTTTTAACCCATTTTTTATTCCTGTGTATTCCAGGAGAGGAAATAGTCATCTTGCATTCATATCAGAACTATTTACACTTTCTGAGATATAAATCAACAGGAGATGGATTTTTGGGGAACTACTGAGATGTGCCGATCAGTCTTTTGTCTCTGCAACCACAGGAGATTAAAGTACAGTCTTTTGCACCTTTCCTATCTCCTTTTCAAGTGTTTCTGCTTGATACAGGTCATGACACCTTTTCACATGTGATATTCCATGTTCTTTCAGGTCAGGTCTGTCAGTGTAATCCATTTAGGAATTTTCCAGAAAGTGGTCACTTTACATTATCAGCAATCTTTTGCTCATATTTCTTTAAAAACACATAAGTCTTCCTTAAAAATTTCAATATGGCTGTGAGTAATTTGTGGCTGTAATCTGCTTTTCATGACAGTTACCAATATAAATTTTCAAAGAAGTGAGTGTGGAATCCAATAAGTGACTCTCTGCAAGGGTGCACTTTGAGTTTATTCTACTGGGTACCATTACTAACTACTGAATTTATCACTATCTTTACTTTGGCCAGAATCTTCAGGTTGGTGTGCGGGGGTGGGCCCCACTCGCCGACGCGTAAAATGATGCACGGTGGCATTGGGCATGCGACCTGACGTCACCACACGTCATTCCGATTTTCAGTTCAGCGGGCGTGCACCGGAGTTAGCTGCACACCCGCCGAACTGTCAAAGGCCTATTAAGGCCATTTTGAATATCAATTAAAATAATTAGCAGAGCTGCCCGTCCAACCTTAAGGTTGGCGGGCAGGCGAAGAGACCAGGCGGCCTTTGCATTTTTCATCCACGGTAGGATGAGGTTTCATGAAGGTTTTTAAACTTTAATAAAATTTTTTTACAAAATTCATAGACATGTCCCAGCTCATGTGACACTGTCACATGAGGGGGGTGTGTCTTAAAAATTTTTTTCTTTATTTAAATTTTTCAAAATCAAACTAATCTCCTTGAGGCAGCTTTGTGCCTCAGGGAGATTTCTGTGCTCTTTTGCGTGCATGCACGAAAGAGCACAGGCCCCGACTCAGCCTCTTCCCCCTGCCCGCACAGGGAGCGCTCAGTGCTTCTGGGTGTGCGTCACCCTGGGCGGGCCTTAATTGGCCCGCCCACGTAAAATGTCGGTGCTCAGCCGATCGCAGGCGGCAAATGGTTGTGCACCTGCCCGTGCCCACTCCTGCTCAGCACCCATGACGGGGAGAAAATTCTCCCTTTTGTGCAGACTGCTGCTAGTATTGGTTTGCTGCTGTGCATGAATAAACTCCGATTGAAATTTCCTCTTTCCCTGGTTAAAAAAGGACTGATTTTGACCTGTGTACAGTTCGATTCAAATGCTGTGTAGCTTACTGTTTTGCCAGTGAAATTAAAATAAGTTAATCAGTTTTTTTGTCCATGTCCAGTGTTTGTAAAATTTATCTTGTGGCTCAAATTTCTCTGCAGCATTTATTTATCTCCAGTCAACATTACTTTATAATGACACCAATGAGCCATGTAACAAGAGAAAGATTGACTAGTCAGCATGTGATTGACTTGGTAGTGCAGATTGCTGAAGGACACCTCATTGGCAGTTCATGGCTAATGATGTGCCAGCATTGAGGAAATGGAAGCATTAACCTTTTAACATGATGAGACTTTGTGCATTATTGCCATATAGATCATTCAAAATTAGTGAGTCATTGCACTTGACTTCTTAAGCTTGGATTTAGTGCAATGAGAGTATCTAGTTGTAATGTTTTTTACGCTGTAAAAAAATTAACTTCTAAAAATGATGTCTTCCATTTCATTGGATCATGGCCAAATTCTTCAAAGAGATGGTAAGAAACGTTTTATCATTGGATCATAGCAAGAACAATCAACAAATCACATGTATCCTCTGCAGTGAGCAATAATTTGATACCCTTAATCTCTGAGATAATGTCCAATGGCACTTGGGTAAGATAGTCAGTGTATATGCTATATTTAATTATATTCCAAATTACCCATTAGTCTTCTGTGAAAAGTTAGCTAACCATCTAATTTGGCCACAGATGATAGAGAAGTGAGCTATTGATGGCCATTAGCTTGAGTACTACACATACAGGGAAAAAATAGAACACTTCTTTTCTCTCTTTTCAACATCTAACTTATCACCCTTGTGTGTGTGTATGATTGTACCTTGAACTAGGTCAGGCAAAGCCTGGAGATAAATCATTTGCCTGTTCTTCCTTGTCAGGAAGTGCTTCATGACTGAGAGCTGTTTTTTCCCTTAGATCAAAAGTAAAGGGGGAAAAATGGACCCAACACATTGTTGAAAAATGGCAACAAACTAATTTTGGACAAAGTATTGACAGCGATGGTAAAGTAGATATTGGAAGACTCTTCTGAGGTGTGCAGAAATTGAATTGTCTTTTTACTATGAAAACATTTTCATTGCTGAAAAAAGAAACCTTTTTTTGTTGAAGCTTTTCATCTTGCATTCAACAGGACAATTTGCAAGAATACCAAAACATTTTCAGTGTTGTGGACTGCTGTTTAATTTTGTTATTTCAAACATGAAACTAGATTTTATATTGGCTTTGAAAATCTGCTATGGATTAATCCAGTTACTGTTCCATTACAATCCATGTGTCAGCTATCTTATCAGAACCATTAATCCTTTAAAAATGTGGGTTAGGCCTCTGTTAAAATAGCAACAAAGGGACTTTCTCCCTTCCAGTGGCTCTCACTGGTTATATTCCCCATAGGCAAAGGATGCTTTCTGCTACTTCTACATCAATTATTCATGCATAAATCTAGAACAGGAGGTTATTCAATCGTGAAGTAATGAACTGAACTGAACCTGATTCTGTTCTTATCTGACACACACATGCAAGGCTTCTACCAGGAAACAATTAATAAATGGAAACGTTAATCCAGGATGCTTTGTTTTATTCCCCCCAACCCTGCACCACACTCTCTCTTCTTGTTGGGGAAAACTAAGCTCAATTGCAACCATTTTCATTTCCAACCTGCAATTATACTTTTAATGAATGGCACAATCAGAGATGAATTTGAATGACAGTTAGCAATACCACAATCGCAATAGCTCTTTTGCCAAACACCTCAAGAAGGCTTATTTGCGCCATTTTTAGTAGAAACTCTGGTATTGATCCTGCTGTCAACAACCTGCCACAGGGGAAAAAAAGGTACAATTTATTTTCTTTTAAAGCCCTCTAACATACACTAGCACTCCTGCGACCCTGCCAGAGCCATTGTTATACTCAGAAGTAGATGAGCCCAAGTCAATAAAAAGTTCATGGCAGATGTCCTAGGGACAGGGTAAAGGCAAGAAGAATTGACTGAAACAGGGTGCTGAATTACTCATCAATTAATTAATAAAAATGCTTAAACAAGCCAACAGATGACTGAGAATATATTAAATCTACATTAACAAAGATGCATTCAGCTTCTTGGAGCCATTATCTTGCCTGAGTAAATTGCATTAAGAACTCCTGCAGGCTTATTTATGGAACTATGATTGACATGTATGTAAAAGAATCTACTGTAACTCCTAATTTTATCCTGCAGAAATCAAGTGGGGGAGTGGTGGGATGGTGGTAGTGGTGGTGTAATGTCTGCAATTATATCTCATGCTAATCAGATTTTTGTTGTCTTTAAGCCGAGTGATTAGTGTTCTTAAACATCTGCTCCAAAATGTTTACACGGGTATTTACACCGTAATATTCTGTAGGGTTGTCTTCATGGTTCCTTGATTCTTAATTACTATCAATGATTTTCTCTTTGTCTATTGGCAGTCAGTAAAGTTTGTTTCCTTTTACATTTAACAGCAGTTGCTCTGTAACCTCGGGCTGATGTTTGTCCAATGGATGTTTTGCCTCACAGCATGTTTTTTTAGTGATGGAAGAAGCCCCATTTACATGAAGGCTATTAAAAACCGTTTTACTGGGAATTTGCCAGCAGTGAACTCATTATGATTTTTATTCAATGTAATTGTTTAAAAACTTTCCTCCTCATTCCAAGCAAGCTTTCAGTTGAGAACAGCAGATGGTCGGGTGAATTAAAAGATGTCCATCCAATTCTTATCTTACTTGGGATCATTATGAACAAGACACCCAATTCCTTAAATGCAACCAAAAGCCCAAACAAATGAAGAACCCCTGGATGCCCAATTTATCCAACCGTCTGTTGTTTCTCATAGATAAAAGGTCCATTTTTATTTCCCTTTTGCTTCTGCCATAAGCAGTGGCTGATGATGTGTCAGATTGCATTGAAGGAAAAAGGCAAGAATCTATTGTTGATGTGGGGCCTTGGGCTCATGAATTACAGGTATAGCAGTATGTGTATCAAGATTGATTGAACAGAATAATGTAACATCATTTTCATGTTCTAGGCATGTGGAAATTATTGGGATGTAATTTCATGAAATCATAGTACAGCTTGCTTGAGGTTTGAATTACAATTCTATCTGTACCAGAAGCTTGAGCACAGATTTTAAAAATTTTCAAAGGTTTAACAAATTATCAAAAGAGCTGAAAGTTTACACTAACAAACAAGATTATTCATGTCATATATAAGTTTAGATAAACCCATCACTAAGCAATAGATTGCAGTAAGTACAGCTGTGTTGTAAACTGCCTGATGAATGGCCTTAAAAATTAAGTGAAAGCTCATTTGGTCCCTTTATAGGACACTGTTGAGAATCTGTTCAGACTTTGGTGACCACAAGGAGAAAGATTTGTACTGATCTTGAAGGTGTGAGCTCATTGTTTTCTGAAAGGTGGGGCTGATTTTCCAACCAGTCTTCCATTGTTCCTATGGTTCAGTTTTGGACGTATGGGGGCCAAGAGATGATATGGTCTTGCACTTTGCTGGCTCTGTACTCAATGCAGTGCGTGATTTTACCTGAACAGTCAGCACACTCATACAAATGATGCAACAGTATCCTTACTACAGTCCAGGAGTGTCAGCTGTGGCTTCGTGGTAACACTCACCTCTGAGTTAGAAGGTTGTAGATTCACATCCGACTATAGAGACAGAGTATACATAGAACCTAGTTGAGGGTATTTGAGACTGTTGGAGAGAACTGGCTTTTCAGGCTAAGGTTGATTATGAAATGACAGACAAAGTTGTGTTATCTACTGCAAGATGACCTCTACACAAAGCAATAACAAGGACTGCACTACCAGCAGGAATCTTGGATCAAAATTGTCCTAAACTTGTATTCCTCTGAGTTCTTCCATGCTACCGTTGGGGACATCTGCAATATCAATGAATCAGCAGTGTACAGATACATCAGGCAACTCACTGATGCAGCATTTATGTGGAAAATATCTTCCCCAGTTTCCCCAGAGAAAAACAACAGCGGAATGACAATGTACTATAATCTTTCACTATTACAACACTCGCCAGAGCCTAGGGTGTTATTATGGCTACCATGTGACCCACCAGGCTCCCAAAGATAATGCCATGATGTTGTTACAACCAGTCCTCAGGTGAGGTCCTGAGGATTCCGATTTTGTGATGCTCCCAGGTGAGGAGAAATACGCTGGCCCCCCCTTCTTTATTCAACCCCCTCAGTTGGTTGTAACAAGGTCAATTTAAAAGGGACTCCTTTCCTCATGTGTACCTTTTCCCAGTGCAAATGTATTTTTTTTGGAGGAGCCAATTTAACCAGGCTTTCTTGAGTCAAAGAATAAATTTATCAGTTACTAAAACCCGAGAAAAATAATAAAAACACAACACATGTATACACAGATCAGAAATGAAAAGTTAAGAGTCCAAATAAAACATTTTAAAAACATATACGAATCAGTCTTTGGCTTATCTGTGAGGTGTAGATGGTGGTACATTGCGGCCGTTAAATTGAGTGATTCTGGTAGAGCTGAATTTGGCAGGTTTGCTGTTGGTTTGGAGACACTTGGTTCTGCAGGGTGGCTGAAAGGCTGTCCTAATTCCTTTAGATTGTGGCTTCTGCTGAGCTTTGCCTCCAGCAACAGAGACAGGGAGAGAGTGAGAGAAATCGTTTTTGCCTGCAAGCTGCAGCGAGGTGACTAGCTTGTTCTTCTGCTTACTGTCATACACAGTCACACACTGCACGGCTCTGCAGCTAGCTTTTTAACCCATCTTTTCCTGCATGTTCCAGGAGAGAAAATAGTCATCTTGCATCCATCTCAGAACTATTTACACATTCTGAGATATAAATCACCTGGAGATGGATTTTCAGGGCACTGCTGAAACATGCAAATCAATCATTTTTGTTTCTTCCTTTTCGCACCTTGTCCATCTTATCGATACCCCTTTATGCTTTCCTTTGATCCTCTAAGTAGTTGATTATACTTCCTGTTCTAGTACTTATGTTTGCTCCAGCCATGCACCTGCTGCTGAGGACATGCTGAGCAAACCCAGTGATCTACTTGGGAGCATTTAGGATCCACATGTACATTGGATTCTAGACTGCACTACAGATACTAGCTGTGTTCCACAGCCAATTGCAATATCCACATGTCTCCCTGTATAACCACATAGATGTGACTAATAGATGCACTACAGCTTGTAAAGTGCTTTGTGCAGTCGTAAAAAAAACTATGTGAAATGATTATACCACCTCTTATAAGTAAGCATGAGCTCCGAAGGACCTGAGCTGATCTTCTAATCTGCAGCCCCTTACTCTTTGAATGTCACTCTCCCTTGCTGCTCTACACTCATGCCAAGTGCATCATCCAGTGTCCCCCTTCTCATGCTCGCTACAGAAGTGCTTTTTTGGGGTGGGAGGTAGGGAAACACTTATGAAACTAAAAGAGTTTACAGGCCATTCTATGCATATGCATATGCAATAAGTCTGAAATAAAAACAGAAACTGGAAATACTCAGTGGGTCTGACAGCATCTGTGAAGAAAAAAGCAGAGTTAACAGGCTGCAAGTTAAATGCAGCGGACGCCTGCCCAACACATACACACCACCCGCCTCTGCTCCCACTACAATTTTATCAGCAGCATGCAGGTGACATTGACAGCCTGCCTGCTAGTGAGTCTGTTGAGTCTCTTAAGTGGATGCTGAGGCCCTTAAATGGGCATACCAGTGGCAGGAGAGGCGCATGCCAAGGTCACAGCCTGACAGGATTCCCTGCGTGAGCAGGTGTTGGGTGGTGGGGGCCCCTCCTTAGCAACCCAGGAACCCATTAGGTGGTACTCTCTCCAGATTTCCCTCTCATTAAAGCTTCTCAAACCCCAGCTTCCCCCGACCTCACCCCCCCAACCTCGCTCTCTGGGGCCCGTCAGCTTGGTAACAAGCAAGGCCCCAAACACTTACTAATTCCTGATCCAGCACAGCTCACTTCCTCATTGTCTGAGTGCAGTCCTGGCAGTGGCCAGCAAGTGAGGTGGGAGGTCAGAGTTTGAGAGCTGCCAGCCACTGATTGGCCCGCAGCTCTCAGGGCTGGGACTTCCTATTCGTCAGGGGCAGGAGTCTCACCTCCAATCTATAAACACCCAATCAGGCATTAAATAGCTATGAGGCATCTGTTCTTCGCCCAGTCAGGTTCTGCAACCCCCACCTGACTGTTTAGCTGTGGGGCCAATGGGGAGCCTGGAGCCCCATAAAATCCAGCCCCAATGTTTCATGTCTGCGGCTTTTCATCAGAACACTAACTCTGTGTTGCTCTCCACAGATGCTGTTGGACCTGCTGAGTATTTCCAGCATTTTCTGTTTTATTACTTTTAAAAAACTCTCTGAAGATAGCAATACAATCCCTGCCACTGCTTTAAGATGAACAAATTAGTTTAATTTGGAATTCAGTTTTTTCACTGGCATTGCCTAACGGCTTTCTCTGTGACCTGAAAACAAGTAGTTAAAATGGGAGCGCAGTGGGACATGTAAGAACTTATGTTCTAATTTTATCCAATATATCCATTAGGCATATTGCATGGAAGCAGAGCCCACCAATTCAAAAAGAAAGTGAATTTTAATCCACTTAGCTATCTGGGCTGAGTCAGCATATGACCCACGTGATCCCCGACCCCTACAGGGTTGCACACAGCTTTTCACCTTTTGTACAGAACTTCACACATTGTGACACCCTGTTCATATACCACAAAAAAAAACCACTGAACATTCCAGTGAAACTTACCAAAAAGTGCATCAGTTATAAAATTGTTAATTTCTATCAGCAAGCATTGACAAGATCGGTGGGGGGAGACTGAAGTGCTGACAGTTGGCAAATGTGGAATAGGAACATCTGTTAGAATATCGGCTGCATGACACCACATCAACTATTACAGCAATATAGTGTGTGCCATTGTGCTTATCTGGTTGCATCCCTGAGTGATTAGAGAGAGAAACAAGAACATGAAGACGCTGGCATTATCCCTCAGTTTGAGGAAGGCTTCCATTTTCACTCTGCTCCCTACTTCTTGAAAGTTCTCAATTGCAATCAAAAGACAATCAAAAGTTTCCAGTTGCAGAGTTGTTCTTCCAGATCTGATCTGCCATCTACTCTTGTTTGCCAGCTTGTCCTGTGTTAAGATGATGGAATTATCAAGACCACAGTAACACCCAAGTAACCATCCTGCAGCCTGTAAATCCATGCTGTTCTTATGTGTGTACATGCATGTCAGATATATACGAACAAACATGAAGCAGGCATATTTTGTCGGAAGGTTTTTTTGGGTGCTGCCTTTTTAGGCAGTCAGTGTGCCATATGTTTCACTTATAAGTTATAGCCAGAATTAAGGCCTTGCTGCATTATGGCCAAGCATGGTAAGTATTTAAATGACTGTAAGAGAAAGAAATCCATATAGCCTATTTTAACTCTGCGTGTAATTGGAAGGTATGGAGGCTGAGCAAGTGGCATGTTCATGTGTTGATGCCATATGAGGCTCATTTCCATGCCCAAAACTGGTGGGATTCCCTATCTGAGTGGGAGCAGGAGACTGTCACTGAGTACCGTAAGGTAAAAGATGAGGAGGGAATGTAATGTAGAGGGGCTCAGAGTCGAAGGAGGCAGCAGGAAGCATGGGGTAGGAGAGGCCTAGGTTTCCCTGTTGTGGCAGGAGAAACATTTCTGCTCCTCTTGGCCCTGTAAGAAAACCATTAAAAAATTAAAACAACTAACATTTTTGGGCTTCTCCTGGCTCACTCTTGCTTGCTGGCAGTTTTGAATGGTGGGGTCAGCCCTGTGTGCAACTGCTGCAATCTCCAGTTAAAATCCTGCTAAATCACGTCTTAGTGGCCTCAACTTTTATACATTAGTAAGGCGATACCTGCCTGTGAGGGATACCTTCCCTGAGACTGAACTTAACATGCTTAAAATGACAATGTGCAGGTACACATTAGAAACAGAGCACCCATTTTAACCCAAAGAACAAAGAACAAAGAACAAAGAAAAGTACAGCATAGGAACAGGCCCTTTGGCCCTCCAAGCCTGCGCCGATCATATTGCCCGTCAACTAAAACATTTTGCACTTCCGGGGTCCGTATCCCTCTATTCCCATCCTATTAATGTATTTGTCAAGCTGCCTCTTAAGCACCACTATCGTACCTGCTTCCACCACCTCCTCTGGCAGCGAATTCCAGACACACACTACCCTCTGCGTAAAAAACTTGCCCCGCACATCTCCTCTATAGTTTTCTCCTCTCACCTTAAATCTATGTCCCCTAGTAATTGACTCTTCCACCCTGGGAAAAAGCTTCTGACTATCTACTCTGTCCATGCCACTCATAATTTTGTAAACTTCTATCAAGTCACCCCTCAATCTCCGTCGCTCTAGTGAGAACAATCCGAGTTTCTCCAACCTCTCCTCATAGCTAATAACCTCCAGACCAGGCAGCATCCTGGTAAACCTCCTCTGCATCCTCTCCAATGCCTCCATATCCTTCTGGTAATGTGGCGACCAGAATTGCTTACTCTGCTCCTGATGGCTGGACAGGATTAAAATTAGGCTGTGAGTGTTTTTCACGGGATAGCAGTCAATGTGTAACAAACAGTGAGAAAACATTTTTGTGATATCCACTTTCTGCAAAGATGATTATTAACTATACTAATAGCTATACTAGGGCACTAGCTAATGGTGTGTTGCCTTGCCTTTGCTATTTTATTCAGGTCTAAAACTTTCTTGTAGATTTGGTGCCGGTATCAGTCAGAATTAGTGACTTGAGCCACCCCCTGCCAGACATTGTTGACTGTCAGCTTGTGGGTTGAGTGCCATGTGCTAAACAGGGCAGCCTTTCTTCCAACTCTTGCTGCGTAATTTGGTTTCAGCATCAGGAAAGATGGTGGCTCTGCTTTGCCAGTGCTGCACCTTCACTCAGCCAGACATAAACATAAGTCAAAATATCTTCTACCCAATGTTTACCAGCAAAAATAGAGCTGACTTTGTGACAGCTGTAACGCTTTCAATAGCAATGCTAAACACCCTAGCTTCTAAGCAGGAAGCTGCCTTTGAATGGAAAATTACTTTTTTGAATGTGCACTTAGACCTGACACTAAAAGGTACATCTGGGCCGGACATGCATCACTCAAGCAAAACACCCCATACAACATTCCCCTGCTGCCTGCAACCATTGTGCAGAACCAGCCCCAGTCAGCAACATCAAATACATTTTCCCACACCAATATTTTATTGCTACGATATAAGCTTGAAGCACACTTTATCTTCTGTATGCTTCAACTCCACCATTTCAAACTGTAATCAGGTTATTGATGTTTAAAAAGTGTCGTGCAAATTGTTTCCTTTACTTAACCACAGGAGCTGGAGCCACTTCCTGCAATTCTTTACCTCTGTCTTTGCTGAGATTAGTTTGGAAATTTCACCCAAATCAGTTCCCCATCTATCAAGTGTCCAATGAAAATGCTGGAAATACTCACAGTCAGTATCTGTGGAGCGAGAAACAGAGTTGACATTAGAGGTCGATAACCTTCCATCAGAGTTCTGAGGAAAAAGACATCAACCTGAAACGTTAACTGTTTTTCTCTTCATTGATGCTGTCTGTTTTTCCAACATTTTCGTTTTTTAATTTAATTTCCAGCATCCACAATATTTTGCTTTTGGATCGAGTTTCTACAACTGGTTTGCTTTGTGCAGGAGTTTCCTTTCTTCAGATAATGAATTGTTTAATAAAAATATATGAAGTTCCTGCTCTCTGAAATATGGCATGTGCTTGCACATTATCCCCTTTCAATTCCCTCTGCTGGAAAAAAAGCCACACTTGTTACCAAAGGTTAAGTTGGTGTCTTTGGGCTCTTGAGCTGTTGTAATTGCATCATTACATCCTGCGTTCCATTTGAATGGCTTGAATTACTCGTATTAATAAATGAACATGCAAAAAAGAGATGAATTTGCATTTATATATTGTCTTATCGAATTTTCAGTATGTTGCTAGATTTTGCAGAGCCAATGAATTATTTTTGAATTGCAGTCATTTTTCTTACTAAAGCCATAAAAAGGGGCAATCAGAATGCAAATGGTTTGACAGCAACTGCAGATAGTTTCTGAGGTTGCCTTAACATCCCCAATGTTGGTCATTATTGAGTTGCAATGCAAGGAGCTTTTATATCCCAATCACACTGCAGCCATAATTAATATATTGAATGCATTTTAACAGCTGTGCAATACACATGCTACAGATGCACTATCATACTGTACAGTAGGAAAAGCTAGAATACTATGGATGTGCATTCAAAACTCATCTGCAGGGCTCCTTTCACTGGCCCCCAGTAGCCAATGAAACTGCCTGCGATCAAAAAGAGCAGATATTATTATCGACTCTTTCTCCCCATTAGGAATTGTAAGTAAAGGATGGCAATGAGTTGGCACATATTGTAAGCAGCATGGGCTATTTTTGCCAAGCATCACAATAATGCTCAGGCAAGAAAGTTAATGAAAGAAAGAGAAAACTTGCATTTATATATTGTCATCCATGATCGCAGGTTGTTCCAAATTACATTACAACCAACAAAGTAACTTTGAAGCATTGTCGCTGTTGTAATGTGGAAACACAGCAGACAATTTGTGCACAGCAAGGACATGCAAACTACAGTGAGTTACAGACTAGATAATTCTTTTTTAGAGGTGCCTGTTATGGGATAAATATTAGCCAGGACAAAAACTCCCCTGCCTGGCTCTGAATCACACCACAATTACACATTAAACTTTATCATAGAGCAACGTGAAAGATCACACCACCCCAAAAGAAGCCTGGGCATATGTGTGTGTGTGTGTGTGTGTGCATGCGTGTGGCTGTACTCTAATTCATCTAGGAGTACTTGCTATAGGAAACTATTTAATTAAGGCCAATATCCTTCACATTGGCAAACACCTTTAGAAACAAAGAAGACCTCTTCTGCTAATTTTTGATCCTTAGTGATGAATGAGGGTATTAAAGTTAGTGGTAATGAGGAGCTGACAGCTTCCTATTCCCATCTTTGCTGGAAAAAAATCATACCTGGGGCAAATTACTTCCTGCTTTGACAAAGGTGGTATAATTACAATCTGCTCCTGGTAATTTTTTCTTCCAAAATCCTGAACTATCCAATCATTTGAATTAAACAATGTAAATAACATAGCAAAAGTGTGAATTTAAGTGCTAGAAAAAAAAAGTTATCAACTTGTTTGAATTAATCAACATTGAATTAAGAATAGACTCTTTTCTTTCAATCTAATCCTTTTGAAGTCACGTGGTGTTCTTTCCTGTCACGCTGATTAGTTCTATGGTTGAAGGTGCAATTTGCTCCTGTTTTGAGAAATTCTTCTAATTAAAGTTCCAGTGAGTTAGTGAGGGGAAAGTTGATTTAGATGAATAGGCCAAAACACAGGTGCATACAGATCAGGAACTGATGCAGACATGTCTGAAACCTGGTAGATGTACATCGGGTAACACAAGGTCCAATTCAATTAAAAGAATTAAGGTGTCATTTGAACAAAGAGTCTGTGTTGCACTCGGAGTTGCTGTTGGAAAGATCTGAAACTGCACCACTCACAGAACTGCAATACAAATTGAACCTGCCTTCGTCACAATTTAAAGCTATGAGTTATTGAGCGTAATTTTTCAACAAGCCTATTCTATCTGCCAGCCTCAGTTTCTTAAGAAGATAATAAAAGAGCTGGTTATTAAACATTATTTCATATCTAGACTTGAAAATAATGGACAACTCAACCTTGAAGTATGTAAATTATGACCATGGTATGTTTAGAATCTGCAGTCCTCTGTTGCTATCGTAACTGCTTGTAGTCAGTATTTTCAGCTGACATCAGTGATAAAGAGCAGAAGATTGTCTGAGAAGGAAATAAAGGATAAGTTGCTGAGACCCAAGCTGGACCCAAACTATTCAATTTAATACTCCTGTATTTTCAGTGCCTGTACAGTAGTTTTATTATGACATTATTTAAGATGCATTTTCAATAAGGAATACAGAGATTGATTTGCTTTGGGCCTTTTCCTAATTCATCTGTTCACCTGACAGCAGCAGTGTCCATAAGCAGTTTGATGCCCTTATGCCCTACCCGTGCTGTTGTTCCTGCAATGAGTGGAAGTTCTTCCCATGCTTAACGGTTAACTCTTTAATGATGGTAGGCAGCCTGTTGCTGGATAACCAAGCTGCCTGCTGTTTTTCCCAATTCTTTCTGTCGCCCTTGGAAAGTAACATCTTGCCATGCTTATTCTAGTTAGTGCAGGCTAAAGCTATTTGATGAAATGTATTTACAGGTAAAGTAATGCACAGAAACAAAAAGCCATATAAAAACACAAAACAACAAAATGGTAAGATTAGTTTGCAAGTAATTACTTAGGAACATAGGACTTAGGAGCAGGAGTAGGCGATTCAGCCCTCTGAGCCTGCTCAGCCATTCATGGCTGATCTGGTTGTGTCTCAAATCCCACTTTGCCGTCTGCCCTGCATAACCCTTGACTCGATTGTTCATCAAAAACCTATCTAACTCTGCCTTGAATAAATTCAATGAACCAGCTTCCACTGCTTTCTAGGGAAGAGCATTCCACATATTAATGACTCTTTGAGAGAAAAAAGAATTCTCTTCTACTCAGTCTTAAATGGTAGATCTCTTATTCTTAAACTGTGTCCCCTGGTTCTAGTCTCTCCCACAAGTGGAAACATCCTCCCAGTACCTACCTTATCAAATCCCCTCAGGATCTTATATGTTTCAATAAGATCACCTCTCATTCTCCTAAACTCCAATGGTCATAGGCAAATCCTGTTTGACTGTTCTTCATAAGATAGATCCCTCATCCTGGAAATGAGTTGAGTGAACCTTCTCTGAACTGCTTCTAACACAATTATATCTTTTTTTTCCAAATAAGGAGACCAAAACTGTACACGGTTTTCCAGATGTGGTCTTACCAAGGCCCTGTGCAGCTGCACTAAAACTTCCCTACTTTTATATTCCATTCCTCTTATAATAAATGCCAACATTCCATTTGCCTTCCTAATCACCTGCTGCACCTGCATATATTTGTGATGACTGCACCAGGACACCCAGATCCCTCTGTACTACTGAGTTCTACAATCACTCTCCATTAAATAGCATAATGTTCTTCTATTCTTCCTGCTAAAGTGGACAAGTTCACTTGTTCGCACATTATGCTCCTCCTGCCAAATTTTTGCCCACTAACTTAATTGCTAAGTCTTTTTTCAAATAGTGTTTCTTACAGTGTATAATGCACAACAAATCTCTTTCTCTGTCAAGATGTCCCCTACATAATTTTTATGCAGCTTGTTGATTTTTAGCTTGTCGATTGAGTTCTGATACCTTAAAGCTCCTTTCATATGTCATGCCCAGTAGAGGCATGAAGCTGTTACAAATTTTAAAACTATATTTTAAGAAGTGAACACAAAACCTGTTAAGATAGCTGCAGCATACCATGTGACTTTTGGCATTTGAACTATAGACAGCAGATTTTGCAGCCAATACCTAATTAAATATGGGCCAAAACCTACATGCAAAGGGGTTTGCAGACAACTCATCTTCATGATTCACCAGGGACATCAAAACAGAATGAATGTTAGACTAATGTGAAATGGAACCCAAAAACCTTTCATTATATTGTGATGACCCCTCATTCAAATGCAAAGACCTTGCCTGTCTCAAACTCTCAAAGTGTGAAAAACCACAACACAGACTGTTTATCGGCCAAGCACACTACCTTATTTGGATAGGAACTTTGAACTTCTAACAGGCCACATAGGTGAGTCAGCCATGTTTTTTGCCTGCTTTTAAAACAGCAAGAAACAGTTCTGTACAGGCAGAGAGACCAGCAAAAAACCATTGAAACAACTACAGTCAGCTAAGCAGCCAAGCTAATAAACAGCTTGAAAGTGGAGAATGACTCTCTTCAACGTGTTTCAACCTCCTGGCAATTCAGCTACAAAAAGCCTTGTGGCTCACTGAGAATTCTCTGATTCTCAAGACCTTCACTCCAGCCAAAGCATCAACTCATCTAAGAAACTACATGCCTGCTATGAATGATACTGAAAAAAATCTCAAGATGTAACTATTTTTTTTTCTTCATCTGTATCTAATCTTTGTGCGAGTGATGGTATGTGTGAGACATTGCACTTTTAAACCTCTGAGGAAAGGGCAGGATAATGAATAGCCTTCCTTATTTTAAGACTCTCAGAAAGGCTAGCTGATTGAATAATTTAAATTGAGATCAACACTCTGAGGGTGAGAAAACATACACACCTCACATACAAACACTTCGATCATGGACAATAGTAACACACATGAATTCTGTCTGTGGCATACATTACAGCCAATGCTTTTGAACTGAACTAATAAGTTGAGAAACTATTAGTCTTTATCCCTAGGGGATGAGTTGATAGTGGCTGACAAATACATCTTCTTTTATATATCACACCCCCTCACCTCCCCCAGACTTGTGTTCACACCTAAGAACAGATTTTCTGAACAGCTGCTGCTACAGTGTCATTACACTATCAGTTTTAAATGAGTGGATCCATTTTATTTTAATCAAATCTTAACGGCATCCAGTCTTAGCAGAGTTAGCAAGTTGACTTTGTGTTTGCCACCTAGTGAATGAAGTCCCTTCATTAGCCAATGACTACCTCCAACAAGAGAGAATCTAACCATGTTCAATGGCATTATCATTGTTGAATCCCCCACTATCAACATCTGGGGGGTTGCCATTGACCAGAAACTGAGCTGGACTTGCCATGTAAATACTGTGGCTGCAAGAGCAGGTCAGAGGCTAGGAATCCTGTGGTGAAGAACTCACCTCCTGACTCCACAAAGCCTGTCCACCATCTACAAAGCACAGATCAGGAGTGTGATGGAATACTCCCCACTTTCTTCGATGAGTGGAACTCCCTCCCTAACGGCGCTGTGGGTGTACCTACACCACATGGACTGCAGCATGTCAAGAAGGCAACTTGCCACCAGCTCCTCAAGGGCAATAAATGCTGGCCTAGGCAGCAATGCCCACATCCCAATGAATGAAGAAAAAAAATGGTTCAAGCATTGAAGTAACTAGTTTGGTTGGCTTCTGAATGCTGGCATTTGTGAATTTCCTGACTTTCTGCAGTCTTCCAACTTGAGCTCTTAGTGAGGGAGGACCTTTTTCATTTGAATTCTAGCTATTCAAGGAAAAAGCAAAAGAAGTAACAGAAGACTGGAGAAATCTAATTCTCTGTCACAGAGACTTAACTTGTACAGTAATTCTTCTGTTAGTTGGTATGATTTGACTTTTTTCCTCCACAGTTAAGAGCTGTTTATCCAGCAGATTGGATTACCATTAGCTAGGTGATTATTAAAATTCATATTAATAGTCCAAAATTTAAGGCCACCGCATGAGCTTACTGGAGGAAGTAAGCAGAATTAAGCCGGCGTGAGAATATTTCCCTATTTAGCCCAGATAACACATTATCAGGAAAAAGATTTTAGGAGCTTGACTGATACCAGCAGGTATTAACAAAGAGCAGCCTTGGCTTACAAGATTTTTAGAATCCAATTCAGGTTCTCGAAAGCAAAATTACCTAAAAATGAAAAGAGAGCAAGGTTAGCAGCTTTAGAGGAAGTCTTTGAGGATACGCTTTGAGTTGCCTAGACCTCAAGCTCCTGACACCTCTCTGCCTCGCTACCCTACTTTTCTCCTTTAAGTTGTTCCTTAAAAACTACCACTTTGTTCAAGATTTTTAGCCATCTCACCAAATATTCCCTTATGTGGCTCAGTGTCATATTTTGTTTTATAATGCTTCTGTGAAGTACCTTGCACTGTATTACATTAAAGGTGCTACATAAATGTAAGTGTTGTCTTAAATTTGATGGAGGGAACTTTGTGTAATTTTTTTATAGTAGAATATTAGTACTGTTGCCCCTACAGCTGGGAATTTCACCTGCATAACTATGCTGAAGGATCCTTGTCATGTTGGTAACATGCCTTGTCAGACATTTCAATCTCTTTATATGAGGAGATTGTAATAGGTGATGTGGTGTGACATCTGATTGCATCTGCTGCTACATATTACATTTATTCAAACTAGAATAAGAACAAAGATTACAAATCTACAGATTTGCATCAGATACTTCAGTTGCTGCGCGGTACAGACTTCCTCTGCCAAGACAACATTTGAATTGCATTTTCAGAGCTGGTGTTCCCGAAACATTACCTGACTGAGACCTATGGCCCCCCACCCCCAAATGGTCCTCAGCCTCATTGTGGTTGTTTACTGCTATGTAGCTGCAAATTGTTTTTTTTTCATTTAGTGCTGCACGCTTCTTAAAACAGCGGATGAGAGTTGTTCTTCAGAGATTGTCTTTTATACCAGAGATGCTGTTGGACCACAAAGCTATTGAAAAACAAGGACCATGTAAATCAAGTGGAGTTTAACTATCTTGAGAAAAGTATTTCTGTGGGTATGAGAAATGAATGACTTAATACTAAAAGCAATTTGCTCACGGACTACTCTGTTGAAGTAAGATTTTGTGTATAGTACTCCCATATCATATATAATCTGCTGGGTGCTCTTTTTGTGCAGTCATATTTCTGTAGATAGATCAAAGCTGTTTGCTGCAAATGTTAGGCTAAATAAGCAGTTTTGCTTTCAGTTTTACCTGTTCAATTTCCTCTCCCATCTGCCATCAACAACCTCGCCCGCCCCCTGAACTTTGGAAGCTAATTCCCTTTTCTTTTAATTTGTACTTTACCATCTATATTTTGTCAAACTGCTTTTTTGCCACTTTTCATACTTGCAGTATTCTGGATTGCTTGCATTGTTCATGTCTGCTCTCTGATATAATGAAGGAGAAGCATGAACAACATAGAAATTTTTTGGCACAGAAGGAGGCCATTCACCCCTTTGTATTTGTGCTGGAAACCAACTGCAATATAACTCTTCCACTTGTGTGCTGTCTCACAAACCTTAACAACCACAAACATTAACAAACCTGGCCCATCGGGTACTGCCTCCTGTACCAGGACACATTGCATGCTGCCTCAAGCTTTGGGGCAATTTCACAATTTGGGGTCTACTTGGTGATGCTTCACAAATGGGAACCAAAGCTAGAACATGGGGCTGTGGTCCTCTCCCTTTCTCTATCTCTGGCCAACTTGGTGCAGCTCCATATTATAAATGATCACCTTGTTTGTTTTGCAATGTTTTATTGAACAACTTTTGTACCTGAAATGTAGTTCTCATCATCTGTAGAGTGATAACATAGAGGACATCTTTCTGGGGCTATACCGACACCTACATGATGCACTGCAGCAAATCACCAAGGTTTCTTCAACAGCCCCATTCAAACCTGTGATCTGTACTACCCAGAAGGACAACGGGAGCAGGTGCATGGGAACACTGACTGCCACCTCCTAGTTCCATTCCAAGTCTCATAGATCGTGACTTGGAAATATATTGCTGTTCCTTCACTGTTGCTGGGTCAAAATCCTGGAACTCCCTATCTAACACTACTGTGAGGCTACCTTCTCCACACAGACAGCAGTGATTCAGGGCAGCTGCTCATCAACACCTTCGCAAAGGCAATTAGTAATAACAAAAAATGATGGTCTTGCCGTCAATGCTCACATCCCATCAATGAATAAATCTTGGATCTCCTAGGCACAGCAAATATCAGGAGCTAGGGCAGGCCAGAGTGCATGTCTGTAAATGAACTTGTTTGATCTTCTCCCATTCAAATTAATGGAAGAATATTGTGACAGATCCTTTTCCAGGCGTACATATTTCATGTGCCCAGTTGATCCAGTATGCCTGGATACTGACCCAGAAAGAGCTACACTAATATTCTAACCACTACCACTGAAAAACTGAATCCTGATTGAATTCATTTTATGATTGTGCCCTATGGTGGGCAACATATTGATAGAAACTCTGATTTAAAAGAAAACTGGGATTTTTGTCCCGGACTCGGAACACACATGCCAGGCGCCCGTTCCTGACTTTCAAAACCCAACTCCGACTCCAAACCCCATTCTCACACCATATTTTTGTCTCTAAGAGACATAGCTGGAGAGGGCTCATGTTTGCAGGCAGCAATGCATGCAGGAGGAGTGTGGGCTCAGAGGCAGGCTAGTTAGAAGGACCTCCGGTTTTTGGGGACAGCAGACCAGATGCCAACATTGTTCCAATGCCCCCTAAACCTCACGCCTCACTCCCATCCACCGCAATGCCTTCTCCATTTTCCATCCTACACCCCATGCCACCTTCATGCTCCCTATGTCCCTTCATACACCCCATAAACCCTTACACCCCACTGCCCCCTCCATACCCCTACATAGCTCCATGCTCCCTGATATCCACACACCCCCTTTATACCTTTCATTCTCCCCATGCCCCTGATGTATCGCCCATTATGCATGATAGAAAGACCTTAGGGCATCTTTAAAATGGACACAAGAAAAAATTAAACTTCTAACAGTCGATTAGACTGTCATTCAAACACACTTCATACTGCAAAAAAACCTCATTCATAAAAGACATTCAAAAAATTTTAAATTTCCTCAAGTGGTCAATCTGTTGTAAAAATAAACAAATACTCACTTACCACATCAAAGACAGATAATTCTTTAAGGACCTCTTAAAACTGCCAATTAAATGTGAATGCAGCTCCTTGCGGGGATAAGTGGATCAGGAGCTTTTTAAACCCAGCCAAGCATTCATCACTAGAGGAGTATACAAAGTGCAGGGGGTTACTTAAAAAAGAAATTAGGAGAGTAAAGAGAGGACATGAGAAAACACTGGCAGGTAAAATAAAGGAAAATCCAAAAGCGTTTTATAAGTATAATAAAGGCAAGAGGGTAACCAGGGAAAGAGTAAGGCTCATTAGGGACCAAAGTGGCAACCTGTTTGAGGAGCCGGAAACATAGGTGTGGTTTTAAATGAGTACTTTGCATCTGTATTCACTATAGGGAAGGACGATGTAGGTATAGAAATCAGGGAGGGGGACTGTGACATATGAACAAATTAGCATTGAGAGGGAGGAGGTATTAGCAGTTTTAGCAAGCTTAGAAGTGGATAAATCCCCAGGCCCAGATGAGATGTATCCCAGGCTGCTTTGGGAGGCAAGGGGGGAGATTGCAGGGGCCCTGATATTGGTTAGGCCACAGCTGGAATGTACAGTTCTGGTCGCAACATTATAGGGAGGATGTGATTGCACTACAGAGGTTGCAGGGGAGGTTCATCAGGATGTTGCCTGGGCTGGAGCATTTCAGCTATGAAGAGAGACTAGATAGGCTGGTGTTGTTTTCCTTAGAGCAGAGAAGGCTGAGGGGGGAGGGGGGTGCTAATTGAGGTGTACAAAATTATGAGGGGCCATAGATAGGGTAGATACAAATAAACTTTTCCCCTTAGTGGAGGGGTCAATAACCAGGAGGCATAGATCTAATGTAAGGGGCAGGAGGTTTAGAGGCGATTTGAGGAAAAATGTTTTCACCCAGAGGGCGGGGATATCTGGAACTCACTGCCTGAAAGGGTGGTAGAAGCAGGAACCCTCACAACATTTAGGAAGTATTTAGATGAACACTTGAAATTCCATAGCATACAAGGCCATGGGCCAATTCTGGAAAATTGGAATAGAATATATAGGGGCTTGATGACCAGTGTGGACATGATGGGCTGAAGGGCCTCTTTCTGTGCTGTAAAACTCTATGACTCTATGAAATTCATAATAGCCTCAGCTGTTTGACACAGTTAGGGGACTGGGAAGGCTGCCTGCCCCACAGGCAGGCAATAAGGCTTATTAAAAACTTTTAAAAATTAAAAAGGTTGGTAATGGAGGCCAACTGTAATTTTTCAGAGAGCCTCCATTTTCCCAATGTGATGGGGGTGGGCACAGATCAAATGCCTGTCACCCAGTGGCAGGCTAGGGTGCCAGCATTCCAGGCAGCTGTATAAGCCCTCCATGTCTGCCTGCCTGGGTGGGGATGCAATCCAAAGGCTCCCCTGTACATGGATCTCCCACCCACAGTGGTGGCCTTGCTGCTCTTTGTATTTTTTCATTAAAGTTTTTAAAAAGTGGCTCTGAAGGCTCCTTCCTGATGAAGTGTCCCCTCAGTTACTTACATTATGCTGCAGCTGTGTGCTTCTCAGAATTTGGAAGGTCTCTGGCCCTCTAGCTTTGAAAGCCTGCCCATCGCCCTTAATCGGACAGGAACCTATCTCCATCCCAATGAGGGCACGCCCGCATGAAAATCTTGACTTCAATTATTTTCCCATTGGAGGTGGGTTCTGGATCCTGAAGTAGTTCCAACTCCTGTTTCAAGTGTCCATGGGAAAACTCCCCCAGTGTCTTTGCACTGGTTATTGAATTGATAATGTTCCTTTGAATTCTGGAACTCCCTCCCTAACAGCACTGTGGGTGTACCTAAAGCACATGGACTGCAGCACTTCAAGAAGGCAACTCACCACCACCTTCTCAAGGGCAATTAGGGATGGGAAATAAATGCTGGCCCAGCCAACGACACCCACATCCCATGAATGAATTTTAAAAATATTCTAAAATTTCTTGATGCAAATCACAGAAGATTATTTCTGATTCAGTGGTGTGACCACCAGGTCATGCACCAGGAAACTGTTGCTGTCATAATTCCCAAGATAGCCTGATTTCAGGTTTCCTTTAGATGGAAAAGGTGCAAGAGTTAATGTACACCCACACTGTGCGACTCATTCAACTTGGCACCTGGTGATTTCACTTGCCTTGTAGTCTATTTCTGTCTCTGTGTAACATGTCACATGGATTGAGATACAGCTTAAGCCATAACCTGCAACTCAGATATGTGTGGGACTGAAATATGCTCAGGAATAAAGAACGTATGTTCAATGTGAGTAGAATTATGAGTCAAATACAATCAAGGCACTGGGCAAAACATGGAAAAAGCATAAAGTTTAATTTACCAAGCTCTGATTGTTCTTATCATCAATAGGAGAGAGAAGGATCTTCGAATTGTTTAGCTTTTCTGTACTCTTACTTTTAGTAAAAGATGAATGTTGCGTCTAGAATTATAAATGAACATTGAACATGCCAATGCCACACAAAAAATTGGCATTTGTGTATTCTATATAACTAGGCATTTTTGTAATAAATTTGCACTGCTTATGGTTGATTCATGTAATTCAAACTTATGGGACACAGAAGCATAATGCTTTCATTGGTCAATTATTATCACACTCCAGTGATTATGGACAGGATTTTTTGGACAACAGGGTTTCTTGCCTTACCACTCAAAGGATCAGTGAGGAACACATCCCCGCCAACCACAGCAGCCCCACAGCTATTTCATGCTCTGAGGAGCATTGGCTGGAGATGGGACTTCCGACCCTCACTGGGTTGGAAGTCCCGCCTAAGGGTGCTGCCAGCCAACCTGATTGGCTGGCAGTTCTTTAGTCCCAGCAGCAGTAGACAGGACTGGGACTACAAACAATCCCGTGATTCAGAGTCCTGGAGACCAGGACCCGGTCAATGCAGGGGTTTGGGGTGGGGGCGGTGGGGGGAGGGGAGTGGCGGAAGGAAGTGGAGAGGGGAGAGAGGCTGGAGGGAGCTCGTGGGGAGGGGTGTGTGTGTCTTGATGGAGAGGCTTGGGGGATCAAGCACCACTGGGGAGTGAACACCCACAGGGGGAAGACCTTCTGAGGGGGTAGGGGAGCACCCAATCTGGACCTAACACTTGAGACCCGAGCAGGGCAATCTGCTAGGCTTCCCCTGCCCCTGAACTCCTCCCACCAACCTCAAAATTCTCAAAGTTGAGGTTAAGGCAGGGAGCGGCCCTTAAGGGCCTCAATTAGGGTGATGGGTGGCACACCCTAGGCCTCACCTGCTCCATGAAATATTGAGGACAGGTCGGGTTGGGGTGGGGGGGGGGAGGCAGTAGGCCTGTGGAAAGGGCACCTGGGGAATTTGATGGGAACCCCCTGCCTATAGACCCACTGGTGGAGGATCGTAAAATCCTGCCCTATATGTATTTATATATAACATCAGACAAAACCTGGTAGAATGTCAAATGATTATAATCTCCTAAAGCTATTTTTCTAGCAGAATGTGATGTTTAAGCAAAAATATGAGAAGGAAGCAGATCTGTGTGGTTAGTTTCAGGTTGCTTCATCAAAAAGCCTGGCACATAGGAAGATAGGAGCAAGAGTAGTCAACTAAGCCCTTTGAACCTGTTCTGCCATTCAATGCGATAATGGCTGACCTGTGACCTAACTCTGTGAACCTGCCTCTGCCCCATGTCCTTCAATACCTCTGATTAACAAAAATCTATCAATCTCAGATTTAAATGAACAATTGATCTAGCATTAATTGCAGTTTGTGGAAGAGCATTCCAGGCTTCTACCACCCATTGTGTGTCAAAGTGTTTCCTAATTTCACTTCTAAAAGGCCTGGCTGTAATTTTTTGACCATGTACCTTAGTCTTATACTCCCTAACCAGAAGAAATAGTTTCTCCTGTTGTGTAATGGGTTTGTTTGAGCTATCAACGATGAGATCCTGAGATTTGTATGTTTAAAATGAACACTTTATTGGTAGTCCTTAACTATGTACAGATCCCACTTAATGTCATGCATGATGCTAATGCCATGCAGGTAGACTGCTTCCAGAGAGTTCTCTCTTGACTGTGCTCTCAGTCTATTACTGTGTGACTATAAGCATCATACCATGGGCAGTGCTATTCTCCAGTCTCACGTTAACCATTGCTCTGCTGAGCACCTTTACATTACAATGGCATGCAAGCACATCTCCCAATCTATCCCATATTTCTGCTTAATGGGCGGAATCACCCCAAATTTGCACGAAGTGCAGTAGCAGGCGGGTAAAACAACGTTTTAAAGTACAGCTGTGCTCAGTGCTTCCAGCCCAGGACTGCAGCAAACAAGACATGACCCCGAAAGACAAGAAGACTGCAGCCATTGAGCACCCTTTGGATGCCATGGAGGCCCGCTGTGATGTCCTCTAACACCGCTCTGGCCGCAGGAGGGGCAGCAACATTACCACTACGACTTGGTTGGCGATGGCAGTGGTGATCAGTGCCAATGCTGCACAGAAGAGGTTGGCCATCCAATGCAGATAGAGGATGAATGATCTCATCCATGCAGCCAGAGTATAGCAACGATCTCAGCACTCTAAACTCACACACTCAAAGTCCATCACATATTCACTGGTATCTCACTCACTGCCAGCTCAAGGGACATCACCACCCATTCTCACATACACACTCTCACATGTTCATCTGGCCTCATCTTCTCTGGAGGCTGCCTCCTCAGCCCTCACCATCTTGAGGCCACTTGCACAGATCAACATGTGCCCCCACACACACCCTGGGTTACCCTCCTTCTTCAGAATTGCTCCCATCCTGCAGCCTCTCCCCTTGCCTGAGGCCACTTCTCCCCCTTCGCCAAGCAAGCCCTAGCCCTGCAGCCATTGAAAAGCCACCCACATATGACTGATCTGGTAGGTAGAGACCTGCTGTAAGCCCCCCTAAAAGTGATGTGGCACTGTCTGTGAAGCCTGGCGCTGATGACTGCGAGTGCTGACCAAAGCAAGGCAGGCAAACAAACTTTGAAGTCCCAAGTGAAGTGCGGCCCACCAAATGCACGTTGCTTATGTGCTGTTGTGAAATACATCATCGTGTTTTCCCGCCGACGTGGGCCGATGATCCAGTGGTGGGGGGGATGATTCCAGTGGGCTGGCCTAATAATAATATGCTGATATATTACAATGAGGTTCCCAACGTCCGATGGCAGAGAACGCGGCCCGCCATCGGAGGGCTGAGCGGACGATCGTGAACAGGTATTATGCCATCCTGAAACCTATTGCGCCATATTGTCTGCTCACGCCACCGAACACGCCCGACACTGGCGGGCACGGAGAATCCCAGCCAATATCTTGAAACCTTCGGTAGCATGGATACAATGAGATGGGCAGTAAGTTTTATTCATATAAATGCTTCAAAATATTATGTAAACTTGTTTAATCATGGTTTAATGTTAACATGCAAATTAACTATTCACTTTTAATTGTACTTTTCCAGGAAATATCGGAGTATTCTAAAATTATTGCAAATCATCAACATCTTTAATCTCCCCGTCCTGCAGTTTTGCGCTTTTGTTTTAGACTGACCGGTGTTCATTAATGCTGAAGCATAATTGTCACAAGAGCTAGAATATCAGCTAATTGACCATTCCTCAGCTGTGAGCCCTGGTGAGCATTTACAGGTTGTTGAACTGCATCGTTGAACACTCCTTTGGGGAATTAAATAAATTTATCAAGACCATGAAGTACACCTTAGACATGGTCTGTAGCAAAGATTGGACTCAGTGGTCCAAATAGCATTTTCTTGTTCCAGGTTATATTGTGCTCTTAAGGGAAGTTATGACTCGTTCAAGTGCTATCAATGGTGAGCACTAGCCACAAGACAATTTTTTTTCCCCCCTGACACTAAATTTTTTAAAAATGTGTTCTAAAATTATTCCAGTTTTGTGGGCTCTGAAAGCATCATTTTAGGGAATGGATGAGTGTAGCAAGAGAATTGATTTTTTTTTTGTAAATGTATAGCTTGCATATTGGTGCTTACACTGAATCTAACCTTGTTCACTTTGTATTTATTCATGGTCTGCTGTTCTAATTTATTGAGCACTTTTAATAGGTTAGGAAATGCATCTGCATGCAGTAGAGTCAATCTCTTAAGAATAAACAAAGTAACCCAGTCCTTTAAAATGCTCTTAATGAAATTGATCGTGATTTGGCCATTCCGCTGCAATTCACTGATCCATAGCATGGTGTATTTGGATGAGTTTTCTTTATCTCTTAACTGAATTTAAGATCCCAGCACTCAATAGCATCCTCACCACCTTTATTTTTTGAAATATTTTATTGCTGCCTTTTGGTAAAGATGTACCAGTTTGGACAATGCAGCTGATTTTCGGAATGGTTAGTCCATGTATTGCATTAAATTCTTTTAGAATGCCAGTTGGCCAAAGAGCTAGAATAGGTTTGGAAGTTGATGTCACGCAGGCTACTTACAAAGACATCAGTATAAAATTATTGCAACAAGTCTTTTTTAACAAGCTATAGTCTGTCAGTTACAATAATAATTGTCTCTTTAGTAGTTGAATGGGATAGTGCCATGTTTAACATGATGCAAAGTCATGCAGACAAGAAAGGCAGCTGTGGGGCTATTTTCCCCGCTGCTACACTTTAGTTTAGACACAAGTGAGCCTCTGACATGTCCAAGATGGGGTCTTGAGCTGAAACATCTGAGATGTCATCAGGAGATTAAACCACTCAAATAATTGCTATGCTGAGGATGATTAAGCATCTGATTATCAAATAAAGTGACCCCAAACGCTCATTAAATACCATTTTGCTGGTTACTGTTGCAATTAATGACATCACCTAACAGCAACCAGATGAATTGGAATAAGTCATTGGTGAAAATTGCGAGTGCTACTTAAAGTCATGCTCAAAGAGGTGTCAGCTGTGGCTCAGTTCATAGCACCCTCGCCTTTGAATCAGAGGGTTGTGGGTTCATGTCCCACTCCCGGAAACCAAGAACCGTGATTGTACTCGAAAGAGTTGCAATCTGTGACTGTTGATAACTCGAAAGAGTTTAAAGTCATGCTCAACTTTAACCATCCACTTGCTGATTGACTGACTACAGTGTATTTGTAAAGGACTTATGAAACATATTAGAAGATCTTCCTATACAACTCTGAGTCCCAAACTATGTGCATGGGAAATGCTGGCCATGAGGTGAGAAGAGATATGTACCTCTGATGCCAGGGCTCATGGCTCCCCTGAGAATGGCCCAGATACCAGCTGAGCACTCACACAATGAGAGTCACTCAACCACCAGCAATATCATTGAACAGACCACTGGGGTCCTCAATCAGAAGTTTAGATGCCTTGACAGGTGAGGAGATGCCTTGCATTACTCTGCTGAGAAGGTCTTCAGATTTGTACTGACTTGCTGCATGTTCCACAATGTGGCAATCATGAGACACCAGCAACAAAAACAGAAAATGCTGGAAAAACCCAACAGGTCTAACAGCACCTGTGGAGAGAAAAACAGAGTTAACATTCTGAGTCTGTATGACTCTTCTTCAGCGCTAAAGAGGAGTAAAAATGTAATGAAATTTATTCTGTTTAAAGGGGTTGGAGCAGGTGAAGCTGGATAGAAGGCCAGCGATAGGTGGGGGCAAAGGAAAGATTGACAAAGATGTCATGAACTAAAGGACAAAGGGGTGTTAATGGTAATGGTAAGGGCTAAAGGAGGTGATGATAGTGGCATTAAGGTCAGAAAGCAGAATGTGATAATAGTAGGACAAGGGTAAGCACTCTGGAAAGAACAATATGAACAAGAGACAGATGGCTCTTGTGGGGTGGGGTGAGGGGAGGGGATAGTGGTGGGAAAAAAGATTGAAAATAGGATAAAAGGCAGGGATAAAACAATGAATATAAATTAAAATAAATAAAAATAAAAATAAGTGGATAAAAGATAAACATTTTAAATATTTAGTAAATTAAAATTAATATTGAAAAATGGGGATAAAAAGTGGTGAGGATGGAGGAGGGATTTCATGGTCTGAAGCTGTTTAACTCAGTGTTAAGTCCAGAAGGCCATAAAGTGCCTAATCGGAAGATGAGGTGCTGTTCCTCCAGTTTGCGTTGGGCTTCACTGGAACATTGCAGCAGGCCAAGGACGGACATGTGGGCATAAGAGCAGGGTGGAGTGTTGAAATGGCAAGTGACAGGAAGGTCTGAGTTATGTTTGTGGACAGACCGAAGGTGTTCTACAAAGCAGTCACCCAGTCTGTGTTTGGTCTCTCCAATGTATAGGAGACTGCACTGGGAGGCACCAGCAATTTTGTCAGAGGTCCAGCACAGAATCCTCAAGAAGAGGAAGAAGAAAAAGAGGATGAAGAGCATGGGGAGTGCCAGTGTGTTCCAGGTAGATGGCCCATACCTGGGAGAGACTCTCCACTATCAAATTGAAGAGTGCCTTTCAGAGTTGTCCTCCACCGGTGTTGCCATATGCCCTACTTGCCATGTTTGAGGGTCCACCAAGAAGTCCACCATTTGCACTCATTCCTTTCAGCTCCTTCCTCATGAAGAAAACCACCAATTCGGCTACTACCCAAAGTTCTAAAATCAACTTTATTGATACAAAAAGCAAACAATGAAATCATTACACTTACAAATGTAATCTGAAGAGGGCAGTTCAGATGTCCTCACAGGAAACCCTCAAGAAGTTCTAGCCGCTGATGGTCACACTTCGAACTGTATCATCTCAACATGGGCTTGAGTAGTCTGGGCTGCTTGCCAATGCAATGCTGGAGTAGTGGGGAGAAAGTAGGAATGCTGTCATCTGCACAGAAGAGAGTAGCTTCCTGTTCCATGATTCTCACACCACTGCCTTAGTGTGCCTTTTTAGCCAGCCCAGTGATCTGCTGAAGGGCATTTCCTGGCTGTGACCTCCTCAGTGATCATTTCTTACATTCAAATCTGGGGTCTCCTTCACTCACCTCCCCTAGCCCGCCCACAGGTACAGGACATTCCTCCTCTGATCTACCTCCTCGACCAGAAGATGAGTGCTGCCTTTGGGAGAACATGGGAGCCCATCTCCGTCCCCTGAGCCATCTTGACTAATGCAATTATCCTACTCCATCAGTTTCACTGAGAGCCAATACACTCCTCATCTTAAGTGGACATGTATGCCTAGGGGCTACAAAAGCCACTCCATGAAAATCCTACTTCAGTGCTAAATGTGCAGATCTCTATTTTAACAGCTCTGGACACATTTAAAGCATTGGCCTGAATTTTTTGGTCACCGGGCACGTGTGACTGGTGGGCCCGGGAGCGGACGGGAAATGGGCCCCCAACTGCGATTTCACACTGGCCGGCCAATTAATGGCCAGCGTGAAACGCACACTGAGAAAGGCTCAACACTGCCTGTAGGGGCGGGAAGAGGGCAGGCACCAATGTCACCGCGGGTGCTGGTGAGCGTTTCCAGTGAGCTCCCTGAAAGCAGGCAGCTGCCCTAGGCAGTTGCAGACCTCCACAGAATAAACAAAATAACAAAAATGCTGCAAAATATGTCCATGCAGCACAATCAAGCACCTGAAAACATACCTCATTTAAAATAACTGTCCCCAGATATCTCTTTTTATTTTATTTCCCCAAGGCGATTTCATCCCGCCCTGGATCGAGGTTTGAGCAAAAATGTAAAGGCTCCTGGCCGATTGGCCCGTCTGCCAACCATAAAAGTGGACAGACCATGAAAAATCGCTTTCAAGTTTAATTGCCTGCTTAATTGTCAGCAGGCGTGCTTCTGACTGCCGTGTGCACCCACTGAGCGCGATAACCGTCAGGGTGCTTGTCTGATGTCATCTCACGCTATTTTACGGCCGGATGGGTCAGGCACGCACCTACCCATGGGACATAAAATTCTGGCCATGGTAATCAACAAATAGCTCCAAAAATTGTGGGCTAAATCCAGACTTTTAAATAGGCATGTCCTTTTAGCACAATGCTTACTTAGTAGTTGTTTTCACCCTTTCTGCTTGTCTATACTCAGTTATCCAAACTCTGCTAGTGTAGCCATGGACATGCTAGAACATTAGAAAGATACAAAGCAAGAAGGGCTTCAGTTATATAGAGAAACTAGAGAAGTTAGGATTGTTTTCCTTAGAATAGAGGTTAAGGAAAGATTTAACAGTAAACAAAATGATGAGGAGAGGTCTGATAAGGAAAAACTGTTTCCATTGGCAAGATGGTAAGTAATCGGAGTGTACAGATTTAAGTTAATTGTTGTAAATTGTTGAGATGGAGAGTTTTTTTTAATGCCGCGACTTGCTATTTTCTGGAATGTACAGTCTGAAAGGGTGATGGAAGCAGATGCAATAGTAACTTTCAAATGAGAATTAGATACATACTTGAAAAGGAAAAAAAAATTGAAAGCCTCTGGACAAAGAATGAGTAACACTAAAGAGCTAGCACAGACATGGTGGACTGAATGACCTCCTTTTCTACTGTATGGTACAATGAATTGTTATTGACATCCTAGAGAAGGGAACAAAGAATTGCACAGGCTACTACAACTGACTACTAATGCAGTAACTCCCTCACTGGATATATGCAAGTGCGAACATTGATTAATAACTAGCCTTCATGGTTAGGCTGGACATTTTCATGAATGCTTTTGTTGCATGAAGTTTGTGAAGTCCTTTAAGTTTTATGACGTCTCTTGATTTCGTACAATTTGTGCACTAAATGTAACTTCTGAAATAGATATCAAGCCACCAACAGTCATAGGAAGAATGACTACTTGCATGAGGTATTTTTTGAGATCTTCAATGTGAATCATCATTTACCTAAATATACATGCATTTGCAAGTAAGTTATTCATGTCTTCTTATCCTTTTACAGGTAATTCATAGTTTGAGGACAAGAGGGGAAGTCTGGTTGTACCTCTATTTTGTGTGTTAAATGGGTACTTAATCTGCATGTTAATTTACCCAAATCTAGTGTCCATTTGGAAATTCTCTTCAAGCTCACAACTGGTCCAGAACCACCTTAAACCCTTTTGGCAACAGTAAGCAGACCTGTTGGCTCTCTGTACAGATCTATGAGCTGTAATAATGAGGCTTTTGCTGCCCCGATCATGACTTTTCCTGTTTTCTGTTATCAACTCCAGCTCTTGCATACTGACTTTCATCTTTAATTATCTTGGCTGCTTGGGGAGAGCCTGAAAAATCATACATAAAAATAAGTTTAAAAATAATCATTAAATGTGCACCAGTATGGTAATGAATGCAAACTCACTGTGCACAACAGCACTTTAAAATATGTTTTCATTTCCAGTTGAAGATTTCTTCAGCTTGTCACCATGCAGCAGTTAAAGAGTTCAAGGTAAAGTTCACCATACATGATGGCTTGAATGGGGTCAATAGAAGACAGTTTTCCTCACCTGTGAACCTGAACGACAATCTTGATAAATAATTGGGAAAGTTTAATATGCCAAGAGGTTATGACAGTTGGATTCTTCAAATTAATCCTGTATCCAAACTACAATACAAACAAGGTTACTGTATAAGTCCATTATAATGGATGGATACACACTGATCTGAATTATCTAACCTAACTCATTAGAACATATACCCGATAACGTTTTGTCCATGTCAAACTTCAAAATTGGCTGAGCAGCAGGTGATGGAGAGTAAGGATAATGGGTAGATACTCTAATTGGCTGGATGTGGCTGGTGGTGTCCCACAAGGATCTCTATTGGGGCCTTAACTATTCACTGTATTTATTGATGAATTTGCTGATGTCACAAAGATACATAGCTTTGTACGGAGTGTAGATGGAAGCATAAAATTACAAAGAGATATTGATAGATTAAGGGAATGGGAAAAAATGTGGCAAATGGATTTCAAAGCGGGCAAATGTGAAGTCATCCACTTCGGATCAAAAAGTATAGAACAGGGTACTTTCTAAATGGTGAAAATCTAAAAACAGTGGAAGTCCAAAGAGACACAGCAATGCGGATACATAGATCATTAAAATGTAGTAAAACACTCCTAAGGCACTTCATAGGAGCCTGATCAGACAGAATTTGACACAGAGCCACAAAACAAAATATTAAGATAGGTGGCCAAAATCTGGGCCTGAGGTAGGTTTTAACCAGTGTCTCAGAGCCAGAGCGGATTAAGGCCTAGATGACCACCAATAATGGGGGGCAGAAAATATTGATTCATAAGAGACCAGAATTGGAGGAGTGCCAAGTTCTCAGAGGGCTAAAGGGCTGGGGATGGTTACAAAGATAGGGAGATGCAAGATTATGGAAGGATTTGAAAACCAAGGTAAACATTTTGAAATTGAGGTTTTGGTGGATTTGGAGCCGATGTAGATCAATGGGCACAGGTTTGATGGATGAAAGGGACTTGGTGTAGATTAGCATAAATGGCAGCAGAGTTTTGGATAAGCTCAAGTTTATGGAGGGTGGAAGATGGGGCCCAGCCAGGAAAGCATTGGAATAGCTGAATCTGGGAGTAACAAAAGCATGGATGAGGATTTCAGCTGCAGAAGGGCTGAGGCAGGAATGGAGATATTATTTCCTGTAAATATAGTCAATTTAAACAGATATGCAGATAAATTGATAACCCTGATTCGTTAAAACCAATAAAATATGCATAATTCTTTTAATAAGTTTGGTTTTGGAAAACTGCTCATATACTCTTCACAGGTTTCATGATATTTACCCACTTTAAGTGTACGTTATATATACCATACAGGGGCATAAAGCAACTAAATAGGATTACTAACATTTATTCCTTACTGAAACCCTAAAAAATGGGACGGAACAATTTTTGCCCGTTTCCAATTTACTCTAAAGGCCTGTATTTTATGGGGGGGAGGGGAAATCTTGTTTGTGCATCCTTGCTGTGACAGTGGGAGATTGCTTTTTGTATTTAGAAGCCTATCACTTTTGATTGACACTTGTATGATGCACTAAAGGATATCAAAAGCATTCTGTTTTAATGGACTGAGAATTAATGTCCCAGTAGTCCATCCAACCGATTATACAGATGATGACTTGGAGATTAGAACTCTAGGTCTTTTGGTGATGCAATCGCAAGAAATCTTCAGAGTAACCTAATAAGAATGCACAAGGTCCCAGTGGCGTCTTTAAATAAGGGCACCAGCTGTATAAAGTGCATTGTATTAATTTCAGCTCAGAGCTTAGGTTGTCATGCTGTTGCTTGATTTGATGGCAGGTTTCTCTGAGATCCACTAAAGTGCACTTGCTGTTAGGTATTTTAAAAGCATCACAGGACCACTCTGATTAACCCTACAGTGTTTCACTATACCTCCTTATTCCCATAGGATTAACCTGCTGTCTAATGGGTTTTGGGATCTCTTCTGACCCTGACTGTCCCCTTAATGCTGACTATCACACTAAAATCTCTTTTCAAATCATTTTCTCTTAAAGGCAGCCACTGCTGCTGCTCATGGTGCTATGGGCAGTAGTAGCTCTGCAGTATTCCTCCCACACACCTCTTGGTGTGTATTAACAGCTGAACTCAATCGTGCCCTGACTGACATTATGGACACAGGGGTCACTAGAAACTGCTTTAAAAAAATAGCCGGTACCTGGCTGAATTTGTTTTCTCTCACCTTTTACATTTGAGACAACCTTGGACATCAAGGCCTGTCTAATGCACCTTATTTCAGATCAGCTAATTTAGCACAGACCATTGATCAGAACTCGTTTTTTTTTCTGGTTTGTGTGTCTGAGGTGCTGCATTTATCTGGTGAGGCAATGGGGGAGGCCAAGGCTTGAGCTTTTAATGATCAGGATGAAAGCCAGCAGGATGAATTTTACCAACATTTCCTATCATTTCGAGATGCGTCTAAAGTTTGGAGCTTTCCATCGTTTTACTCTCCAGTTTTTACATTCGTTTTCTTAATTTGAGTGATTGGTTGGAGCAGTTTTGGGCGCCTGAAGCTACTTCAGTAATTTGGAAGTAGTTCATGTGCCACAGGTTTAAAATGGTGACGTAATATAGATTTCTCAAACAGAGTAGCAGAGTGGAAGGAGCAGTTGAAAGCCTGCTGGATTGAAGTAATGAGCCAAGAGACCATGAAGATCTTTTTATTGCTAAGAACGGTCTTGTCTGCTCGTGGAGCCTTTTCCATGGGGGAATGAATTGTAAAGTTGTGACTTTTGCCATTTTTGTCCAAGGCTGCAGTTAAGTGCCATTGAAGATGCTGTGAAGCTGCAGAAAGGGGAAATTGTTTAGTAAGCAATTTTCAGTTTTACTTGGTGATGAAGATGTCCTGTCAGTGAATGGGATATATGTTTTTGAAATGGAAAACGCAAATAGGGATCTAAAATTGGAGACCTGGAAAAGCACTGGGGATGACAGTTAAATGAGCTGACTGTGTGAGAGGGGAGAGGGGAGAGAGAGAGAGAAAGAGAGCAGTTCTACTGCAGCTGTGGAACTGTTCTGGGAAGTAAGAAAGAACTGATGTGACAAACACTGGAAGAGACCTGAATTATTGATTGTTGCTTGCCACAGGAGATTTCATAAACCCTGAGTTGTCTAGAACTCTTTCAACTTTACAATATTGGTTTAAAATTCTGAGAAATACACAATGGCCACAATTTTACATCCCGTGGGTGGGCGCGCACGCACCCGACCCCAACAGACATGATATAGTGCGAGATGATGTCCTGACATCATTGCGCCCTCGATGACATTTCGCTGGGTGGGTGCACGCGGCAGCTGGAAGTTTGCCCGCCAACAATTAAGTGGGCAGCTAAGCACATTAACAATGCAATTAATAGTGATTTTACGTGGCCGATCCACATTTATGTTTGGCAGATGGGCCATTCGATCAGGCAGCATTCATATTTTTGATCAAACCTCGATCCAGGGTGGGACGAAATCTCTGTGGGGAAATAAAATAAGAGATTCTGGGGACTTTTTTGTCATTTCCTTTATTCTGTGGAGATCTGCAGCTCCCTGGGGCAGCTGTCTGCCTTCAGGGAACTCTCTTGAAGTGTTCACCTGCACCCTCAGCTAGATTGGCGCCCACCCTCTTCCTGCCACCACCCCGGCAGTGCTAAGCATTTCAGCGCGTGTTTCACGCTGGCTGGCTGTTAATTGGCCAGCCAGCACAAAATCGTGGCCAGAGGCCCATTTCCCATCCTCTTCCAGGCCCCAATCATGCACCTGATAAATGAAAAATTCAGGCCAATAGTTTATTTTAAGACATAAATGCTAAGATTTTTAGATGATTTGTTCATAACTAATTTTGCACTTAGCCTCTTGTAAGGGATCTGAGTGTAATAGTTTTGCTACTGGACTGATAATCTAGACTTCAAATCTCAGCATGGTAGATTGTGAATTTGAATTCAGTTGCTTAAAAAGATGGGAAAACAAAATTGCAGCAAAAAGTGACTGTTAAACTGCTGGAGTATCATAAAAAAACCATACAAAGACAAACATGCTGTCCTTAACTGGTATGACCTGTATGTGCTTGTCTCTTTTTAACTATCCTTAGAAATGGCCAAACAACCAATAGTTGTTCTAAAAGAAAACCTGCCACTACCACTTCAAGGCAACTAGGGATGGACAATAAATATTGGCCATTTTTTTGATGCTCATGTTTGAGTCAATCTGTGAAGTGTCTTTATCTGCACTCAGGACGCTAACTACTCGTTCATATTGTAGTGTTCAATTTTTCTGTTTATTGTGAATCTGTTTACTATTGATGCTCACTATGCTTGATTGGTCAGGCCTTGGTCTGGACTCAGAAAAGTAAACAAACTGTAGAAGGAGCTGGAAACTAGAGCTGAGGCACAGAATAGACCTTCTAAAACACTGAATGAACACTTGTCCATTTAAAATTGCAGAATGAGAGTAAAATCAAGGCAAAAACTTGAGATATTGATGCAGCTATTGAGAGAAGTATTAATAAATCATAGCTTAAATACAACCTTCAACATTCCAAACAGCTGTAAGGCTGCCCATATTGCCTATTTACATTTGTTATAAAACTCTGCTCGATTACTCAGAGGGTCTGTTATTAATATTTTTTAAAGTATTTTTTTCTTATTTCAAAGTCATTCAGAAACTTATACATAGACTATGAAAATATATACGTTGAAAGCTAACTATTTTTGCCAGATTGAATGAGTAGACACATCTATTGTTCGAAGCACTTTACACTGCTTATAACATTGGGTTACTGTGTGAAATTTGGATACACCACAGGCTGAGACCAATATTTTTAATCACTGGAGTGAATGATGCATTTGAAAAAGAAACAGTTCAGAGCCAAGTGGTTTGAAGCAATGCATCATACAATAGTGAAAATACATTTTTGTGTGGGCAAAGTAGTCACATTTGTTTAGAAAATTTGAGTAATCTATCATTTTTAGTGCATGACTTTGCTCACTGTAGCTTTTTTATAATTCATGTTGAACCTATTTTTGAGATATTTTATATTTACATAGATAGTGTTGGTATGAAGCAGCCACCGATATCTTCCACAGTGTATTTGAATCCAGTGTTTCAACAAAATCATTTTCTCTGATCAGTTTGCAGATTTTCACAGGTTCATTTTCAGCTGCAGACACACTCTCCCCTGTCCCTCAAACCCTTTCTTTCTCTCCAGCACAATCTCTTTCTGCTACCCATTTCTTCATCTAGATTTTCTCCATTTGTCAGTCCCATCCAATCCTTTTCCCTGGCGCAAATTGCTTCAAGGAACCTTGAGTGTGAAAGTGGTTAAAACAAAAACAGTTGACACAGATTCCAACTGCCAAGCATCGTCTGAGATCAACGTCCAAAGCCACTTTAAAAAAGATTTTCTCAGCATGTGAACAGTGCTGGCAAGAGTACAATAACTGCCCTCGACTCTCAGTGTTAAGCCTCGCCTGGTGTGGTTCAGGAACCCCACTATGGCGTGACAGTCTCTGCCACATGACTGGTTGCCCTCATAAGGTCCTGGTGACTTTTTCCTTGAATTTGCTTGAGTTGTGACATTGATGATGCTCCAACAATTGTGTTAAGGCAGAAAATTCAGCATTTTGACTTGGTAACCAGAGAGGAATAGAAATGTGTGGCAGTGGGTGACTTGAAGGTGGCAATATTCCCATAAGATTGCTACTCTTGTCCTTCTTGGTGGTAGGGATCATGGGACAGGGTGTCACTGTTTAAAGAGCTTTGGTGACTTGCTGCCAGGCATTCTGTATATTGTATAAAAGCTAATGGAACATTACCCCTCATCATAAGATATTGGAATACAAAGTAGTGGAAGGAATTCAACAACATAAGCTCTGAATGACAATATTTACTTCTGGGCACTGCATCTCACTGAGGCACATTAGCCTTGGAGGAAGTGCAGGACAGATTCACCAGAATAATACCAGGTCTGAAAGTGTTAAATTATGGGGACAGGTTACATTGACTAGACTTGTTTTCTCTCAGCTACAGAAGATTCGGGGGTGATATAATTGAGATTTTTTAAATAATTAAAAGATTTGATACAGTCAATAGAGAAACAATTTCCTCTAGTGCAGGAGAGAGGAACAAGGGATCTAAACATTAAAATTAGAGCCAGCCCAGTCAGGAGAAATGATAGGAAGCAATTCTTCACACAAAGGGTTGTGGAAATGAGGAGCTCTCTCCCCCACCCCAGCAAGAAAAAAAGAACATTGGCACTCAGTCATTTGAAAATTTAAAAATTGACATTACTATACATTGTTAGAGAAGGATATAGAAAATATGAAACCAAAGGCGGGTAAATGGACTTAAGATACAAATCAGTCATGATCTAATTGAATGTTAGAACAGCCTTAAGGGGCTGAATGGTCTACTTCACTTATTCCTTGATCAAAAAGTTAGGTTTTAAGGAATGATTTTAGGAAGGAGAGTGTAGCGGAGAGGTCCCAGAGCTTGGGACCTATGCATTTGAAGACACTGCCATCAGCTTGGAATAATGGAAATTGAGGATGTGCAAAATTGCAGGAGCACAGGGATTTCAGAGGGTTCTAAGGCTGGGGGAGGTTACAGAGATAGAGAGGGGTGAGGCCATGGCGAGATTACAACCAAAGGTGAGAGTTTTAAAATCGAGGCATTGCCAGATTGGGAGCCAAAGTACATCAGTGCGTACAGAGTTTCCAGGTAATCGTGAAGTAAGGGCGCTCGCCCCTGACATCAAAGAAGACATATGGGATCCTGGGCTCCATAAATAAAGGCATAGAGTACAAAAGAAAGAGAGTCCTGATGAACCTTTATAAAACCTTAAGTGGAGTATTGTCTCCTGCTCTGGGCCTCGCACTTTAGGAAAGACGTGAAGGCTTCAGAGAGGTTGGAGAAAAGATTTACGAAAATGGTTCCAGGTATGATGAACTTCAGTTGCATGGATAGATTGGAAAAGCTGGTGTTGTTCTCCTTAGAGAAGAAAAGGCTGAGAGGAGATTTGATAGAAGCTTTCAAAATCATGAAGGGTCTAGGCAGAGTAGATAGAAAGAAAATGTTCCCATTGGTGGGCGATCGAGAACTAGAGGACATCAATTTAAGGTGATTGGCAAAAGAACTGATGGCGACATGAGGAAAAACTTTTTTACACAGTGAGTAATTAAGATTCGGAAGGCACTGCCTGAGAGTGTGGTGGAGGCAGATTCAATCATGGCTTTCAAAAGGGAATTGCATAAGAAAACTGAAGAGAAAAAATGTGCAGGGCCATAGGGAAAGGGAGGGATGTGGGACCACAGGAGTTGCTGTTGCGGAGAGCCAGGATGGACATGAAAGCCAAATGGTCTTCTTCTGTGCTGCAACCCATTCCATGATTCTAGTTCAATCAAACCTAACATTTAATTTAAAACAGCTTAAATTCAGCAGCCCCTGATAGCTTTCAAACTGCATCCTGTAGAGCATTGGTTTAAGTCATCTTATTTTCCCCACTTGCCGAGAGAGGTGCTGCCCATTAGTATTTATATCTGTAGTATTAGGGTATTCGGGACTATAACAGTTAATGTGGGGCTGGGGAAACAGTATCACCCCCATTATGATGTAGAGAGTCACATTAGAGTAATAGAGTGCAGGAGTGAGCCTGGTGGAAGTTAGCATGAAGATAGCACCTAAATAGGACTGTATCATGTATATATGTATATAGTCATGTGTTATTCATAAACATTTATTGTTCAAACATACAAGCTTCTAGGCCTCTTCATGAGACAACATACAACCTTACAACATGGTGGTGGCAGGAGAAGGACCCCGAAATCCCTAAGAATGAATCAGTAAGGAAACTGTAGTCTGACCTGAGAGAAGTATGCCTAACTTGGAGACATCAAATGCCAGCTAGAGATCATTTAAGAAATTCCATTATAAGTGAGGAGGCTGAAGGACAGAAGAAAGATCCACTGTGCGGCATGAAAGGATTCCACCAGAGCACGTGGAGGTCCATTACGAGATCCGATTGAAAGCAGAGTCAATGAACCTAGCCAGATTGCAGAAGGGTGAGCAAAGTGTAAAACAAGAGACTGAGATAAACTCTTAAATTAAGTGCAGTAATCAGGCAGCGCTGGTAGAATGGGCAGAAATTTTCGCTCAGTGGGCGGGCACGTGCCCAACCCACACGAACGTAAAATGACACGAGTTGACATCGGCCAAGCATGCCGACGTCAACGGACAGTCATGCGATAGTTCAGTCGGCAGGCGTGCACTGGAGACAGCAGCATGCCTGCAGACAATTAAAAGGCCTGTTAAGGCTGTCAAATAATCAATTAAATTAAACTTTTCGCTGCCTGTCCAACTTTACGGTTGGTGGGCAGGCGAAAAGGCCAAGCTGCCTTTGCATTTTTTTTGGAAACCTCATCCACGGGTGGGATGAGGTTTCCAAAAGCAAATAAAAAGAAAATAAAAATTTTAAAAGTCAATTAATAAAATATCCCTGACAGAGTCATATGAGAAGACATGTTTTATTACATTTTTATTTTCTTCATTTTTAGAAAAGAAGCTTCATTGCCTTGCGGCAGTTCCGTACCTCATGGAGATTATGCAGCGCTCACTTGCACGCATGAGCGAATTTCGAACTCGGCCCGCTCACCCTCCTCCTCCCTGCCCGCACAAGCAGCACTCAGCACTACTGCTTGCGTTTCATGCTAGGCAGGCCTTAATTGGCCCGCCAGCTTGAAATTGCAGTCCAGTGCCGATCATGGGCAGTGGTGGGCTTCCCAACCACCCTCGCTGAGCCCACCTGCCAAGGGCTAACTACCCATTGTTTCAACAAGCACGGCTTGAAGAACCATGCAGCCCACGTTCAGAGTCGGCGCCATAACACCCTGTGCGAATGAAAAAAACATTTTTAAAGAGCGGTCCGAACAGAAGATGTGCTTCAATGTAATTCTTCAAGCTCAGGGAAACAACTAGCTGACCAAAATTATTTGTTCAAAAGATTTTCTGCAGAATCGCTGAAGTTTAAGATGGCTCCATAACCAGGGCAGGAGCTTGCTAAACCCTGACAAGCACAGAAAGAAAAAATAAATTACTGCACTGCCATTATTCAAAAAAATTAAGCTGCACTCCTCTGTGCTGAAAATAGCCATGGATGGTAAATCAAAACTGCCAGACCAATTAAGGCAGATGGAAACCTTGAGGCATGTGGAGGATCCCAGATGAGTCCTTGAAATAGAGGAGCCATGACAAGATGTTGTCCAACAATGCTCCTTGGGAGAAATTAAGGATCCCACATTCACATTTTGGAATACTGATATACCTGTAAATGGTCACCTCACGAATTTCAAGTTAGACACAGGAGCCAGTGTGACGGTTGTGTCAGATCAGGAACCGTGACTAAAAGACCTCTGGCTATGGATGACAGACACACCACTGTAAGATCCTGTAGAAATCGAACTACCAGTCATAGGCATGATTCAAAATCCGCTTCAGTATGGTAACAAGCAAACAATCGAAGTCTGCATGTAATCCGCAATCAACCCTTTTCTCTCCTGAGTTGAAATACCTGTGTTGCCCTCAACCTCCTCAAAATGGCAGAAGACATTACAGTAACCATTGCAGTCAAGTAAATTGAATTGGATACTCCTGAGGTGTCTACCAGTGTTGATGATCATAACTGGGACTTCAGTTCGGAATTGTCCTCACTCTTTGCAGAGGCAGTTATTACAGCTCCTTTGCAGACGGCAGAAAATACTCTTCTTCAGTCAGACCAGCCAAACCTCCAGATGAGCACCAACATACTTAAAACAGGAGATGCAGAGGAAAAGGAACAGCGGCAGAAGGTTGAGCCCAAACTTCAGAGTCAGCAGTTGCTGTCACAGAACCAGGAGCTGGAGCTTCAAGCTCAAGTGCACAACATGAAGTCAACCCTGGAGCAGGAGAGAAGCAACCATCAACTCACCAAGGCAAAATTCAGGGAGGCACAAGTGCACATGAAGAAACAGAGCACAGCATTAGAAGCATTGGAGGCAGTTCAGAGGAGGTTTACTAGATTGATGCCTGGAATGAGTGGGTTGTCTTATGAGGGTAGGTTGGACAGACTGGGTTTGTTTCCACTGGAGTTTAAAAGAGTGAGAGGTGACTTGATTGAGGTTTATAAGATCCTGAATGGACTTAACAAGGTGGATGTGGAAAGTACGTTTCCTCATGTGGGTGAGTCCAGAACTAGGGGGCGCTGTTTTAAAATTAGGGGTTGCCCTTTTAGGACAGAGATGAGGAGAATTTTCTTCTGAGGGTTGTGCAACTTTGAAACTCTCTGCCTCAGAAGGCAGTGAAAGTGGGGTCACTGAATATTTTTGAGGTAGATAGATTCCTTTGAAGGGGATCAAAGGTTATCGGGGGTAGATGGGAATGTGGAAATCAAAACACAAACAAATCAGCCATGATCTTATTGAATGTTGGACCAGGCTTGAGGGACCAAATGGCCTACTTCTCCTATTTCAAATGTCCATAAGCCAGACTGCAGGTTGAGCTCAAGGATGAGGAACATATAAACATTAGGAGGTAAACCTTCTTCCAGGAAGAACATGCTGGACCCACCGAGAAAGAAAACCCAAGTCCATTCAATGAATGGAAGAGCAAACATTCCCTCCGGAGGGAGAGGGATAAATCCATGATATCTGACCAAGGAAGACAGATTGTCGACAAACAAAAATAGAACACTAAGGAGCACAAGAAGCAAACCAGATGTTGACACCCAAATAACTGAAACACCAAATACTACACATTTAACTCCAGACCAATAAAATCAGCAGAAAGCAGTTGAGACTACTGCTCCTCCAAACTTGAAAAGAATGAGATCTGGAAGCGTCATATTGTCTCCAGAATGTCTGAATCTGTAAAGCCAGAGACTTGGGGGGACAAGAGGTAGCATGTAAATATTATTGTAAATACATTTCGGTAAAGAATTGGAGGGAAGTGTAGTATTAGGGTGTTCTGGACTGTCAGGGTTAATGTGAGACTGGGGAAACAGTACCACCCACTTTACTTTTTTACTTTTTATTTTTTATTCATTCATGGGATGTGGGTGTCACTGGCTAGGCCAGCATTTATTGCCCATCCCTAATTGCTCTTGTTCAGAAGGCATTTAAGAGTCAACCACATTGCTGTGGGTCTGGAGTTACATGTAGGCCAGACCAGGTAAGGGATGGCAGATTTCCTTCCCTAAAGGACATTACTGAACCAGATGGGTTTTTACAACAATCGACAATGGTTTCATGGTCATAATTATACTTTTAATTCCAGATTTTTTTTGAATTTAAATTCCACCATTTGCCGTGGCAGGATTCGATCCCCAGTCCCCAGAGCACTACCCTGGGTCACTGGATTACTAGCCCAGCAACAATGATATAGAGAGTCACATGGGTGCAGTAGAGTGTAGGAGTGGGTCCAGTAGAAGTCAGCATGAAGATAGCACCTAAGCAGGACTGTATCTTGTATATTTGTATGTAGTTATGTGTTTTTAATAAACATTTATTGTTCGACCATACAAGCCTCTAGAGTGCTTCATGAGACAACATACAACCTTACAACAATATCTTATCACTGTACACAACAAGGCACTTACTGAAGTTTAGCCAATCAGGACACTGGTGTTTACAGATAGATGAAGGGCAGAATTTTCCTTGCCCATTGGCGGACGGCATGCTCAGCAGCATGAGAGTAAAATATGGCAACATGGCCAGAAATCAGTCTCACGACATCGTGAAACCAGTTTGCAATCGTCTGCTCAGCCTATCGATGGCGGGCCGCGTTTCCTGCTATCAGACATCGGGAACGTCAATGTAATATATCTGTATATCGTTATAAGGCCAGCCCGCCGGACTCATCCCTCCCCCCGCTGGATTGTCCACCCATGTGTTTCACAACAGCGTATATAGGTCGTGTACTTGGCAGGCTAAACTTTGAGGGGAACTCTGAGGTGAATGCACAGTAACATTGCACAGCACTCACAAGGGTTGCTTGTTGGATTTCAAGGTTGACATGTGTTGTGGGGAGGGGCAAGGGCTGCCCTGCAGTTGAGGCGCATTGGGGGAGGGAGGACAAGGGCTGCCCTGCAGTTGAAGGTAGTGCACAAGCACATGCGGGATTGGGGGGGAGGGAAGCAGCCACACATTAGAGAAACCTTGTATAAAGTGACCATTCCCCTGCAGCTGAGACAGTTCAGACGCAGCCACATTGATCTGATTGGAGTCAGGTCTCCAGCTTATCTGCCCACCAAATGCTCCAGCGCTTTTAACCCTTGGGCACAGACTTCAAACTAATGAGTGTTTTAGTGGACTGCAGAACAGTTGGAAGGCTGGGCACATTGTGCAATCTCCTTGTTAAAGCTGGCCGTGAAGTAGTCACTGGTGGAGGTACTCACAGCCCCTTGCAATGTCATCATCCCAGTTTGGACCAGTCTCCCCCATGGTTCAAGCTAACAGTGCAGCCTTGCAGTGTGGGTTAGGAGAATGCCTGCACCTGAGCTGAGAGCACAGCATGCAGTCCAATGGGCAAAGCTGCCGCCAATCAGTCAGGTGGAGTGGGGCAGAGGAAGGTGGGGTTTTGGGCAGCCATGCAGCGCACTAATCTCTGGCCATCCAAGTTGTGGCCAGCAATGTCCGGGGTGCATTAAGGAGCCTTCAGACTTAACCAAGAGAGGTTCTTAGAATACCCAAGCTAACCCATGCGTCTCTCTCTTTCATCCTGCAGGAGGAGTACATCAGGAGCATGGAGCCTGGTGACCTAGCTGTATGTTTCATGCCGTACAGAGACTGAAGATGACGGAGGAGAGACGGAGAAGATGACAGAGGTGCCTGGCTGTGCAGAGGGAGGAGCAGCACATTCAGGAAGAAGGGGCACCTGGGGCTCCCGAAAATGCCATCGAAGAGCCACAGTGAGCCGTCACTGGTCAGCGCCTAGCGACACTCAGGGTCTATAGACGCCTCCTTTCATTCCTTCAGATGATCGAGAACCAGTGTCGCCGAAGACTATGCATGTCAAGGGAACTGGTTGGTCACATCTGTTAGCTACTGCAGGATTTGGCGCCACGAGGACATGGAGAGTATCAGCTGCCAGTGGCCGTGAAAGTGATTGCGGTGCTCAATTTCTCTGCCAGTGGCTCCTTTCAGGGCTCCACAGGTGACCTCTGTGGGATCTCACAAGCCTCCACCCACAAATGCATCCATGAAGTCATGGATGCAATCTTCGTGAAGATACACAACTTTGTGCATTTTGTCCAGGACCAGGACGGCCAGGATGCAAGAGTGATTGGATTTGCCTAGATCTCAAGTTTCCTACAGGTGCAGGGTGTGATCAACTGCACTCACGTGGTGCTCAGATCTCCATGGCAACAAGCAGTCAACTACGTCAACCATAAGGGGTTCCATTTGCTGAATGTGCGGCTGGTGTGTGACCACCACAAACGCATCCTGCAGGTCTGTGCACGGTTCCCAGGAAGTGTGGACAACTTCTACATTCTCAATCGGTCACAGATCCCGGACATCTTCCAGGATCCACAGAGGCTGCAGAGTTGCCTCCTCAGGGACAAGGGATGCCCACAAAGAACGTGGCTGATGACAACCACGCGGCGGCCTCAGACTGCAGCAAAGCGAAGGTAAAATGAGGCTCATGCTGCAACTCACAACTTGGTGGAGCAGACCATCGGGATGCTGAAAATGAGGTTCCAGTGCCTGGACTGGTCTGGTGGAGCCCTGCAATATGGTCCACAGAGGATGTCATGCATCATCATCGCCTGCTGCGCCCTTTACAACCTGGCGCTGCAACGGGGAGCTGGCTGAGGAGGAGCTGGGTGTGTCTTCCGATGAGGATGTCAATGGTGATAAGGGTGAGAAGGTCCTCGAAGGTGAGATGCTGGCAATGAGGCCCTTGCACTGGCCAGACAAGGCAAGTGCGCTCAGGAGGCCCTCATAGCTGCTAGATTTGTGGAGGATGATGACGACATGCAGTGAGGACAGTCCATAGATCTTCACATAGCCTCTGGGAATGTCTGACTCCTGTCTGGCCGAGGGCAGCTCGCTTGTGCTCCGTGGTCAAGGTTATATCATAGAGACGCAGCCATGAAACTTTAAAAACACCTGAGCCTTTGTCTGCCTTCAGCACCTGTCCCCTTCAGGAGCACAACGTCACTTGTCACAGATGCTGAAGAGATGGGGGCCAGCCCCACCTTAAAGGTGCTGAGAGCACACAGAGAGAATGATGGAACTCTGTGACGCCTGTCCACGACATTCTGGCAGCAATGACAAGCACTGTCGAGGTGGAGGCATCAGTAATGTGTCCAGGGAGTGTGAGGCCGGACCATCACTTTGGTCTGAAGGCTGCACAAAGCACAGGGAAGAGGCCCTGGACTGAGGCACCTGCCTTTATCTTGTGTAAAAAGGCTTCATACCTGAGCGACACAAACACTGTTCATCAGAACAAGGAGCCATAGGCAGGGAGACATTGCTGAGAGTTTATTCACAATAGTGAACATTATGTACAAGTGACTAACACCCAAGCCCAGGCTGTGCAACTCATTCTTCTTAACTTTCCTAACCCTGCTGCCACATCTTGGTGCTCTCCAGACATCCACAGCGGAGGTGGAGGCAGCCTGCTGACAGCATCCTTGGCGGGCATCCTCTGGAGGGTTGAGACCTGGAGGGCCCTGGCCTGCTTTCGGGGTCCTGCTGTGTGGCAGTAGCACCCTCCTCGAGCTATGGAGCTGGAGCTGCTGAGGTCACAGGAAGAGGGGATTCGGATGGGCTGGACACTCCCAGAGCCACCTGGGTGGACGGGCCCGGAGTGTGCACCTGCTAATCCTCCTCCCTATGGGTGCCCGAGGGCCCCTGGCTGACCCCATGAGGAGATGGGGAAGCTGGAGTGAGATTGAGCTGCCTCACACTCCTCTCAAGTACACACTGTTGGAGGCCAACCATGATGTCAGTGATGGAGTTGAGCCCACGCAGCAGTGCAGGAGCAACGTCCTGGATCAAGGTCTCCATGGAGGCCACCATCTTACCAGTGTTGACCTCAGTGCGTTGGCATGCCGGGACTATCACCTCAGCCTGAAGACGGATGGACTCCTCAATCGGCCTTGCAATCTGAGGAGTGCAGTAGACATATCTTCCTAATGTTCCCAAGCTTGCCTTTGCAGCTGCAGAAACTGAGGTATGACCGAATCTAGAGGCTCATCATCTGACTCAGACTCAGCAAATTTCTGGCCTCCAGCAGTCCTCTGAGTGCCAGAAACCTAGGAAATCCCTGCCGCCGCCTGCTGTGGATCAGACAATGTGATGCACTCACCAGATTGTGATCCCAAGTCTATTCTAAAGCTAGGTCCCACCGACGTGTGTGTCTCTGCGCTGGTGGAGGGTGTGGATGAGTGCTGTGATGGGACTTCAAGGAGGGTGCCTCCAGATTCCTCTTCAAAGATTTCTTCAGGGCTTAGTTGGAGTCCCTGGGCCGTGCACTCCATCGGCTGTTTGGCAGATGTGCCTGCGAAAGCAAGGAGAGATAATTAACGCATGGCAGTGGCCTGTGAAACAGGGCACATCACTCACAGCATGGTTGTCTGATGGATGTTGTATTGCTGGATCCTCACTTGATGGAGCACTGTCGACCTCACCATCAGCACAGGATCGGTCCCGGTCATCACCGGCCAGCTGGATGGCTCTGTTTTCAAAATCCGAGAGGACCTTGATTTCAGCCATTTCTCCACCAGTCTGCAATCTCTCCCTCTAGTTGCATGCCAGCTTGTCCTGCATGAATACAGATGGGGAGAGTGTAAGCAGGATGCCTGCCAGGCCAGATGATAAGTATACCTGGCATGTGTGGGTGATGAGTTGTTCCATGGACGGGATGAGGACAGTGAATCTGTGTGTAAGAGTGAATGGTGATGTCCCTTGAGCTGGCAGTGAGTGAGATCCCTGTGGATGTGTGATGGGATTGTGAGTGAGTGAGTTGAGAGTGATGAGAAGGGTGACTTACCCTGGGGGAATGGAGGAGATCATTCATCCTCTTGCGGCATTGGGTGGCTTTCCTCTTTTGGCACTGAAAAGTGCTGCCACCCCCTCCCAAACCAGATGGGTGATATCGCTGCCCATTGTGTGGTCAGCACGGGTGTACATGACATCATGGCAGGCCTCCACGGCATCCAAAAGGCATTCAAGGGACATGTCATTAAACTGGCGAGCTGTAGTCTTCTTGCCTTTCGGGGCCACGTCTTCTGTGCAGCAGTCGTGGACTGGAAGCACTGAGAGTTTGCACTTTTAAATATGGCACCCAGCCTGATGAAGCAGCAAGGTGATGGTGTGGCGAGCGAATAAGAGCCTGCCCGCCATGGAAGCAGCATGTTTTCTGGGAATGCATTATTAATGCTGCAGGTTTAGGACGATATAGCGTGAGAAGCCCCCATTTCAACCGGTGGGTAAAACGTTTTCCTCGTCCACGACTGCACTTAGTGCAAATCTGGGATGATTCCACTCAAAGAGTTTCTGTTTTGGGTGCCATTGATAATCTGGGTGCAAATTGTGCTGGTTTTGCAAAGTGAGTATTTTGCTCAAGTTTCTGTTCAAACTTATTTGGATTTTGATGAATGCAAAATCTGCCCGGAAGCAACACAGGTAATATTTTGGAACATAGTATTTGTTTTAAATTTGCACTAAAAATATTCCTTGGTATGTTTTAATTATGATAAGCTGATGCAGTTTTATGAAGAGTTTATCACAAAAATATGCATTTTTAATCAGAAGTTCCAGTTTATCACCTTAAAACTGATTTTAAATAACTGAAAGTTACTTTAGAAAAATCTATACAGGAAAAAATTAGCAGTTATATTGATGTACAGTAGTCCGTTCCTTAGTACATTAAAGTGATATATTTAAAAGCTTTAAAAAGATGTCTGTTAGTGCCCTTGTGCCTAAAAGTAAACAACATAACTTCAAAGACCTTCAAATAGACGCAGTTAGTGGAAACTTAACTGCCATGGTTATTAATTTGATCTGGGGGCACGGCCAGTGTTGAGGGTGGAGCCAGCTTCTGATGCACTTTTTAACAAGTGAAAAAGATCGTTGAAACTTGATTTGCACTGAAAGTAGTTTGTGCTTGAAATTTCTCAAACTTTTTTGCATCAATGCCCAATTATGGGCAAATTATGCTGGAAACACCCAGAGCAGTCTAGAAGCAACTCCAGGTCATAATGTTGGAAATGGCATTGTTGGGAAGTTGGAAGAACATAATCTTTGCTTATCAACTAGTGGATAATTACTTGATTTTGAAATGATTTCATTTTCTCTATATTTGTGAATCCAGCAGGAGCGGGTTGGGTTTTTTCAATGACTCTTCATTGCTCTTGAGAAATGCTACTGTTTGGTTAAATGGACACAATTATTTCTGAAACAGGTGAAGGTGTTGCTGTTTTGGTCTTCATAGTTTATGTAAAGGAGGCTGCAGCGTTGTTATTAAGCGCATCTTTTGAAGTTGTAATTTATTTTCTTTGCTGCCTAGTACTTGCATCCTGAAGAATCATGTTGCAAAACTCAGCAAAGGTCTGACTTGGTTTTCAGAGTACATTTAGTATGTAACTACTGTACTGAGATCAGCAGATGCAGTCTGAGTTCCAGTTAGGTAGAACCCTGTTACATTGCTTGGCTTCTGCCTGACAAGAAGTTTTACTGCCTGCTTATAGTTCTACGCATGTCTGGGTGCATAAATGGACACTCTTTACTTAGAATAGTTAGAAGGGATGGGAGAATGCTGTCTGTCTAAACAGTGAAAGCCATGTAAGGTAGGTTTATAATGTTCAATGACCAGCTTGAACACTTTGTATCCTGGTTCCCCATGTAATGTCAAACCAATATGAGATCACCTCTTTCCATGACTCTTGCTCCGCTTCCCTTCAGTCGGTTTGAGACGTGACACCTAATTCACCTTCCATGTTTCATGCTGGTGCAAGGCCATTTAAACTTCACACAGATGCCAAAGTTATGAAGAGTAGCTACACCAGAAGAAACATTGTATTACTGATGAGTTATTTGAAGAAATAATGTACATTGAAATTGGTAGTAACCTGCAGCATTATTGTGAACCAGATGCTAAGTTTAGGAGCAGAGAATGAGTGATTATATTATTTGCAGAACTGTACCAGTTTACTGTAATAGCAACTGAACCTCAGTGCATCGCCCGCATTTAATATAATTGACTGAACAATGATACAGGTCTCAGAGTGAACTGGCATTCCATTAGTTTGTTCCTCCTTTAGAAAGCCCGCAATTAAAACCCTAAATTGTTCACTAATCCTTAGTGGATAATTACAATTATTTGAAACGACAAATAGAACAGAATATCATTATAGCTCATTGTCACCAGTTTTCAAAGGCACATGAATTTTCCACAGCCTTAGTTTTATTTAAATCACTTTCTTTGAAAAAGAACTAAACACAATCTGAATCATGTTGTAATGTTGCACTTTAATTCCTCTTGTTACTATCTATACATTAACAGTCGCATCTGTCCTTTTATCCTGGATTTACTTGCCTATTTAGATGATCAGTTTGTTTTCCTTTAACAATTCCTATTGACACAATTGTTCTTGCACCTTATAAAATTCTATATGCTGCGCCCCTGAATAATTCAGCAAGTTAATGCATTACATGGCCTGGTACTGGTCCTTGAAAAGCCCCAATTTTGATCACTGGTGTGTGCTTGATAAACTTATCCCAGCTAGGTTAGCATTTGGGTGCTACAATTAGCCTCTCTATCTCTCTAAGGGACAGTCTGCGCGAGCCTTGCATATACATCGGTTGAGGATCAACTTGACTGAGGCATCAGTTTTGTTAGTGATTACTGATGTGTTTTGGACAACAAACTTAACCATTTCCATGAATTAAAAGATAGCAGCTAACATCTCAGAAGGAGTCAGTGCCTTCAAGTCAAGAAGGAAGAAAATTGGGGGGGGAAAAAATTAATCCCTTAAGGTAATCAACCAAAGACTCCAGGAATTCAACCTTAATTTCCATCGACATTTCAATCTTGTTTGCCTCTTTTTGACAAATACCTCTCCGTGGTCCTACCAGGACTGGAGCTATTTATTCCATGGAGCATTTGATCATCTATCTCAACATTTATTCCTGGTATCTTCTTAAGCAAATGTTCATCCAACAACGTTTTTTTTTTAGAAAGAGGTTCTGATATTAATTGTTTTTGATCAGAATCAATACCGTATATATTTGTGTGTTTGTGTTTGTTGAGGAGGAATCGTTTAACCTTTAAATTGAGGTTTGTCAAATTTGGTGCTGTGTTGAATGTAAATAATCTGCCTATGTGGGTATTATATTTTCCCCAGCATTTTAAAGAGGAGGATAAGGAACAGCCAATCTTTGCCTCCCTACTCAACCACCACACTTCCCCCCACCCTCACCCCCAGCCCCATAATAATGTCAGCCTTTCATCATAAGTCGAATGATTATCCTCTGCATTTTTCTCTGAATCCCTTGAAAGCAAGAATGTAAGTTTGAACTCCGGGTTCAAGATTCTAGATGACAGTTAAGTGTGGCCTCAGCACTGAATGTAGGGTTGACATGGTTTAATCCAGATTATCACTGAGGTTTATTCCAGTATTTGATCAGCACTGTTAGAGATAACCTCACATTAAGTGGCTACTTACAGTAAGTAGTCAATAACTGAATCCAAATCTCTAACCTTTTTACATTTTTGTCTCCATTAGTTTTGCATACATTCCATCTTTTCCCCTATCTCGCTTTTACCACATGAAATTGCAGCTGCCTCTCTACAGCGCATCCATGTATTTTTTCCAGAATCATTTTTAATTAGATTGATTTCTTCTGCAGCAGTTGCCATGCCACACAGATTGGGGTCAGCGAAATGTGATGTCAGCACTAGACTGCCCTATCGTTTATACATTGTGTAGCAACAGGGGATCTAGAACAGAACCTTGTGAGATTCCACCAATCTTGGCACCACCCATTCATCATTACTGACTACTTTCAGCTGCCAAACCAATATTTCATTCCAACTGGATCATTTGTCATGAATTGCTTCTATTTTTAACTTCTTCCAAAATTTCACATGCAGGACTTCTAATCTCTGTAGAATATCCAAGTTAAATCAGTATTCACTAAGAATTCCTAAAGGTTAACAAGGTATGACTTAAAACCAAGCTGACAATTTCCATGGTGTTTGAATGGAGTCCTATGAAATGTACTGGCATTCAGATAACTGATTCTTATTGCTCTTATCTCATTGATTTTTTTTTTGAGTTTTGGGGTTATACAAGTTATTCTTTAGGCTTCAAGGAACTGAACACCTAAAGCTATTGGTCCAGCAATTGTTGAAATGTTACATTTCGCAGTGAGCAATGTGAATTGGGTTTTTTTCCTTTTCTTTCGGATTCCACTATATTTGAACCTCAAATTGCTGGATGTGTGAGTTGATAATGGTGCAGCTATATCAATGCACCTGGGGGCTCAGGAACATTGGTCTACCTCTTTAACACAATGAAATTTAAGGATAGAGAAAGAAACAGAGCTAACAACAGGTAAGGAACTGGGATGAATTAGTGTCAAACTAGATACAGACACACGAAGAAAGAGAGGGAAGGAAAGAGGGTAGATTAAGAGAGAGAAAAGAAGAGATAGAAAGGAAAAATAAGAACAGTTTTCAGAAGAACTGGCAGAAGAGTAGGACATTGTAACTCACTTGTGTTTGGGAATTATTGTATTGACCCTTCAGAAGTTGATAAGTGAATAACAGTATAGGTCTGCGAAATGTACAAACATTCTCACTCATATCCTATATCCCAAAATTCTTATCTGTAAGAAATCTAGTTTGTATTTCTGGGTGTCAGAACAGCTTTGCATCCTGAAAGCTATTGCCTCCTGACACTAACAGGAGTGTGGATCACAAAACTCACACAAAAGTACTGCCAAGGCGGATAGATAAAAAAGCTTTTTAAAAAATCGCATGGAGCAATTCACTACCTGCCTGAGTGAAGCTCCACGGCTTCATTTGTTCCCTTTCTGGGCTCTCTGAGGATGGGTTTCTTTATCAGGACCATAAATCGTGACATTAGGAGGCTCCTTATGACATGAATTATCAGTTCTAAATGGTATTTGCTTCTTGACCACATATTAAAGTCTTTTTTTTAAGAACTAATAATGCTCGGTACTGTTAATTTGCCATTATTTTTTCAGCAATTTCTGGGTAACTAATGAAGTCAAACATGTTTCCTCAGTTCAAAAACAGAATTACCTGGAAAAACTCAGCAGGTCTGGCAGCATCGGTGGAGAAGAAAACAGTTGACGTTTCGAGTCCTCACGACCCTTCGGCAGAACTGAAGTATAGTTAGGAGAGAGGTGAAATATAAGCTGGTCTAAGGTGGGGGGCGGGGGGAGAGAGAAGTTGAGGGTGGGGTGGTTGTAGGGATAAGCAAGCAGTGATAGGAGCAGATAATCAAAAGATGTCACAGACAAAAGGATCAAAGAGGCGTTGAAGGTGGTGATATTATCTAAGAAAAGTGCTAATTAAGAATGGAAGGCAGGACACTCAAGGTACAGCTCTAGTGGGGGTGGGGTGGACAGACTAGCAAAGTATTAGTTGTAGATTTAAAAATAATGGAAAAAGGTGGGAAAAGAGGAATCTATATAAATTATTGAAAAAAAAAGGGGAAGGGGAAGAAACGGAAAGGGGGTGGTGATGGGGGGAGGGGGAGTTTAAGATCTAAAGTTGTTGAATTCAATATTCAGCCCGGAAGGCTGTAAAGTGCCTAGTCGGAAGATGAGGTGCTGTTCCTCCAGCTTTTTGTTTTTATCTCTATGTTTCCTCAGTTATTTGTTTGAGAATTTAGGGTTGTTATGATGCTGAATTGTTACACATGACAGCAGTGACAAAACAGCAAGACAAAATGTCATATATCATTGAGATCTTACTTCAATTTAGTACTTGTTCAACCTGCTGTCTCTCATTGTGGGTGATACATTGATATTAAAAGAAACCAGAAAGATGAATGGATGAAACCTGCAACTATAAAGCAACTAATAAAATTAGAAATTGTTGGCATTAGAATTGGAAGAATTGAATGTCATAAGTTTGAATCACACAGACCATCGCGAATTTCAGCTTTCTTCCTTTTAAGCACACATGAAGCCATTTGGTCCCTGGAAGCTACAGCATAATTATTAGTGTAGCAATGAAGGTAGACTGAAAAACCATCAATCAAAAGTTTTGGTATGTATTTTACACTGAATCCTTGGCTGTATCTGACTATGGCTCTAATTTTCATTTCTCTTTGAAGTTCTTGGTGGGGCTACTTTGGAACATCCATGGCCGTCAGTAAATCAATTCACTAAAATTGCGCTGTAATCTCGATCAAAAGAAACAAAATGTCCTCTCCTGAATTGGCTTGCTGAAAAGAGACTGATTTCTTCTTTCTTGCAATCTGCCACCTCCTATGAAAGGAAAATAATAATAAAGTCTGAAAATGCAATGGGCATGTACAGAGTGATATTTCTAGTAATACATGTGCGAAAACTTTTGTTTACACTTCTTCTGCAAATGTGTTCCTCAAAGCAAAGGATGGGTAATGCTGGGAATTCAACTCAGACCCACAGTATTAGCATCAGCTTTCTCTGTTCAGGAATATTTCAGTGTGATGCAGAATATGATTTCCTATGCTCTTCTGTCTCTGCTCACTGTGCCTCAGTCCTTATCCCAGAACAGCATCCCTACCGCACTGATAGAGCTATTTTTCTCCAGCAGCCATCCTGTGGCCTCTGAATGAAAGAGCCTAAATTAATCCCAAATTTAAAGGTTGTCTTGTGTTCTGAGCCCATGGTCACTATGGCCACACTGCACTGCCTAAGCTCACTCTGTGTAGGATCCTTGCTGCAACCAGTGGAGCCTTTAACAACTGATCTAGACTTGGGTTTGGGTCTAAGGTTCAGAGGTATGGCTGAACACATGATACAAACCACAAGCACACCGCTGCTACCCCCCACCCCACTTACCCTCCCTCCACCCACCAAAGAAAAATATTTTAAGGACAAACTCTCCAAATTGTCCAGACTTCAAGGGCTTAATTTTGAGCCCCCGGCAGGTCTGGGACTGGCGATGGGTGAGCACCAACGGTTGGTTTCCCCACCTCAAGCCCCATCCCCGGACAATTTTCATGGAGGAGGGATGGGGTGGGGAATACCAAGGTGGTGGGTAGTCATTTACAGTAGGCCTCCCAGTTTCCAGAGGCAACAGGGGTCAGGTTCATTTCCTGGAAGAAGCCTCCCAGTGGTGGACGGTGGGGGCGGTGGCGGGGATGGTGGTTGATGATGAAGACAGCACTCTAGGCAGGCTCAAATGCCCTCCCTGCCTGTCTGAGAGCAGCAACAACCACAGGCCGGACTGTAGATGGGTTTTCCACCACCCTCCACCCCCCTCGAGCACACAGTCATGGCCTGCTTTTTTTAAATTTATACTTTCACAGGATGTGTGCATCGCTGGCTAGGCCAGGGTTTGTTGCCCAACCCTGATTGCCCTTGAGAAGATAGTGGCGAGCCATCTTCTTGAACGGCTGCAGTCATCTGGTTGCCAAAGCCATTTTTCATTTAATTATTGAAAACATTGCAGAGAGGACACCTTAATTTCTCCCTCATTCACCTTCCATTGCATCATGCTGCTGCTTTCAAACTGGAATGTCTCTAATCGTCCCTAATCGAATCTGATCTAATCGCCCCTCCAGCTTCAAAAGCCTGCCCGCCACCCTTAATTGGATGGCAAGCATGCCCTAGTGACTGTTCCCCACACAGAGCAGGCTTCTGACCCCCATTCGATCCTAACGGCGAGGATCAGAAGCCTGCAGGGAAAAATCCTACCCCAAAGGTTGATAAATTTAACTGAGTTCACATCAGTCTGGGATATGTTCCGATGCTCATTTGTGGTGATAATCGCCCTTTTGACTGTGTGTGATGGATGTTTGCCACTGTGATAACTGAGGGTATAGCCCCTCCTGCTGTCTATCAAGGTCACATGATGTTCCATTAAGGCTCCAGTCAGTGAGCCCAAAGCACGGGTAATCCGGGAACTTCCTGATGAGAGTCCTGAGCGAGCATGTAGCACCTGAAAAGCTCTTTGTAATAAAGTTTAGCTGGTTCTTGTTGAAACCTGGCCACACCATCAAGTCATTCCATTTGGCAATAAGGGCAAAATTAGCTCTTACTCTGCACCTCACCCGGTTACTGTAAGTACGTCAAATTTTAAGAAAAATGAACTACTCATCAGTCACGCCACTCCGGCAGAATTGATCCATAAGGCATGACTATGGAAGACTGGAGCCAGTATGTAGAGCGCCTCAGATTTTATTTCATAGTAAATAAAATTACCACAGAAAAGCAGAAAGCCACCCTCTCGAGTGTGTGTGGCAGACAAACATACAACCTCATTCACAATGTCTGACGGCCCCAAGAACACCCAATTCTAAGTCCTATAAGGAATGAGTGGACCTCGTGAAAACGCATTACCAGCCAAAGCCATCCATAACAATACAGCGTTTTAAATTTAATTCCAGAGTTAGGGCGCCAGGAGAGTCCATTGCAACCTACGTAGCAAACCTTAAGCAGTTAACAGAACACTGTGACTTCGGGGACACATTAAATAAGATGCTGCAGGACCGATCAGTTTGTGGAGTTCAGGACAATGCCATTCAGCACCGTTTACCCGCCGAGGTCGACATCGACTTTAAGCACACCCGAGAAATCTCCCTCACCAGGGAAAGTGCTGCGAGAGACTCGCAGTCTTTGCAACACCTAAAACATGGCGTCGTTCTTCTTGTGGGACAGGAACCTACTGCTGAGTGTGGCACAAAAACCAGATCCACAGTGAGATGCAATGTCTGCTGGTAGAAACATGATAAGGCCTAGTAGAAATGCTCCAGCAGTGACTTCAAGATAATGTTGTTATAGATGTGGAGGTGACACGGAGTGGACACCTGTAAAATCAAGGGGGAAGAATGTCATTACTGCCATAAGAAAGGTCACATGGTAAGGCAGTGTTGAGTAAAGCTGAAGTAGCCACAAAACAGCAACCCTACAGGATCAAATTAAAGAATACAGCAGTGACTGAAGCTGCCGATACCAGCGTTTATTCCCTGTATCACATAACAGCTGTAAAAACCGAACCTATCACTGTGACAATCCAAGTAAATGAGAAGCCACTAATAATGGAGGTGGATACCAGTGCTTCGCCTATGGTGGTGGGAGAGCACACTTTCAAATACCTTAATGAAGGTAGACAGCCAATAAACCTGGAGTGAACAACTGCTAAATTAAAGACATACATGGGAGAATCTATTCTGGGAAAGGGCTTCGCCAAAGTACCCGTTTCTTACAAGCAACAGACAGCCCAGCTGCCTGTAATAATAGTGAAAGGAGAAGGACCCAGTCTTTTAGGCTGAGACTAGTTACAGAAAATCAAGCTCGACTGGTCTGAGATATTTCACCTAAAATCTGATGGAGTTCCAGAACTTCCAAGAAAATACAACATGGCTTTTTTGGGATGAACTAGGGGAGTTAAAAGGCATGCAGGCCAAGATACATCTGGAGCCACAGGTGACATCTCTCTTTTTGAAGGCAAGGCCTGTGCCTTATACAGCGAAGGACAAGGAGCTGTGCTGGTTAGAAAGGCTGGACATTATCCGACCTGTTCAATTCTCAGAACAGGCTGTGCCCATAGTTCCAGTGGTTAAGCCCGACCGCACCATATGTATCTGTGGAGACTATAAATTGCCTGTAAATAAGGCAGCCAAACTGAACAAATACCCTATCCTAAGGATAGATGACTTATATGCCAAACTGGCCGGAGGCAAGTCCTATACAAAATTGGATATGAGCTACACTTACCAGCAACTAGAACCCGATAGCATATCAAGTGAGTATGTAACCATTAACACTCACACAAGGGTCTCTATCAGTACATCCATCTACCCTTCGGTGTCTCGTCGGCGTGCGAAATCTTCCAGAGAACAATGAGGAGCCTTTTGCAAGGGTTCCCATGAGCAATTGCATATCTAGATGATGTCCTGATCAAGGGGTTAACTGAGACCGGACACTTGACCTACCTGCAGGAGGTGCTAAGGAGGTTCATGGAAGCCGGTGTATGGTTAAAGAAAAAAAAATGCGCATTTCAGGCACCAGAAGTGACTTATCTAGGCCACAGGGTGGACACCATGGGACTACCCGGTAAAAGACAAAGCTCAGGCAATAAAAGATGAGCCATCACCATCCAGTGTAACAGAACTCAAGTCCTTCCTGGGCATGATCAACTACTATAGCTGTTTCTTACCAAACCTATCAACTGTGTTGGCACTGTTACGCTCATTACTAAAAAAGAACCACCATTGGCTTTGGGGGCCACAACAGGAAGAAGCCTTCATGAAAGCAATGGAATTGTTGTATTTGTCGTGTCTATTGGTACACTACAGCCAGTCAAAAGAACTGGTATTAACATATGATGCCTCTCCCTATGGGGTGGGAGCTGTGTTATCCTATAAAATGGAAAATGGGTCTGAAAGGCTCGTTTGCTATATCTCGAGAACCCTCTCCATATCTGAGAAGGGCTAGTCCCAGCTGGAAAAGCAAGATTTATCAGCGGTATTCGGGATAAAGAAATTCCACCAGCACCTGCATGGTTGCCATTTCACAATTGTGTCAGACCATAAACCATTAATGGGTTTATTCAGTGAAGACAAGGCCATTCCGCCAACAGCATCAGCAAGAATACAACAATGGGCCCTGACATTATCTGCATACAAGTATACTTTTATTTACTGTCCTGGCCTACACATTGCAAATGTACGTGCATTCAGTCATCTCCCATTGCCAGACAGTATTGTGCATACCAAAAACAAAAATACCTGGAAAAACTCAGCAGGTCTGGCAGCATCTGTGGAGAGGAGCACAGTTAACGTTTCGAGTCCGCATGATTCTTCAACAGAACTAAGGAAAAATAGAAAAGGGGTGAAATATAAGCTGGTTTAGGGGGTGGGGGGGGGGAGTTGGGACAAGAAGAGCTGGATAGAGGGCCAGTGATAGGTGGAGATAACCAAACGATGTCACAGACAAAAGGACAAAGAGGTGTTGAAGGTGGTGATATTATCTAAGGAATGTGCTAATTAAGGGTAGAAAGCAGGATGAGCAAGGTACAGATAGCCCTAGTGGGGGTGGGGTGGGGTGAAGGAATCGAAAAAGGCTAAAAGGTAGAGATAAAACAATGGATGGAAATACATTTAAAAATAATGGAAATAGGTGGGAAAAGAAAAATCTATATAAATTATTGGAAAAAACAAAAAGGAGGGGGAAAATTGGAAAGGGGGTGGGGATGGAGGAGAGAGTTCATGATCTTGCTCGTCCTGCTTTTGAAAGCAGGACGAGCAAGATCATGAACTCTCTCCTCCATCCCCACCCCCTTTCCAATTTTCCCCCTCCTTTTTGTTTTTTCCAATAATTTATATAGATTTTTCTTTTCCCACCTATTTCCATTATTTTTAAATGTATTTCCATCCATTGTTTTATCTCTACCTTTTAGCCTTTTTCGATTCCTTCACCCCACCCCACCCCCACTAGGGCTATCTGTACCTTGCTCATCCTGCTTTCTACCCTTAATTAGCACATTCCTTAGATAATATCACCACCTTCAACACCTCTTTGTCCTTTTGTCTGTGACATCGTTTGGTTATCTCCACCTATCACTGGCCCTCTATCCAGCTCTTCTTGTCCCAACCCTCCCCATCCCTTTTCTATTTTTCCTTAGTTCTGTTGAAGAGTCATGCAGACTTGAAACGTTAACTGTGCTCCTCTCCACAGATGCTGCCAGACCTGCTGAGTTTTTCCAGGTATTTTTGTTTTTGTTTTGGATTTCCAGCATCCGCAGTTTTTTGCTTTTATACTATAGTGTTGTGCATACTCCCATTCCACAGGAATTAGTGCTATTATTGAATTTCTTAGATTCTTTGCCTCTGTGTGTAAAACAAATTAGAAATTAGGCGAGCAGAGATCCAACATTATCAGAAGTCAGAGACTTTGTCTTGAAAGGATGGCCAAACTCGCCTGTATCTGAAGAATTGAGACCATTCCATGTCAGACAAAGAGAATTGAGCTGCCAAGGTGGGATTTTGTTGTGGGGGTCAAGAGTGGTGGTCCCACCACAAGGCAAAGAGCCGGTCTTCAGAGAATTCCATAGTGCCCATCCGAGCATATCAAAAATGAAAATGCTTGCACTAAGATATTTATGGTGGCCAGGCATTGATAGAGATATGGAAAAATTGGCCAGGCACTGTCTCCAGTGTCAGCAATAACAGAAGTTGCCTGTTTCAACTCCCCTACATCCGTGGGAATGGCCTGGTGGACCCTGGTTTCGATTACATATTGATTAGGACCATTCTTGGGTATCATGTTCTTGTTAATTGTAGATTCACATTCCAAATGGATCTCGTCGGGACCTGGAAAAATTTATTAATTTTGCTTCCAATCTCCACCCCTCCATCATCTTCACATGGTCCATCTCTGACACTTCTCTTCCCTTCCTTGACCTCTCTGTCTCAATTTCTGATGATAGTCTGTCCACCAATATCCATTACAAGCCTACCGACTCCCACAGCTACCTCGACTACAGCTCCTCACACCCCGCTTCTTGTAAAGACTCCATCCCATTCTCTCAGTTCCTTCGCCTCCGTCGCATCTGTTCTGATGACGCTACCTTCAAAAACAGCTCCTCTGACATGTCCTCCTTCTTCCTTAACCGAGGTTTTCCATCCACGGTCGTTGACAGGGCCCTCAACCGTGTCCGGCCCATATCCCGCGCATCCTCCCTCACGCCTTCTCCTCCTTCCCAGAAACATGATAGGGTCCCCCTTGTCCTCACTTATCACCCCACCAGCCTCCGCATTCAAAGGATCATCCTCCGCCATTTCCGCCAACTCCAGCATGATGCCACCACCAAACACATCTTCCCTTCACCCCCCCTGACGGCATTCCGTAGGGATCGTTCCCTCCGGGACACCCTGGTCCACTCCTCCATCACCCCCTACTCCTCAACCCCCACTTATGGCACCTCCCCATGCCCACACAGAAGATGCAACACCTGCCCCTTCACTTCCTCTCTCCTCACCGTCCAAGGGCCCAAACACTCCTTTCAAGTGAAGCAGCATTTCACTTGCATTTCCCCTAACTTAGTCTACTGCATTCGTTGCTCCCAATGCGGTCTCCTCTACATTGGAGAGACCAAATGCAAACTGGGCGACCGTTTTGCGGAACACCTGCGGTCTGTCCGCAAGAAAGACCCAAACCTCCCTGTCGCTTGCCATTTTAACACTCCACCCTGTTCTCTTGCCCACATGTCTGTTCTTGGCTTGCTGCATTGTTCCAGTGAAGCCCAACGCAAACTGGAGGAACAGCACCTCATCTTCCGACTAGGCACTTTACAGCCTTCCGGACTGAATATTGAATTCAACAACTTTAGATCTTAAACTCCCCCTCCCCCCATCCCCACCCCGTTTCTTCCCCCTCCCCCGCTTTTTTTTTCAATAATTTATATAGATTCTTCTTTCCCCACCTATTTCCATTATTTTTAAATCTAAAACTAAATCCTTGTTAGCCTTTCCACCCCACCCCCACTAGAGCTGTACTTTGAATATCCTGTCCTCCATTCTTAATTAGCACTTTTCTCAGACAAAACACCTCTTTGACCCTTTTGTCTGTGACATCTTTTGATTATCTGCTCATCTCCACAATCACCACACCCTCAATGTCTCTCTCTCCCCCCACCACCCCCCACCCCCCCCACCTTAAACCAATTTATATTTCTCCCTTCTTCTAACTATGCTTCAGTTCTGCCGAAGGGCCATGAAGGCTCGAAACGTTAACTGATTTCTTCTCCGCCGATGCTGCCAGACCTGCTGAGTTTTTCCAGGTAATTCTGTTTTTGTATATGTATATGTTGTTGGATATTCAAATGTTTCCTTGTTACTAGAAATTGTAAAAAAAAACTAAAGGGGGAGGAAATGAGGTGACTGAGGGTATAGACCCTCCTGCTGTCTATCAGGGATCATGTGATGCTCCATTAAGGCTCCCACCAGTAAACCCCTAATCGTGGGCAATCCAGGGGTGTGGAGCTTCCTGATGAGAGTCCTGATTGAGCGTGTAGCACCTGAAAAGCTCTCTGTAATAAGTTTAGTTGTTTCTTGTTGAAATCTGTCTGCTCCATTGAGTCGCTATAGCCATGGAGGCATGTGATCCACTATTTGACCACATGACGGAGATTTCTCATTTGGACTCAGTAAGTTACAAGCTGTTGAAAATTCCTATGCAGATTGCAAAAACATAGAAACAGGACTAGGCCATTTCAGCCTAAAGATAGATATCTCATAATATTGCAGAGTTCTATTATATGTAGTGCACAGTCAATTGACGTTATTTTCCACCATCCCCCTTCCAGTTTTGTATCAGGCTTGCTTTGTTAACTAGTCTCAAATCTATCTCTGTCAGGCAGTGCAGATGTACATGTTCATCAGGGGATGATTAGCAATCATTCCTAGTGACAGGGAAATTCAATGCACCAATAATTTTGTGCAGGCAATTTTCAAAAGGATGTTTTTAATTTCAATTATCAGAAACATGAGCTGAGCTAATATTGTTAAGAAATCTACAGTCATTATATTCCTAGGGCTCAGATGATTCTGTTTCTCCTAAGTACACTGCTTCCAAATTAATGCCAGCTGAATATGGGTTGCCCTAACCTTAACAGTTATTTTGATTCTTTCAAGCAAGGCATCTGAGGATTTTCTTATTTCCTGTCCTTTTCTTTTGTTTGCCGGTACTAATTTATATAATGACTGAAACCTTTGGGTTAGCACCCAACAAAAAAAAGGAAGGTTATTCCTCCCATTAAAACCTTTTTGTCCAAATATAGAAAACATTCTTTCTCATTCAGTCTATTTTTCTGTTTCCCTTTATTTTTATTTTTTGCTTTTTCTCTTCATTTCCTGGCTGCCTAATACCATATGCCCTCCAATATTTATATCCTTTTATTCATTCGTGGGATGTGGGCATCGCTGGCTACGCCAGCATTTATTGCCCATCTCTAATTGCCCTTGTTCAGAGGGCATGTTTTTTTTAAAAAGAGTCAACCACATTGCTGTGGGTCTGGAGTCACATGTAGACTAGGCCAGGTAAGGACAGCAGATTTCCTTCCCTAAAGCGATTGGGAGGTCTTGCCCAGGTTTCCTTCCCTAAAGGACGTTAGTGAACCAGATGTAATTTTACAACAATCGACAGTGGTTTCATGGTCATCATTAGACTTTTAATTCCAGATATTTATTGAACTCAAATTCCACCATTTGCTGTGGTGGGATTTGAACCCAGGTCCCCAGAACATTAGCCTAGGTCTCTGGTGCTTTTTCTATAGTGCTTTTAATGTCATAAGTTGTCCAGTGACAGAAAGCAAGAGATAACCATAAAGATAATATATCAGGCCCTGTCACATTATGTCACATTATCGGATTCTTTTTGTGACTGGGAATGCACGTGTGTGTTATAAAGGGTAAGGACAGAAACAAGCAATTGAATGGCTTGTTGAATGTGATTGTTCCTGACTAGGTGCAACCCCTGTGAATGCTCGGATCATCCTGCCTCATTGGTGATTGCTGTCCATTGAGATAAAGTTAGAGAAGCATTGTGAGTTATTGGGAGGTCTTGCCCAATGCAGGGAAGTTCTTGAGTCTTCTGAAAATGCAATTAAATATGAGTAAAAATTCATCTTCAGCAGGTCGTGAATGAGGATGCCCTTAAGCTATATAATCATGCAAGTTCTATCTTTCAATTTTCATTTATTGTTGCTTTCAGAACCTTTCACCTCTTCATAAAACCATTTATCTTACATTCATCAAAATATATATAGTTTCAATTTACTTTTAATTGCCTTTCCCAAGGTGTAAAATTGTAATCGGTTTGGTTCACAATTTATTGGAAAGAATAACCATTGATTATCCATGGATATTTCTTATCAGTGGTATTGGTATCCCATCATTGGCCTCAAGGTGGCCATTGACATATACGGGAGAATCCATTCAGGTGAAGGGCTTTGAAGATGATCTGATCTAGTTTGGATCAACTGTTCCTCACAAAAATAAAAAAAAGGACTTTGAAAATGTGGAATACATTTGTGTAATATATTTGTCTACATTTAAAAAAAAGAGTGGCTTCCTATTAGTGCCACTTTGTGAACAAAAATGAGGTACAAGGAATTCTGATTAGTTTTAATATGCTGAATTTACATCAGGAGCAATAGCCATTTACCCAGGATGCTTCAGTCATGCATTCTAAGTTGCATGTATAAATTCAGCTCCTTCAAAAAGTGAGGTCAGTATCTCTATCAAGTCAATTTAGTTGACAATATAATTAAATGTTCAGAGAATTGAATCGCATTTGGACAGTTATCTATTCACTGTTATAACTTAAATATTTATATGTGTGTATATTTGTTCAAATTTTGATGCCGGAGAGATGGACAGTGGAAGATATATAGGTCCTGCAGGGAAATAGGTACTTCATCAATGAGAAGCAAAGCAATATTCCATGCCCTGCAAGCCATGAGAGAATCGCTGTATTATGGATTGGAGGGACAAAACAAGGAAAGATCCTTGGTCTTCGAGACAATTGTTTTAGGGGACCAGGAGACTGACAGTGGGATAGATCACTTGAGGAACAGATGCTGTGAGAGCTTGAATGCTGCACCCTAGAATGCTGGGTGGGATTTTCTGGCCCCATTTGTGGCGGGCACCATGGTGGGTGGGAGTGGAAAATACAGTGAGAACAGAAAAATTGGTTTACCGCTATTGTAAAAGTAGCCCGGGAGCATCCGCTCCAGCCATCAATGGAGAGCCGTGGCGCGTCGGGAATGTCATTTTACCACGTTTGCATCTCATTATTAGCACTATTTGCTGGAATCGTCCCCCCATGCTGGATCAAGAGGGCACATCGGAGTCCAATTAGACCGATGTGTTTCACAATGGTATGTAAGAAACGTGAACTTGGCGACTTGCACTTCGCTCGTGACTTCGAGGTTCGTTTGCCTACCTCGTGCAGTGCTCATGGTAGCTCAGACTCAGCGCCAGGCTTTGCGGGCAGCACCACATCGCTTTCAGGGGGGTGTCAGAGGCAATTCTCTACCTACCAGACCAGTAGTAAGGTGGGGGTGGCTTTTAATGTGCTGCAGGATAAGGCCTCCATTGGGGAAGGTGAGAAACTGGCCTCAGGCATGGGAATGTGCTGCAGGACAAGAGCTCCAGTGAGGGGGTAAGATTGGAGAGGATTGCACTCAGACATATGAGTGGGGAGGGGTGGGGTGGTGGTGGAAAAGTGTCCTCAGTGCTAGGATGGGGAGAGATGCATAATGACATATGCGACTTTGGGCCAGAATAGGAGGATCACTAAGTGAAGAAGTATCTCAATGTTGAGATTGCAAAGACTGTCCTTGTCCCAGTCCAGGCAAGGGGAGGGCAGTCAGTCCAGTCTCAGTAGTGCCCAGGATGTTGCACGCAGGGCATTGTCATAACATCACACACATTGGTCCGGGGGGTTTCTGGCATCATACTGGGCTGCAGATGGCACACGCAGTCAGGGGAGGCATCTGCAGCCTTTAGATTGGGAAAAGGTATTATGGGGGCATTTGAGGGTGTCAGAAAATGTGGGGGGAGGGTATATATCAGGCTGTGCAAGTGTCCTCAAGATGGGGAAGGGGTGAGGTTCACATGGTACATAGGCACTTCTACCTCACCATGTTCTGGGGGTAATAAAGGGATACCCACTACAATCACGATGGGATTAAGGAATATGGGGGGGGGGATTGAAAGGTTCTTGGAGGAAGGGAAACCTGAACATTAAGCTCCTGAAGGACGATAGGAAGGATTTTCACACTTAGACGGAGAGGGTCCAAGGTGGTCTGGCAGTGAGAGCTCAGCACCACCATCGACCAACCTGCAGTACAAATTAAACTGAGGAGATACTCTGCTGGTGAGGGCTCTGAGGCAATTTGGAGGGCAGGTGAATGCACTGGGGGGCCTGATTAAAGGAACATTCAATTCAACTGTGCTTTCCCAAATTAGGAGAGGAGAGATGTACAGCTGAGGCATATTAGGAACCTTTCAATGACAATGCAGGGAATCCGGAAAGTGAAAGATATCATGTGCTTTCATGCGAGACTAATCCCGCAAAGTGGCACTAATTAATGATCTTCTATTATCCCCTTGTTCACAGTGTGGAGATTCTCCAGAGCAATAAAGCACTTCAGAGCAATTGGGCAACTGGACAAGCATCAGTTGCATGTTACAATCATGGTGCTGGAAACTTCACAGCCTCAGGTCCCCAAAAAATAACCTCAGTTCCTGACTAAACATTTTGCCTCGTGTACTCCAAAGAATGTAGTATTAGGGTGCAGTGAATGAGGGTCCAAGTGCCTGGGCTGAAAGCAATACATCCAAGTGCCTGGCCAAAGCAATCTCCCAGCAGTCGGTCATGTAGAGGGATGGGGGAAGAGGCACCTTGAAACAAACCCTGCACTGGCCTGGATTTTTAGGGCGATTAGTTTCTGACACTGGAATAAAACCCTTGAACCCACATTCAGTGACGAGCCATTGACAGAAATAGGACCTTTGCGGGCTGATGCTGACTCACATCTGCTTCTCGCTGATGCTGCAGAGAGGAGACCATCAGGAAAATGGAGCCTGGATCCATTGCTGCCTGCATAATCGCATACAGGCAGGAGAGAAGGAGAAGGTCATGACAGAGGCACCAGGCTCACCAAAGGGAGAAGCGAAACGCTCACGACCAAGGAGCAGGAGGGCCCTCTGCATATGCAGAGGATGAGATTCACAGAGACGTCGATCGTAGGCACCTCGCAAAACCAAGGGTGTACAGAACTCACATGTCTTATCTACAGATGAGCGAGAGACAGTGTTGCCAATGCCTCGGGATGGCCAGGGATCTGGTGACTCAAATTTGCCACATTCTCCAGGACTTGGCGCCACGGGGACTGGGAGGACACCCATTGCCATTGGCTGTGAAATAACCGCCAAATTGAATTTCTACACAGGCTCCTTCCAGGGCTCCACTGGGGACCTCTGTGGGATCTCTCCAGCATTTACTCACAAATTCATTCATGAGGTCACAGACGCCCTTTTTACCAAGGCCCACAGTTACGTCAACTTCGACAGAGATCAAACAATCCAGGATGCCAGAGCACTGGGCTTTGTGGTGATTTCTGGATTCTCACAGGTGCAGGGTATCATCGACTACAGAAAAGCTCCTTGGCAATAGGCACTCCAAAACATAAATAGGAAAGGCTACCACTCACTCAATGTACAGCTGGTCTGCTACCATAAGAAGCTTAGCATGCAGGTTTGCGCCAGATACCCAGGAAGCGGCCACGACTCATACATTTTGAGTGGAATGCAGATCCTGGAACTCCTCTGAGGGACCACACAGGATCCATGGTTGGCTCCTCAATGAAAAGGGGTACCCACAAAAGACGTGGCTGATGACATCTGTGCAGCAGCCACAGAATCCTGCAGAGAGAAGGTACAATGTTGCTCATGCCGCTACCTGAGCAGACCATAGGCAACTCAAAGATGCGATTCCGATGCCTGGACTTCAGATCTGGGGGAGCACTCCAGTACACTCCCCAGGGGGTCTCACGGACCATTGTGGCTTGCTGCGTGCTGCACAACCTGGGGTGGGCTTGCCAGATACCTACATGGAGGAGCTGCATATCTCCTCTGATGAGGAGGACATCAAAGAGGATGAGGGGGTTGAGTTTGAGGAAGCTGAGGAAGAGGCTATAGCATGGGCCAGACGAGGCAGGTGTGTCTCGACAGGTTGGACAAGTGCCCTCTATCATGGGTCATCATGAACACCAATGTTGCTATTCCTCTCATTTCAGCCACGCACTTCAACATGAGAGTGAATAGTTACACATCAGGCTCACATTGTCCTGACCCTTTGAAGGATGATGAAGCCTCGGGAGAATGTGTCCTTGCCGAGATAAGGTGCTAACTGGAGGAGGGAGTCCCGGCATCAGACGTCAGAAAGGGCTGCCTCATCAAGCATCTCTCCAGAATCCCAGTCGCAATGGCAGCCTACAAGAGCCAGGAGCTGTTCCACTATCCTCAATGAACTCGTAGCTGTCTATCTTCAATCTGACAAAGCTCCTCGAGGAGACCCATCTCCAACAATGGGACAACACATTCTGTGTAACCTCAATAGTGAAACTATAGGTGACACTCGGGCCAAGGCAGCTGAGGATATTCCGCAGATATGAATCTAACCAAAGATGACCCAATCCTCCATGTCACCTTCTTCTCTATCAGATTAACATCCAGCACCCTCAGTGAGTGATACTTGTCTGCTTTTATCCTCACCTTACTATGCATGTAGACCACCTGAAGATGACAACCTTCAACTACTTGCATACCAGACATTAAAATTCCTCCTCTTTAAGACACACATTGTGCCCTCATGGTCAGCCCTGACCCTTGTGAACTCCAAAATGCTCAGGCACCATGAGGCCCTCAAGGTGAAAAGACACTGCTAATAAAGAGCAGACTTCAGCTTCAGTAAATCCTTGCTCCTATCCCATTGTTCCCCTCAACATTGTCTAAAGCTACAATGTGCACTTCCAGAGCACGCTCAGAGGCTCTGTTGACCACCAAAAATCGCCATTTGCAATTAGCATCACATGTCTCAGCGAGTGTTTAGGTGATGGGACGCACAGCGCTGCATCAACATTGTGACGAGAGCCTTGTGGCCGCAATACAGACAATTACAGGTTGAGAAATGATCAAAGCTGCAAATTCGAGTGCCAGGGCAATAACGTGGCTAAGGGGCAGAGGTTCAGCACCTTGAGGTGGCAAGGTGCTCCCACTTATTGGTGTGTTCAGCAGATCTACACTCGGAAAATTTGAAATGCGGTTGGCAGACAAGAGCGCTCACGAGCTCTGAATGTGGGCTCATAGCACAATAAATAGTGCATGGCAGGCAATCTAAAACAGGACAATGCACTCACAATATGATTGTCTGAGGGATGAGCTGGTGAAGGATCCTCACATGGGTTTTCCACCAACCTCACTGACCATCACTGCCACCGCCTCCCAAGCTGGATTGCTGAGCTTGCTGGGCCACCTGCGGCCAGAGTGGGGGCAGAGGACATCGCAGCAGACCTCGACTGCGTCCAAAAGGCATTTCAATGAGGCATCACTGAATTTGGGGGCTGCTGTCTTTTTGGTTTTCGGGGCCATGACTTCATGGAGTAGTCCTGGGTACAGACATTGAGAACACTATGCACGGCTGAACTTTAAATATGGCGCCCGGAGTGAGGAAATGGTGAGCTCATGGTGGGGTGGGCGAATCAGAGGCCACCTTGCCAGCAATCTGGCATGTTTCCTTTGCGTGCATATTTAATGAGGCAGGAAGCCAACAATATGGCATGAAAAACCCACCATTGTAGTCAGCAGGTAAAATGCCAATTTTCATGTTCGCCACTACCCCTATTGCACTGAGGGGAAAATCCTGCCAATACTTTATTAGACCCACAGCACTGTATGTTCAGGGTTGCTGCTGCTCAACAATTGATCCACCTGTCTCTGTGTTTACCCTTTATAACTGCATTCTCAATCATGTGAATATCCAGCTTTACGTTCAAGATTATTAGTCATAGGAGCAGTTGTTTTCATTAATCCTCTCCAGGGAAATATTTTGCATATTTGTGTTTGTTGTATTCAGTGTAATTTATCATTACATAATGGATTCTAATTTGTTTTTTTAAATGATGCTTATAGCAGCACTTCACATTTCCAGTAGAAAAGTATGCAAATTCATTGTAACCAGTAACTTCGTTGGGCTGTAGTTTGCTAGAGAGAGTGAATCTAATGGCATCTACCATTCGTTAGATTTACCTTTGCACATTCATATTTTAAAAATTTGTTTTGGTGGAATTTTGCTGGTAACATCATAGCGAGAAAAACCTTACAATTGAAACCTAAGTGTACAGAGCAGTCGACTGCGTATCTCCTGAACAAATCAAATTGAAAGATTGTGAAATAAACAGTAGAAGAATGAAGAAGGAAATATAACTATAAATTAGAGTGGTGCGAATTCAATTACAAACCAAGTACTGAAATAGTATTAAAGAGAGAAAGACTGGATTAAGAAGAATTCAAAGAAGAAAGGAATAGTTAAAAAAATGCATTTTAGATTTTGTAAATCGCCAACAATAATTAAAACCCAAATGAATGAAACTTCATACTTGTAATAGTTCATTTTCAGTGTCAGGAAGGTCGACTGGCAGTAATTAGTACTTACCATATCATTGGACTGAAATACATACTTAACTTTCTATGGTGTGCTTAGCTTGTGCAAATATGTGTAATACTGTGCAAATACAGCATCTTTACACCATTCAATGCATTTCAGTGCTGAGCCAGACAGTGGGATGGCATCTTAATTAAGCTAATGATAGGAGTGCAAATGAAACAGCAACTTTTGGTTATTTGAATTTAATCATGTGTAGCTCGCCTGAATTTTCTGTACCATTTGCGCACATGCAAATTCCTCTCCAAGCCACACACCATCCTGACTTGGAACTACATTGCTGTTCCTTCACTGTCACTGGGTCAATTCCTGCAAGTACCCCACCTAACAGGACAGTGGGTGTACCTACGCCACATGGAATGCAATGGTTCAAGAAGGTGGCTCACCACTATCTTCTCAAGGCAAATTAGGGATGGGCAATAAACGCTGGCCTAGCCAGTGACGTCAATGTCCCATGAATAAATAAAAATAACTAAATGATAGCGAGCACCATTAATCTCAGACCTGAATTTCACTCCCGAATTGGGTATGCAATTGGGAATTTTCCAACTTCGCAAACCCGATTCTGGAGAAACAGCCCCAGCACACCAGATTTTCGTAGGGGGGTGGGATGCTAACGCGAGTGGGGCTTGGTGTCCCTGGAAACAGCGCAAAGGCAGCCAAAAGGGCTGCCAAGTGCCGAGGCAGGCTGTTTAAAAGGCCCAACTCAGTGATCTGGGACATTGTCCCACTTGTACTAATAACAGGACAACAAAAAACAACCCTGTAGAAATAAAAACAGAAAATGCTGGAAAAACTCAGCAGGTCTAACAGCATCTGCGGAGAGAAAAACAGAGTTAACGTTTCGAGTCCGTATGACTCTCCTTCAGAGCTAAGGAGAAGTAAAAATGTGTTGAAATTTATATTGTTTAAGGGGACCGGAGCAAGTGAAGCTGAATAGAAGGCCAGTGATAGCTAGGGGCAAAGGAGAGATTGACAAACCTGTCATGAACAAAAAGGACAAAGGGGGCGTTAATGGTAGTGGTAAGGGTTAAAGGAGGTGCTGATAGTGGCATTAAGGCAAGAAAGCAGAATGTGATAATAGAAACATAGAAACTAGGAGCAGGACTAGGCCATTCGGCCCTTCAAGCCTCCTCCGCCATTCATTATGATCATGGCTGATCATCCAACTCAATAGCCTGCTCCTGCTTTCTCCTCATATCCTTTGATCCCTTTTGCCCCAAGAGCTATATCTAACTCCTTCTTGAAAACATACAATGTTTTGGCCTCAACTACTTTCTGTGGTAGCGAATTCCACAGGCTCACCTCTCTCTGGGTGAAGAAAGTTCTCCTCATCTCAGTGCTACATGGTCTACCCCATATCCTCAGACTGTGAACCCTGGTTTTGGACTCCCTCAGCATCGGGAACATCCTTCCTACATCTACCCTGTCTAGTCCTGTTAGAATGTTATAGATTTCTATGAGATCCTCCCTCATTCTTCTGAACTCCAGCGAATATAATCCTAACCAGCTCAACCTCTCCTCATGTGTCAGTCCCACCATCCCAGGAATCAGTCTGGTAAACCTTCGCTGCACTCCCTCTATAGCAAGAACATCCTTCCTCAGATAAGGAGACCAAAACTGTACACAATATTCCAGGTGTGGTCTCACCAAGGCCCTGTATAATTGCAGCAAGACATCCCTGCTCCTGTACTCGAATCCTCTTGCTATGAAGGCCAACATACCATTTGCCTTCTTTACCACCTGCATCTGCATGCTTACCTTCAGCGACTGGTGTACGAGGACACCCAGGTCTCGTTGCACATTCCCCTCTCCCAAATTATAGCCATTTAGATAATAACCTGCTTTCCTGTTTTTGCTACCAAAGTGGATAACCTCACATTTATCCACACTATACTGCATCTGCCATGCATTTGCCCACTCACTCAGCTTGTCCAAATCACACTGAAGCATCTCTGCATCCTCCTCACAGCTCACCCTCCCACTCAGCTTTGTGTCATCTCCAAATTTGGAGATATTACATTTAATTCCCTCATCTAAATCATCAATATATATTGTCAAAAGCTGAGGTCCCAGCACTGATCCCTGCGGTACCCCACTAGTCACTGCCTGCCATTCGGAAAAAGACCTGTTTATTCCTACTCTTTGTTTCCTGTCTGCCAACCAGTTTTCTATCATCTCAATTCACTACCCCCAATCCCATGTGCTTTAATTTTACACGCTAATCTCTTGTGTGTGACTTTGTCAAAAGCCTTCTGAAAGTCCAAATAAACCATATCCACTGGCTCCCCCTCATCAACTCTACTAGTTACAACCTCAAAAAATTCCAGCAGATTTGCCAAGCATGATTTCCCTTTCATAAGCCCATGCTAACTCTGTCCATTTCTGCCACTGTTTTCCAAGTGCTCAGCTATTAAATCTTTTATAATGGACTGTAGAATTTTCCCCGCTACCAACGTCAGGCTGACTGGTCTATAATTTCCTGTTTTTTCTCTACCTCCCTTTTTAAATAGTGGGGTTACATTAGCTACCCTCCAATCTGTAGGAACTGTTCCAGAGTCTATAGAATCTCGGAATATGACCACCAATGTATCCACTATTTCTAGGGCCACTTCCTTAAGTACTCTGGGATGTAGATTATCAGGCCCTGGGGATTTATCGGCCTTTAATCCCATCAATTTCCCCAACACCATTTCCCTACTAATACTGATTTCTTTCAGTTCCTCCCTCTCACTAAACCCTGTGTTCCCCAACATTTCTGGTATGTTATTTGTGTCCTATGTGAAGACAGAACCAAAGTTTGTATTTAGTTGGACAGCCATTTCTTTGTTCCCCGTTATAAATTCCCCTGTTTCTGACTGTAAGGGACCTACATTTGTCTTCATCAATCTTTTTCTCTTTACATACCTATAGAAACTTTTACAGTCAGTTTTTAAGTTCCCCACAAGCTTACTCTCGTATTCTATTTTCCCCCTCTTAATCAATTCTTTGGTCCTCCTTTGCTGAATTCTAAACTGCTCCCAATCCTCAGGTCTGTTGTTTTTTCTGGCCAATTTGTATGCCTCTTCCTTGGATCTAATACTATCTCTAATTTCCATTGTAAGTCATGGTTTGGCCTCCTTTCCTGTTTTACTTTGCACCAGACAGGAATAAACAATTGTTGCAGTTCACCCATGCGTTCTTTGAATGTTTGCCATTGCCTATCCACCATCATCCCATTAAGTAACATTTCCCACTCCATCATAGCCAACTCGCGCCTCATACCATTGTAGTTTCCTTTGTTAAGTTTCAGGACCCTAGTCTCAGAATCAACTACATCACTCTTCATCTCGATGAAGAATTCTATTATATTATGGTCACTCATCCCCAAGGGGCCTCAAACAACTAGATTGCCAATTATTCCTTTCTCATTACACAATACCCAGTTTAGGATGACCTGTTCTCTAGTTGGTTCCCCAACGTAGTGTTCCAGAAAACCATCTCGGATACACTCCAGGAATTCCCCCTCTACGGTATTGTTACTAATTTTATTTGCCCAATCTATATGCAGATAATAGCAGGACGAGGGTTAGCACTCTGAAAAGAACATGAACAAGGGACAGATGGCCCTTTTGGGGCTGGGGTAGGGGGAGGGGATGGTGGTGGGGAATAAAGATCAAAAGTAGGATAAAGATGGGGATAAAACAAGGAATAAATGAATAAAAATGAAGATAAATAAAAATAAGTGGATAAGAAATGTGTTGGGCTTCACTGGAACATTGCAGCAGGCCAAGGATGAACACGTGGTCATGAGAGCAGGATTGTGTGTTGAAATGGCAAGCGACAAGAAGGTCTGGGTCATGCTTACGGGCAGACCGAAGGTGTTCCGTAAAGCGGTCACCCAGTCTGCGTTGGTCTCTCCAATGTAGAGGAGACTGCATTGGGAGCAGCGAATGCAGTAGACCAAATTGAAGGAGGTGCAAGTGAAGCATTGCTTCAGCTGAAAACAGTGTTTGGTCCCTTTGACATTGAGGAGGGAGGAGGTAAAAGCGCAGGTGTTGCTCCTTCTGCGATTGCATAGGAAGGTGCCGTGTTGGGGGTGAAGGGGGAATGGACCAGGGTGTCCCGGAGGGAAAGGTCCCTATGGAATGCCAACAGCCGGGGTGGTGGGGGGGGGGGTGTTTGGTGGTGGCATTATGCTGGACTTGGCAGATATGGTGGAGGATGATTCTTTGAATGCAGAGGCTGGTGGGGTGAAAAGTGAGGACAGGGGAGACCCTATCATGCTTTTGGGAGGGAAAGGAAGGTGTGACGGCAGAGGTGCTGGAGATGGGCTGGACACATTTGAAGGCCCTGTTGGCGTGACATCGGCTGCCTCAATTTCTCTGCTCCTCTCACCCATCTCCTTCAGACCTTGCCGCATTCCATTCTCTTAGGTCAAACCCTGAATTTGTTATCAAAATTGCCGACAAGGGTGGTGCTGTTGTTGTCTGGCTCACTGACCTCTACCTCACAGAGGCTGAGCAGCAACATCAGACACTTCTTCCTATCTCCCCCTGGACCATGACACCACCACTGAATATCAAGCCATTGTTTCCAGGACTGTCACTGACCTCATCTCCTCTGGAGATCTTCCCTCTACAGCTTCCAACCTCATAGTCTCCCAACCTCGAACAGCTCGCTTCTACCTCCTACCCAAAATCCACAAACAGGACTGTCCTGGCAGACCGATCATGTCAGCCTGTTCCTACCCCACGGAACTCATTTCTTTCTATCTTGACTGCGTTCTCGCTCCCCTTGTCCAGTCGCTTCCCCACACACATATGCGATTCCCCTGATGCCCTATGTCATATCAACAATTTCCAGTTCCCTGGCCCCAACTGCCTCCTCTTTACCATGGATGTCCAAACCCTCTACACCTCCATCCCCCACTAGGATGGTCTGAGGGCTCTCTGCTTCTTCCTCGAACAGAGGCCCGAACAATCCCCATCCACCACTACTCTCCTCCGTCTGGCTGAACTTGTTCTCATACTGAACAATTTCTCCTTAAATTTATCTCACGTCCACCAAATAAAAGGTGTGGCTATAGGTACCCACATGGGCCCCAGTTATGCCTATCTCTTTATGGGGTATGTGGAATATTCCTTGTTCCAATCCTACTCAGGCCTCCTCCCACAACTCTTTTTCAGTACATCGATAACTGTTCTGTGCCACTTCAGCTCTCGTCTGGACCTAGAAAAGTTTATCAATTTTGCTTCCAATTTCCACTCCTCCATCACCTTCTCATGGTCCATCTCTGACAATTCCCATCCTTTCCTTGACCTCTCTGGCTCAGTTTTTGATGATAAGACTGTCCACCAATATTCATTACAAGCCCACCGATTCCCACAGCTACGTTAACTACAGCTCCTCACACCCTGCTTCCTGTAAAGATTCCATCCCATTCTCTCAGTTCCTTCGCGTGTGTTCCGATGATGCTACTTTCCAAAACGGTGCTTCTGACATGTCTTCCTTCTTCCTTAACTGAGGTTTTCCACCCACTGTGGTTGACAGGGCCCTCAACCGTGTGCAACCCATCTCTCACGTCTCTGCCCTCACAACTTCCTCTCCCTCCCAGAACCATGATTGGGTCCCCCTTGTCCTCACGTTTCACCCCACCAACCTTCGCATTCAAAGGATCTGCCAACTCCAGCATCATGCCACCACCAAACACATCTTACCCTCATGCCCTCTGTTGGCATTCTGTAAGGGCCATTCCCTCCGGGGCACCCTGGTCCACTCCTCTGCCACCCCAACACCTCATACCCCTCCCACAGCACCTTCCTATGCAATTGCAGAAGGTGCAACATCTGCCCTTTTACCTCCTCCCTCCTCACCATCCAAGGGCCCAAACATTCTTTTCAGGTGAAGCAGCGCTTCGCTTCCACCTCCTTCAATTTAGTCTACTGCATTCACTGCTCCCAATGTGGTCTCCTCTATATTGGAGAGACCAAACACAGACTGGGTGACCGCTTTGCAGAACACCTTCGGTCTGTCCACAAGCATGACCCAAACCTCCCTGTCGCTTGCCATTTCAACACTCCACCCTGCTCTCAAACCCACATGTCCATCCTTGGCCTGCTGCAATGTTCCAGTGAAGCCCAACACATTTTTTTATCCACCTATTTTTATTTATTTTAATTTTTCTTAATTTATTCATTGTTTTAACCCCCTTTTTAATCCTATTTTCGATCTTAATTCTCCACCACCGTACCCCACCCCAACAAGGGCCATTTGTCACTTGTTCATGTTGTTCTTTTCAGAGTGCTCACCTTTGTCCTGATATTATCACATTCTGCTTTCTTACCTTACTGCCACTATCAGCACCTCCTTTAGTCCTTACCACTACCATTGACACCCCTTTGTTATTTTCTTCATTACATCTTTATCAGCCTCTCCTTTGCCCCTACCTATCACTGGCCTTCTATCCGGCTTCACCTACTCCACCTCCTCCCACCCCCCCCTTAAACAGTATAAATTTCATCACATCATTACTTCTCTTTAGCTCTGAAGAGTCATACGGACTCAAAATGTTAACTCTATTTTTCTCTCCACAGATGCTGCTAGACCTGTTGAGTTTTTTCCAGCATTTTCTGTTCTTGTTCCAGATTTCCAGCATCCGCAGTATTTTCCCTTTAACCCTCTAGCCCCCTCACCCTCCACACCCATGCCCCATCTATGCCAACTCATGCTGTCCTTGCCAACCTATGCCACCATATGCACCTCCTCATAGCCTCCTGCTTATGCCCCTCTACTCATGGCCGCTCATACCCCTCTTGCCCACACTTGACTCCCCCATTCATCCCCATGGCCCCTTACAGCCATATACCAACTTAGTGCCAAATCATGCAAACCCATGCCTCCCCACATGCCACCCTTTGCCCTTAGACCCTCCATGCCAACTTCGCAATATCCACCCTGGCAGACCACAGGAGCAATGGTGACATGAAATAAAACAAAGTTCTAAGTATCTATCAGACTTCACTATGTTAAAAAAACACTCTCATTGATAAACCCCATTCAATACATGTAAATCACTATAAGTACTTAATCCCATATTAAAACAAATATTTGTATTTATAGCCCCACATCAAATAAAGCTAATCTCTTTATAACCACTAGGAGCTGTCAATCAAATGCTGATCCTGCAACCTCCACTGTGATAATAATAGGTTGTGGAATCAGTCAAACAGAAATAATACCATAACGATAGCACTCAGGCTTACCTCAACAACCATCTATCGAAATTGTAAGCATGATATTTTTTTAAAAGCAGGCTGTTGCTTCCATAGTTTAAGAGCAGGGGACATAAATGACTTGGCAGCTTGATATTTCCACAGACCTTATCTATTTTTACGCACATCCAAGTCTACTAACAATCACAAATTGTACCTGACCTCTCCCAAAGGGGTACCTGACCTCTCCAAATAACTCTGTTAGGTTTAGACCTTTCAATCAAATTCGTAAAGCCCATGAGTCATGTTTCAGAAACCTGGGTGACTAAAATTGCTTTTATTTGGCCCCATCTCCCCATTCTCCCACCGGAGAAAATGGTGAGTGCCAGGTTCAGGGCAGGACTTGCGGATCCTGGCACCATGTTAACTAAGGTGCAAAGCACTTCCAGTTTTGGACCTCAGTGGTACTTTGATAACAAATGATTGCTTAATATAGATTTTGAGAAACCAATTGCACAATGCTTTTAACACCTTGCTTGAGAGAACACTAGGCTTTCCCAAACATTTCCCACTGTGACCCAATTTTAATGTTGAAAATCGGTGCGTCTGAGTGAGAGTGGAAAAGAAGTGGTGGGGTGGGGTTGGGGGATGAGTTGTGGTTGTTCAACATGCGGCAGGGGATTTGTTCAGGGATCAGTGGTCTTGTCCACAACTGTCTGAAGACTCTGATGGGGCCTCGGAGCTAGGGTCTCTGCTCAAGATTCACCATTGCTGCTTCGGAGCTCACAACCCCAAATGATCATCCCATGGTTTGAGAATCCCTGCACTAGCCAGTTTCTGACACTCTTGGCTATGCACGGTTGTGTGACAAGAAATGCAACAAGACTGTTCCTTGACCGCTAGGTTTTTTTTCCCCTCATTTACATTCAAGGCTGGGTCATTTTACATGAAACTGGAAGCTGAACTGGATCTTTTCCAAAGAAACAAGCATTCAAGGGTCATTTGTTGGCTTCATTATCTCAGCTGAGAATGAGCACCTTACCACTGATAGTCCTTTCCAGAAATTCAGCTGTGCATTTGGTTGTGCGCACAAATTTCCAATGATGCTTGCAGCGTATAGAATTTTAAATTAGAAGTGCAAGGTCAGAAAGTTACCCATAAAACATTTTGTTTTGAAACAACACATACTGAGTTCCAGGTACTCAACCTTGTAAGCAAAGTTTTGGTTTAATGCTGAAGCTATATCCATGAGTTACATTTTCAATTTTAATCAGATAGAGGAAGGGTTTCCCAATTTAAAGATCTTCAATTTAGGAATCCCTCTGTTGGACAGTATGTTAAAGCATAATTCTCTTGGATGCTGGTAAATTAATTTATTTAAAAAGCAATGAGGGAAATTTATCTTTGTACCAATTTCCTAATATGTTTTATAATGGTTGATGTTTGGAAGAATGTGTGAAGTACAGCTTAATTGACAATTTTATTAAATTGGATGAGCTCATTAAGGAGATTATCAATGTTAAGAAACAGACTCCTACATTTAGAAGTTGGGTTAACAGTTAATTACTCGCAGGTAAAGCATCTATGTGAGCTGCAATGCATTTTTCACATGACGTTTTATTCAAGCTAATTAGTGAATATTCAAAGCTTGAACTGAAAGATTCAGAATGTACCCCTACCAAACAATGCTACCCTAGCATTGCATTCAGAAATTCTAGTTCAGCAGAACAACTTGCATTTACGGACTGTACAAAATGTTCCAAAGCTTGCTACAGAGTAGTAGTATGATGAAAAGTAACATGGAGCCAAGACAGTGTTTCAGGAGAAAGCTGATTCTCGGGAGAAAGGCTAGATTTTGATATATTTTTTAAAAGGGACGAAGTGTTGTGATATGATGACATGTACCTTTAAGGGAGTGTACCTTAAACTGCCAGTTATTACCTAACTCAACAAGATCTGATGTATTAGTTCCATAACTTATAGCCTGTCTTCAAGCAGTTGGAGATTAGATGTACAGTACTTGGCCTCCCAGTGAATATTATATGTCTATAGTCTTATCTTCAAATGAAGAACCCACATCATTGTTTCACCAATCCTTATGTATGATTTGCACTTTTATGTTAAAGGGAAGAAGAACATAACATGGTGGCAGGGCGGTAGCATAGTTCTGAAGATTTGAGTGAGCAGAATACAAGCCTCAACCCCTTCACATCCGGAAAAATAAAAGAAAAAATGTGTGAGTGAAATAGCTTTCAAAACTTACCATCTGTAAGTGCATCTGCAGCTCTGTAGGAATCCTGCACACACTTCTGAGATCACACTTTGCTCCAGCCAGCAGGTACCAGTTCCCAGTAAGATTGTTCAAATCTTTGAGAGCTTAAATAGTTAAAATCCACCTGCTCCAAAGTTTAAGCAGGAACAAAAATTATACGGACTTCAGGTGATTTTGCTTTAAACAGAACTCCACAGACAGGAGAATTAATTACTACTTACTGTCCCCACTGGTGGTCTGGGGAGCTAAATACTGTGGATTGGGCTGGGAAGAAGAATCCATCCAGTAACAGCTCCTAACAGCTAAAAGAAGCCCGTGAAGAAAGCATTTTTTCACTGATTGCTTTAATTTGTGATGCCCTGCAGCCATTTTCCAAGCTAAGTCACTGATTTGTGGGCAGGGCTTTAAGTAAACTTAGAAAAAACAAGGAAGAGCTCAACAGTGCCACCATTGCAATCATGCAGTAACCTATGGCCAGTTAAGGCAGTAGCCACTAAAGGTACCGCAGCTCAAAGTTGAATTAACTCCAGAAGCACTGGGGAAATTCTGAATAGCTGTCAAAAGCTCCAGATAGCATTAAAAATCCTACAAAAAGCTAAAAGATCACCAGAAAATTTCCAACACTCAATTGGAAAGTAACACAGGAGGAGTGTTAAAGAGAGTTGCTTGCAAGCTGGAGATATAATTGATTAGGGAGTTGAAGTTTCTTTTTCCCCATGGGGAAATGATAAGGGTAGTCAGTCTGCAAGAGCATAAGGAATGTGGGTGGAGAAGGAGGATGTGGTCAGTGATAATCTCATCATGATTTCATATACGGCTATAGAGAATTCTTTGTGTTTTATACAATTAGTTCGATAACCCGAGTTGATTAACCCAGTTATATTCAAACTGAAGGTCACAACAATATGCACCTGGGATTCTCCAGCATGTTCAATTGTTCTGTCTTTTAATTTTCCTTGTGAGTACTTGCAAGATGTTCTGGTGTTTAAAGGCACAATAAAAATTCTATGCAGATTAAAATAATACAATAAGCAAATGCTACAAGTAATTCACAGCAATCAATTCAGCCGAAACCTTTAATCACATAGGTCCAGTTACAAGAGGGAATTTTCTGTAAAGAGCACTTATCAAATCAATGGTCTTGTCTGAAAGCAATTTGGAACCAATAAATTTAAGATTTTGGAGCTATTATTGAAGTTGTTCCAGTCATTTATTATATTTACCTGGCAAAATGTTGGCACTATGTTCTCAGCTCCTTTTGTCAGCAGTTATTGCTGTAATCTTAGACTATAATATCCATCTGTATTTTCTACTCCGTTCTTAATATTAGCAACAATGGTAATCACTAAAGCCTTAAGCCTCAGTCACTCCATATTTGGGCATGGGGCCACGATTTGGAAACAAGGTTGGTAAGACTCAAAATCCATCTACCCATCTCATTTCCATGATGGTAGCCTGGCCACCAGCTGCTCCTGAACATCCCCGAGCTGCACTTCAGTGCTGGGGTCCTTTACACACTCCAGTGGGCCAAGTAGCATTATTCCAGACCAAGTCTTCCAGGCACCATTCCTTTTTTAAAGGCACACTCCCTATAAAAGGGAAGTTGCAGCAATGCCAGGTAGGCTGCTGGATAATTCTTTTTCTTCATTCGTAAAGAAGCAATGACACACCAAGAGAAGGAGACGCCTCCCACGTTTTGTGATGCCACCCTGGATAAGCTATATCAGGAGGTCCAGGCCAGGAAGGAGGTGATGCTTATGATGGGTGGTAGGAAACCCTCAAAAATAAGGGATTAGGAGCGGGCGGTGAGGGTCATAAACACCCAGAGTGCAGCAGCATAAACCTGGCAATGCTGCCAAAATACTTAATAACGTCACTCAGGTGGTCAAGGTGAGTGAATGCACCTGCACATCACATCCTGCACCGACCACACCGCCCACCTGTCTCACTGCTCAGTGCACCACATCCCCCATCACACTCACAGCAGCACTTTGTGACATTCAGGATTCACCTCTAACACTCTTATGCTGCATTTTGCAGCCTTAATATTTCAAATTGAGAGCTCATTTTTATGACGTGATGGGCAAGAAATTTATATGGGTAGCACTGTTAAAATTCCTACCGACTTTCTCGAGGGCAGGCTGTGTCTCTGGCTGCTACTTGTGCAGCTCGCACAGCATTCTCCAAGTCTGTGGACACCTGCAGCTGCCTCGATCTCAAATTTGGACATTGCAGGCCCTGGCAATGAAAGGTAGTCCTTCACTAGTGTTATTTAAAGGCCAAACACCCTGGTGCAATTGTTAAATTTTTGCACCTTTTTAAATTGACTAATGCCTGAAAGTATTCTGGGGTTATGGTGTGTTCTTATATTTGCCAGAGAGTGCTGTCACATCCTTATGTGGTTGGGGGGAGCGGGGGTGGTCGGCTGCAGAGGATTAGGTGATCAGTCCACACAAATGCTGCATGGAAGGCAGCAGTACCAGTGCCTCTGGTTCTGCAGCATCACAGGGAGATGGAGAAGAGGCGGTGAAGAGGGAAAACTCCACACCACCCACTCTGCCTCATTGGAGCCGGACTCCTTTATGCTCCTTGACAGGGAAAAAGGTTTTCTGGATGTATCCCTGCATCACTGTGTGCATGCCAATTCAGCAACCTCTTATGCGCCACTCCATCAAGGTCCTCATCTGAGTCCACTGCAGCAGTACTTGTCTGCCACCTTGCCTTGGCCTTCATTTGGCCTTAATGGCAAGAGGATTGGAATGCAAGAATAAAGGAGTCTTGCTAGAGTTGTACAGGGTTTTGGTGAGGCCACATCTGGAATACTGTGTGCAGTTTTGGTCTCCACATTTGAGAAAAGATACTCTGATGAAGAGGCATACAGACTCGAAACATTAACTGTATTCCTCTCCGCAGATGCTGTCAGACCTGCTGGGTTTTTCCAGCTATTTTTGTTTTTGTTTGAGAAAAGATAAACTTGCATTGGAGGCAGTGCAGGAAAGGTTCACTAAATTGGCCCCTGGGGTGAGGGGGTTGTCCTTTGGTTAAAGGCTGAGTAAATTGGGTCTATTTTCTCTGGAGTTTAAAAGAATGAGAGGTGATCTCAGGGAAACGTACAAGATTCTGAAGCGGCTTGACAGTGTAGACACTCCGAGATAGTTTCCCCTGGTCGGGGAATCCAAGGTGCAGGGACACAGTCTCAGGATAAGAGGCCCATCATTTAGGACTGAGGTGAGAACCAATTACTTCACTCAAAGGATTGCGAATCTTTGGAATTCTATACTGTAGAGGGTTGTGGATGTTCCATCATTAAATGCATTTAAGGTTGGGATGCACAGATATTTGGTCTCTCAGGGAATCAAGGGCTATGGAGAACAAGTAGGAAAGTGGAGTTGAAGCCCAAAACCAGTCATGATTGTATTTAATGGCAGAGCAGGCTCGACAGGCTATATGGTCTACTCCTGCTCCTGTTTCTTGTGTTAACTGTAAATTGGCAAACAAGCCATCCTTTCCCTTGGCCTGGCTGCAGATGACTCATGCCCAGTGACTCACCACATGCTGATCCCAGCTCTATTCTAGCCTCTATAAGGCTAAGTGCAGTGCCAGTACCTGATGGCTACCAGAGCCTCTTAATTACTGCTGTGCAGTTGCTCTCTTTCCTCCTCCGATGGCTCAGGAGGTGGCAGTTCTTGGGTGTCTGAAAGCAGGAGCTCAGAAGGGGAAGATTGGTGTGACGGAAAAGGATTAGGGTGGGACGGAAGAGGTCCATGGCCACACCATCTGCAGCGTGTGCATCACACCAGAGAGCAGGAGGAGGGTGAGCTGGGAGTTGAGAAGGAACATAAAACAGGAAAATGCCATCATCCCCAATGTTCACAGCGGCATCAGGTGCTGCGGACCCTGTCATTGCCTGCACAACGATATAGAGAACCATCTCCTCTGTAGGGCATCCTTGTGCCCCACCAGCTCTACTCCGCTACCTTCCATTGTGTGCTGCCTTGTCCTTCAAGAGAAAGAAAAATGTCAATGATTGTGTTGCACTGAGATTGGGTGGTGTGCCTGCCATAGCTGAATAGCTGGAGGTATGTGGAGCCAGAGAGAGGTTGTTGCCTGGTGGGAACATTAGTAGGCGTGAGAGGGTAAGATGAAGAATTTGAATGTTAGGTATGAGTTCTGAGTGCCAGGGAGTGTTGCTGGGTGACTGAACAGGGCGTGAAGCATTGAGCAGCATGAGAGGTTGGTGTGTTGGGTAGGAGATACCATGTGAAGATACATTCATATTCTTGACCACCTGTGTGAGGTTATTAGTCATCTTGTGGCACTGCTGCCAGGTCCTTGGCTCCAGGCACTCAGGTTCTTCCTGGCCACCTGCTCCCACTACCTTCTGAGGGTGGTCCTTGAGGGGCTCCTGTCACCCTGCATGACCACTGTGTCTTGTCTCATGCCCATATTCACCACTCATGCCTCCAGACCCACATCCATCATTATTATTCCGCTGTCTGTGCTGTTCATTTTCCAGGAATTTCCATTTCAACAATGTTTTGTGCTGCTTTCCTATAAGAAACAACCCTTCTTTAAGAAAGAACATGCAGCCTGCATCTCGTGATCAGCAAACTACACTACCAGGCCCTCCTGCAATGGGCAAAGCTTACTGGCCCCTGTGAGAGGCCGAGATCAGCGTTGAAGGTGCATCAGCAAATGCCTCAACAGTTCAGATGTGTTGGGTACATGAATTTTGCATGTTTCCCAGTTGATCTGAATGGGCACATCACGAATTGCAACCCCCATTGCCCAAAAATCAGAGCAAATGAATCTCTAGCCCAACATCTTCAATAGCTTCCTGGGTAACATATCTGCATATCTCCACTGGTGCTGTTTAACTGGCTTTATTTGGCTTTAGTAACATCAGAGTACTGTGAAAGCAGATACAAGTACCATCCTAAATCAATCAGTGAAAATGGAAGTCACAGCTATGATTTGTTACTAGAGTAAGGCCTTATACATCCCACAAGACTATAATGACCAACACTCAGTGGAGTGAAGCCCTCTTGTGCTCTATAGCTTTAATTAGGGTGTGCACAATCTAGTCCAGTTCAGTGTGACCAAAAATTTGCCCTTTGCCTTCCAGCCCCTTTTTAATAAATGTGAATTCCTGTTTTTATTTTCGTTTATGGGATGTTGGAGTTTTTGGCTGGACCAACATTTATTGCCCATCCCTAATTGCCCTTGAGAAATGTTATCATACAGTTAGCTTGTTCTGTGAAACTTCCTTCCATATGCTTTACCATTGAGTCTATGGGGCTTCCTGTTCCAACACTATTAGTGGAAAATAATCCACAGTTTTATGGATTTCTTTTTCTGCCTTTAATTTTCCATTTTGTTTCTCATGGGAGTGCAGGCTTAAGAACATTGTGAAGGGCCTGGCACATTTGGGGAATAAGGAGAAAGTTGGACATGTTACATTGAAATAAGCTCATGCTATGCAATGATTTTTTTACTATAAGTATCTGATATCCATCTGCTGCTTGTGCCTTCAGGTCATGTAGACTCTTCTATAAGTAATCACAAACTTGTATATTTGAATTATATTTATAGTGGTACTGACATCTGCTTCAATGTTTAGGTATGGAGGCATGACAAATCATTAGCATGCGCATGATTGTTCTATCTGTTTATGTCATTTAGGTATTTTGATTTATTTTTCAAATAATATTTGTCAATCTCCTGCATTGCACATGGTAAATTAAAGCCTGTGGTCATCCTCTTGTCTGTCTCTGATGTCTTTATCTTGCTAATCTTTTCCATCACACCTCATGTTATCTGTCCAACCCCCTCAATTCCAGTGCCCATCCCAAGGTTGGGTGCTGAAAGGTTGGAGCCTCTGCACGTGCCCATCTTCTGAATAAATGATCTGAGATGCTAGATGCGGCTGACAAACAGAACCATCAGAATCTGCAAAACATAGAAATAGGTTGTACACAGAGAGGGAGCTCAGCAGACCCTTTGAAAAGTTTCCATACTTACTCCTTCAGTAGCACACCAAGTAAAGCATAACAGAAGCGTCAAAAGGGGAAACATGGCAGTGCATTATCTTAAACACACAGTGGTACTTCAGTAAAAGCAGAAAACATCACTTTTGACTTGACATGGTAAACTTTCCCAGTGTTGATTTCTCTTTCTAGATGAAGAGAGAACCAACATTTTTTCTTGTTTTAAAGAAAGAAATGAGCAAGCAATAAAATGTAGATGTTAGCATCAAGAATAGAACTCCTCAGTAATAAAAACAAAAAACTGCGGATGCTGGAAATCCAAAACAAAAACAGAATTACCTGTAAAAACTCAGCAGGTCTGGCAGCATCAGCGGAGAAGAAAAGAGTTGACATTTCGAGTCCTCATGACCCTTCAGCAGAACTGAGTGAAGTTAGGAGAGGGGTGAAATATAAGCTGGTTTAAGGTGGGAGGTGGGGTGGGGGGAGAGAAGTTGGGTGGGGGGGGTGGTTGTAGGGACAAGCAAGCAGTGATAGGAGCAGATAATCAAAAGATGTCACAGATAAAGGAACAAAGAGGTGTTGAAGGTGGTGATATTATCTAAGAAAATGTGCTAATTAAGAATGGATGGCAGGACACTCAAAGTACAGCTCTAGTGGGGGTGGGGTGGAAAGACTGACAGGGTATTACAGTTATAGATTTAAAAATAATGGAAATAGGTGGGAAAAGAAAAATCTATATAAATTATTGGAAAAAGCAAAAGGGAGGGGGAAGAAACGGAAAGGGGGTGGGGATGGAGGAGGGAGTTCAAGATCTAAAGTTGTTGAATTCAATATTCAGTCCGGAAGGCTGTAAAGTGCCTAGTCGGAAGATGAGGTGCTGTTCCTCCAGTTTGCGTTAAGCTTCACTGGAACAATGCAGCAAGCCAAGGACAGACATGTGGGCAGGAGAGCAGGGTGGAGTGTTAAAATGGCAAGCGACAGGGAGGTTTGGGTCATTCTTGTGGACAGACCACTGGTGTTCTGCAAAGCGGTCGCCCAGTTTGCGTTTTGTCTCTCCAATGTAGAGGAGACCGCATTGGGAGCAACGAATGCAGTGGACTAAGTTGGGGGAAATGCAAGTGAAATGCTGCTTCCCTTGAAAGGAGTGTTTGGGCCCTTGGATGGTGAGGAGAGAGGAAGTGAAGGGGCAGGTGTTGCATCTTTTGTGTATGCATGGGGAGGTGCCGTAGGTGGGGGTTGAGGAGTAGGGGGTGATGGAGGAGTGGACCAGGATGTCCCAGAGGGGATGATCCCTACGGAATGCCGTCAGGGGGGGTGAAGGGAAGATGTGTTTGGTGGTGGCATCATGCTGGAGTTGGCGGAAATGGCGGAGGATGATCCTTTGAATGCGGAGGCTGGTGGGGTGATAAGTGAGGACAAGAGGGACCCTATCATGTTTCTGGGAGGGAGGAGAAGGCGTGAGGGTGGATGCGCGGGAGATGGGCTGGACACGGTTGAGGGCCCTGTCAACGACCGTGGGTGGAAAACCTCGGTTAAGGAAGAAGGAGGACATGCCGGAGGAACTGTTTTTGAAGGTAGCATCATCAGAACAGATGCAACGGAGGCGAAGGAACTGAGAGAATGGGATGGAGTCCTTACAGGAAGCAGGGTGTGAGGAGCTGTAGTCGAGGTAGCTGTGGGAGTCGGTAGGCTTGTAATGGATATTGGTGTCACCAGAAATTGAGACAGAGAGGTCAAGGAAGGGAAAGGAAGTGTCAGGGATGGACCATGTGAAAATGATAAAGGGGTGGAGATTGGAAGCAAAATTAATAAATTTTTCCAGGTCCCGACGAGAGCATGAAGCAGCACCGAAGTAATCATCGATGTACCGGGGAAAGAGTTGTGGGAGGGGGCCGGACTAGGACTGGAACAAGGAATGTTCCACATACCCCATAAAGAGACAGGCATAGCTGGGGCCCATGCGGGTACCCATAGCCACACCTTTTATTTGGAGGAAGTGAGAGGAGTTAAAGAAGAAATTGTTCAGTGTGAGAAGAAGTTCAGCCAGACAGAGGAGAGTACTGGTGGATGGGGATTGTTCAGGCCTCTGTTCGAGGAAGAAGCTAAGGGCCCTTAGACCATCCTGGTGGGGGATGGAGGTGTAGAGGGATTGGACGTCCATGGTGAAGAGGAGGCGGTAGGGGCCAGGGAACTGGAAATTGTTGATGTGACATAAGATGTCAGAGAAATCACGGATGTAGGTGGGAAGGGACTGGACAAGGGGAGCGAGAAGGGAGTCAAGATAGCGAGAAATGAGTTCCGTGGGGCAGGAACAGGCTGACACGATTGGTCTGCCGGGACAGTCCTGTTTGTGGATTTTGGGTAGGAGGTAGAAGCGGGCCGTCCGAGGTTGGGCAACTATCAGGTTGGAGGCTGTGGGAGGAAGATCTCCAGAGGAGATGAGGTCAGTGACAGTCCTGGAAACAATGGCTTGATGTTCAGTGGTGGGTTCATGGTCCAGGGAGAGGTAGGAGGAAGTGTCTGCGAGTTGATGCTCAGCCTCCGCGAGGTAGAGGTCAGTGCGCCAGACAACAACAGCACCACCCTTGTCAGCGGGTTTGATGACAATGTTAGGGTTGGACCTGAGAGAACGGATTGCAGTAAGTTCAGAGAGAGACAGATTAGAATGGGTGAGAGGAGCAGAGAAATTGAGACGGCTAATGTCACGCCGACAGTTCTCAATGAAAAGATCAAGGGAAGGTAATAGTCTGGTAGTAATCATCAGATGGCAGTAGAACCTGGGCCAACATCTCAGCCACAAAATTTGGTTGCTTAGCACCTCTATTTTTGGCATTGAGTGTCGTTTCTGGTCCAAAATGACATCAGTGATGAACACACACACATTTCTAAAACATGCTCTAGAGGCATATAGAGTAAGCAAATTGTGATGTCAGTCAGTATGCAACAGTGATTTGACGGCAGCAGTGCTATTTTCAACCTCAATGTCTTCTCTTAACCTTGCATAGTTGAGTATGTGTTCAGCAGGAGGAAGAACCCCCCTCCCCCAACCCCTCAATGCTATTTAAAAGGATTATCAGCTGCGATCAGGTTATTGATTGATTCTACTGAATTAGCCGAAGTGCTGCTGAGTTTGTAGAAGTGTTTGGTGGTTTGTACTGCTACTTACAGTTGCTAAATGCTACAAGGACAAGCATGGCAGGCAATAGAGACCTTGGTTCCTACTTCAAGGGCTCTGTTCAAATGACTAGCACCCCACTATGAGTGCAGTAACTTCCACCCCCCCCCAGGCCTGCAGCAAAACAGGAAGAATTAGCAGAGGTGGAACAGCAGAGAAAAGCTGCTCAAAAGAGGAGGAGGAAGAAGGGGAGAAGCAGGCTCTCATTAAGAAGCCATATCCAACCAGGGTCTTCAGGGAGCAATTCTTCTACCTCAACCTTAGTGAGAGACAGTGTGTGTGACATCTCTGCTTCACTAAAGATGTGACCACTGGAATCTGCCACCTATGACCAAGCAGGTCTGCAGCCTCAGAGCAGGGCAAGAAAGGCATTTCCAATGACTGTGAAGGTGACCATGGCCATCAACCTTTTTGCATCAGGCTCCTATTAGGCTAGATTGGGTGATATTTCCAACTTTTAATTGTTCTGCCATTGGTGGCTGCGCCTTCAGCTAGCTAGGTTTTAAGCTCTGGGATACCCTCCCTACACCTCTATTCATTTCAACCTCACTTTACACCTATGACACTCCTTAAAACCTACTTCTTGGGCCAAGCTTTTGGTAATCTGGCCTAATACCTCCTTAGGTGGCTCAGTGTTATGCTTTGTTTTGTAATTCTCCTGTAAAGTGCCTCGGGAAGTTTTATACATTAAAGGCACTATGTTAATATAAGATGTATTGGGTTTTTTTTCCAGGTCCTTTTGCTAGAGAGAAGCAGGTGGATAAAACACATGGCTTGACCAAGATTGCATTTTTCTCCAGGGTGCAGAGTGCTATTGATGTCACAGATGTCATTTTGCAAGAGCCACTTGTAAATTCTGCAATTGGAAGAATTCCACTCCTTCAATATCCAGTTCATATGTGATCACACTTAGCTGTTCATGCAGGTCAATGCCTGGTTTCTTCCCAGCAATCATGATGCCTTTATGCTGCGGTATTGATCACAATGGCTATCTGCTCCCATTGCCTTTGCATTGTCTAGCTGGAGGACCTCCTTGGTTCCCTATGGATCTCCTCCTGTTCACCTCCTGCATCAAGACCTCCAGTCTGATTTCAGGGAGTCTAGGAACAAGCTCTCTGCCCTTATTGTGCCATCATTCTTTCTGCTCGGACACCCTTCCCCAGTCACTTCTAGCACCTGTCCCAGCCAGAATGCACGGCCCCTTTTAGAGGTGCAGGCTGGCTTTAAATAGCGCAGGTAACCTTTAATTGGGCTCCTCATTGAGGCCTGTCGCCACTCAACAGTGCATCTAGCCCTAGTTACACACTGGTATCATGGCAATGAACAGGCAGCATGATATTTGCGTGCTGCCTGCATTGGAAGGAACCAGCATGCGTTGGTCACACATCATCATCCAACGCCTGTTTTTCAGAAGCTTTTGAATTTTTTCCCCAGTGTATTAACCAGCATGTCAAAACAGGACATCTATGACTAATATAATGTCAACTGCAAATTGGCTGAACTTTGCTATGTCTTCTGCTGCAAGGAACATGACTCTGACTGGCACTACTATATGGTGCTGATTTTGCTGTCTGGTTGTCATCCTGGTTTCAGGAGATGACACCATTAATGGTTTTCATGGCAAGTTTTAACCTTTCCGTACATTGATACCTTGTGAGGTCATGAATGGTAGCTTTGTTGTTGCAAACAGACTGCCTCGGGTAAAAATGTGAACCGATGGCCATTCTCCCATGATCTTGATGTCCCTGTTCCTGTTCCCCTCTCTTCCACCAGCAATGACATCTCAGCAAAATAAAATTTGTCAATGAACCTACCTTCCTGTGTGCACTGAAAAAAATTGAGCTGCTCCTGGCACTGACTTATGCTGTACTGCATATGGTTGATATTTGCCCTTTATCTGTGAGACCTTAACTCTGCCTTTTATAGCAGGTATCATTAATATCTGCAATAAGGCAAGCCTGAGCTTTAATTGGTGATTAATATGATTAACATTGGGTTAATGGATTAAAATGCATTAAATTGGATTATTTCTAGGAGGATTTTAAGACCATGGGCAAAAATGAGCTAATATTCCATAACTGCTAGTGAACAAAATTATTAGACAATTCATGCTTTGTGTGTGTGTGTTAGCTTTAACGTACAGAGGAATTTCACTGCAGTGTTTTCTGCTGTGTTAATGTTAAATTCAATGCCACTGCTCCCAATATCTGGCCTTGAGTTTAAAGTAAGGTAAAATTCCCTAAGCAAATTGTATATTAAAATTAATAGCAGGTCCCCCAAGACATTGCCACTATGAATCTGTGGACATGTTATTTCAGAACAATACCAGGAGAGAATACATTGAGGACTGTTTTATAGCAAGTAAGTGTGTAATTTACAGGATGTGCATACTAGATGAAAGGCCTAATCTATTATAGATTGTTGTATACTGATACTATTCGCCTATGTTTTAGTGGTTCACATAAAGTTTGGTAAATGAGTTGAAATCAACACTGGAAATACTTTAAACTGCAAAAAACATGAATGTGTAGACTCAATAATTGAAGTCTGGAGTCCAGTGCTGCACTTTAGTAATCTTTTAATGGGAAGGCCTGTGTAAACAAAATATTCCTTTACATCTAATCATCATTCCTATAAATAGATTAGAATGCTTGGAAATTGGTAATTAGTAATTTTTTTTTGTGCTGACTTTCCATTTAAGAATATTCACTTTCTAATGGCACCCATTAATTGTAATGTGCTATATTGTTAATGCCAAGGTCACAACTTCATTGACTAATAACAAATTGATTCTTTTTAAAGGATCACTAAGGCAAATATAATGTTACAGTCCATTTATGGATCATATCATAACCTGCCATGGGGAAATGTTGAGTGGATGCTTTCATCACTGAAGATGAAAAAAATCGAATTGAGAATCTCTGGTTGTTTTTCTATAGTTAAGGAAATTTAGGTGAATAAACATGAGCTTCCTGTGTTTATTCATTTGAGATATGGAGGGTGGCCAATTAATTCCTGCCTATGCATATGTTTTCCCTATGACACTCAAATTTTGCTTCTGGTTAGTTGTTGGAAAGTTTGCGGTTCGACAGTATATAAAAGATGCAATGGAGTCAACTTCAGAGGGACGCAGGCTGCTGACAGAATATAGAGAAGTTCTGGGAAGTCTTCAATCAACTTTATTGACACCACTTGCAAGCTGCATTCTTCTTCTCCTGTCTCCCAGTTGACTTTCTGATGCAGCTTTAAGTATGAAATATTGTACAGTGTCACTAATATCCACAGGTTAACCTGATTCAAGAATAACAAGAACCTGGGCAATATGAGTCTTATGGCTAAGTAGCATTGTTGATTCTTGCCATATGAAGGTGAGGCATTCCATCTCTGAGAGTGAGCTAAGGTGGAGGGGCGGGGGGGTGGTGGGGACATTAATATTACCCATCCAAACAAACTTGCTCATTTGAATCAAATTATGATTCACTGCTTGCAAATTAAATTGTCATTGCTTGTGGCCTCAGAAAAGCCTAAGGGCCACGTTGTACTTTTCCATCATGCTGAGGAAGGATGTGAGGTACTGAATCATACTGTCTGAAAAACATTCAGGTCTGTGTAGAGGAAATGCAAATCAGTGCTGCAGACTATAAATCAACACTAGACCTAGATTATACTGTTTACACTTATGACTAATCCATTTCTTCCATGATATTTCTTCCAGGACGTCAGCAGTCAACTGATATGTTGGATAGTGCTGATCATGTGACATTGTCATGCTCTCATCTTTCACTGAGAAGCTAAAATATGATCTGATGCCAAAAGTTTAATAACTGCAATGTGCCCAGTTGTTAAGCTAATTGAAAAAGGCTAAGATTATTGGAAAATGATGAATGCCACTTCTCATCAGTTGAGAGATGTATTGTCCTCAACTAATAATCATTGTGCTGTGCATAGTTTTATGTTTATTTGAGATGCTGTCCCCACTCCTGTCCTCGTTCAATAACTTGCATGTCGCATCTGAAATTTTAATCTATCCTGTGCTGTGTCATGTCCTTATTCTGCCCTTGAGCAGAATCCATTGTAAATAAACTTTCATGCTCAATTTTGATATCCGAGATGAATATCTTTAATAACTAAACAAATAAGGGCAGGTTTTTTAGAAAAGGTGAGGTCTGACTTGTATCGCATTTCTCTGTCAGTTCTTATTAAAGGTAGCTTTGGAAAAGCTGAAAGGTCACTTGCTGCTGCAGTGGGTTTTCTGCCATTGCCTCTACTAAATCGAAGTTACAAATGTGAAAAAAGAGCAGATGTTTCACTATCCATGCATAAAGCAAGAATATTTTTCTATTTATTGTTTAGAAGTTTATTCATAATGTTTTTGCAATATTCCAACATCTTCACTTTTACTGATACAAGTTTTTTGGTTAATTAACTTAATTCAAATTCTCAAACAGCCGTGGTGGGTTTTTAACTCATATTATCTGGGCTATTTCAAGTCTCTGGATTACTAGTCCAGTAATATAACCATGACACAACCACACCCTTGCAAAATACATATAGTGCCTAGCATTCCCTGTCAGATCACATCCAATAACTAACCAAGCCTAACAATGCTTTACTTCTGAGACCAAACCAAGTGGGACCCTAACAGAACACCATGGAAGTTGGCTTTATCCAGGATACTCCTGGTTATGCTTTAGAGATAAGGAACAATATACAAGTGGCAGTTTACAGGCCAATTCAGCATACTGTCAGAGGAAAATGATTTGGGCTCCACATTGAGCCGAGGCTGCAATGACGTTGAAGTGCCAATTCACCCAAGCCCAGATTAGGAAAGTGTAAGGAAGTTACTTCCAGGGAAGTCTTGCATCATTTTACCTTTACACCAGCTGCAGTAAATCTACAACTCAGTGTGAAAGGTAATAGAAGAATTTCCCACGTGGTAACTTCTTATTCGTTATTCTAATTTTTTTTATTAAAAGCCTTGTGCATGTTTCATAGTCCTGGTCAGATGATGACACAACTGCCCCATTATCATTGCAAAGTGGTCTTAAATCCTTCGGATAGGTTAGCTCAGTTGCTATCAACTGAATTGAGTCTAAAATAGGTGGCAAGTCAGCGGGACGGTTATTTCATACGTTCATCCATGCCGGTGAGAAGCCCGTGGTAAATTTGGCATCAGATCTCATCTCCATAGAAGTGCTGAGCTGCCAGCATCAATTTGGTGCTGTGAAGCAGTTCAAGAGTTCCTTCTGCACCAATGTGGATTGGCCACACTACTGACAGCAGCTCTCAGGTGGTCAGGCAGATGGTACATCCGAAGCAAGGGCAGGTCCAGGTGCTATAGCAAGCCGCAGTTCATTGATGGAGCCAACAGGAGCACTTCTGCTCTTCCTAACATCATATAAATGCTCTGGCCACAAGAGCAGGTCAGAGGCTGGGAATTCTGCAGTGAATAACTTGCCTCCTGACTTACCAAAGCCTGTCCACCATCTACAAGGCACAAGTCAGGAGTGTGATGGAATACTCCCCACTTGCATGGATGAGTGCAGCTCCAACAACACTCAAGAAGCTCAACACCATCCAGGACAAAGAAGCTTGCTTGATTGGCACCCCATCCACCACCTTCAACATTCACTCCCTCCACCACCGACGCACAGTGGCAACAGTGTGTACCATCTGCAAGGTGCACAAGAGGAACTCACCAAGGCTTTTTCAACAGCACCGTCTAAACCTGTGACCTCTACCACCTGGAAGGACAAAGGCTGCAGATGCAGGGGAACACCACCGGATGCAAGTTCCCCTCCAAGCCACACACCATCCTGACTTGGAAATGTATCACTGTTCTTCCACTGTCACTGGGTCAAAGTCCTGGAAATCTTTTCCCAACAGCACTGTGGGTATACCTACACCAAGTAGTCTAATGTGGTTCAAGAAGGCAGCTCACTACCATGTCCTCAAGGGCAATTAAGGATGGGCAATAAGTGCTGGCCTAGACAGCAGCACCCACATCCCATGAACGAATGAAAAAAACAGAAATGTTCACTGTTCAGTGCCATTTGCCAGCAGGCTCCAGCAGTCCCTTTGATGCCTCTTAAAACTTGATAAAAGTGGGTGGAGCTTTCATGGCACATCCCCAGTTTTTAACTCCAATTTTTCAATCAGTGTACAACAACAGACATAGGAACCCAACTTGTAGAAAGAATCAGCCCAGTGCTTGATTCAAGTGGTCATCTGTAGCAATATGGTGACTACCTCATTTGCAGAATGGACAGGGGAGATCCCAACCTAACTTTGCTGAAATGTTCCCTCATTTGAAGCCCAAGAAATGGGTGCAGCGAGATTGAATTTCTCCCTCATGGGGGCAGAATTTTCTGTCTACTGGGCGGGCGGGCCCGATCCAATCTCTGGCGGGCGGGGAGCCGATCCCCGCCAGAGAAGTGGACCCCACCACCATTTTACGTGGGCAGACCAATTAAGGCCCCCATTACGCCTGGCAGGAAGCGCTATGCACACGAAACGGGCTTTCGCCTGCTCTCTAGCCGGTGGGCAAGACCCCATTGCCTACATTGATTTCCACCCAAAGTTTCTTCCAGCTATTAGTGAATAAAGAACAATTTGCTACATGTAGAACACTAATGTAACACAGGAAACTTAAGGAAATGGTATGGGATCAAACAACTAGCTGCGGGTAGGAGATGAAGCAGAGCAAGACTGGATCTTTGCAATCCACTAACATATAGTACCCTTAAATATAACTGGAAACTACAGTTCTTGCCAGCTTGCAGGACTGAAGAAGAAACTAAACAGGTTCTCAATGTCAATGAAGCTAAGATGAAGTAGAGATATTAGCATAATCTTGAAGATTTCCATAACTAGTGACACACAATGCTGGTTCATTCTCTCTTGGCAGAAGAAAGAGGAGGATCATACTCCAGTAACAGCAACCTGCATTTATGTGATACTTTTAATGCAGTAAAGCATCCCAGGGTGCTTTGCAGGAGCATAATCAGGCACTGAGGAACATGAGGAGACATTTGGACAGGCGATCAAAGGCTCGGTCAAAGGGGTAGGTTTAATGAGCTTCTTAAAGGGTAAGAGAGAGGTTGAGAGGCCGAAAGGTTTAAGGGAGAGAATTCCCAAGCTTTAGGGTCCAAGCAGCTGAAGGAACAGGGATTGCAGGCACTGAGGCTTTGAAATGAGTGGATGAAGCAAAAGTTGAAGAAAAGGCACACAGCATCTGGTTAGGGTTATATTATACTTACCATTGTAATGTACTTTTGCAAATGGGAGTTAATTTTGAGCACACATGACTGAATAAATCAATGGATGCTGATAGCTTGTTGCAGATACAAACGTTTAGCCATCACCAAGAAGGACAGCACTGCCCGGTGTCAATGTCAATCAGCTATTCAGAGGTTGCGTCATTTTCTGTTTTTATGTGTTTCTTTATTATCTTGACAGCTCTCTTATATACTTTGAAATCTTTCCCATTTCCTTAAGACATTGAAACATCTCTTCCTTTTAATCGTACTAGATCTAATCCAGATTTTTAACCATTTAAATTCAGGTTCTGATATTATCAAGAAAAATGTCAGGTACAGAGAGACTAACAGTACCGTAGAAGTTCCAGTATCACGGAATAACAGTAAAAATTAAATCGTTAAGAAACTTGCCACTAAACTCCAAAAATCCAGCAAAAATCTTCAGGGACACTTCAGTGTTTTAATACTCAAAGTGTCAAAATCAGCTGATGTGATCCTCCCTGCTGTAAATTTACACCAGTGTATTGTTGATGTATAAGCAGGAACCTCATGTCAGCTGCACCACCGGTCGAAGTGGGAGCTATGGAAATGAGTAGTAGAGAGTTGTGACTGGCAGGTAGCAGGAGGGGCCTAGAAGAACTCATGTGTAGCAATTCTTTGGTGCAAAAGCAGTGGAGGTCACATCCACGGGAATTTTTCACTAAAAATAATCACTACGTCACTCGTACACCATGAACATCTTAGGTTACATCTTTGGTGGATGAATGGTTATCAAGTTAATAAACTGCCCTATAAATGATGGTACATCCAGCAATTAACACACTAAATTTGAGGGCCTAAACATTACATTGTCCTTTCAGTCAATGATGGAGCCAGTACCTAGCGTTGCACGGCACAAGTGAAAATCACCTGTGGGCAAGATCCTGAATCTCCAATTCAAGTTTGAACGTACAGAAAATTACTGGAAACAGTCTATCAACTGTGCTGTTCAACAATTAATACCCTTAAATTATCAGCTTTAAATGTATATGGGGGAATAGTTGGCATAAAATGGGTTCAACAAAGCTCATTTCAGGGACCATTGTCCTGGGCCCAAATTTGCATCAGGCCAGTTTCCAGGTGTCTCTCGCACTGCCTAAAACAAGCATCAGGCCCTACACAGAAGTAAATGAGGGATCTAGCGGTTGTTTCAGACTCCGTCTCTTAAACTGGTTGGCGATGAGCAGGGCTAGTGTTGGGCTGATGCATCTGCAGCAGTGGCATCCAACAAAAAGCAAATTGTAAAAAATGATTTGAGAGAATGTTCCTGTGAAGCCAGGAGGAGAGGAGAAGTCCTCTTGAGGCTTGCTGCCAGTCCAGTCCAACAGGCAATCAGCACCCACTCCCATTCTCCTTTACCCTCACCCCACCTCATCGGTTCCTGATGACCACAGCTGGCAAGGCAGGCTGCCCGTCATTTGCTTCTCCAACTGGGCAAGCTGTCTGTGGAAATTTAGATTCCCTGTGCCCAACTGGCACCTGCAAACATGTTTGAATGAATTTCTAGGCCACAAGGGTTTTGCAAAGGACTGGATCATTAATCACGATAGCACCAAGCTAATGCTTTATGTTGAAGTTATTTTTACAATCGTTTCCCTGTCAAATTATTTCAGTATCTGACGAGTTAAGCTGGCAAAATCATCATAATTTGGAAAATGTCCACAAAAAGATCATTTTCACAGCGAGCACGTGCAGTGCTCAATCAACCACCTTGTGGGAGGACAATTAAATAGGAAAAAAAATGTAGGGATTTTAATTACCATACAAATTAGAAAAAATTAGGCAGCCATATTTCACGCCTTAATTTGGCTTTAGGGGCTGCTGGGCAAAGTTTAGAGTAAATCTTTGATTAATTGAGACGCAGCAGGAAGGTATTTGAAAAGAAAAGCACGTTTTAAATTACACTTCAGAGCAATTTTGTCCTTCAGCAAGTAAAAGTGCAGTCTTAACTCAAAGAAGTACAATGTGAATTAATGCTCACAGTACATCAATTATTTGAATAAATAAGATGTATTAATATTTAAAGCTGTGTTTTCTCCTTCTTTTCTGCTAATATGTTCCATTTTTCTTCATTTACAGCACATATTTTATAAACTATCTGCCATGGATATAATTTACCATTTGAATCATCTTCAATCTTAAATTATCTCTGGTAATTTACATAAGAGACAATATTCATTTGATGGCACGCAGTTCTGTCGAGGCACAGTTTGATGAGCATCAACAGCACTTTGTACCTCACTAACGTTGCCTTTGTTAATATATGAGCCTAGTAATCCGGTTATTCCACTGTGAACGACACCACAACTGAGTCCTATCCTGTCTTCAAACAGCTTCTACACATCCACTGTATAAACACAATTAGGAAGTGGGAAGCTTGGGCAGATGACCTCTCCCACCTTTCTCCAAGCCCACCAACATTCTAGTTGCCACTGCCCTGACTGGTTGTAATGAATTCAGCCCAAACCATGGTTCACATATGGGATCACCCTGGTCTGGTGCTCAGTTTTGCACCAGGCTGGTAATAAAAAAAGACTTAACATTATGACAAGTTAAAAGCAAGTTGATGTGTTTGCCTTTGAAATATCTGGTTCCATTCGAACTGCATAAAATACACACAAATGAAGAATACCTTAAAGATGAAACCGAAAATTGCCAATGATCCTCTTCCTGTGAGGCTGAAGTGTTGTTCTTATGTGCCTAGCATGCCAAACTTTTTTTGTCAAGGCTGATGTGTGCTTTATATTTAACTTTTCCCCACTGTTCTACCCCCCTCACCAACACTCTCCTGAGGAGGGTTTTTCATGATGAGTCATTCTGTAGCTCTCAGACTCCCTTCTTCAGCTGTTTTCCTTTGATTAGGCTATTCAATCAGGGTGAAGTTTAAGTTGGATAAGAACATAAAACCATAAGAAATAAGATAAGACTGGGCCGTTTAGCCCCTCGAGCCTGCTCCACCATTCAGTAAGATCATGGCTAATCTGATTGTGGCTTTAACTCCACTTTCTTGTCTGTCCTCCATATCTTTTGAGTGCCTTGTCATACGAGCAAGGAGCAGGAGTAGGCCACTCAGCCCTTCAAGCCTGCTCTGACATTCAATAAGATTATGGCTGATCTGATTGTAACCTCACGCCTACCCCCAAATACCTTTCACCCCCTTTATAATCAAGAATCTATCTAGCTCTGCCTTAAAAATATTCAAAGATCCTATTTCCACTGCTTTTGAGGATGAGAGTTCCAAAGACTCACAGCCATCTGAGAGGAAAAAAGTTCTCATCTCATAAATGAGCGACCTCTTATTATTAAACTGTGACACCTAGTTCTAGATTCTCCCATGAGAGGAAACATCCTCTCTACATTCACTCTGTCAAGACCCCCCAGGATCTTAAAGGGTTCAATCAAGTCACCTCTTACTCTTCTAAACTCCAGTGGATACAAGCCTAACCTATCCAACCTTTCCTCATAAAACAACCCACCCATTCCTGGTATTAATCTAGTAAGCCTTCTATGAACTGCTTCAAATGCATTTACATATTTTCTTAAGTAAAGAAATCAATACTGTACACGGTACTCCAGATGTGGTCTTACCAGTGCCCTGTACAACTGAAGCATAATCTTCCTGCATTTTGTATTCAATTCCCCTTGCAATAAGTGATAACATTCTATTAGCTTTCCTAATTACTTGCTGTACCTGCATACTAACCTTTTGTGATTCATGCACTAGGACATCCAGATCCTCCTGAATCTCAGAGCTCTGCAGCCTTTCACCATTTTGATAATAGGCTTCTTTTTTTATTCTTCCTGCCAAAATGGACAATTTCACATTTTCCCACATTATTTGCCAGGCCTTTGCCTACTCACTTAACCTACCTATGTCACTTTGTAGCCTCCTTACATCCTCTTCATAGCTTACTGTCCTACCTAGCTTTGTGTCATCAGCAAAAATCAAATCAAGATCAAATTAAAATCAAGTCAATCAAAAACCTGTGTAAATCAGTCTCAAAAATATTCAACAATCAAGCCTCCACTGTTCTCTGCTCTAGAGAAATCCAAACATTAACAACCTTTTAAGAGAAGAAATTCCTCCTCATCTCAATTTGTATTAAACGGGAGACCCCTTATTATTAAACTGTGCCCCCTAGTTTTAGATTCCCCCACAAGAAGGAACATCCTCTGAGCATGTACCCTGTCAAGCCCCTTCAGAATTTTATGTTATGTTTCAGTAAGATCATTTCTCATTCTTCTAAACACTAATGAGTGTAGGCCCAACATGCTCAACCTTCCCTTATAAGATAACTCCTTCATCTCAGGGATTAACATAGTGAACCTTCACTGAACTGCCTCCAATGCAAATACATCACTCCTTAAATAATAGCTGGAATATTTTATAGTTGCCTTATAAGGCATATATAGTAGACCCTATAGCAGTGCTATTGAATTATCTTAATATATTTCTTAAAAGTCAGGGAACTTTATCTGTTCTTCCATCCAGTTGCAATGGGTCCTGAACAAATTGACCAACTTAGTATCAGCTTCTCAGGTTTAGCCTGGATAGAATCTTCTATTGCCCATGCATGGATGCATGTGGCCCCTGACAGCTCTGCCAGGCATTCTCTTTTCTCTCAGTGTAACTGCAGCAGTTGCCATGTGGCTGATAACTCCAGAGGCCTGTCGTCAGCCTGGGGCTCCAAATCACCCTGGCCTCCCACAGTCCTCCAACTGTCAGTCACCTCAGCAATTACAGCCTCTGTCAGAGGTTCATGCATGTCTGTGCTATGATTACCATGTTACCCGCCCGAATATAAGCGTGAACACATACCCACCAACATGAGGGTATCTGCGCTGGTGGAGGGTGAGGGGGAATGACCAGATACTGCAGTGTTTGAGGGTCCCTCCTTCTCCTCGGAGGTGGCTGACCAAACCCCAATCTCTCCAGCTCTCTGATCTTTGGCTTAAAGCTGACCTGCATAAGAGCATAGATAGATCGGAGGGTTAAGAGCTTCCCATTGTGGAAGTCTCCGACTATCCCACCTGTGGAGATTCATATAACCAGTGGTGGACACATGGGCACTATTCCTTGCATCTGCCAGATGCATTCTTGTGCACTTACACTGGTCCACACTCCCTCTTGGGTTTACACTCCTGACTCGCCGCCAATGACGAACGGCTGCCCTGCTGCCTTGCCATTTCTAAAGCCTCCACCTCAATGGGAGTCAGGATGGACATAAATGGCACGCCTCTGCCTTTCTTGGCCTGATCTTTTAGGCCATAGGCTGCCTTCTCCTACAAATACAAAGATGAACATTGTTAGTTTCCCCAAAGGTGACAAGCACAATGCCTATGCTAGTGGCAGCCACTAGCCCATGATGGGGGTGCATGAATGCCTCCTGAATATGGCCACTCATATAGACCTTGTGGGGGTCAGCAATGTCAGATTGGCACCTCTCACCAAGATGCAGCCATGCCTCTGACAGGGCATGCTGCTGCCTAACCTCTTTGCCATCAACTGGGTGGTCACTCCCTCTTCACGAAGCACATGCTCGCATGTTGCCACATGTGAGCCCCAAAGGGGAAATTGGTCTGGAGTCCTCACCTTTGCAAAACAAATAAGGTCATTGATGTGCTTGCAGCCATTGGCTCCAGGTTCTAGGTGTGATCCCCTAGGAAACAGTGACTATAATATGGAGAACTGAGCATTCAGTTTGAGAGTGAAAAACTTGGGTCAGAAACAACTGTGCTAAACTTAAGTAAGGGTAATTACAAAGGAATGAGGGGAGAGTTGGCTGGAGTAGACTGTGAAAGCAGTTTAGCAGAAAAGATGGCTGATAAACAATGGAGATGTTTAAGAAAATAGTTCATGACTCTCAACAAAGATATATCCCAGTGATGAAGAAGGAATCAAGAAAGGGGATAAACCAACCATGATTAATCCAGGAAGTTAAGGACAGTATCAAATTGAAAGAAAAAACATACAATGTGGCAAAGATTATTGGTAAACCAGAGGATTAGGAAAGTTTTAAAGAACAACAAAAGATTACCAAAAAAATAATAAAGAGGGAGAAAATAAACTTTGAGGGTAAACTAGCAAGTAATATAAAAATGGACAGTAAGAGCTTATTTAAATATATATAAAGGAAGAGAGAGGCCAAAGTGAACATAGGCCCCTTAGAGAATGAGGCTGAGGAAATAATAACGGGGAACCTGGAAATGACAGAGGAGCTGAATAAATACTTTGCTTCAGTCTTCACGGTAGAAGATACGAATAGCATTCCAAAAATACTAGATAATCAGGGGGCAAAAGGGGGGAGGAAATAAATACAATAACTATTACTAGAGAAAAAGTACAAGGGAAACTAATGGGGCACAAGGCCAATAAGTCCCCTGGACCTGATGAGTTGCATCCTAGGATATTAAAGGAAGTAGCTACAGAGATAGTGGATGCACTGGTAATAATCTTCCAAGAATCCCTAGATGCTAGAAAAGTCCCAAAGGATTGAAGAATGGCCAAAGTAATACTCTTATTCAAAAAGGGAGGGAGACAAAAAACAGGTAACTATAGGCCAGTTAGCTTAACATCTGTCATTGGGAAAATGTTGGAGTCTATTATAAAGGATGTAATAGCAGAGAATTTAGAAGTACATAATCTAGTCAAGCAGAGTCAGCATGGCTTCATTTAGGGGAAATTATGCCTGACAAATTTATTAGAATTCTTTGAGGAGGTAACAAGCAGTGTGGATAAAGGGGAACCAGTACATGTAATATATTTAGATTTCTAAAAGGTGTTCAATAAAGTGCCACACATAGGGCTACTTAATAAGATAAGAGCCCATGATGTTGAGGATAGTATATTAGCATGGATAGGGGGTTAGCTAACTAATAGAAGACAGAGAGTTGGGGTAAGGGGGCATTTTCGGGATGGCAACCTGTAACTAGTGGAGTGCCACAGGGATCAGTGCTGGGGCCTCAATTATTTACAATCTATATTAATGACTTGGATGAGGGAAATGAATGTACTATCGCCAAGTTTGTGGATGACACAAAAATAGGTGGGAAGGCAAGTGGTGAGGATGACACAAGGAGTCTACAGAGGGATATAGACAGGTTAAGTGAGTGGGCAAAAACTTGGCAGATGGAATATAATGTGGGAAAATGTGAGGTTATGCTCTTTGGCAGGAAGGTTAGAGGAGCTGAATATTATTTAAATGGAGAAAGACTGCAGAAGGCTGCAGCACAGGGGGATTTGGGATTCCTTGTGCATGAATCCCAAAAAGCTAACATACAAGTTCAACAGGTAATAGGAAAGGCAAATGGAATGTTGACCTTTATTTCAAAGGGAATGGAGTATTTTTTTTTATTCGTTCATAGGATGTGTGTGTCACTGTCTAGGCCAGCATTTATTACCCATCCCTAATTACCCTTGCTCAGAGGGAATTTAAGAGTCAACCACATTGTTGTGGGTCTGGGGTCACATGTAGGCCAGACCAGGTAAGGACTGAAGGTTTCCTTCCCTAAAGGACATTAGTGAACCAGATGGGTTTTTAACCATAATCGACAATGGTTTCATGGTCAAATTCCATCATCTGCCATGGTGGGATTAGAACCCAATTCCTCAGAGCATTATCCTGGGTCTCTGGATTACCAGTCCAGTGACAATACCACTACGCCACTGCCTCCCCAAAAAGTATAAAAATAAGGAAGCCTTGCTAAAGCTATACAAAGCACTAGTTAGACCACACCTAGAATGCTGTGAACAGTTTTGGCCCCTTTATCTAAGGGAAGATATACTGGCATTGAAGGCAGTCCAGAGAAGGTTCACTAGGTTGATCCCGGGTATGGAGGGATTTTCTTATGAGGAGAGGTTGAGTAGGTTGGGCCTGTACTCATTGGAGTTTAGAAGAATGTGAGGCGACCTTATTGAAACATATAAGATTCTTAGGGGGCTTGACAGGGTAGATGCTGAGAGGTTGTTTCCCCTTGTAGGTGAGTCTAGGACCAGAGGGCATAATCTCAGAGTAAGGGGTTGCCAATTTACGACAGAGATGAGGAGGATCTTCTCTCAGAGGGTAGTAAATCTGTGGAATTCTTTACCGCAGAGGGGTGTAGAGGCTGGGTCATTAAGCATATTCAAGGCTGAGATAGTCAGATTTTTAATCAGTAAGGGGATCAAGGGTTATGGGGAAAAGGCAGGAAAGTGGAGTTGAGGATGATCAGATCAGCCAGGATCTCACTGAATGGCGGAGCAGACTCAGTGGGCCGAGTGACCTAATTCTGCTCCTATGTCTTATGGTCTTAAGAGGACCTCCTGCCTTGTCCTTGCAGCTGGGAGGAGAAACTTAGGGGAGACATCATTGAATCATGAGACCACCCAGCATCTTCCTTCTGTCATTCTAGCTGCAGGTTTTCTGGCACTTCTCAGCTTTCCAGGCAGTAAGTCCCCATTAAATGCAATACTGGCAGCCCTTTAAATATGGCGCCATCACCTGACCATCCTGCCTTCGCATCCTCGGTGATCAGCCGACAAGATCACGTGTGGTCATCCGATCACCGCCCAAACGGAAGCAGGAGCTGCTTGTGGTCTCGACATTGGGACCTATGCAAAATTCAGCATCTTAACTCCGTTAGACTTTCCACAGACACTTTCTGATCTATTGAGGATTTCCAGCAGTTTATGTTAATATTTCAAATTTTTGGAAGCTTGTTGGAGTTCTTATGAAGCTCATTTGCACTGCATTACTAGCTGAATACTGAGAAATATGCCTATTGGTTATGTCTTTTTTCGGGTCAAAATCTGATGTTTGAAATAATTGGCTTGTTAACTTCACACCCATAGAGAGAAAACTAGTGGGGCAGAATTTTCTGGCTGATGCGCGGGTGGCAGAGCCCGTACTCCAATGCTTAAAATGTCGTGCGCTGATGTCGCACGAGCGTCCCGACGTCAGCGCGCGGCATCGTGATGTTTAGGTGGGTAGGCACGCTATGCAGCGTGATGCACGCCCGCCATTAATTAAAGGCCTTGTTAAGGCCCTTAACTCGGCAATTGGAGCCGATTTTGAGGAGCCCGTGCGATCTTTGCCTCGGCGCACGGGCCCAACGGGCAGGCGGGTAACTGATTTTTTAACAAACCTCATCCACGGGCGGGATATGTGGGCTCAGAGGGGTTGTTCATGTTTTTTCTGAAGTATTTAATGCAGAAAGTGTTTTAAACTTACCTGTGTGATTGTTAGCAGTTCAGATCGATTTCCAATAGCTTTCTCTGTACTTCGAAGCTTCAGCTCAGCAGTCTGCAGACAGTAACATTTATCGGGCCTGCAGCTTTCCGTAGGCCTCCATTTAGCCTGGGTATGGGTTCTGACATCTCCACTGGAGGCAGCTCCTCTGAGGAGGAAGGGAGGGATAGAATAAGGAGGAGGCCAGGAGTGGACAATCAGCCTCCAGGGGAGCCACCTTTGGGAGGCCAGGCGCAGCCATAAGGGGCGCAGGTCCAAGAGGTTGTCCAAGGTAGAAGGGGCCGCAGAAGATGCCCCTATCCTGCTGCCAGGATATAGAGGCAGTGAAGCAGCAACCTCAATATGACTAAGGTGCAGTGCCGAAGGAGGCTCCGTCTCTCAAGGGAGACAGTCAACTATATCTGTCAGATAATAGGCCCTGAGATCTCCCCTAACTGTGTGGGTGGACACCCCATGCCTGTGGCTCTGAAGGTCACAGCTTCCCTCCACCTCTATGCATCTGGTTCCTTCCAGGGGTCAGTGGGTGATCTTTGCGGTGTCTCCCAATCAGCTGTCCACACTTGTGTCAAACAGGTTACAGATGCTCTGTCCAGATGGGCATTGACCTTCGTCCACTTCCGCTGTGACCAGGCAAGTGAGGCACAGCGAGCCAGAGGCTTCGCAGCCATTGCTGGCTTCCCCCGCGTCCAGGGTGCAATAGACTGTACACATGTGGCCATCAAGGCACCAGCAGGTGAGCCCGGTGCCTTCGTCAACAGGAAGGGCTTCCACTCCATGAACATGCAGATAGTGTGTGATCACAGGATGTGGATTCTGCAAGTTTGTGCAAGGCACCCAGGCAGCTCCCACGACGCCTATATCCTCAGACACTCCCAGGTGCCGGGGCTCTTCAGTCCTCTGGCTCGGCTGGATGGTTGGCTGGTGGGTGACAAGAGCTATCCCCTCAGAAGGTGGCTCATGACGCCTCTCCGCCGTCCAAGATCAGAAGCTGAGCAGCGGTACAATAGGAGCCAGGGCACCACAAGGGCTGTGGTGGAGAGAGTCATCGGTCTTCTCAAGATGCGCTTCCGTTGCCTGGACCGCTCAGGGGGCGCACTCCAGTACCCCCCAGATTGCATCTCTCTGATAGTGGTAGCATGCTACGCTCTGCACAATCTTGCGCTGGAAGGAGGTCGCAGTGGACGATGAAGACCTTGACGCAGTGGATGAGGCTGCACATGATGACTCCAGCAGTGGCTCAGGTCAATGATGAGGGGCAGCACGACGACCCACTACTACACCAAGGAGGCAGGGACACCCGGGACACTTTAATCCAACGAACCTTCAGCTAACTCCACACACATGGATCAGCAGGACCAGCATTGCCTGGTGCTTCCACACGTGGCACTTAGGTGCTACATCTTCCAACTCATCAGCTGCAACTAAGGGCTTAGTACAGAAACATCAATGTCCACTCAAGCACTCATGATATGTCTGTGAAACATACAAATGCAGCACAAAGAAAACACCCTCAGCCATGGTCAGAACAGTGGACTTTATTCCCACCAAAATAAACCACAAATGTTGCTCAGATGTACATAATTATATATTCCCTAATCTAAGGCCAATGCAAAATCACCAGTGACAAACCCGTGGAGTGCCTGATGTGCCTTATGCTTACATTTGCAGGTGCAACATCTAGGTGCTGCCCCATCGCTTGGAGTGGCTTGTGAGACAGCCTGCTGACTCTGCTGTCCTGTTGGCGTCGATGACCTTGGCGGCCGTCCTCTGGCCCGTGGAGCCTCTGCTGGCCCCGCCTGGGAGGGAGTGGCCAGTTCCAGAACTGGCCCCTCCCCAGTTGTCGCAGCCTCAACGGAACCAACGGTCACTGGCAGAGGGGCGGAAGAGCTGCTGCCCTCATCCGGAGTGCCCTGAGAGGAGCTCGCAGCGATGACAGGCAGCTGCTGCTGACGTGAGGTCACATTGGACCTCCCTGCTCGCCGCAGATGAACGGACACCGAGTGGCGACACTTGGTGCCCAGAACATCTCCCACATTGTGAATGACCACCCATGACCAGTACCGCTGTGAGGGCTTGCAGGTCAGAGCGTAACCCCATCAGAAGATTCTCAATCCGATTGAAGCCCCTCTCCATGAGAGTCACCAATCTCTCAGTGGAGGAAGTGTGAAGCTCTGTCCTGAGGTTCATGCCTTCACGTGCACTCTGCCTGGACTCCTTCACCACAGAGACCAAGTGAAGCATACCCTCATGCAATCCTGCTAGATGCTCCTGCGCACCCTGCCGCTTGTCCTGCAGCTGCTGCATGGCTGACATCTCCAGAGGCACATCATCACTGCCCGAATCAGCATGTGCCTGGTCCCCTGCAGTCCTCCGGCTGCTGGCGCCATCAGCACTCTCTGTCCCTACCATCTCCTCCAGCGATTGTGAAGTGCCCTCTCCACTGTGACCCGGGACACTAGCAGAAGTCATAATCCCCACCGAAGTGTTTGTCACTGCGCTGGTGCCTGGCTGGCTGAAATGATGTGATGCAAGTTGCAAGTGTTGGCTCTCAGGTGTGGAGGGGGCTCCGGACGTATTGGGGGCGGCCATGCGGTGATGATGCTGAAGTTAACAACAAGGACAGTGCATCAGTTAGCATACAGTTAGTAACACCTTTCATCCCTTTCCCCCCCATAAGCCTCATAAGTCGCTCACTCTTCAAGAACCTAAGGAGACGAACATTGGTGGGGTGGTAAATAGCCAAGAGGAGGCCCAAACATTACACGCGCATACAGACAGGCTGGTCAGATGGCTAGATGCCACATGGAATGTTATGTAGAAAAGTGTTCGGTTAAGCACTTGGGCAAGACAAGCAAGGTACGGGAATACATGAGTAATGGTAGGACCGTGGGAAGTCACGACGATTACAGGGACCTTGCTGGGCAGACCTGTTAAGGTAGCTGAACAGGGACATAAGGCATTTAACAAGGTCGAAGTCAGACTTGCCTTTATTAGCCGAGGAATAGAATGTAGGAAAAGGGAGGTCATGTTGCAAGTGCAGAAAACGCTGTCAAGGTCACATCTACACTTCTGCGTTCATTTGTGACCTGCGCTTCATGGGAGGGATGGCATTGGAGTGGGAAGAGTGCAGAGGTTCCTGACCTGGATGCATGCTGGCCTGGAGAGTTGGAGTGATGAGGAAACATCGCAAACACTTGTGACATTTGCCGTGGAGCACAGGAGATTGACAGGTCACAGTGTTGACCTTCATACTGTTATGAGGGGCATAGATCGGGTGGACAGAAGGCAACATTTCCCCTTGGCGCAGGGATGACTAACATGGTGGCATTTATTTAAGTTGAGTGCCATGAGGTTGACAGGTGAGGTGCTGAGGACCTTTTGGACAGAGTAATATGGGACGCACTGGCTGAAAGGGTGGTGAAGGTACAAACCCTCCTAAGATGCAATAAGTCTTTGGATGTGCAGCAGCGATGCCATGGCATGTTAGGCCATGGGGATAGTGGTCAGAAATGGGATAAGGCGACTTTGGAAGGTGCTTGAGATGCGCATCCTCAAGGGGACGAGGGACCTTTGTGTATGACCCACACGTCAGAGTGTCTCAGTCTGTGAATGAGCAGTGTTGCTGCATTAACGATTGCAGCAATCATCAGTGGTTTGGATGGTGGGCAGACAGAGTGGATGGGACTGTGGCCCTCAAATACCTGGCCGCTGCACCCCAGCCTCGCCGATACCTGCTGCCATGGCCGCCTGCCTCCTCCCCAGCTCCATGGCCTGCTCCTCATAGGTGGTGAGGCTCTGGAGCAGGGCGTGCCCACCACCAGTCCGCTGGCACTCTCTCATATTGTTCTCTGTTTTTGCCTACAGAACAGAGAAGAGAATTTATTGAGGCTGATCACTCATGTACTCTGCACGCGCACACCGCACCCCAACCACAGTGGCCCATCTGAGGCCTCCAGCGGCTCCTGTCCACACTACTGGTGATCAGTCCCCAGAAGATAGTACGGCTGCTCCCAACCCCCTCCCCCAACGGACACCTTGGACACATTCGGCGTCCATCACTTTGAATAACACACTGGTCTTAGCGCCCATAGCAAGGAGGCACAACTAGGTGCGGCGCCGAGGCCAGCAGATGGTTCTTGGCCATGACACCTTGAGTCTCCCCTTCCACCATCTCATCACCACCAATAAGACGTGTGTTGGAGTTCTGAGTATGTGTCTAGCTGCCTTCCCTGCAGGTTGCCCTCAGACTACTCAAATGCGACAAACACCAACACATTCTGCGGGTAGAACCCATCTTCTCCTCAACCACTAAGGCTGATGTAAACATGGTCAGTACCCATTTGTCCAGCCAGCATGCGCCAAATGCCCAATGCAGTAACGACACTAAGACATGGTTGGGGGGGGCTCAAAGGCTAAGGCTACCTGCTGGGTCAAATGGCCAAGGCTGACATGGTACTCACCCAAGCGCAGCCAATCATTGAAGTGCTTGTGGCACTGTGTTCCGGTGCGCTGCACAGCATCATGGGAGCTTACAGCCTCCGCCATCTCCTGCCATGCCTGCCTGGTGACGTGGGGGGCCCTCCTCCTCCCATCCTCCGGAAACAAGACATCCTGATGGTTGGACACCTCTTGGAGGAGGACAGCGAGGCAGACATCTGAGAACCGAGGAGCACACTGGCCCCCTGCTGCCTACCCTGCAGCCTGCCCCCCTCCTCCTCCTCTGCCCTCAAATCTTGTGTTGCCCGGTGACTGGCCATGGTGAGCAGCCTAAAGGAGGCTACCTGGCCGTTCTTCATACAGACTGCTGGTTCACCATTGGAATGGCAGTCTGAACACGCCTGCCGCCGATTTAATTTTCCCAATGAACACGGGAGTCGCAAACCCACTGGGCGGGCCTTAATTGGCCCGCCCACGCAAAATAGTGGCGCGGCCCATTTCGGCAACAGGGTTCGGCTGCCCGGCCACCCGTCAAGCACAAAATTCAGCCCGTGGAGTCTATTATCAAGACTGCCATATGAGCTTGTAAATCAAAGCCAATGTAAGTTAATGAAAAGTAGATTGTACCTAACAAAACAATTGAACGCTGAAAATCAAACAATAAGTATAGTTGGTGATATAGATTTTGATTTTCTCAAAGCAATTAATACACCTCTTTAGAGAACTATCACTAAATAGAATGCTCTTTGGGATGCATGAGGAAGGTGTAGACCGAGCAATTGATTGACCAAATGGAAAGAAACATCAATGTAACTGTCAATGGTAAGGTATTCCATTGATCAATTCTGATCAAAGACTCCAGCAAGGACCAATCCTAGGAACCTTCCTGTTGAATGTCAATTACTGAGTTCCTAGCTCTACGTCTCTGCCATTTAAATTTCCTTTCAATTGAATGACAGGAAGACTGAAGACACTGGGCAGAATTCTATGTTCAAAACAAAAACAGAACTACCTGGAAAAACTCAGCAGGTCTGGCAGCATCGGTGGAGAAGAAAAGAGTTGATGTTTCGAGTCCTCATGACCCTTCAACAGAACATGAGGACTCGAAACGTCAACTCTTTTCTTCTCCGCCGATGCTGCCAGACCTGCTGAGTTTTTCCAGGTAGTTCTGTTTTTGTTTTGGATCTCCAGCATCCGCAGTAGTTCTTTGTTTTTATCTCAGAATTCTATGTTCCCCTGCCAGAGGATTTGCAGGAGTGGGGGTGCCAGTAAAGTTCCTCAGAAGGCCTTCCCACTGGGCCGGTCCCGACCTCTCGCAATTTTACAGTGACCCTGGCAAGGCCTAGCCTGGCCAGCCCACCCTTGCCCCAACTGAGGGCCTTAAGTGGCCAGTTCATGACCACTTAAGAGCTGTTCCCACCCAGCCTCAGTTTTCAGGCTGGCGGGAGTTTAGTGGCAGGGGAAAGCCCGGAAAGTGACCCTGCTCAGGCCTCGGCTGGGGAGAGGTGCTTCCATCACAGCCTACTTTCAACATCGGGCCCATAAAAGGTCTGGCCCCTACAGTGCTCCCTCTTACTGGCCCCTCCACTGACACCCCCACGCCCTTCTGCTGAACCCCCTGGGCCTCGCCTCCCCTCCCTGCCCTGAGACCCTCACGCTTTCATGGCCCTGAACTCCTGGGACTTAGGCTCCGGGGGCTGCTTGCAGTCCCAGCGTTGTCTACTGGAGCTTCTAGTGCTGCTGGGGCTAGAGAGCTGCCGGCCAATCAGATTTGTTTTCCATCCCAATCAGAAACTCTGCACTTTTGCCTTCCATTCCATCCCCCCTCTCTGGCTGCTTTGTCAGGCTGAACTACATTATATCCAATCTCCATTAGAGCAAGAACTGAAATTTAAACCCCGCGCTTTAGGGAAGATGTGAAGGCATTGGAGAGAGTACAGAAAAGATTCATGGAGAGAGTATAGAAAAGACTCATGGAGGGAGTTCAGAAAAGATTCATGGAGGGACTGCAGAAAAGATTCATGAGAATGGTTCCAGGGATGAGAAACTTCAGGTATGAAAATGGATAGGGAGAAATCATTGAATTTATTCAAGGTCAAGTTAGTCAGATTTTTGATCGACAAGGGAGTCAAGTGTTATGGGGGGCAGATGGAAAAGTGGAATTGAGACCACAACCAGATCAGCCATGATCTTATTGAATGACAGAGCAGGCTTGAAAGGTTGAATGGCCTACTCCTGCTCCTAATCCCTGTGTTCCTATGTAAGTTAGGACTGTTTTCCTTGGAGAAGAGAAGGCTGAGGGGAAATATGATAGGGGTATTCAAAATCGTGATGGGTCTGGACAGTTAGATGGGGAGAAACTGTTCCGACTGGTGAAAGGATCAGGATAAAGTAATTTGCAAAAGAAGCAAATGCAACATGAGAAAAAAATCCCTTTATACACAGAGAGTGGTTAAGGTCTGGAATGCACTGCCTGAGAGTGTGGTGAAAGCAGGTTCAATCAAGGCATTCAAAAGTGAAGTAGACTGTTACTTAAAGAGGAATAATGTACAGTGTTATGAGGAGAAGGTGGAAGAATGGCACTAAATGAATTGCTCAGTTAGAGAGCTGGTGCAAACATGAAGGGCCGAATGGCCTCCTTCTAACTTTAACAATTCTGTGAAATGATATCCATCACCAAGGCTACTTATTTCTACCTCCACTCTGACCTCACCCCAACCGCTACTAACTCCTTCCTTCGCACAGTCCTCACCTCCACATTCGGCCTCTCCAATACCCTCTTTGCTAGCTTCTGTCCATCATAGACTTGGAACATCTAAACCTCCTCTGCTGGCATTCTGACCTATATTAAGACCCACACAACTCCTACTTCATATTCACTGCTGTATGATGGCTTCTTCTTCTTCAGTTGTCTTCCCCCAGGCAGGTCCGACCCACAGCGCCACAACGTCCACCACGGGTAGGGCAAGGAGACAGGTCCCAAATCCATCCTCAGTAGAAGAGGGATCAAACCCCATGCTGTTGGCACCAAAATGATCCACACTGTCCATCTAGCCAACTGAACCGACCCCCGCAAGGAGTTCGAGTTGCTGTGGCAACATACACTTTTATAAGCATGTTGTAGCCTGGAGCTATTAATAGTGATGGGTAAAGGCTCCAATTTTCTTTCCATCACATATATAGCTATAGTTGACCAGGAATCTCTTCTACAGTGGCCACACATCCCTTAACAAAAGGAATTCTTACCATCACCTTCTCAAGGGCAAGCAAGGATCGCAATAAATGCTGGCCTAGCCAGTGACACCCACATCCTGTGAACAAATAAAAAAAAATTACAACCTTCATATTCAGCTACAAATGACCACTATCCTACTTTGCCACTGCAACTTTTTCAGCCTTATTTTTCTTTCCCATAGCCTTTGACTGAGATCTATTATGTATCTTCCCTCAAATCCACTTTGCCATTTGGTTGCAGATCATGCAGCCAAATAGAATGTATTATTTGGTCTCTCTCTCCCTGAAGCGCTCGGCTGCCTTGATGCTTTTAAATTTTTTCCAAAAATGTATCTCTTTGTCCAAGTTTCCTATTCTCCCCTCTTAATAAAAGCACAGCTTTGGCTCCATTTCTCCTTGGTGAATTGTCTTGTGACAGCTTTTATGCCAAAGGTTTCATACAAATGCATGTTGCTGTGAGTGGAAAGCCTGAATTTGTGAAACATATCAAGTCATGTGGGAAAGCAGGTTACGTGAAGGAGACATGCCATAAATCAATGTGCAGTGCAGTCATTTACAACAACAACAACTTTCATTTATACAGTACCTTTAACATAGTGAAATATCCCAAGGTGCTTGATTTTGCAGTGACTTAGCAAGTGAGTGAGTGAATGAGTGGCAAATGGTTATTAAAACTGTAAGGTCATGTGTGCACCTGGGGAATAAATGTTAAATGTTTTATAACGAGCAGTATATCTTTAAGTTGGAGCAGGGAAGTTTCTATTCATGTAGTTCTGCACAACTGACAAAATTTGACCTTTAAAAGAAACAAAAATTCAGCAGATGACAATTTGTGGGGGGGAAATGTCCAATTTTATTAACTCTGATCTGTGAAACCTTTTCAACAAAAATCCTCCTGTCAGTGATTCGAATATCATTTCCTGTTTCTATAAACAATCCAATTTGAAACATTTTTTAAAATTCCCATCTGAACACATCCCAGGTAAGTTCATTTCACTCTATTTCTTTCTAATGTCTTTCTTAGCACAAAACCACTTTACTAATTAATTACCTTGAGATAAAATAATGTTCCAAAGTGTCCCAGTTCCAAAGAAGGGTCATACAGACTCGAAACATTAACTCTTTTTCTCTCTCCACAGATGCTGCCAGACCTGCTGGGTTTTTCCAACATTTTCTGTTTTTACTTACTTTGCCATGTTCTGGATTTACTTTATGTGGGTGATTCCAAAGTATTTTTGAAACTCTTTTGGAGAACAAAGCTTCTTTAGAACATGGCAGCAACATAACATGCTGGTAGGAATGCTCAAAATGGTATACACTGACCAGCAGCCCAAGGATCCAAAGTTGTTCTCAATTCTTCTGTTTTTCTACAATACCTTGAAATATTAGTGCTGTGTGCATCAAATGAATTATCCGCTGTCACTAAAGATTACCAATTATCATCATGGATTTCCAATGTCAGAATTGGAGAAGAGTAATCATCTTCAGCTCTTAGACAGTGATTTCAAATAATATCCCAGTCAGCCTGAACAAAATAATCTTTCCAGGTGCTACCAGCTCCATGGTTCAAGGCAGTGAAAACTGTTATCACTCTGACTTGAGGGATATGCTTAGCTTCCTCTTGTCGAAGAGATCCCTTGTGGATATGGATCAAAGAATAGTTTTTTGGGCAGCAGAATCTGCAGGAGGTGTTTGACCCACACACAAAAAGAAAGTCTGTGAGATAGCCGATAACTAAGCCTTCTGGAAGACAAAGCCTTTTCCCTCCCTCAGTAACGCAAATAAATTGCATTCTTGTTTTTACCTGGGCTGAAGTATGGTTAGAAGGAACTACCTATGTGGTTGTTGTAAATAACTGCACAAATTTCCAGTAAAATCCACATCACCATCTTAAATTCAGAATCTGGAATTGAGCAGGCTGAGGCCCTAATTGCACTCTTTAGAAATGAGTCTCTTCCCATTACACTAAATCAGTTCCATGCCTTGTATACTTGATGTGGCAGGTTTTTGGACCAACATAAAACACTTTGCATTTGTCAGTGTTAACTTTTATTTCTCAGCCAACTGGATGATTGGTTTAATATTTTCAGTTCTTTTGCTCTCTACTGATCTCCTTGCTTTAGATGGTAAATTGGTATTATTTGGTAAAGATCATTGATTTAGGTAAGGAATCTGTGGTAATCTGAGCTGCGATACACCTTTAAGAGAATGTGAGCAGATTGACCATGTTATTGTATGACCCAATTGCTGTGTAGCGCGGACTACAATGTTAAGGGTAGTTTAGAGTAGGGTAGGGTTGGAGAAGCACACATCGTGTTAGTGCTCTGTTACCTGTATAAATAAACAGTATGTGCTTCATCTTATATTGGTCTCTGCATCTGCAGTATATTGTTGACAACTCACCAGCCGTTAGATAGGCGTGCAACCACATTCATGAGCTAAGCGACCCAACTGTAAAACATAACAGAACTATTAATGGGCAATGATTCCAAGAAATGGCTTCTGCAGGATTTGACATAACACCTTCCCCCCTCTGATATCACACCTTTTATGAATACTTCATCATATTCTTACCTTAATGAATGAGCTTTTATTTCAAATTTAAGTCTTTCTTGTAAAGTCAAGCCACACAAGGAAAAGTCATATTAAAATGTTTGTCCTCATACTGGTTCTAACCAACTGTTCATAAGAACATAAGAAGAAGCAGGAGTAGACTGTGCAGCACCCCAGACCCCGCCCCCGCCCCTGCCCCCCCTCCCCCCCTGAACCTGCTCTGCCATTCAATATGTCCATGGCTGATCATTGGCCTTAAATCCACTTTCCTGCTTGCTCATCACATTCCTTGATTCCCTGAGAGAGCAAAAATCTGTCTATCCCAGCCTTAAGTATATTCAATGATGGAGCATCCATAGCCCTTTGGGGTAGAGAATTCCAAAGATTCACAACCCTTTGGATGAAGAAGTTTCTCCTCTTCTCAGTCCTAAATGATTGCCCTCTTAGCCTGAGACTGTGTCCCCGCGTTCTTGATTCTCAAGCGAGGAGAAAGAACCTCACAGTGTCTACCCTGTCAAGCTCCTTCAGAATCTTGTATGTTTCAATAAAATCATCTCTCATTCTTCTAAACTCCAGAGAGTATAAGCCCAATTTACTCAGCCTCTCATCATAGGACAACCCTCTCATCCCAGGTACCAGTCTAGTGAACATTCACACTATCACCACGAGGACAATCTCTGGTATACAGGTGTATCTCCAACAGGTGAGGATGAGGTCAAAAGGTTTTTCCCTCATATTGGTTCCCACGCCACTTGCGACAGCCCCAGTCGAGCAGCTCTGTCCTCATGACTCACCCAGCTTGGTCAGTAGCAGTGCTAGCGAGCCACTTTTGATGATGGACATTGAAATCCCCCACCCAGAACACAATCCATGCCCTTGTTAACTTCAATGCTTCTTCCAAGTGGTATTCAACATGGAGGAGTACTGATTTGTTATCTGAGGGAGGGCAGGGTGTGGTAATTAGCAGGAGGGATCCTTGCCCATGTTTGAACTAATGCAGTGAGACTCAATGGGGCTCAGATGTCAATTTTGAGAACTCCCAGGGCAACTCCCTCCCAACTGGATACTACTGCGCCCTCACCTCTGATGGGTCTGTCTTGCTGGTGGGACTGGATATACTGAGAGACAGTAATGAAGGAATCTGGGACAATGGCTAAAAGGCCTGATTCTGTTGTGTATGATTATGTCAGGATCTTGATGGACTAGTCTGTGTGACAGCTCTCAAAATTTTGACACAAGTCCACTGATGTGAGTGAGTGGACTTTGCAGGGTCAACTAATACCATTTTTCTATTTGAGATTTTTAAAAATTCCCCAGCTGCATTGGAGGGATCATTAGTCCAGCAACATATCCACGACATTATCATAGAAATGACATAGCAAAGGTCAAATCAAATGGCTTGTTATGGCTTTGGGTTTCACACTAGAGATTCTACTCATGTTCAACATCATTGACTGATCCCATAAATGAGTCTTACTTCCACCACAACCTAGAGTGTTCTTTTCCTTGTTCAATATCTAGTTCAACGATAGCAAGAGTTAAACTCTGACTTACATGAATGTACTATGTATCTTTTTATCTTCAATGGGCAGATTGATTATATAATCAGTCCAAGACTCAGGCTATAGACTAGCGGACTGTATATTCAACATAGAATAGGCAACAGCAGTCAATACAAAATAGTGCATGTACAGTTGTTAAAAACCTTTGCTATTCTCCTTACCATGTCAAAAATATCAAAGATGCTTCTTAAAAAGCTCCTTGAAAATGGTTGATCACTTCTCCGGTGATGGAAGAGTTCCTTAGAGTCAGAATAGCCTAGTCGCTCTGCTGGGTATAGACTGAAACTAGCTGATTAGGTAACCCCAGGGAGATCCCAAGCCACAGATCTATCAGTCAAAGAACTATAGCCATCACGGACCTGCGTCTTTCTTAGAGGTAACAAGCACAGTTAGCAATCAAGCCTGCAATTACAGAATGAGTTGATACAGCCAGGCAACAGAACAATATTTTTTTAGATTTCATTTGAAGAGAGAAGAAAAAGACATTAATGCACTTTATCTCTAAGAACCATTTAAACAGTGCTCTAAAAATAGACATATAAATTGCTGTGATAATCCAATTGTCAACAGATTGATATAGATGACTTGTATATTCGTTTCATGTTAACATAAAAAATTTCCTTTGAAATCAAAACTCAAATACGTATTAATTGACTTTGATCTAACAAACATAAATGTGTTTTTCATAACAAGCCAACAGAAGCAAGTATTGTCCTTGTGTGTATTGTGTTCAGTAATAAAGAAACCAATCGATACGTTAGCACACCTGGGACACATTGTACTTAAGATTTAATTTACTGGATATTTGTCTGAATAGATCTGTAGACGAGCTTACGCTATTTGACAACTTCGTGCCTCTCATTTTGCAGAAGGAACCTTTTTTTGAACAGAATAGCAGTAAATTGACAAATAGAAGTTGAAGAAGGAAACATAGTCATAGTGATTGGGGTAAAGGTCTTCCTGTTTAATAAGAACCTTGACATAGTTCAGGATTTTTTGACCATTTTTCCACAGGAAATATTTGGGTATAATTGATTTTTAATATGTATTTTTGGCAAAAGCTATCAAAACTCTCAAGACAGTGCCATATTGAATGAAAGCTTAGACATATAAGAGGCATTTATAGACAGTTGCTCTTTTATAAATCTCAAATAATTGACAATGTTTTTAACAATGTCTGCCCAAGGACATTTAGGACTCAAATATAGTCTTGCTTAATGTTGGCTTGCACTGCCTTAAGAGATTAAAGAAATTAACATGCATAGTTAAGACACAGACACCTCACTCAGAACGCCCGGAAGCACTCCTCCAATGCTTCTCTTCTCGTACCACTTCCTCTAGAATCCCTGAAGGATAGGTGCTTGGCCCTCACCCATTTCTTATCTACATGCTGTCCCCTGGCAAAATAATCTGAAAACATGTCAGGTCCCGCATTTATGCTGACGATTCTCAGCTCCACATCACCACTATCTCTCTTGATACTTCCACTGCCTCTATGTTGTCAGGCTGCTTGTCCGATGTTCATATATGAATCAGCAGAAATTTCCACCAATTAAGCATTAATTCGACATGCTGAAGCTGCTGTATTCAGTCCCAACCACAAACCGCCATTCCTAGCTACTGATTTCAACACCGTATCCTCTCCATTAGGAAGACTGCCTACTCCCACATCTAATATGTTGCTCATCTCCGCCCCTACCTCAATCTATGCCGAAGAAACCCCAAAGCTTTTGTTATCTTGATTATTCCAGTGGTCTCTTGGCCATCTTCCACCCTCTATAAACATCAGCTCATCAAAAATTCATATCCTAGCTCACAACAAATCGTGTTTACCCATCACCCCTGTGCTTACTGACCAGCATTAGCTCCAGACAAGCCAATACCTCAATTTTAAAATTTTCATTCTCTTTTTCAAATCCCTCCATGTCCTTTTCCCTCCATACCTCTGTACCCTCTCCCAGCCCTTTGAGAACCCTGCATTCTTCCAGCTGTGACATCTTGCAGATTCCTGATTTTCTTTGCCTCACCATTAGCAACTGTGCCTTCAGCTGTCTAAGCCATAAGCTCTGAAATTCCCTCTCTTATCTCCTCCACTGCTCCTTTCTCCTTTAAAACAATGCTTAAAACCTACCTCTTTGACCAAACTTTTGATCAACTGTCATAATATCCCCTTCTTTGGCTGCGTGTCAATTCTTTTCCTGATTATACTCTATAGAACACCTTGGGATGTTCAAGTTGCTAGATAAATGCACGTTGATTTTATTATAATAACAGAAAGTGCTGGAAAAGCTCAGCAAGCTTGGCAGTATCTGCGGAGAGAGAAAAACAGAGTTAACGTTTCGAGTCCAATATGTCTCCTCTTTGGAACTTTATTGTTGAGTTTCGTTTTTACATTCCTGGATCCTACCATCATACTACTCAATATTATACAATTGGAGTCAACCTGTGTAAGAAGCAGGTAACCAGATGGTTTAAGGAAGTGACTGATGTCGTTGAACCCAAATAACTATCTGAAGAGGACCTGAACTAACAGTCCTTATCTAAGCCATTCATTAGACTGGTGGGTCTTGAGCTCATGCTTCAACCCTAACATGATGCTGCCAGGAAAGGTAAGAGAGTGATGTATTTTAATGTGTCCTGTATGAGAACGTGGAATAACGTCTTCATGGAAGTGACAAAAGCAAAGTGAAGCCAATCTGCAGAAGCCAAGAAGTCCAGGTAGTCTTATTCATAAATGGAGACAATTGTACCAAGTTGGACAAAAGTTACCAGCTACTTACTTTGGAAGGAGCTAGGTCCAAGCTGCCACCCTTCAAATAGAGAATTCTGTTCACTGTGGAAGTAATTTTCTAACCACTTGCGTAAGTATTGACTATAATCTATATGGAGGACTATCTGATATTATACTACTATTTATTAAGTCAAACTTTAACAGAAATGCAAACAGAAAGTTATATAATACGTTTATTCTCAGCCAAGTAGGAGAGATTAGGCTATTGGATTAAAGTTCCACTGTGCCAATCTATGCTATATCATAACTCTTTATCTGCATTCCCATTCTTGTCTAAGAACCTTACTTAGTGTTGTCAGTTTTTTCCATTGTAAACCCTTGTGTTCACTATAGTATTCTAATACAAAGGCTTCCTTCATTTGTGTGGCAAAAATTGGGGAGCACTTTCTGCATATGTGCAGATACAGTGCCAGTCATAGTCTATCAGTTTGAAACTTTAATATTTACAACTAGATGGATATCCTAAATTAAGTCTTACAATACAAACTGAAACCTGGTATTAGGGAGTAAATTAAAACAGAATCATGTTCAGATTGACTGTTCCCCAAAATGTTCCATTTATTTGTCAGCCATTGTTATTAAAATCCTCATCAGAAATACATCTGGGTACTGCTTTTTTAATAGGGCTTTTTGCAGATGCTATCAAAACGATTTATTTTATTTTCCACATATGAATGTATTCTTCATACGAACAAACACATAAACATATGAATTAGGAGCAGGAGTAGGCCACTCAGCCATTTGAGCCTGCTCCGCCATTCAATAAGATCATGGCTGATCTGATTGTAACCTCAACTTCACATTCCCGCATGCCCCAATAACCTTTCACTCCCCCTCCTTGCTTATCAAGAATCTGCCTCTGCCTTAAAAATATTCAAAGACTCTGCTTCCACCACCTTTTGAGAGAGTTCCAAAGACTCACAACCTCCTGAGAGAAAAGAAATTTCTCCTCAACTCTGTCCTAAATGGACGACCCCTTATTTTTAAACAATGATCCCTAGTACTAGATTTCCCCACAAGAGGAAACACCCTCTCTACATCGACCCCTCAGGATCTTATACGTTTCAATCAAGTCGCCTCTTACTCTTCTAAACTCCAGCGGATGCAAGCCTAGCTTGTCCAACCTTTCGTCTTAAGACAACCCACCCAATTGAGGTATTAGTTTAGTAAACCTTCTCTGAACTGCTTCTGTAAATAAAGGATATCAAGTAAAAAAATCATCACCCAGTGTAGGGTTCAAGACCACGACTCCGGATTTAAGAGCTCATTAATTACCAACTGAGATGCTAGAAATTGCCTTCACAAAGCCTTTCCAACTTCTTCAGCAGACTATTAGTCAAACCTGCAATCACTATTTTCATTTTGTATATCTGTGATGGCAATAAAAATTCAACAAGTTAATCTCCGATAATAACGCAGAAATCTGAAGTAAGATTTGATGCACTGCAGCCGCACATGTACCTCTGATGTTCCTGCCATTGACTGGAAAGGTGTTGGGGTGAGTTGTGCGGTGTGGGCTGAGTGCACAAGCACAGCCATCCATGACACCTTTCTGGTCAGCGGCAGGAGTTACAGTGAACTGGAAAACTGGCAACAACCAATCAACCAGCCAAAGGAATTGAATTAGCACATGTTAATAAACTGAAAACAGATTTCCAAATTACAGAATAAAGCAGAAAAAAGTCACCTATTCAAATTGAACATCATTGTAGTAAATGTAGGAATCCCTGTGTCATTTTTTTCATAAATTAAACCTGATCTCCACTCCAACCCCATTTCCTATTTTGTTTCCAAATCCTGACAATTTTGCAAATGCAGTGATAGGAAGACCATGGTCACCCATTCACATACAAAAAAAACATCCTTTGCTCAAAAAAATAAAAACAGTTCTTTCCATGAAAAGCATGAAAAGCTTTTTTAAAATTGTATTTTAGCAACTTGGCTGTTTGTTTACACATTAGTACTGGAATGAAACTTGCTGTAGCAGAGTTTGTAGTGTGTCAAGAGGGTGTCGATTGCTTATTGATATAGCTTCTTTGGAGACCAAAATGAACAAATATTCATGCTTATAATTGTGATTCTCAGAAACCATCAGCTCATCTTGGAGAATAAAAATAACAAGAACTGTTGTGGAAAAAGAAACCACTCGAGTCTGTAAACTACGAGTAACCCAGGACTTTTATTTACAAGCATATGCTGGGAGGACACAGCCTGGTACTACAATGTGTCTCTCCAATACAAAGGCTGTATATCGCTCCAATACAAAGGCTGTATAACATATTAAGATCTTTTAGTTATTACATTTCACTATACTGCCTAGTACAACCTCCAGTTACAAACCTAATGAGCAGAATTATTCAGGCTGCGGATGTTTCTGTTATCTCACTAGCAGGCTAGGAAATGCTATGGTTCTACTGCCTCTCAGTCTGTGGTCTTATCGCACTTACGTTTGTTTACCCATCCTGAGAAGGTCATTAAGTTTCATGACTTGTGATTGTTAGTTTGGTTCCCACAGTACCATACCCATCATGACTATCTGTTGGCTATATTTCCCATCATGCTTAGAAAGAGCTCTCATAACTACACTTGTCTGCTTTTAAAACTGTTAATGCACATCTTAATAATTAATTATTTCAATTACCCCACTTCAACAACTATTTACTCTGTTTCAAGTTGATGCAACCAGGGGTAGGGAAAATAACTTCATATGTAGGATGACCAGATGCCCCGGTTTGGATGGGACAGTCCGGGTTTTTCACTAAGTGCCCCAGTGTTCCCAACAGGTTTCTCCAAACTGGTCAGATGTCTGGGTTTTCAGCTCTGGTGAGGCCCCTCCTCTTTAATCCACCCCTCGCATTCCATCTACTGTCAGCAATCCCAGAAAAAAACCCTTCTCATCTGCATCTTGGGAATCAGAATTGTAGAGAGAGAGAGACAGACCGACAGATGAGGACAGGGAGTACTACCTGGCAGCATTCCCTTCACATTGCAAAAGCACATTAGATTGTGCCATCAGGTTCTGGGTCACTGCCCACATCAAGTTGGAATCCTGGAGATGGAAAAGAAGCAATTTGTGTGGTTGGCACTCCCATCCAGTTGGAAAAGGGGAGAAGTGACTCAAAAGTCAGGCCTGTTGATGGGGAAGAGCAATGTCAATTACAGTAGCTGAGTGACGGGGGAAGGCCAGGCCTTGCAGTGTCTTCAGGGGTGGGGGTGACTGCCACCCAGCCCAGCCCAAGCACAGACCACAGGTGAGGCTGTAAACTCTGGAGATGTGATTCCTCATCAGCCGGCCTTACTGTTCATTTTTATCTGCTCTGTCTCCGTCCTAAGTAACATAGCAGCAGCTGCTGCTTTGTCCACATTGTTGGAGCTCATCATGGTTCTTTGAGGCCAAATTGAGATGGGTTCCAGCGCAAGCTGCAATTACTTTGTGACCCCACATGCTTTAATCCTTTCATCTCAATATTTTTGCATGTGTTCGGCGTATATTACAATAACTGTGCCACTCTGCAAACTTCTCCACAGCTGCATCCTGATGTTGGGCTTGATACTTCACTCCAAAAACAACGATTGTCTTCAAATGAGACCAAGGTGAAGGACTATCTTTTGGGTGCTGAGTGTGCAGTTGTTGTTGTTGTGGTTCATGTTTAGGGCCTAGAGTTGCCATGAAACTGCCTCTCCCTCTCGCACTCACCTTCAGCCATTCCGTCATGGTGGGGCTGGAACAGAATCTAATTTTTAACAATGTCAATGTGCCAGCCCCTTCCTACACAATTCAGCTCTTTTTTCAAAAATTGACCTCAGCGATAAGCATTTGCCTGTATTTGAGGAACAAGTGTGTGCGGTGTTTAGTGACATATTCTTTAAATTCCGCAGTGGGATGGGTGAAAGGCCATTGAAAATTGATGTTTTAATGTCACAAAAGGCAACTAAACATCAACAAATGGGGTTGTGGTCCAACAGCCACAAGTCTATTCTATTTCGATCCCTTTCCCCCACCCCACCCCCACTAGGGCTATCTGTCACTTGCTCATCCTGCTTTCTACCCTTAATGTCCCCATTAGCACATTCCTTAGCTAATATCACCACCGTCAACACCCCTTTGTCCTTTGTCTATGACATCTTTGGCAATTTCTTCTTTGCCTCCACCTATCACTGGCCCTCTATCTAGCTCTACCTGTCCCACCCACCTCAACCAGCTTATATTTCACCCCATTTTTATATTTCCTCAGTTCTGATGAAGACTTGTACGGACTCGAAACGTTAACTGTATTCCTCTCCGCAGATGCTGTCAGACCTGCTGTGTTTTTCCAGCTATTTTTATTTTTGTTTCAGATTTCCAGCATCTGCAGAATTTTGCTAACACCAGCTTGTTGTGAGTAGGAAGCAGTAACACCATTCTAACACTGACACTGTTATAGACAGCAAAGTGCACGTTTCTTTGCTGCAGATTGCAAAATATTTGGTAAACTGGATATGGAGTGAAAGGAAAAAAAGGTTATTTTGCCCCATTAACGGTCCACAGTCTCTGACTGAATGCGGCAAAAAAAGAGGTGGAAGCAACACTTGTGTATGGTAATTTAGTATTTATGCAAATTAAAACATCATCACATGACCTCCTACCTTCAGCTGTACGTTCTCCAGACTCCTGCCATTAGTCATCTAACATGTCAATCATCAGAGACTCCCCACCTTCCCAAGACTTATCAATGTGTCCCAGTTCAGACTTTTGAAAACCTGGTCACCCTATTTCATATCGGTTCAGTCTAACGATTACATGCTGCATGTTGACAATCCCGAAATAGTGGGGTGGATTTATCAGTGGGACAGATTGCCATCGCAACCCCGCCCCCTCCCTTCACCCCCGCTGAGCTAAAGTTCAGTCGACAACTGAAACCTGGCTATCCTGCAGTGATAATAAGCTGGAAGCGGTCTTAATAGGCTGAGGTGGGACTTCCACTGCTGTGAGACAGGAAGTCCCACCATGGAGAGTTGCCGGCCAATCTGATTAGCCGATGGCTCTGCAGCCCCAGCAGCACTAGTCGAGAGTTGTGGCCACTCACCGTAGTTAGAAGACCTCAGCGAGGTTGGGGAGCGAGGGTGTTGGATGGTCGTTAGGGGGGCTGGGAGGTGGGGGGAGTGGTGGGAAGGACCATTTTGAGGGGAAGGGATGAACCCAATGGGCACAGGGGGACCCCCCAAATGAGTTAACCTCCCCCTCCTGCCTGCTAGCAGTCCATGCAGTTCACCATCCACCCTGCCTTCCCTTGCAGACTGAAAAATTGTGGAGGTGGACTGAGACCTGTAAGTGGCAGTTAATTGTCCACTTGCAGGGAGACAGTGTTGTAGTGGTAATGTCACTAGGCGAGCAATCCAGAGGCCCAGGCTAATGCTGTGGGAACATGGATTAAAATCCCACCACGGCATCTGGTGGAATTTTAATTCAATTAACAAATCTGGAATATAAAGCTAGTTTCAGTAATGGTAACCATGAAAACATCATCGATGGGTATAAAAACCCATCTGGTTCACTAATGTCCTTTAGGGAAGGAAATCTACCATCCTTACCTGCTCTGGCCTACATGTGACTCCAGACTCTAAGCAATGTGGTTGACTCTTAAACTGCCCTCTGAAATGGTCTAGCAAGCCACTTGGTTCAAGGGCAATTAGGTATGGGCAACAAATGTTGGCCTTGTCAGCAACAGCCACACCCCATGAAAGAATAAACAAGAATAACATTTTTAAACGCACTTAAGAGCCTCAGTGGGCTGCCTGACGCCTTACCAGTGCCCCATAATAAGAGGGACAGGTCAGGGGTGGGGGGGAATGTTGGGGACTGGCAACCCGCTTTATTTTATGTGGCTCCCCACCTTCAAACATGGCAGCGTGGGGGCTGTAAAGTTCACCCCAGTGCCTCTTAATTACCTGAAGGTTTGTGTTATACTGTTGCCTTAAACAATTTCCCTATCATTGATGTTTTAATTCAGGGTCTGGTGGGATTAACGCATATGAGTCAGAATTTTACATCCTGCGGGCGGGCACGCACCCACCCAACCCGATCCAGCGTAAAACCGCGCGAGATGACGTCAGGCGAGCATCCCAACGTCATCCTGTGCTCGTGCAATATTTCTCTTGGTGGGTACGCGCAAAAGTCAGAAGCACGCTGGCCAACAATCGAGAGAGCAACGACCAACCTTACGGTTGGCGGACGGCTAGTCAGCCAGGCGGCCTTTACATTTTTCATCAAACCTCATCCAAGGGCGGGGTGAAATCTCCATTATGAAATAAAATAAAAATAAATATCTGTGGACAGCATTTTTATGAGATGTATTTTCTGGTGCTTGATTGTGACGCATGGATTTCTTTTGCAGCTTTTTAAACCTTTATTTCATCATTTGAACGTCTGCAACTCCCTGAGGCAGCTGTCTGTCTTCAGGGAGCTATCTCGCAGCGCTCACCCACGCCCGCGGTGCCGTCATCGCCCGCTCTCTTCCTGCCCACACCCCGGCAGCGCTGAGCTTTCCAGCATGTGTTTCACGCTGGCTAACTGTTAATTGGCCAGCCGGTGTTAAATCGCGCAGTCTGTTTCCCGGACGCGTGTGCACCCGCCATAGTTAAAATTCAGGCCATGAGCTAGCTCCAACATTTATGCTGCTAAATTGAGCTCCTTTATCCCATGACAAGCTCCTAAATCCAGAACAACCTAACAACACCAGAAATTTGAAGTAATTGGTTCTATTGTAAAAACAGCATTAAACTGTATGGTCCACATACCTGTTAAAATGGTCATCACAACCATTCACAATAGTTAAAGGTATAATTTAGCAACACTACCAAAGAAACTGACCCATCTTACAGGGTACATGCGTTCATTTTACTAAACACGAGCTGATTCATCAAAAGCTGGCCTTTCAGAATCATTCTCTGTAAGGTACGACATCGACATTTACAGTATGCCACCCTGTCCTTCACAAAAAGGTTATCTTATGACTTTCCTGTACAGTGTTATGCCAGGTGTGTTAATGGAATTCCTGAAAAAGGCGCAACATCAAATTGTCCAAAATGGCAAATTTCAAATACTCCCTATAGCAAAGTTTTGAACATTCGAGTGGAAAGAGTAATTGTGACATCATCCTTAAATCCGGTTATGCTATTAGAAGTCTTCATGGTGTCGCACATGCAAAATGCTTCTAACAATTCCTTCTGGGTAGCTCAGATAGCATGTTTGTGAAACAATTACTCCCTCAAATGATGATAGTTGTTTGAAATATTGTTTAAAAGATGAAAGCAAGGAGCTATAAAAGCTACCCAATGAAGAAGTAGCATGCAGGTATGAAAACAACCAAATGAAAGGTAGCAGTCGATGGTAAATCACATCCAGTGTGTATGGAATATAATCTGAGAATTAACAATTTTATGTCTGCACATGCGAAAGGATATCACCACCAATACACAAATACTGGACATGATTTTTGTCAGATTAAAAAAATACTTTGAGATGTTCCACCTTGCTTGCCTCTGGGATTGTCTTATAATAACCAATCCAAAACATTTAGTGGTTGTGGCCTGAGCCAATTGAGAGGGAATTATAGGACAACCCTGAGTGGATTGATCTTCCTGTTTCCTGCTGGAGTCAATGATGAGTCAATGGTGAGTCATACACAGAGATGAAGGAACTCTGTAGACAAAGAGAGGGTGGGGAGAGGTTAAAACTAGGGGCCATATATACAAGGTCATCACTAATAAGTCCATTAAGGAATTCAGGAGAACCTTAGTTACCCAGAAAGTTGTTAGCATATGGGACTTGTTAGCGAATAGAATAATTGAGATGAACAGTATAGATGCATTTAAGAGGATTCTAGGTAAGCACATGAGGAAGGAAGGAATAGAAGATGATGTTGATATGTTGATGAAGTAGGAGATGAGGAAGTTCATGCGGAGGATAAACGCCTGCATAGGCCAACTGGCTGAATGGCCTATTTCTATGCTGTAAGTTCTATGGAACAAATATTATTCACAATGTTACAAATAGGGTTTAATTTAGAACTGCTCTGATTTCTCCATTTACTACCTATCCATAAACAGAAAGGTATCTTTGATTTTTTATTTCACCCATTATTAGCGTAGGCATATTTTCACCAAACTTTCAGTTTTGGAGTGATCCAATCCTCTATTAGTAAACCCACAGCAAACTTGAGATAGGATAAAATCAGAGAGTTAGTTTATTTCATACACACTTAAAATGCGGGAAGAGAGTTTGCAACGTCTGCCCCTTTTTGCATTCATACAATAAAAGAGGGATAAGGGAAAGAAAGGGATTCAGGGCAAAGCCCACAGACAAAAACATAAGAATTATGGTTTCATGTGAGTCCAGAGTCCAGAATTAAAAAGTTCAATGTTGTATTCTTCAGAGGTTAGCAGGCTGAAACTGTTGCAGGGTGATCCACTTTTCCAGATGTGATGACTTCCACGGTGGAAGAAGGCACATAGGGATGAATTAGTCTTGTAGGCACAGGTACAGAAGCTCAAATGTTTCAGTAGAACACAGGCAATTGAAACCTGGGCAGAGCTCTTTCTGTTGTTACTTGTTAGGTGACAAATGGTAGTCAGATGCAGACTGCTAGCCTGGAGTCCTGCTTCCCTTCTGAGGCTAAACAGTGACTGAAGATAGAATCCAAAAGCTGCATAATTAAAGCAATTGAAACTGCTCAAGTCTCGGTTATGTGACAGGGTGGTTCCAGGTCGAGCTGTTCAGCTAATGAGGCCTGCTTGTTAAAACCCATTGTGTTTTGAGCAGATAACTGTAGAACCATTAGCACAATATTGGAGATGAGAAGTTTCAATAGCTCTGCCTTTGTGCAGTGCTGGCTAGTGCAGATGCTTTATCTACTAGCCCTTCGTGGTGGCTTGGATGGAATGTTTATACAATGTAAGAAGTGTTACATTCCAGCAGTTTGATGAGTTAACCTTTGTACATTTTTAAACTGCTCAGAAACTTCTAGAACTACCATCATGTGGTCAGCTGTGGCCATTTTATCAGTCCAGCCATGTGTCTATTTTTAAAAAGTAATGTTTATAAAGTAGCCAGGATGATGTAGATATATATATATATATATATTTCCCTTCCTGTCTTCTGATCATGACAACAACAAGGTAGATTTTTACTCAGTGAGTTGTCTGAGTGACATTCCCGAGAAGACAGATGAAAGTGCAGGCAGTAGTCCCTGTCGGTTTTGAGGGCTGAGCTACACTAACGTAGGCCTGGAAGGCTGTGGGCAGAAAGTGATGGGCCTAGGGCTGGCATGATTGCTCCTCCCATTGGCCTCACAAAAATAAATTAAGACTTTCCTTCTGAATTCCTCTTTAGACCACCATCTGAAACTGGATAGAGTGCAGGGTAAGTTTTTAAAGGGCAATTGGGAACTCACATATGCCATGATTTGCCTGACTCAAGTGGTTGCTCTGGTCCCTTAACATTAAAGCCTTTTGGAAGATATCATTGGCCACACCATCATCCGGGGTGCAGGGTCAAGTAATTTATTACCAATTTTTGGTGTACTGTCATTCTATTGCCACTACTCCCCCTCCTTTTGTAGGCAGTCTCAAAATTTCCCTCAACATCTAAGGAATGGAACTAATCCTGTTGCTAAACTAAGCATTTGAGAGCTACATTAGGCCGTTAGTTAGAGATTATTAGCTAACGGTTCAAATCACTCCAGGCGCAGAAGTAATTTGAACAGAATCTCAGCTTTAGTTCAACTTGCAATTATAGTATCATAAAATAATATAATAAAGTCATTTTTAGTGTCTGAGGTTACTTTATGGCTTAGCAAAAGTTAGATTTACAGTTCAAATTCAATATTACTGACAAGTTAATAGCTTTGAATGCATAGGCGTTCCCTGCTGTAGGATGATTTTAAATGTGCAACTTGACCCGATAGGTTGATTAGCTTTGTAACTATGGCTGTTTGACTTCTGTGATGTTTGAGTTTTCCTGCAATGTGTCATTTGTTGTGACCTTTTTTTTCTTCTTTTGGTAATCATCTTCCCATCCTGGATTAGGTAACTTTGCACGTACATTTTTCTCTTTATTCTTACTCTCTCAATATATTCTTGCATTGTGTTCCAGATGAAAACTATTAATTTTGGTTGTGATGCAATTTACAATTTTAATTCTGCCATATTAAACCTTTAGCATTTTGGAATTTTATAATTTCCTGAAAAAAGTCTTCCACATCTTCATTCGTTCACACTTTTTCTGCATTTCTCTTGCATCTATTCATTATCCTCAGCTCCTTCCCTGTCTGCTTTTTTGCTCTGACTTCTCTTGGGCTGGAGACGGCATGACTTTATACCCTGAACTCTATTCAGGTGAGTTCTTTCCAGGGCTTAGAGGATTATTGTTGTCACACGGGCCTTTCTCAGTGTCTACGCTGCCAAGTCCTTTCAGAATTTTGTATGTTCTCGATGAGATCACCTCCCAATCTTCTAAACTCCAGAAAGTATCAGCCCAATTTACTCAGCTTCTCATCATAGGACAATCCTCTCTTCCAGGTATACTATGGGCAGAATTTTACAACAGCGGGATTTTATGTTCCCGCTGTCGTCAATGGGGTTTAGAATGTCTCGCCGCATTTTACAGCCCCGTCCCCGCTGAAACGGAGCCATAAAATTATTTCCTCTGTCTGCTATGCACTTGGAAGATAACTCATAAAATCTCCAGGAAAATGTTTTGATGTTCCCATGGCTTTCGGTGTCAAGTAAGAGGTTTCAATTAAGGAAGGAAGAACAAAAGAGTTTGCACACTTTCCTGCATTTTCAGAAAGTTTTATGGAGTGTGAATAAATAGTGTTAGAAACTGCCCTTGTACTATTGTGTGTCATTAAGGTATAAAGTCTGTATGAAGCACCCTACATAGTTATCAGTGCAGTATAAGGAACAGTTATCAGCTTATCCACTCAATCAATACTATTGGAAGTAGCCTTATCTTACTAGTAGCAGCACTTGTTATAAAATACACAATGAATATTTCATAAGGACATCTGCTTCTTCCCCACAGACAAATTCCCTTATTTGCTCCTTCATGGGACCTTTGCCATGCATATAAAAGAGTATAATTTTAATAATATTTTGAGTCTGTTTAATAGGAAGAGAGACAAATCAAATAAGGAGATTAATGGATAAGTTTAAGGCTGTTTCATTCTGACACAGACTATGACCTCTTCAAATCCCGAAAGGACCCTATTTCACCCCAGTCTGTCCAAAATCAGCTTCCTTCTGTTCTGCGTGAGAATTGCTGTACACAATTCATCAAGGTTTCCCCCTTCAACTTGCACATATAATAAGCAAATCAATTGCAAGGTTCATACTCGGAAAGATTTCGCATAAAACTTACCTAAGCAATTTATTATATGTGAGCTTATTAAAGTTATGGTGGCTACTGATTCAAACCAAGCATTTCCAGCCAGGGTTCTATTAACATGCATTCGAAGAATTATAATTTGACTATAATTGAAACTACCACTGTGTAGTATCTTGTACTTGCTTTCCTAATCTGAGAGGTGGAAACCATGAAATTTTGTAGCTGATTTATAGATTTACTTATTTGTATCATGTTATTATCCATTGTGAAAGCATCTGTTTCTCTTCTTAACCTCTGCCACTAAAGGTAAACGGAAGTAATGTTTTCACTCATTTGTTAATCTGCCTTTCTGTAAACAATATATCTCAAAAACTAATGGATGGAGTTCAATGAAACTTGGCACACAGATAGGATATGGCCCAAGCAAGAACTGATCACTTTTTGGTGAAGGTGCAGACCCAGATCTGGATCCTGGAATTTTTTTTAAAGGATAAAATTGAGATACGGTGAATTGACTTTTTCTTTTAGAATATGTGGGTTTTTAAAGTTTAAGTTTTAAGTTTATAATGTTGTTAATTGTTTTAGAATGCTGTGGATTGTCTCAGCTGCTATGGTGGAATTTGTCACAGCTGTCAAAATGTGAGCAGAGTTTTCAGAGCAAGTTGTTGCATGTGGATTGGCCTGAAGCCTCCACAGTGAGTTGGAAGCTCTTAATAAAAATATTTTTTTCTCAGCTTTGTAGTTACAGAGCATCAGCCAGACATAGATAAGCCCTAAGGAAGAGCTGTATAATTGTAATAACATTGAGTTAATACAATGTGGTGGAGGTATGCGTTCTACTAAACGCCCTCTTCACTTGTCCCTTTCTCTTTTCAGATCAGGCAGGGCCAGCATTGACTGCAGATGGGAGATGATCTGACATGCTCCAAGGCTCTGACAATGCTCCTCTTGTCCCATTTGCTGGGAGGTTCATGGGTGCAAACTGATGAACTTTGATTTCTCTCTTTCTTCCTCCTGCCCTTACTGTTTGATACAAACACATATTGTCCGACCATATGGTACCAAAGGCTTGGCCTCCTATGTGCTTTTTCATTGGAAATTCCCAGTTCCTAGAAGATCCAAGCATATTCTGCTGTGAGTGATCTCAAGGGGTTGTGATGTGAGCTATTTCTAGGTTAAATCTATCCTGTGCTGAAGACATTATTGCTCCTCATCTTTGATGCTTAAAATCTCAATCCTGTTTGAGCAGCTGCCTCAATAAGAAACACCAGGACACCTATATTAAGTGGTTACATGAACATATGTTGTTCGTAGGCCTGTGATAGTAAACCATAGAAAGATTCATCAAAAGATGTACCACCTCTGAAGTACCACATATTATTTAGAAATACTGCACCAAAGGACAAACTGTGAAACAGACATTTTCTGCAACATGACTTTGTAACAATAACTGACTTCTTGTATGCCACACTAGAAACGTAAGAAGTGGAAACACTTGCATTTGTAGTTTTATCACATTAGGAAAATACCTGAAAGACCTTCACAGAATGGATTATTTTTCACGTACAGCGACAGCTACTAAACAGCAAAGAGAAAAATAGCCAGTTAGTTTATTTTATATTATTGACTAAGGGAGGAATGTTGGCCAAGACACCAAGGCTCCTCTTCAGCATTGTTGTGAAATCATTCCAACACAGTAGTATTTCTGACTTTCTCGCCAATAACAGCACAGCTAGTGCAAAGCTCTTTCCATCAATTCACTCCTTATTACTGTTGTATAATCTTTGCATCATTTTTAAAGACAACATTATAGCCAGGCTCAACGACACTTACAAATAGGATTTTCCACCCTACAGATAAAGCATGCTGACTGTATCATATTAAATTTCTTCTTTTTAAATGTTTTTCATCAGTAATTCCCCAGAAGGTGAATTGTTTTCTCATATCTTTGGGGCTTACAGGCTATGGGGATTTCGTTAGATTGGAGAGATTCTATTGAAATTAAAAACCATGATTTAATCAATTGAGCTGGATCCAAATTATATTGAAGAAATGAAATTAAAACAGCAGGCTAAAGTGACATAAACCCTTTATTTAGGCTAATCTTTAGTTTATTAATTGTGTGTAGAAATTTGGTGCATTAGTACCTGTTTGCATGGGTGATATAAGTGCCCTTAAAGCTCCAAAATGGCATCCATGGCACAATGCACATTTGTGGATTGAAGTGCGTCAAATGCAGTATTGGCACAAATATTAGCGTGCACACAGTGAACTTCCACAGGAAGAATACAGAGCAGGCAAACCATAATATCAATCAGTGTGATTTGATGCCAACAGCTCCACTTTGGTGTTCAATACTCCAGCCAACACCCTCTTTCAGTCTTGTACAGCTGAACATGTGTTTAGCAGAACAAAGGTCATGTCTGCCAGTGTTATTTAAACAGCTCATCAACTATTTACCAATTAGTTCCTGGTTAAGTTCTTCTGGCTGTTTTGTCAATTATAAAAGAGTTCAGTATTTTTTCTTATAGTTGTTTCAAGTTGCAAAAGGTAACAGGTTGTGGTGTGGCAGGTGCTGAAAGAGTTTTTGCTGATAGGATAATTTCTGCACAAACCAGACATGGATGCAGTAGTAGGCATTTCCATTGGAATACAGAATGACTTGGAATCTAATCAGAAATCGCACAGAGCAGAGGAAGTTGCAGGGTTAAAAAGGAGGGAGGGGAAAGGGCTCTCTGCAGGATGCCATATCTGCCCAGGGAACAATTCTCCAGCCTGAAGCTCAGTCGGAAACAATGGGCGGAATTGCCCCAGATTTGCACCAAGTGCGGTAGCGGGCAGGAAAAAGAACATTTTACCCACCATATCATCCCAATCCCACCACATTAATCATGCACCCCCAGGAAACATGCTGTTTTGATGGCAGGCGGGCTATGATTCACCTGCCATGCCGTCACCTCGCTGCTTTATCACGCTGGATGCCACATTTAAAGTGCAGCTGCACACACACCTCTCAGTGCTTCCAGCCCAGGCCTGCTGCAAGTAAGACATGGTCCCGAAAGGCAAGAAGACTGCAGCTCCCCCCGCCCCCTCTGGTTTAGTGACACGCCCCTTGAATGCCTTTTGGAAGCCGTGGAGGCCCACCATGATGTCCTCTATCCCCGCTTGGGCCGCAGAAGGAGCAGCAACATTGCCACTCCAGCTTGGGAGGCAATGGCAGTGGTGGTCAGTGCCAATGCTGCCCAGAAGAGGTTGACCATCCGATGCGGATAGAGGATGAATGATCTCATCCATGTTGGCAGGGTAAGGCAACCGTCTCATCATTCTCGACTCACACACTCACAAACCCATCACACATTCACTGGCATCTCACTCACTGCCACTCAAGGGACATCTACACTCACTCTCACACACACCATCGCATCTCCATCTGGCCTCATCTGCTCTGGAGACTGCCCTCTCAGCCCTCACCATCTTGAGGCCACTCGCGCAGATCAACCTGTGTCCCCTCACACACCTGGGACATCCGCCTTCCCCAGTACAGCCTTCACCCTGCAGCCTCTTCCCTTGCCTGAGGCCACTTCTCCCCTTTCCCCAAGCAAGCCCTAGCCCTGCAGCCATTGAAAAGCCACCCCAGCCTTACGGTTGGTCTGGTAGGTAGAGAGCTGCTGGTGAGCCCCCTAAAAGTGATGTGGTGCTTTGTCCTTTGGCCATCAACTTTCATGCATCTGTCTCCTTCCAGACAGGAGATAGATGCTACATGTTGCAGTTTGCCATCCACTGTTGCATAAGGGAGGTCATTGATGCTCTCTATTCAATGACAGCCAACTACATTTCATTCTTTCTTGCTGCCAGAAACAAGCAAATAGAGCAAGTACAAGGCTTGACTTGAATTGCAAGCTTCCCTCTTGTGCAGGATGTCTTTGACTACACCCACATTGCTTTGCAGACATTGCATATCAACGCTACCCTACACCAATACCGAAAGGGATTTCCTCAATGTCCCACTGGTTTGTGACTATAGACAGTGAATCGTACAATGTACAGTATCCTGGCAGCCATCATGATGCCTACATTCAGTGGCTGTTCACTGTGCCAGCTGTATTTGAGTCACCATGTGAATCAAATACAGCTGGCCACCAAAGGGTAGCTAATGGGTAACAAGGTCAATCTGCTGACCACATGGCTGATGATTCCAGTGCACAGCCCATACACACATGCACAGCATGCATGCTATGCTGCCACATGGAATGTGATAAGGCAAACCACTGGCATGCTGAGCCATTTATTCTGCAGCTTGGACTGCTTTAAAGGAGCCCTGAAGTACATGGCAGAGCAAATTTCAAGACTTATTGTAGCTTGTTGTGTGCTGCACAAATTGTCATCATGTGGGAATAGCTCTTGCCACACAGCAAGCAGCTCGTGAGCAGGGGCATGAGGAAGAGGGTGAAGAGAAAAGGAGTATACAACCTAGGCAAATCTGTTCTGGCCAGGCTGTCTGTGAGGGGCCCGTCCCAATGTGTTATCAATAACTGCAACCCTAATTCTCCATTTACCAACATTCCCACAACTTACCTTCTCTTTCTCACTGACCATCATAGCATCCACTTCATCACCATTCAAAAATAAAAGCCACCACAAAATGGTAGCATTACAGATTTTTATAAAGGAAATCATTCTCTATTGCATACAAAAGTTAACCAATCACCTTTGTGCATTCCCTTAGAGCCTGTCTTCCAAGGGCCTTTTTGCCTTTCCTAATCATCTCACAAAGTGCTATCTCAATATCTGCAGCATGGCTGGTGAAAGGCAGCTGAATTTCAGCAGATGGCCCTAGGAGGTGAACTCAATCAGTCCTGGGCCTAGAAGAGCCTGCTGGAGCGTGCACCATCTAGGCACATACGGCATCATTCGGGGCTGGCTGACGGACAACAAGAGGGACTCTGGCAAAGTGGTAGGAGTGGGAGAACGGATGCTGTTATGCTAAGCGAAGACAGCAGCTTCATGCTCCATGTAGCCACTGCCACTCCCCTGAGTTGCTACATCAGCAATACTAGTAATCTGGTGGAATACAGATTGCTGGTCTACATGAGGGCAGGGCCTTTAAACTAAACAAAGGAAACTATGAAGGCATGAGGGGCAAGTTGGCTGTGGTAGATTGAGAAACTACATTAAAAGGTATGATAGTAGACAGGCAAAGGCTAGCATTTGAAGAATTAATGCATGGTGTTACGACCGGTCCCCAGGCGAGGTTCTCCCAATTTATTATGGTCCTGGGCAAGGTACCCCAAATTGTTACACTGCCAGTTGAGGAAGGATGAACTGGCTCCCCTCCTTTATTCACCTCCCTCGACTGGTCACAATAAGGTTAATTTTAAAAGGATCCCTTCCCTTGTGGATAACTTTTCCCAGTCCAAATGTATTTATGTGTCAAAAGGAACTAATTTAAACAGGCTTTCTTGAGTTACATAAAGAGTGAATTCATTAGTTACTAAAACGTGAGACAAATCAAATAAAAATGCAACACACATACACCAAGATTAGAAATGAGAAGTGAGTACAGAAATAAAAGTTGAAAAGAAATATGAGTCAGTCTTTGGCTAGTCCGCGAGGAGTAGATGATGAAACGTTGTGTACATTAAGTTGGATGATTCCAAAAGAGCTGACTTTGGCAGTTGAGCAGGGATGCCTAGATGGTGTTCCTCAGCCCCAGCCTTCACAGCACACTCTCGCACACCAGGTCTGGAACATCAAACCAGCACACAGAGATCAAGGTTGCAGTTGGATTTTAACCCCTTTTCTTGTGTATTCCTTGAAGCGAAAAACAAAGATGTCTTTCACCCAGAAACAGCTTTCTTTCAATTCACATTGTGTCCACAGTCTGGGATATAACTCACAGGAGATGGTTTCTTGCCTGGATGAATGCAGCTCCCACAACACTCAAGGAGCTTGACACCATCCAGGACAAAGCAGCCCGTTTGATTGGCATCACTTCCACAAACATTCACTCCCTCCACCGCCGATGCACAGTAGCAGCAGTGTGTACCATCTACAAGATGCACTGCAGGAATTCACAAAGGCTCTTTCGACTGCACCTTCCTAACCCATGACCACTACTATCTATAAGCACAAAGGGAGCAGATAGATGGAAACACCATCACCTGGAAGTTTCCCGACAAGTGACTCACCATCCTGACTTGGAAACATGTCGCCATTCCTTCACTGTCACTGGGTCAAAACCCTGGAACTCCCTTCCTAACAGCACTGTGGGTGTACCTATACCACATGGACGGTAGCTGTTCAAGAAGGCAGCTCACCATCACTTTCTCAAGGGCAATTAGGGATGGGCAATAAATGCTGGCCTAGTCAGCGAAGCCCACATTCCTTGAATGAAAAAAAAATCTTCACAACCACAGGAGATTACAGTTCCGTTTTTGCATTGCATCTTTTCCTTTGAAATGTCTCTGTCTGAAGTAAGCCTTGATACCTTTTTAGGTGCAACATTCTGTTCTCTGGGCTAGTTGGTCAACTGTAATCCACATAGGAATTTTCTAGTAAGTAGTTACTTTACAGTCTCAGCCAGTTTTTGCTTCTACGTAATTCTTCAAATGCTAGCCTTTACATGTCTTACTTGAAAAAGTTCAATATATTTATGAGTAATTCAGGGCTATGATCTGTGGTCATGACACTTCCCCGACACAATGAATGAAATGAGATTCATTTTCATTTAGTTTCAAAAGGAGAATAAAATATAACTATAAAACAACAAACACACATGCACACATATGCACACATACAGGAGGCGATGGTGTAGTGGTATTGTCGCTGGATTAGTAATCTAGGGACCTATGCTAAAGTTTTGGGAACCCAAGTTCAAATCCTGCCATGGCAGATGGTGGAATTTGGATAAAAATCTGGAATTAAAAATCTAATGAAAGAACCATTGTTGTTAAAAACCCATCTGGTTCACTAATGCCCCTTAGAGAAGGAAATCTGTCATCCTTACCTTGTCTGGCCCACACATGGCTCCAGGCCCACAGCAATGTGGTTGTCTCTGAAATGGTTTAGTAAGCTGCTCAGTTGTAACAAACAGCTGCAAAGTCACAAATAAGGAATGAAACTAGACAGACCACTTGGCATCGACCTAGGCACTGAAAACAACAACGGCAATCTCAGCCCTGTCAACTCTGGAAAGTCCTCCTTACTAATATCTGGGGGCTAGTGTTGAAATTGGGAGAGCTGCCTCACAGGCTAGTCAAGCAACAGTCTGACATAGTCATCCTTACGGAATCATACCTTACAGATAATGTCCCAGACACTAGAATCACCATCCCTGTGTACGTCCTGTCCCAATGGCAGGACAGGCCCAGCAGAGGTGGCAGCACAGTGGTATACATCAGGAGGGAGTTGCCCTGGGAGTCCTCAACATCAACTCCAGACCCCATGAAGTCTCATGGCATCAGGCCAAACATGGACAAGAAAACATCCTGCTGATTACCACTTACCCCCCTCCGTTAGCTGAGTACTCCTCCATGTTGAACACCACTTGGAGGAAGCACTGAGGGTGGAAAGGGTGCAGAATGTACTCTGGGTGGGGGACTTCAATGCCCATCACCTAGAGTATCTCTATAGCACCATTACTGACCAAGCTGACTGAGTTCAAATGATATAGCTGCTAGACTGGGTCTGTGACAGGTCGTGAGGGAGCTAACAAGATGGAAAAACATACTTGACCTCATCCTCACCAACCTTCCTGCTGAAGATGCAACTGTCCATGACAGTATCGGTAGGAGTGACCACCGCTCAGTCATTGTGGAGACAAAGTCCCGCCTTCACATTGAGGTTACACTCCATCATGCTGTGTGGCATTACCACCATGCTAAATGGGATAGATTTTGAACAGATCCAGCAACTCAAAGCTGTGGGCCATCAGCAGCAGCAGAATTGTACTCGAACACAATCTATAACCTCCCACTCTACCATTACCATCAAGCCAGGGGATCAACCCTGGTTCAATGAAGAGTGCAGGAGGGCATGCCAGGAGCAACACCAGGCATACCTAAAAATGACATGTCAACTGGTGAAGCCATAACACAGGACTACTTGCGTGCCAGACAGCAAGTGATAGACAAGGCTAAATGATCCCACAACCAAGGGATCAGATCTAAGCTCTGCACTCCTGCCACATCCAGTTGTGAATGGTGATGGACAATTGTATAACTCACTGGAGGAGGAGGCTGCACAAATATCCCCATCCTCAATGATGAAGGAGCCCAGCACATCAGTGCAAGAGATAAGGCATTTACTACATCTTCAGCCAGAAGTGCCGAATGGATGATCCATCTTGGCCTCCTCCGGAGGTCCCCAGCATCACAGATGCCAGTCTTCAGCCAGTTCGATTCACTCCACATGATATCAAGAAACAGCTGAAGGCACTGAATACTTCAAAGGCTATGGGCCCTGACAATATTCTGGAAATAGTACTGAAGACTTGTGCTCTAGAACTTGCTGTGCCCCTAGCCAAGCTGTTCCAGTACAGCTACAACAGTAGTATCCACTCAGAAATGTGGAAAATAGCCCAGGTGTGTCCTGTACACAAAAAGCAGGATAAATCCAACCAAGCCGCTTACTGACCCATCAGTCTACTCTCCATCATCAGTAAAGCAATGGAAGGGGTCATCAACAGTGCTAACAAGTGGCACTTGCTTAGCAATATCCTGTGCACTGACACCCAGTTTGGGTTCTGCCAGGGACTCTCAGCTCTGGACCTCATTACAGCCTTGGTTCAAACATGGACAAAAGGGCTAAACTCCATGGGTGAGGTGAGAGTGACTGCCCTTGACATCAAGGCAGCATTTGACTGGGTGTGGCATCAAGGAGCCCTAGCAAAACTGGAGTAATTGGGAATCAGGGGAGAGAACTCTCTGCTGGTTGGAGTGATACCTAGCACAAAGGAATATGGTTATGGTTATTGGACATCAGTCATCTCAGCAGTCGGCTTGATTGGCACCACATCCACTCCCTCCACCACTGACGCACAGTAGCAGCAGTGTGTACCATCTACAAAATGCATTGCAGGAATTCACCAGTATTAGCAATTCAACTACAAAAGATGAATGCTTCAGAGTTTAGCTATGTTGATGGTTTCAGACGATAAACTTTTCGAATAATGTATAAATAATAATACACTCAATTGATTTAGAAAAATCAGTTTTACTCTTTGTTCTCTTTTGTATGAGATATTAGTAAAGGTATAATGTTGAAGTATTCCTTCAACAGTACCTTCCAAACCCAAGACCACTACCATCTAGAAGGACAAGGGCAGCAGATAGGTGGGAATACCACCACCTGGAAGTTCCCCTCCAAGTCACTCACTATCCTGACTTGGAAATATATCGCCGTTCCTTCACTGATGCTTGGTCAAAATCCTGGAACTCGCTTCCTAACAACGCCATGGGTGTATCTACACCACATGGACTGCAGCAGTTCAAGAAGGCAGTTCACCACCACCTTCTCAAGGGCAATCAGGGATGGGCAATAAATGCTGGCCCAGCCAGCAAAGCCCACATCTCATGGATGAATTAAAAAAATACACCACACACACACACACATACACATACACACACACACACACACACACACTCACATTTATTCTCCTAGCCTTAGTCAATATTATCTCTTCGTTTCTACCCTGGTCTCTTTAAGTTCTGGGCAGGGCGTCTGCAATCACATTTGGATGTGGATGATTTTTAGGTGGTAAGGTTGAAGAAACAAACTCCAACAGAATAAGCTGGCATTCTGTGTCTTACACTATTCCACACAGCTTAATGGGTTGTGGTCAGTATAGACTGCATTCTCTCTGTATCCATTTCGGACATATATCTCATAGTGTTTGAGAGCCAGTCATAAACCAAGAGTTTCCTTCTCTACTGTGGAGTACCATTTCTAATGCTTGTTTAGTTTTTTGGAGAAGTACCCGATTGGTCTCTCTAGCCCTGATTCATCTTCCTGGAGGAGGACGGCCCCAACCCCAATGTCACTTGCATCGATGGCTACTTTAAATACTTGGTTAAAGTTCAGAGCTACAAGTACAGGCTCACCTAATAAAATGGCTTTCAGCTTTTTAAAAGCTCTCTGGCATTTCTCAGTCCATACTACCTTTGCTTTTTTCTGTAGTAGGCCTGTCAGCAGGGCGGCTACTGTGCTGAAGTTTGGGATGAACTTGCGGTAGAACCCACACATAGCCAAGAACCTCATGATTTGTCATTTTGTTTTGGGAATGGGGAACTGTGCTACTGCTCCTGACTTTGCAGCTCTGGGCAGTACTTGGCCTTGACCCACTACGTGTCCTAGATAGGTCACCTGAGCCATAGAGAACTCACTCTTTGCGAGATTGACACTAGGTCTGCTGTCTGTACTTTCTGGAAGAGGGTTTCCAGTTCTTCTAAGTGAGTTTCCCAGGTGTTACTGTACACTAGGAGGTTGTCTACATAAACTATGCAATTAGCTAAACCCTCCACTACCTGGTTCATCAGCCTTTGAAAGGTGGCTGGGACATTTCAGAGTCCAAATGGCATGATTCGACACTGGTATAACCCATCATGAGTTACGAAGGTGGAGATTTCCTGCCAGTATTCCTTGAGTAAATCTATCTTTGTAATGTAGGGTGCTTTGCCTACCCTATCTGTGTAGTCATCCAGCTGGGGTATCGGGTAGGAGTCAGCTCTGGTCATTGCATTAACTTTTCAGTAGTCAATGCAGAACATTGTGGAGCCATCCATCTTGGGCACGAGCACAACTGGGCTGCCAGGCTCTGTTAGTTGGTGCCTCAACATGTAGTAATCTCCTCCCAAACCTGGAGCAGCTTTTCTGGGCCTAGACAATAGGGATGTTGCCTTATGGGACGGGCCTCTCCCCACATCCACATCATGTAGAGCTAGGGTGATGCAGCCTGGCTTGGCCCTGCATAAGCCTTTAAATGCAGTGAGCAGCCTTGTCAGGTCTGCTCGCTGTTCTGCACTTAGGTGGGTGAATAAGGAGTCCAATGTTGCTAGTATCTCTGTGTTGTTTAGCCGGGTAGTAGGGGGTTCAATGTGGGCCTCACCCACGTCTCCCTCCAATTCATCTCCACTGCTACCCTCATCCTCTCAGTTGGTGGCAATGGGACAGACCATTACATGCTACAGTCTTTGCTTTCTCCCCTAATCTCGGTCTCAATTAGATAGTTTACTTCCCCGAGCATCTTTGATAGTCTGTACAATCCACTGAACCAGACTTTTAAGGGTTCATCTGGTATTGCTAGGAGAACTAACACATAGGGCAGAATTTTGCCCTTGTTGGGCGGGCTCGGCTTGGGCGGGCAGGGGCGGTCAGTAGGCGATCGGGGCCGGACTGCAATTTCATGCTGGCAGGCCAATTAAGGCGCACCTGGTGTGAAAAGTGCGCTGCAGTGTTCAGCGCTGCCTGTGCGGGGCAGGGGTGGAGGGTGAGCGGGATGAGCAGAGCTGCCTCAGGGAGATGAAGAGTTCTGAAAAACAAAAAAAAAGAATTTTTAAATGTTAAAAAACTTGTCCCCTCATGTGACTGCCGATTCCCGCATGCGCCCACCAACTGAACTATCGTGCATCTGCGCGTTGATGTTAGGACACTTGCCTGACGTCATCGCGTGTCATTTCACACTCGAGCGGGTCGGGCGTGCGCCCGTCCACCAAGGTGAAAGCTCTGCCCATAGTCTCCTGGCTGAAAGTTTCGGGCCCTGGCATGCTTTCTGCCTTTTTTTCATTGCTGTCTGGGAGATTTTCAAGTGTTCTCAAGCCACATCAGAGGCTTTCATGATTCACTCCCGGAACACTGTTAAATAGTCCAACGTGGAGACTTCCTCCTTCTATTCTAAAAACCTCTCCTTAATTAGTTTCAGAGGCCCACACACTTGGTGCCCGTAAACTAATTCAAACAAAGTAAAACCGGTGGACTCATTGGGTGAGTCCCTAGTAGCGAACAGAAGAAAACCTAGTCCTTTATCCCAGTCATGGGGGTACTTATGGCAGTATGTCCTGATCATTGTTTTTAGGGTCTGGTGGTACCATTCTAGCGCCCCCTACGACTGCGGGTGATACACTCAAGACTTCAGCTGAATCACGCCCAGGTTACCCATGACTTCCTGGAATATTTTGGACATGAAATTTGAGCCCTGATCCAGCTGGATCTCGGTGGACAGCCCATGCCTAGTAAAGAATTGGGTCAATTACCTCAGCACTGTTTTGGCAGATATGGTTCTCAGGGGAACAGCCTCTTGGAAGCTCCCCACCACCTTCTTGAGGGCAACTAGGGATGGACAATAAATCCTGTCCCAGCCAGCGAAGCCCACATCCTGTGAATGAGTAATAAAAAAATCAGTCACAGGGAAAATGCTAGATTCTATTATTAAGGGTGTGATAGCTGGACACCAAAAAATAACGGTGGGATTGGGCAGAGTTGACATGGATTAATGAAAGGGAAATCATGTTTGACAAACCTGTTTGAGTTTTTTGAGGATGTAACTAGCAGAATAGGCAAGGGAGAACCAGTGGATGTAGCGTATTTGGATTTTCAGAAGGCTTTTGATAAGGTTCCACACAAGAGGTTAGTAAGCAAAATTACAGCTTATGGAATCGGGGGAAATATACTGGCATGGATTGAGAAAGGACAGAAAACAGAGAGTAGGAATTAACTGATTATTCTCAGATTGGCAGGCTGTGGCCAATGGGCTACTGCAAGGATCAGTGCTTGGGCCCAGCTTTTCACAATGAAAATCAATGATTTGGATGTGGAACCAAATGTAATATATCCAAGTTTGCTGGTGACAAAACTTGGTGGGAGCATGCGTTGTGAGGAAGATGTAAAGAGGCCTCAAGTGGATTTGGATGGACTAAGTGATTGGCTAGAACAGGACAGATGGGAATAGAATGTTGAAAAATGTGAAGTTATCCACTTTGATAGGAGAATAATATAGAAATGCAGAATATCTCTTAAATGGTGAGATATTGAGAAGTGCTGATGTCCAAAGGGACCTGGGTATCCTTGTTCACAAGTCACTGAAAGCTAACATGCAGGCATAGCAAGTAATTAGAAAGGCAGATGGTATTTTGTCCTTTATTGCAAGAGGATTTGAGTACAGGAGTAAAGAAGTGTTGCTGCAGTTGTATAAAGCCTAGTTGAGATCTCACCTGGAGTATTACGTGCAGTTTTGGTCTCCTTATCTAAGGAAGGATATACTTGTGTTATGATTCTTGGACAGACCCAGGCGAGGCGAGGTCTGGTTAGGGACCAGTAACATTTTGTTTAAAGTAGTTGTAAATGTTGAGATTCAAGACACCTGCTTTTGGATTAAAGCCACAAGATTCCACTAGATTTGAATAAGAAACAAACAAACTTTACTATCCAAGTTTAGAAAGATAATATATTTTACAATATGTGTCTTATACCCTAACATTCAGGGTAAGTATGAGATACATGTGAGTTAATAGGCGAACTGTGGTCGAACACACCACACTACAGAGTAAATAACAAATGCAACCAATGGATTTCTCAAGAATCCATCCAGGTGTTAGTATTCGTTGTGAGTTACACAATCTCTTTAAACACTGTCTTCTTCGCAAGGGATTTCAATTATGTACTTTCAAAGACCTAGCCTCAGAACTCCCGCAAAGCCACTCTGACCCGAACTACCTCAACTATTGCTTACTTCCCAGGGTTTCAATCTCCGATAAGACATTCCCCTGGATTCCCGAATCTGTACTCCAGCCTTTAATTACTGGTGTAATTCAGCTCTCCTAGGTTTCTCCCAAGCCCTCTCTACCTGGAGCCTGCCAGCTCAGCTCCTCAGAGCTAACAACAGCACTTCAACTGTTTGGAGATAGCCATCTTTTTCTCAACTGCTTCTGACTAACTCTGACCGACTAAAATTGATTGACCCTTGGATTGCTCTTCACTGACTCTTGGCATGATGTGAGTGGCCTATCAATACGCTCCCATTAGGTCCCATCCTTGTCACTAGGCAGGAACCAATGTAATAGCATTGGAACATGCTGTGCCTTAAATATTACAATCTCCAAAGGGACACACAGATCAATGGACTTCATAACACTTGCCATAGAGGGAGTGTAACAATGGTTCACCAGACTGATTCCTAGGATGGCGGAATGTCCTATGAGGAGAGATTGAGGAGACTGGGCCTATATTCTTTAGAATTTAGAAGAATGAGAGGTGACCTCATTGACACACACGAAATTCTTACAGGGCTCGACAAGGTAGACGTAGGAAGCATTTTTCCCTGGCTGGGGTGTCTAGAACGAGGGGACACAGTCTCAGGATAAGGGTAGGCCATTTAGGGCCAAGATGAGGAGGAATTTCTTCACTCAGAGGGTAGCGAATCTTTGGAATTCTCTACCCTAGAGGGCTGTGGATACTCAGTCATTTCGTATGTTCAAGGCAGAGATGGATAGATTTCTAGTTATTAAAGATATCAAGGGATAGGGGATGGTGTGGGAAAATGGCATTGAGGTAGAAGATCAGCCATGATCTAGTTGAATGGAGGAGCAGGCTTGAGAGACTGAATGGCCTATCCCTGCTCCTTATTCTTGTGTCCTTGTGTCATTTTCAGTGATTTCCGCCCCTCTACTGGCCACAGCCTCACCAATGGGTGTCCCAATAATGACTAGCACCCTCTCCCCATGTCGTTTAGGGCATACAGGCACGGCCACCTTCAGTTTTCTCCAACTGCTTGTTTGCATGTCACCTAATCCTGCAAGTGAAAGAGAGGTGGGTCAATGAGGATTGTGCAATTTGGTTGGGTGATGTGACTGTTGTGATTGAATAGCTGACAGTGTGTGCAAGTTGTGAGATGTGGATGTGAGGCTTGCAGCACTCCCTAAGTGCGTGAGGGTTAGGCAAAGAACAAGCGTGATGATATGAGGTCTGATTGATAGAGATTATTGGTAGGTGAGAGATGGGTGGTCTGGTGACTTGAGCAGTGGCTGAGGCCAATGGTATAGTTGGTAGGATATGTAGGTGCATTCATTGACCTTGACAACTTGCCTGAGGTCATTAAACTCCTTACAGCACTGCATCCTGTTCCTTAAAGCTCACCCTACACCACAGGGACTGCAGCGGTTCAAGAAGGCAATTCACCATCACCTTCTCAAGGGTAATTAGGGATGGGCAATAAAACTCCTGGCATTTACCTCTACAGCTTTGCTTCCACAGCCTTTTGAGTGTGTGTATGGAAGGCCTTCTCCCACCCCAATCCCCACCAGCTCCATGGACAGCGGACAGCTTTCCTTCTTCCCCCTTCTTGCACTAAGACCTCTAGTGCAATGTCCAGAATCCTTGGAGACTCCTTCCTCCCATGTTGTGTCATTCCTCCCTCTTTCCCCTGTCAGATTCGCTTCCAACACTACTCTCAGCACTTGCTCCAGCTGCAATGTGCCTCTCCTTTAAGCAATGCAGGCTAGCGTAAAGTGGGGTAGCCGCTTATGATTTTGGCCCTCTGATGATGGATCCAGCCAATGAACAGCATGGTTGGCACTGGCTGGATGCAGCATGAAGTTGCTGTGCTCCCTGCATTGCAATCTTGCACATCGTGATCCTGGCACCCGTTTTTTGGGGGCTATCCAATTTAACCCCCCAGTGACTGATAATCAAAGAGAAGGTAAATAAATTGAAACAGCCTTTCAAATTATTATATTTTAGAAGTAAAAGTGTCAAACTCAACAAAATGCCTGAATATAAAATTCAACAGATGGAATTGTAACAGGGCGGGTGCGTCTGTGTGGCATTCAGGAAAAATAATAGTGGCTTCAGTCACTTTAAAAAAGGATTAGAGACATCAATAGGGCAGCTGGAAAATGATAGGTGATGGCTGTTCATTGATGTACATACCAGCAGTTTGTAGAAATTAAATATTGTCCTTCAACTGTCTGCAAAGCTGTCCTGTGGACATCTGTGCTAATACAGCATCAAAAGATGAAGCAGAGGATCAGAAGAGCACAGCTTAATGCTGACAGTTGAGGATAAAGTCTCTTTACTGCGTCAGTACTGAATTCCATATTCTTCAGATGTGCAGAGCAGTCCATGGTGAAAAAATATTATAAATGACATTTACAGCTAGCAAGAGTGACATGGCTTACAAACCTTTCTAAATGTTTAGAATTGTGCTTTATTTTGAAGAGTGACTCCACAACAAAAGAGCAAAATTTCTGACATCAGCACACACAATTGTTTGACTAAATGAGAGAAACCTGTTAAAGGGTGGGTGCTTTTCGGGAAATGCACGTTTATCTGTTTTTTTAAAAATACTCAATCAGTTGCTCCCAGCTCTGCTTGTCTTATTTTGTCAATCAATTTGCATTTATATGATGTCATATTCCTTGGAAACGCTCAAAGTTTTTCACATAATGAATTGGTTTTAAAGCTAGTGAATTGTTATACTGGCAAATGTAGACAAGGTTCCACAGTGGGATAAGTAAACATTTACTCTGTTTCTCGTTATATTGCCTGAAGAAGGGATGTCAGTCAGGACATTGGGAAGACTATTGACTCTTCTTCACCTGATGTATCTTCACGATTGTACCTCGCAATCCTAAATATGGATTTGGATATTAACAGGAGCAGCTTATGTGGGTGTGGGGGAGCCAAATTTCAGACTAGAGTTTTAACTCAATAGTATCAATTTTTGTCCTTGACAGGTTCCCCACCCAGAGGTCAGCTTGATTGACAGTCTAGACTTTCAGACGGACAAGGAGAACTCCAATACGGCCACAAGACCAGCAAGGTCTGATCCCTGAGCGTGGGGATTGGGCAGGGGGTCCTCACCCCCAAATCCCTGGGGTGCGGGAGCGTTATTCCAGTCCTGGGGTGTATGACCTCCAGTCCTTGAGGGTGTTCAATTCCTGACACCCGGTGTGAATGGGGTAGGGGTTGGGGGAGTGAGGACCAAACCCTGTCCTGAGGCGGGAGTGGGGAGGGAGAGGATGAATTCAAACCTAGGGAATGAATCCGACTCCTGATCGTGGGAAGGGTTCTGATTGTCTGCTTGGGAGGGGGGAAGAGTGGCACAATCCCCAATCCTGGGGGAGGGATGTTCCATTCCAATCCCTCATCCTGGGGTAGTCCAATCTTCAACCCAGGCAGCTTTGTATGCATGGATTCCTGATGTGGGCATAGCTTGCAGAGCTGGGAGAAAGCACACCTGCTGCTCCTGGCCCACATGTAGTGCTATCAAAACACTTACCTTCTCCCTAAAACCGCCTTTTGTCTCCCTTCAGTTTATAGGTTTCCCGGGACCTGAAAACCTGGCAGGCCACATTCAAACCTCAAATGCAGGGTAAATCAGAGTCTGCCAACCTCAATAAAGTACTTAAATTGCCAACCCACCTCCTGGGAGCCTATTGTCCGTCCTCCATTTAACTGGAACTGGGCTCATTGAAGGTGGGTTAGAATCAGACATGAGATTTTTCAAATTTTAACATCTGACCCGAGTGGGTGTTAAAATCCAGCCCACAGTGTCTGAGGTACTTTTACAACATAAATGGGGAAGGCTAATTCCCCCTTGTGGTTTCACTCCCTGCTGCCCACCCCCACCCCAAAGGCAAAAGCACATCACCAATTACAATGGTAAATGGCTGTCACCAGCAGTGCAGGAAGCTGTGGCTGCCAGTTATTTTGGTTAGGCATGAGCTAACCTTTAACCTTATACATGTAGTTTAGCATGGTGCTTTTTATGTTGCTGGACTGTAAGACCGTCAGGATGATGGGCCGAAGGGCCTCTTTCTGTGCTGTAAGGTTCCCTGATCTTTGTTTATTGGATGGTGGAGTTGCTCCAGTATTGCCATAAATCCTCCAAATCTGTCCTGAAATATGAACATTGCAATTTTGTCGCACCAGCAGCCTCACAATGTTATGGATCTAATGCTACCTGAAGAGTTGCTGTGCTATGCATGATATGTCTCATGAAGCCACGCTCAAAACCTCAGAGATAAAAACAAAAAGCTAAAAGCTACTGCGGATGCTGGAAATCCAAAACAAAAACAGAATTACCTGGAAAAACTCAGCAGGTCTGGCAGCATCGGTGGAGAAGAAATCAGTTAACGTTTCGAGTCTTCATGACCCTTCAGCAGAACTGAGTATAGTTAGGAGAGAGGTGAAATATAAGCTGGTCTGAGGTGGGGGGGCGGGGGGAGAGAGAAGTTGAGGGTGGGGTGATTGTGGGGATAAGCAAGCAGTGATAGGAGCAGATAATCAAAAGATGTCACAGACAAAAGGATCAAAGAGGTATTGAAGGTGGTGATATTATCTAAGAAAAGTGCTAATTAAGAATGGAAGGCAGGATACTCAAGGTACAGCTCTAGTGGGGGTGGGGTGGAAAGACTAACAAGGTTTTAGTTTTAGATTTAAAAATAATGGAAATAGGTGGGAAAAGAAGGATCTATATAAATTATTGAAAAAAAAAGGGAGGGGGGAGAAACGGGGTGGGGATGGGGGGAGGGGGAGTTTAAGATCTAAAGTTGTTGAATTCGATATTCAGCCCGGAAGGCTGTAAAGTGCCTAGTCGGAAGATGAGGTGCTGTTCCTCCAGTTTGCGTTGGGCTTCACTGGAACAATGCAGCAAGCCAAGGACAGACATGTGGGCAAGAGAACAGGGTGGAGTGTTAAAATGGCAAGCGACAGGGAGGTTTGGGTCTTTCTTGCGGACAGACCGCAGGTGTTCTGCAAAGCGGTCGCCCAGTTTGCGTTTGGTCTCTCCAATGTAGAGGAGACCGCATTTGGAGCAACAAATGCAGTAGACTAAGTTAGGGGAAATGCAAGTGAAATGCTGCTTCACTTGAAAGGAGTGTTTGGGCCCTTGGACGGTGAGGAGAGAGGAAGCGAAGGGGCAGGTGTTGCATCTTCTGCGTGGGCATGGGGAGGTGCCATAGGTGGGGGTTGAGGAGTAGGAGGCGATGGAGGACCAGGGTGTCCCGGAAGGAACGATCCCTACGGAATGCCGCCAGGAGGGGTGAAGGGAAGATGTGTTTGGTGGTGGCATCATGCTGGAGTTGGCGGAAATGGCGGAGGATGATCCTTTGAATGCGGAGGCTGGTGGGGTGATAAGTGAGGACAAGGGGGACCCTATCATGTTTCTGGGAAGGAGGAGAAGGCATAAGGGCGGATGCGCGGGATATGGGCCGGACATGGTTGAGGGCCCTGTCAACGACCGTGGGTGGAAAACCTCGGTTAAGGAAGAAGGAGGATATGTCAGAGGAGCTGTTTTTGAAGGTAGAGTCATCAGAACAGATGCGACGGAGGCGAAAGAACTGAGAGAATAGGATGGAGTCCTTACAGGAAGCGGGGTGTGAGGATCTGTAGTCGAGGTAGCTGTGGGAGTAGGTAGGCTTGTAATGGATATTGGTGGACAGTCTATCATTAGAAATTGAGACAGAGAGGTCAAGGAAGGGAAGAGAAGTGACAGAGGTGGACCATGTGAAAATGATGGAGGGGTGGAGATTGGAAGCAAAATTAATAAATTTTTCCAGGTCCCGATGAGAGCATGAAGCAGCACCGAAGTAATCATCGATGTATCGGAGAAAGAGTTGTGGGAGGGGGCCGGAGTAGGACTGGAACAAGGAATGTTCCACATACCCCATAAAGAGACAGGCATAGCTGGGGTCCAAGTGAAGCAGCATTTCACTTGCATTTCCCCTAACTTAGTCTACTGCATTCGTTGCTCCCAATGCGGTCTCCTCTACATTGGAGAGACCAAACGCAAACTGGGCGACCGCTTTGCAGAACGCCTGCGGTCTGTCCGCAAGAAAGACCCAAACCTCCCTGTCGCTTGCCATTTTAACACTTCACCCTGTTCTCTTGCCCACATGTCTGTCCTTGGCTTGCTGCATTGTTCCAGTGAAGCCCAACGCAAACTGGAGGAACAGCACCTCATCTTCCGACTAGGCACTTTACAGCCTTCCGGGCTGAATATCGAATTCAACAACTTTAGATCTTAAACTCCCACCCCCCCCATCCCCACCCCGTTTCTCCCCCCTCCCTTTTTTTTTCAATAATTTATATAGATTCTTCTTTTCCCACCTATTTCCATTATTTTTAAATCTAAAACTAAAACTTTGTTAGTCTTTCCACCCCACCCCCACTAGAGCTGTACCTTGAGTATCCTGCCTTCCATTCTTAATTAGCACTTTTCTTAGATAATATCACCACCTTCAACACCTCTTTGATCCTTTTGTCTGTGACATCTTTTGATTATCTGCACCTATCACTGCTTGCTTATCCCCACAATCACCCCACCCTCAACTTCTCTCTACCCCCGCCCCCCCACCTCAGACCAGCTTATATTTCACCTCTCTCCTAACTATACTCAGTTCTGCCGAAGGGTTGTGAGGACTCGAAACGTTAACTGATTTCTTCTCCACCGATGCTGCCAGACCTGCTGAGTTTTTCCAGGTAATTCTGTTTTTGTTCTCAAAACCTCAAGCCTGGCCTTGGCCAGAATCAGCTTCACGTGAAGCCAAGTTCTTTAGAGAATATATTGCCTGCAAAATAATACATGATGCATCCTAAACTAACTGACTGTGTGTTTGATTGTGCACTTGCACCGTTGGCATATTTCATTCTAACATGTCTTGTTCTTCATTCAAATCTCAGGAAAGGATCATGCTAAACATGATTGCAGAATATGCAGCATAATCCTTCTTAGTTCCTCAGGATGAATGTTAAAACTTGCCTGATGCTGAACATGGTGTGCACTGCTGATCATCATCCCTTTAAATCATGACATAGTTTAGATGAAGCAGAAGAAAAGTAATAGCATTTGAAGCAACTTATTAGATTCATTCAGCCTCAACACAGCACCACATCACTGTGCACTAGTGCTGGGCTCACAACACAACATCACAAGGTATCAATCAGCAATTGCAACACAACAGTTCACTTACTCATCATTGTTGTGTGGGCCTCACCACCCCCAACCAAAAGCAACCCAACTAATGAGGACATGAAAAAACAAAAATAGAAATACCTGGAAAAACTCAGCAAATCTGGCAGCATCGGCGGAGAAGAGCAAAGTTGACGTTTCGAGTCCTCCTGACCCTTCAACAGAACTAAGTAGAAATGGGAAAGGGGTGAAATATAAGCTGGTTTAAGGGGGGGGGAGGGGGAAGAAGGGGGAGTTGTTGGGACAAGCAAGCAGTGATAGGAGGAGATAACCAAAAGATGTCACAGACAAAAGAACAAAGAGGTGTTGAAGGCGGTGATATTATCTACAAGAATGTGCTAATTAAGAGTGGAGAGCAGGACAAGCAAGGTAGCTCTAGTGGGGGTGGGGTGAAATAACCGATGGGTAGAATACATTTAAAAATAATGGAAATAACTGGGAAAAGAATAGAAAAATCTATATAAATTATTGGAAAAAACAAAAGGGAGGGGGAAGAAACGGAAAGGGGGTGGGGATGGAGGAGGGAGTTTAAGATCTAAAGTTGTTGAATTCAATATTCAATCCGGAAGGCGGTAAAGTGCCTAGTCGGAAGATGAGGTGCTGTTCCTCCAGTTTACGTTGAGCTTCACTGGAACAATGCAGCAAGCCAAGGACAGACATGTGGGCAAGAGAGCAGGGTGGAGTGTTAAAATGGCAAGCGACAGGGAGGTCTGGGTAAAGTTCAACAACTTTAGATCTTAAACTCCCTCCTCCATCCCCACCCCCTTTCCGTTTCTCCCCCCCCCACCCTTTTGTTTTTTCCAATAATTTATATAGATTTTTCTATTCTTTTCCCACCTATTTCCATTATGTTTAAACGTATTCCACCCATCGGTTATTTCACCCCACCCCCACTAGGGCTACCTTGCTTGTCCTGCTCTCCACTCTTAATTAGCACATTCTTGTAGATAATATCACCACCTTCAACACATCTTTGTTCTTTTGTCTGTCACATCTTTTGGTTATCTTCTCCTATCACTGCTTGCTTGTCCCAACAATTCCACCCCCCACCACCCTTCTTCCCACCCCCCCACCCCTTAAACCAGCTTATATTTCACCCCTTCCCCACTTCTACTTAGTTCTGTTGAAGGATCATGAGGACTCGAAACGTCAACTTTGCTCTTCTCCGCCGATGCTGCCAGACCTGCTGAGTTTATTCAGGTATTTCTATTTTTGTTTTGGATTTCCAGCATCCGCAGTTTTTTGTTTTTATTAATGAGGACATGATCCTTATTTCTTGCTATGAGCAGTTTCTTAGACTTTTACAGTTTGTGTGTCTGCCTGGGCTGAGGCCCTAAGCTTTTAAGTTCCCTCGCTGAATCGATCTGTCTCTCCATCTCTCTCTTCTCCTTTAAGATATCCCTATGACACTGGAGGTTGTGGATAGCTTCATGTATTGAGGTTCCAGAATCATCAGCAATCTGTCACTTGATGGGTGGCAGTATTTATTAAGGAGAACAGTACAGTGCTGGAGAGAGAGGATGTCTCAGAGGAGTAAGGGGCAGAACCTATTTGGCTAAAGCAAAAGAACCAAAAAAAGTGCAATTACATTGCTCAATATAGTCTAAAGGCCACCAGTGCATGGGTAAGATGTAGAGGGACAAATTTGCAAGGAAATTACAGAGGGGTGCAAGAATTATAGAGTCAGTAGACTTATTGTCTGAATATAGGGTGGGATTATAGTAGTGTAAAGGACAGAGAGGGGCAAGAGTTCCCAGAACTTTCTAAAGCAGTATGTTTCCAGTCCAAAGAGAAAGGAGGCATTGTTGGACCTGGTTCTTGGGAATGATGTGGGTCAAGCAGATCAAGTGTCAGTAGGGAAACATTTAGGGGACAGTGATCATTGTATCATAAGGTTTAAGCTGGCTATGGGAAAGGACAAGGAGCAATACAGACTAAGAATAATTAGCTGGGGGAAAGCCAGCTTCACTGGGGTAAGAATGGATCTGGCCCAGATAAACTGGAATCAAAGATTAGCAGACAAAACTGTAACTGAACTGAACAACTGACCTGAATTAAAGAAGAGGTTGTTTAAGTACAGTCAAAGTATATTCCCAAGAAGGTGAAAGGTAAGGCAAACAAACCCAAAGCTCCCTGGATAATGAAAGAGATTGAAATTAAGATGAAGCAGAAAACATGTGCTTATGACAAATTTCAGGTGGATAACACAATTGAGAACCAGGCCAAATATGGAAGATTCAGGGGGGAAGTGAAAAAGCAAATAAGAGAAGCAAAAAGAGAGTATGAGATGAGGCTGGCAGCTAAAATAAATTTAGGAAATCCAAAATTCTTCTATAAGCAGATAAATAGGACTGCAGTGGTTCAAGAAGGCAGCTCATCATCACCTTCTCAAGGGTAGTTAGTGATAGGCAATTAATGCTGGCCTAGCCAGTGATGCTCACATTCCATGAATGAATAAAAAAACAAAAGTAAGAGAAAGAGTGGGGCTGATTAGGACCAAAAAGGCGATTTACACATGGAGGCAGGAGGCATAGCCAAGGTATCAAATGTGGGTTAATTAAGGAAAGCCAGCATAGAGTTGGTCAGCACAAATCATGCTTAACTAACTTCCTTGAATTTTTTTGATGAGGTAACAGAGTGGGTTGATGAGGGTAATGCTAGAGATGTGATGTACATGGACATCCATAAGACATTTGATAAAGTGCCACACAACAGACTTGTGAGCAAAGTTAGAGCTCATGGAATAAAAGGGTTAGTAGCAACATAGATACAAAATCAAAGCAGGATGTGCTGGAAAAACTCAACTGGTCTAGCAGCATCTGTGGAGAGAGAAACAGAGGGCAGAATTTCACCCAGGTCGGGAAACCGATCACCACCTGTGATTGGGGCTGGGAAGGCGATTTCACGCTGGTGGGCGAATTAAGGCCCGCCCAGTGTGAAACGCAAGTGCCAGGGCTCAGTGCTGCCTGTGTGGGCGGGGTTGGAGTGCGAGCGGGGCGAATGCGAACTTCGCGCATGTATGCGAGTGCATGCCTCATAATCTCCCTGAGGCACAGAGCTGCCTCAGGGGGATTAAGTGTTATAAAAAAAATAAATAAATAAAAATGTAATGAAACATACCCCCTCATGTGACTCTGTCACATGAGTAGGGACATGTTATTAATTAAGTTTTAACTTTTTTAATTTATTTTTATTTGCTTTAGGAAACCTCATCCCGTCCGTGGATGAGGTTTTCTAAAAAGTGCAAAGGCCACTTGGCCTTTTCATCTGCCCACCAACCATAAGGTTGGATGGGCAGTGAAAAATTCAAGTTAATTGATCACTTAATGGCCTTAATAGGCCTTTTAATTGTTGGCAGGTGCGCCACCGACTCCGGCGCGCGCCTGCTGAACAAAATATCGCCCGACTGTGCATTGACATCGGGAGTCTCGCACGACTTCAATGCGTGTCATTTTACGCTCAAACAGGTCGAGTGCGCGCGCGGGCCCGCTGAACTAAAAGTTTTACCCAGAGTTAACGTTTGGAGTCCAATATGACACTTCAGAATTGGAGAAAAGTCATATTCAAGTTGAAACGTTAACTCTGTTTCTCATTCCACAGACGCTGCCAGGCATTCTGAGTTTTTCCAGCACTTTGTTTTTGTTTTAGATCTCCAGCATCCTTAGTATTTGGCTTTTATTTATATGGATATAAAATTGGAAACAAAGAGTGGTGGTAAATGACTGTTCTTTGGATTGGAAGTTTATAGTGGAATTCCCCAGGGATTGGTATTAGCACCCATGTTTTTCCTGATATATATTAACGACCTAGACCTTGATGTATAATTTCAAAATGTTCCGATGCTACAAAATGTGGAAGCATTGTGAACTGTGAGGAGGATAGTGTAGGACTCAAAAGGACATAGGCAGGTTGGTACAATGGGCAGACAAGTGGCAGATGAAATTTGATACAGAGAAGTGTAAGGTAATTCATTTTGGTAGGAAGAATACAGAGAGAAAATATAAGTTAAAGGGGACAATTTTAAAGGCGGTGCAGGAGCACAGGGACCTGGGTGTATATGATCATAAATCATTGAAGTTGGCCAAACATGGAATGAACAGTTAATAAAGCATAGGGCATCCTGGGCTTTATTAACAGGGGCATAGAGTACAAAAGAAAGGAAGTTATGTTAAACCTGTCAAAAACACTGGTTCGGCCTCAGCTGGAGTTTGCATCCAGTTCTGAGCACCACATTTTAGGGAAGATGTGAAGGCATTAGAGAGGGTGGAGAAAAGATTCACAAGAATGGACCCAGGGATGAGGGACTTCAGTATGTGGATTGATTGGAGAAGTTGGGACTGTTCTCCTTGGAGAAGAGAAAGTTGAGAGGAGAGATTCGATAGAGGTATTCAAAATCATAAGCGATCTGGACAGAGAAGATAGAGGGAAACGATTCCCATTGGTGGAAGGATTGAGAGCCAGAAGGTGCAGATTTAAGGTAATTGGGAAAAGAGGCAATGGTGACATGAGGAAAAACCTTTTCATGCAGCAAGTAATTAGGGTCTAGAATGCACTGTCTGAGCATGATGGAGGCAGGGTCAATTGAGGCTTTTAAAAGGGAATTAGATCACTATGTGAAAAAAGTAAAAATTTGCAGGGCTACAGAGTAAAGGCAGGACAGTGGCACCAGGTGAATTCCTCCTTGTTATGGCAGGTGGATGGTAAATGCCAAGTTGCCCAAATCCCAGAGGGAAACTTGAAGCAGCTGCCACAACTATTTGCAATTTGTACTTATTTCAAGATGCGGGCTTTGAATTCAGTGAAAAGAAGGCCACCAAGTCTTATAGGTTTCTTACAAAACTAAATTAAACCTTTATTAAAAGAAGAAATGATTTTAAGCACACACATAGATCTATAACTTACTACTATGATAACTTCTAAATACCCTAATTAATCTAAACCCCAGTTACACCTCCATTAAGGCAACACATAGATTTTAAAAGACTCAGGCAAAGTAACCTTTATTGAATTTTTCAGAACTTAAACTAACCTCCCTGAGGCATGGAGGTGCCTCAGGGAGATTTCTGCACTCTTTTGCGTATATGCAGGCCCCGACTCAGGGAATTCCCCCACCCACCCGCACAGGTAGCGCTGAGCGTGACGCTGGGCGGGCCTTAATTGGCCCACCCACATAAAATGGCGGCGCGCACCCGATCGGTGGTGCCGATCAGGTTTGCGCTCACTCCCACCCACCCCCGCACAACCCCACTGATGGGGGGAAAATTCAGCCCTATGTCTTTGGGCTTTACCTCTCTAATAATAAAATCTATCATAGTACCAATTTTACCAGTAACCTTTGGGGAAAATAAACACATGGTTTCTTAACTGCTCCTGGCTAGGTGTAACATTTCACTCCCTCACTTGAATTCAAGCTAGTCTGGTTTATTTAAAAATGCAAATATTCCCTTTACACCTCACATTCTAAAACTTCCTCCATGCTTACCCACTTAACATTCCAAACCTAGCTTATCTTCTGATACATCAAAGCCTTCAGACCAGCTGCCTTTAATTCAATTAAGTCACACACACACACACACACAGACCGCACTATTACTCTACAATAAATTCCAATAACTTTATGAAAAGTATTATATCTTCATGACACTCCTTCAGAGTGCCAGCACAGACATGACAGGCTGACTGGCCTCCTTATGTGCTGTAACCATTCTATAATTCTAGTAAATGGCTGAGCAAGCTTGACGGGCCAAATAGTCTACTCCTGCACCTAATTCATACATTTGTTTATAAATCGACACATGTATTGAAAAAACTAAAGCCGGTATGTCCAAGCTAAGTATGAGAGTGTAGAACAACAGTAACCTGACCACAACACCAAACTGTGAGTTTACCAAGCTTGTGTTCTCAGTGCACAGTGGTGAGACAACATTTGCTAGACAGGAGAAAAGGCTGAACACTTTCCACCTTCACTGTCTCAGAACTATTTTTGGCATCTCTTAGCTAGACAAGGCCACTGTAGTAATTATAGATTGGATAAAGGTAGGACTGTAGCTTTAAGAATAATCTGTGTTGTAAGATCACATGATCTGTGTAAACCAATGAGTTAGCAGCGCAGGGAACCTCTACAGAGGGAATTCTTCTTTAATTATAGGGTTTGATGCATACGTGTAGCTGCTGTTGCTCTCTTGTAAATAAAGTTAAATGCTTCCACTAAGAAAAGTTGTCTGGAAGATCAACTCTATAGCAGTCACCAACTCAGAAATTCTGAAATGTGTTTATTCCATCAGCGTTCACTCATTGTTAAGCCAACATGTCAGTGCTGCCTTGGCCATGTTCATCAGATGGATAAAGGTCATATATCTGAAGACATTCAGTACAGTGACTTAATCACTGGGTTGTGGCGTGCTGGACATCCATACCGCCGTTGAATGCAAGGTATGATGATGGCAGACATTGGCACAGACAATAGGAAGTAGTTGGGAACAGCCGTGACTGTTGGAGGCTGACTGAGAGGAGGGGCATTGGAAGAGGAAAGGCAAAACAGGAAGTCAACGGGCTGCGAAGAGGGTCTGGAGAAAGCAAGAGGCCAGCAAATCCTACACCTCCTCAGCCCACTGTCATCATCAGCAGAAAAGGTGGCAGAGACTGCCATGCTTGGAAATATTTAACACCAAGTTGACCAGCAAAGCACAAACATCATCTCACGAGATGGAAGGCTACCACAGAAAACTCGCCTCTTCATCTACACCTGTCCTGAAAGCTCTTTATGTGACTCAGTGACAATTTTATTTTGATCATCATGCTGTGAAATGCCTAGGGATATTTTACTGCATTAAAGGTGCAAAATAAATACAAGTTGTTGTTACATGCTATGCTGTCACTTCCTATTCTCCTGCCTGCTCCATAGAGTTTCCCATGTTCTTGTCATTTTGTCAGGTAATTATTGAAGAAGTGACCATGTTCAGGAACTGTTGAACAACAGGACATAATCCTCTCAGAAACCACAGCCTGATCATAGTACTATCACTATCCAATATTCAGTAGATTTATTAGGCTTGGAAAATTCTTGTGGGGGGCATAATCCCGCCAGTCATCCTAGGATTACACCTGTTGTGGAACTCCTCCGGTGATCCTGCTGAGAATCACATGATCAAGCGGTTGGGCTTGCAAGTGTAGGCCTTCAATTGTATAGGGCTGAATCTGCAAAGATCTCAGAAATGCTGGCTTAGTGGTCCAGCCTAGGGATGAGGTGTTGGGTCCCCCGTGGAAGAAATTCTAGGTGTCCTTACATAGGGACTTCTTTCAAACCTCTTACCCCACAAGCACGCTCCACCCTCCAGCTCCTGGCAACATATTTTGGCCTCCTTATCTCTGGGCTCCAAGCCACCATTACATTGGGACTGAGTGTACCAATATGGATCCTGACTGAGGGCTGTGTGCAGGAACTCCTGGTTTAGGGAAATCTCTGCCCCTTAAGTCAATAGCCTTGTTGGAGGCTTCATCCCTTCAAAGGCATCCCAGAGGTTTGCATGTAAGGCTGAGTCCAGACTAGCTCTTCAGCCTTTCCAATGGAGTTAATGGCCTGAATCTGATGGAAGAGCTTCAGAGTTTCAGGGGCCTTAATATTATAGGTGCCTCTTAGACTTCATGTGTAAGTATTTGTCTATAGCTTGTTCTTGATTGTGGTATTCACAAATTACTTGGTTTGAAAAGAATGACAGTGCCATGCATTCAATTTGATTGCAATTCATATTAAGCAGCTCATGTTTATATGTTGTCAAAGCACATGATTTACTGAGTTAAAGACAAAGAAACATGAGCCAGCTGCTTTTACACCTGTGACTATAAATTGGATAATTGTCTGGTATTAAAGTTACTGATGAAGTCCTGCAACTATTCCTTTGCCGTTGACAGCTTCTGTAAGTGTTATGACCCTATATTCTTGGATGAAATCGACAAATATTCCCTGTTGGCCAAAATTTTTTTTTCGTAGTTCTTGAATCGCAGCTGTTCTTTTTATGAAGAAAGGACATTCACTGTAAAGATCCCTCTGCAATGTCAAGGCCCTGGTCTTGGGATTGTTGAACAGCTAATCTATACCACTGTGCAAAGCTTTGAAGAAAACAAGAACAAAAAAATAAACAGAATATCTAGTATGGACAGAAGAACTTACATTTAAATGAGGTCTTGGCACTGTCATAAAAGAATAAAGATATTTGGGCATTTTTCTTTGAGTCCTGGGACAAGTGAAACCACAGCTAGAGTACTGTGTACAACTTTCGTCTCCTTACCTAAGGTCAGATAAACTTGCCTTAGAGGAAGCGCAACAAAGATTCACAAGATTGATTCCAAGGATGAGAGGATTTTCTTTCGAGCAGAGATTGAGCAGACTCCACCTATATTCTCTAGCATTTAGAAGAATGAGAGGTGATCTAACGGAAACATAGGCCTGAATTTTCAACTCAGCGGGTGGGCCCGATCAGCGGGCCAGGGGTCAGTCGGGAAACGGACTTCAATCGACCCCTGACTGCAATTTCACACTAGCTGGCTGATTAACGGCCAGCCAGCATGAAAGCTGGGCTGAAGAGCTCAGTGCTGCCAGGGTGGGCAGGAAGAGGACAGGCGCTGACGTCAACGCAGGAACAGGCCGGAGCTCACAGAGAGCTCCCAGGAGGCAGAGAGCTGTCTCAGGGAGCTGAAGACCTGGGAAAGCAAAAGTAAAGGTTTCAAAAGCTGAAAAAAAGTGTCCATGCATCATAATCAATCACCTGAAAATTTAGCTAATGAAAATACTGTCCACAGAAATTTGTTTATATTTTATTTCGTCATGGAAATCTCATCCTGCCCGTGGGTGAGGTTTGATAAAAAATGCAAAGGCCGCCTGGACGATTTGCCTGTCCTCCAACCATAAGGTTGGTTGGGCAAAGAAAAATTGGAGTCAAGTGTGCCATTAACAGGCTTAGTTGCCCTCTTAATTGTCGGTGGGCGCGCTTCCAACTGTTGGGGGTACTCGCTGACCAAAATATCGCGCAAGTGTGGGATGATGACAGGACACTCGCCCGATGTGATGTCGCGCTATGTTACACCTGATCAGGTTGGGCGCGTGCCTGCCCACGAGGTGCAAAATTCAGCCCAAGTGCCTTGACAGAGTAGATGCTGTTTCCCCTGTCTCGGGGCTTTAGAATTAGGGTTCACAGTCTAAGTATAAGTAGTTGATCGTTTAGGACTGAGATGACGAGAAATCTCTACATTCGGAGAGCTGTGAGTCTTTGGAATTCGCTACCCCAGAGAGTTATGGATGCTCAAATGTTGAGTATATTCAAGACAGAGATCAATAGATTTTTGGGTACTAACAAAGTTAAAGGATATGAGGATCATGTAGAAAGGTGTAGTTGAGGTAGAAAATCAGCCATGATCTTATAGGATGGTGGAGCAGACTTGAAGAGCCAAATGGGCTACTCCAGCTCCTATTTCTTATCTTCTTTTGCAACCAGGTCCATTCAGAAAATCGCCCAAGAAAGGGCTAAGCTAAGAAATTCAAATACATGCAGCTTAACTTTTTTAAAATCTATTTTTATGCTTGTCAGTTTATGAATTTCATTTACATTCTGCTTGTCCTATCTACTGTTGAAAAGTATTTCTCAACTTGCTTTCTTCAATTGGAGTTGTCTTTCTCAAGCTGGAAAGGTAGGGAAAACCTCTTTGGAAGCCCAGTAAAAAAGATTAATATTCAGGGAATTGCTCCTATTTATATAATTGTTGAACGCAATTGCCAGGACTTCTATTCCTAATCTTGCAAGGAGAGCTTGTTAAAATTATACCTATTGTATATCTCCAGTGCATTATTGCTACTGTTCACTTATCCATTTTTTAATTCATTTATGGGATGTGGGCTTCGCTGGCTAGGCCAGCATGTGTTGCCCATCCATAATTGCCCTTGAGAAGGTGGTGGTGAGCTGCCTTCTTGAACTGCTGCAGTCCCTGTGGTATAGGTACACCCACAGTGCTGTTAGGGAGGGAATTCCAGGATTTTAACCCAGCGACAGTGAAGCAACAGATATATTCCCAATTCAGGATGGTGAGTGACTTGGAGGGGAGCTTCCAGGAGGTGGTGTTGCCATGTGTCTGCTGCCTTTGATGGTAGGTGTCATGAGTTTGAAAGATGCTTTCTAAGGAGTTCCTGCGGTACATCTTGTGGATGGTGTACACTGCTGCCACTGGTCGTTGGTGGTGGAGGGAGTGAATGTTTGTGGAAGGGGTACCATCAAGTGGGCTGCTTTGTCCTGGGTGGTGTCAAGCTTCTTGAGTGTTGTTGGAGATGCACTCACCCAGGCAAGTGGAAACACTCCTGACTTGTGCCTTGTAGATGGTGGGCAAGCTTTGGGGACTCAAGAGGTGAATTACCCGCTGCAGGATTCCAAGCCTCTGACCTGCTCTTGTAGCCACAGTATTTATTTGGCTAGTCCAGTTCAGTTTCTGGTCAATGGTAACCCCCAGGATAATATCCATTTTGCATTCAATTAATTTGTTTTGGATCACCATTGATTTTAATTGTGGAGTAGGAAGATTCTGGAGGTTTGGTAATTACCTTTTCCTGGTTTCAATGAGGAATTAATAGGAATTTAATGTTGGGACTACAGAAAAGCCCCAAACAAAATGCAGGGGTAAAGATAATGGCTTAAGTCACTTACTCCATAATTGTCTTTCTTTTGTGCTGTTCATGGTTCCCAAAGATGTACGTATAAGTCCCCAGGGAAATACAACCCCATCACTTGAATTCTTCAAGACTCATCTTTAGATTATTTCCATTTAAAAGTTTTCATGATCAGGACTACAGTCTCAGCAGGCCATGCCTGGTTTAGCCAGTGCTACCCATATAATATGGGCATTAGTCTATGATGCCGACGCAAGTAAAGCATACGCAGAAATGTGGAGTCAGCATTTCTGTACCTGTTCTGAGGTCACTTGCATGCCCCTTCATTCCTGGATTTTTGAAGATTTTCTTGGTTTGATATCCCGACAGAAATGAAGAATGTGTTTACAATCTCCCTTGAAACACTGAAGAGAGAAATTTTTCACTAGTGCACTTTTGATGTTACGACACAATCTCAATTTCTGATGATAGACTGTCCACCAATATCCATTACAAGCCTACCGACTCCCACAGCTACCTAGACTACAGCTCCTCACACCCCGCTTCCTGTAAGGACTCCATCCCATTCTCTCAGTTCCTTCGCCTCCGTTGCATCTGTTCTGATGACGCTACCTTCAAAAACAGCTCCTCTGACATGTCCTCCTTCTTCCTTAACCGAGGTTTTCCACCCACGGTCGTTGACAGGGCCCTCAACCGTGTCCGGCCCATATCCCGCGCATCCGCCCTCACGCCTTCTCCTCCTTCCCAGAAACATGATAGGGTCCCCCTTGTCCTCACTTATCACCCCACCAGCCTCCGCATTCAAAGGATCATCCTCCGCCATTTCTGCCAGCTCCAGCATGATGCCACCACCAAACACATCTTCCCTTCACCCCTCCTGGTGGCATTCCGTAGGGATCGTTCCCTCCGCGACACCCTGGTCCACTCCTCCATCACCCCCTACTCCTCAACCCCCACCTATGGCACCTCCCCATGCCCACGCAGAAGATGCAACACCTGCCCCTTCACTTCCTCTCTCCTCACCGTCCAAGGGCCCAAACACTCCTTTCAAGTGAAGCAGCATTTCACTTGCATTTCCCCTAACTTAGTCTACTGCATTCGTTGCTCCCAATGCGGTCTCCTCTACTTTGGAGAGACCAAACGCAAACTGGGCGACCGCTTTGCAGAACACCTGCGGTCTGTCCGCAAGAAAGACCCAAACCTCCCTGTCGCTTGCCATTTTAACACTCCACCCTGTTCTCTTGCCCACATGTCTGTCCTTGGCTTGCTGCATTGTTCCAGTGAAGCCCAACGCAAACTGGAGGAACAGCACCTCATCTTCTGACTAGGCACTTTACAGCCTTCCGGGCTTAATATTGAATTCAACAACTTTAGATCTTAAACTCCCCCTCCCCCCATCCCCACCCCGTTTCTTCCCCCTCCCCCTTTTTTTTCAATAATTTATATAGATTCTTCTTTTCCCACCTATTTCCATTATTTTTAAATCTAAAACTAAAACTTTGTTAGTCTTTCCACCCCACCCCCACTAGAGCTGTACCTTGAGTATCCTGCCTTCCATTCTTAATTAGCACTTTTCTTAGATGATATCACCACCTTCAACACCTCTTTGATCCTTTTGTCTGTGACATCTTTTGATTATCTGCTCCTATCACTGCTTGCTTATCCCCACAATCATCCCGCCCTCAACTTCTCTCTCCCCCCGCCCCCCCACCTTAGACCAGCTTATATTTCACCTCTCTCCTAACTATACTTCAGTTCTGCCGAAGGGTCGTGAGGACTCGAAACGTTAACTGATTTCTTCTCCACCGATGCGGCCAGACCTGCTGAGTTTTTCCAGGTAATTCTGTTTTTGTTTTGGATTTCCAGCATCCGCAGTAGCTTTTAGCTTTTTGTTTTTAAGCAAAGGAATTCTCTTTCCTTGCCTCCCCCAAACCCTGAAAATGTATATTTTAGAGTTTGCATCAGCTACTCAGCAGCAGTGTACCCTCACGTTGCTGCGATAATTTGCTCTGAGCTACATTCTGCTTGTTCAGTGGTATGACTTGAGACAAATTAGTGAAGCAAGCAGCAGCATGCTTTTCTGAAGAGCTTCATTGAGCATGGTGCCAAAATGGGCCTTCACTTATAAGTCTTAATGGTTAATTGAAACCCTCTGGGCAACGTCTTATTTCTCATTGCTTAGAAAGATGAACAAACATGTTCTTGGCCCTGAGGGTTTCAATTATTAAGTAAACATTGTGGCTTGTGAGATGAAGGTCACATTTTATACGTTAAAATGATTTGTGTCTCAGCGTTACAATTAGAGTGATGCCCTACGAGGCAAAAGTTGGATTATTTTTTCTGAAGCATTTAATTGAACTGAAACGCTATACAATTGGGGGTTTCTTAAATACATTTGTTTCATACTACCTTTCCATTTGAAAAAAATCAGCCTGTAACCTCTCTTTACATCAAATGGACCAGAATTATAAATTGACAGTAAGAAATGATTTGGTGCCAACCTATTTAGTTCATTTAAAATGCTATTATATGGAGCAGAAGATGCAGGGTAATTTTAACCTAACTTATCCAAGAGGTAACTTGTTGGCATGGTGTTGGCTACAAAGCATATCTGTTAAAGAAGCCTTCTCTATATGTTAACAGCAAGTCTTTATTAACTACTTGTAACTATATACATATATACAGTAAAGGGTACAGACCATGAACAATTTCCATGTCTAGGTCTTAACACATCTCTGCTCAGCACTACACTGACCCTAGGTCTGGGTCATGTGTCTTTTTACATCACTGTGTGGGCGGTACTCTACTCAGTCCCACATTAACCCTATATGCGTCAGACTCATATGCTACAAAACTGATGGGTTCAAATCAGTGGCCTGTTTTTATACCCTGCCCACTTGTATACCCCATCCATTTTTACATCCCTTCTGATGTTCCTCACCACAGACTTCATTGGAGCATAGAACTAAGCATGTGTGAAATGACCCTAGCCATCCCTATTCACACAGAGCAGCTGAGGTTAAAATTAGTCCCTCTTTAAATCCAGTTTCTAAGGGTTAAATCAGTTACATAGGCCGGAATTTTCCAGTCCCACAACGTGAATGGAGAGTTCAATTGCTCACGGGCCCTGCCATGAGAGGGCTGGAAAATTCTGGCCATAGTGTCTCCGATGTAGGATTTGTTCTCCTTTATGATAATATTTTAAACACACCAAAATGTGACAATTAAGTTTATTGAAATTTCTTGTATGGGTTCATTATTTCAATGTATATATTTCAAAGCAAACTTCAAATTTTTTGTCATAAGTTGACTTCAGGTGATATTGCACCTGCATATAATCCAAATAACAATAATTTCAGATTGCAATGAGTGAACCTAAAGGTCATCTTATGGGAAAGTACTGAAATCTATAGAAATAATTTAAAGGCTGTAATTTTCATTGGAAAGAGAGAAAGGACGAGATGCAATCATTTAAATTGTGAAGAGGTTTAGAGGATGTACATGCAAAAAAAACAATTTAACTTACCTCGTGTGCAGAGCAAAAGGATGCTGATGCAAAAATTAACAGGCCCCAAGTGAGAGCTGTACTAAGCAATGAGGAGGCTGAGTTTTATCTTGTTATGGTCTCCTTTATACCTGTAGATGGTAGCACAATGATAACTGCAAACAAAACCTAACCACTTGAAATTCACCAGTTTTGAGTTTTGGATGGATCATGACTTAGTCGGACAGTGTTCCATTTTTTTTATTCATTCATGGGATGTGAGCTTCGTTGGCTAGGCCAGCATTTATTGCCCATTCCTAATTGCCCCAGAGAAGATGGTAGTGAGCTGCCTTCTTGAACATCTGCAGTGCATGTGGTGTAGAACACCCAGTGCTGTTAGGGAGGGAGTTCCAGGATTTTGACCCAACGACAGTGAAGGAACAGCAATATATTTCCAAGTCAGGATTGTGAGTGCTTGGAGGAGAACTTCCAAGTGGTGGTGGTCCCATGTATGTGCTGCCCTTGACCTTCTAAATGGTAGTGGCCATGAGTTTGGAAGGTGCTGCCTAAGGAGCCTTGGTGAATTCCTACAGTGCATCTTGTAGATGGTACACACTGCTGCCACTGTGCATCAGTGGTGGAGGGAGTGAATGTTTGTAGATGTGGTGCCAATCAGTGGGCTGCTTTGTCCTGGATGGTGTCAAGCTCCTCGAGTATTGTTGGAGCTGCACTCATTTAGGCAAATGGAGAGTATTCCATCACACTTCTGACTTGTGCTTGTAGATTGTGAACAGGCTTTGGGGACTCAGGAGGTGAGTTACTTGCCGCAGGATTCCTAGCTTCTGACCTGCTTTTGTAGCCAGTATTTATGTAGCTAGTCCAGTTCAGTTTCTGGTCAATGGTAACCCACAGGATGTTGATAGTGGGGGATTCAATGGATGATAATGCCATAGAATGTCAAGGGCTGATGGTTAGATTCTCTTTTGTTGAAGATGGTCATTGCCTGGAACTTGTGTGGCACGAATGTTATTTGCCACTTGCTAGCCCAAGCCTGGATATTTTCCAGGTCTTGCTGCATTTGGACATGGACTGCTTCAGTATCTGAGGAGTCGCAAACAGTGCTGAACATTGTGCAATTATCAGCGAACATCCCCACTTCTGACTTTATGATGGAACGAAGGTTGTTGATGAAGCAACTGAAACTGGTTGGGCCTAGGACACTATCCTGAGATATTCCTGCAGTGATGTCCTTCAACTGAGATGATTGACCATCCGCAACCAAGACCATCTTCCTTTGTGATAGGTATGAATCCAACCAGCAGAGAGCTTTCTCCCTGATTCCCATTGATTCCAATTTTGCTGGCGCTCGTTGATGCCACACTTGGGTCAAATGCTGCCTTGATGTAGTCACTCTCACCCCACCTCTGGAGTTCAATTCTTTTGTCCATGTTTGAACCAAGGCTGTAATGAGGTCAGAAGCTGAGTGACCCTGGCAAAACCCAAACTGAGCATCAGTGAGCAGGTTATTGCTAACAAGTGCCACTTGATAGCACTGTTGATGACCCCTTCCATCAATTTAATGATGATCGAGAGTAGGCTGATGGGGCGGTAATTGGCCGGTTTGGATTTCTCCTGATTTTTCTGTACAGGACTTATGTTGGCAATTTTCCACATAGCCGGGTAGATGCCACTGTTGTAGCTGTATTGGAACAGCTTGGATAGGGGTGCGGCAAGCTCTGGAGTACAAGTCTTCAGTACTATTGCCGGAATATTGTCAGGGCCCATAGCCTTTGCAGCATCCAGTGCCTTCAGCCGTTTCTTGATATTATGTAGAGTGAATCGAGTTGGCTGAAGACTGGCATCTGTGATGCTGGGGACCTCCAGAGGAGGCCAAGATGGATCATCCACTCGGCACTTTTAGCTGAAGATTGTTGCAGATGCTTCAACCTTATCTTTTGCACTGATGTGCTGGGCTCCTCCATTATTGAGGATGGGGATATTTGTGCAGCCTCCTCCTCCAGTGAGTTGTTTAATTCACAACTGGATGTGGCAGGACTGCAGAGCTTAGATCTGATCTGTGAGTTGTGGAATCACTTAGATCTGTCCATAACTTGCTGCTTATGCTGTTTGGCATGCAAGTAGTCCTGTGTTGTAGCTTCACCAGGTTGACACCTCATTTTTAGGTATACCTGGTGCTTCTCCTGGCATGCCCTACTGCACTCATCATTGAACCAGGGTTGGTTCCCCTGGCTTGGTGGCCAATTAAGCCCAATTAATGTTTTACAATGGGAGTCATTTAATGCAGTTAATCCACCAAAGTAATTTTTATGCTAACCTTCCCATAAAGCATAAGGTGGGTATATGTTGGTGGCAGTCTCTTCTAGCATTATTTAAAAGGTTATATGCACATTTCTAGACTACAGCACCACTACAGAAATACTTCACTAGATGTGAAGCACTTCCTAAATTCATAAAAAGCTCTATATAAATGTAAGTCTTTCTTTACTCTCCCACTCTTTCTTCAAATGCTACAAAGTTTAGGAAGATATTTTGCTGGAAGTTTATAGTGCGAGTATAGTTACTCAATTTTTAAGTGCTTGTATTGGCTGACCTACCTTCCGAGATTTTATGATGCTATTGGCAACCCATGCTTTTATCAAAATGAACATCCTGCTCATAACCCCTTTTTGGCTACAGAAGAGGAGTAGCACCAATAAATGGAAGAAGCACTTGATGCATGAGCTGCAGGGAGAGTGGCTAGAATGAAGTGAGCTCACAGGGATGCTCACCTTTGAAACAGAGTCAACAGATCCATTGCAACAGAGCTGCACGTTCTGAAGCATTGTCCGTGAGGAACATACTCATTCCATGTTATTTTCCAGCAAGCTGGCCAATGACAATCATATGGAAAATGCCTTGATACCTAATTTGAGTGATCTGATTGGTCCATGCAAACCACGCAGGATCATAAGCTGGCTTTTTGCACTTGCAATGTTTGCAGTTCTCTTGCATTTTGCCTCCTGGCCTTAATCCACTTCCATTCTGCTGCCATCAGCCCACCCAGGCTGTCTCTCTTCTAGCAGAATGTCGGAGTCAATTTCACTCATTCACTGAAGATCATAAACTTCCCTCTCACTGACCCAGTAACATAGAAACATATAAACTAGGAGCAGGAGTAGGCCATTCAGCCCTTCGAGCCTGCTCCACCATTCAATATGTTCATGGCTGATCCTCTATCTCAACTCCATGGGAAAAATTTTCCCCCCATCGGGGGGAAGTGCAGGAGCGGGTACGTATCCGATCGGCGCCCCCAATCAGGGGCGTGCCGCCATTTTATGTGGGTGGGCCAATTAAGGTCTGCCCAACGTGACGTCCGCCAGGAAGCGCTATGCGCTCCCTGTGCGAATGGGGGGCGTATTCCTTCAGTCAACATTGCGCTCTTTTGTGCATGCGCGTGAAAGAGCGCTCTCATCTCCCTGAGGCTAAGTGCTGCCTCAGGGAGATCGGCGCCAAATTTAAAAATGAGAAAGGGAAAAAAATAAAATTTCCCTGACATGGCCCCTCATATGACATGTCACATGAGTTAGGACATGTCCATCACTTTTAATCAAACATTTATTAAATTTTTTAAAACCCTCATGAAACCTCATCCCGCCCATGGATGAGGTTTCGTGTTTTTCTGAAGCCCTCCAGGGCTCCCGGCCTGCCTGCCAATCTTAAGGTTGGATGGGCAGTTCCATTAATGAGCTTAATGATTTTTAAATGGCCTCAGTTGGCAGGTGACAGGTTGGTGGGCACACAGCTGATTTGGCTGCGCCCCCGCTGACCTTAAAATTGAAATGACACGGGGTTACTTCGGGAATTCCACCTGATGTCATCCCATGGCATTTTACGCGTCGGCGAGCAGGCACCCCCCCCACCCCCCCCACCCCCACCGCCCCACTCGCCAACCTGCTTTCTCTCCACACCCCTTGATGCCCCTAATATCCAAAAAATTATCAATTGCTTTCATGAATATACTCAGTGACCTGGCCTCCACAGCCTTCTGTGGTAGAGACTTCCACAGGTTGACCACCCTCTGACTGAAGGAATTTTTCCTCATCTCAGTCCTAAATGGCCTGCCCCATATCCTGAGACTGTGGCCCCTAGTCCTAGAGTTCCCAATCAGGGGAAACATCCTACCTGCATCCAGTCTGTCTAGCCCTGTTAGAATTTTATACATTTCAATCAGATCCCCTCTCATTCTTCGAAACTCTAGTGAATACAGGCCCAGTCGAACCACCATCTCCTCATACGACAGTCCTGCCATCCCCAGTATCAGCCTAGTGAACCTACGCTGCACTCCCTGTATGGGAAGTATATCCTTTCTTAGGTAGGGAGACAAAAACTGTATGTAATACCCGAGGAGTGGTCTCACCAAGGCCCTGTATAACTGCAATAAGATATCCCTACTTCAGAACTCAAATCCTCTTGCAACGAAGGCCAACATACCATTTGCCTTCCTAATTGCTTGCGGCACCTGCCTATTTACTTTCATTGACTGGTGTACAAGGACACCCAGATCCCTTTGTACATCCACATTTCCCAATATATCGCCATTTAAATAATACTCTGCCTTTCTGTTTTTCACACCAAAGCGTACAACTTCACATTTATCCTCATTATACTGCATCCGCCATGTGTTTGCCCACACACACAACTTGTCCAAATTGCCCTGAAGCCTCCTTGCATCCTCCTCACAACTCACAACCCCGCCCAGCTTTGTATCATCAGCAAACTTGGAAATACTACATTTGGTTTCCTCATCCAAGTAGTTCATACTTATCGTGAATAACTGGGGCCCGAGCACTGATCCCTGAGGTACACAACTAGTCACCGCCTGCCACCCGGAAAAAGACACATTTATTCCCACTCTCTGCTTTTGATCTGTCAACCAATTCTCAATCCATGCCAATATATTACCACCAATCCTATTTGCTTTAATTTTGCCCATTAGCCTCTTATGTGGGACCTTATCAAAAGCCTTCCTGAAATCCAAGTACACTACATCCACTGGTTCTCCCTTATCTATTCTACTAGCTACATCCTCAAAAAGCTCCAGAAGACGAGTTAAGCGTGATTTCCCTTTCATAAACCCATGCTGACTTTGTCTAATCCCGTTAATGCTTTCCAAGTGTTCTGTTACCACCATAATTCTCTGTTTTTTCTCTCCCTCCTTTTTTAAATAGTGGGGTTACATTTGCCACCCTCTAATCTGTAGGAACTGCTCCAGAGTCCATAGAATTTTGGAAGATGACCACCAATGCACTCAATATTTCCTGGGCCACTTCCTTTAGTACCCTGGGATGTAGATTATCAGGCCCAAGGTATTTTTCAGCCTTTAACCCCAGTAATTTCTCTAGCACCAATTTTTTATTAATACTGATTTTCTTCAATTCCGCCTTCTCCCTGGGCCCTTGGTTCCCTAACATTTCTGGGAAATTATTTGTGTCTTCTTTTGTGAAGAACCAAAATATGTGTTCAATTCTTCTTTCATTTCTTTGTTCCCCATTATAATTTCCTCCGTTTCTTACTGTAAGTGACCTACATTTGTCTTTACTAATCTCTTTCTCTCCACATATTTATAGAAAGTTTTACAGTCAGCTTTCATGTTCCTTGCAAGTTTGCTTTCATATTCGATTTTCCCCTTCTTGATCAATCTTTGTGTTCACTTTTGCTGAATCCTAAACTGCTCCCAATCCTCATGCTTGCTGCTTTTTCTGGCTGTTTTATATGTCTCCTCTTTGGATCTAATACTATCCCTAATTTCTTTTGTAAGCCATGTTTGAGCTACCTTTCCTGTTTTACTTTTGCACCAGACAGGAATAATTAATTGTTGTAATTCATGCATACATTCCTTAAATATTAACCATTGCCTATCCACTGTCAACCCTTTTAGTAAGGTTCCCCAATCCATCATTGCCAACTCGCACCTCATGCCCTCGTAGTTCCCTTTATTTAGATTCAGGACCCTAGTTTTGGATTGAACTTCTTCACTCTCCATCCTAACGAACAATTCTTATCATTTTATGGTCGCTCTTCCCCAAGGGACCCCGCACAATAACATTGTTAATTAACCCTTTCTCATTGCACAATACGCAGTCTAGGATAGCCTGCTCTCTAGTTGGTTCCTCAATATATTGGTCTAAAAAACCATCACATACACACTCCAGGAAATCCTCCCCCACAGTATTATTGCTAGTTTGGTTTGTCCAATCTATATGTAGAACAAAATCACCCGTCATTACAGTTGCACCCTTATTGCATGCGTATCTAATTTCCTGCTTAATGCCTTCCCTTACATCTCCATTACTGCTTGGGGGCTATAGACAACCCCCAACAACGTTTTCTGCTCCTTGGTGTTTCTTAGCTCCACCCAAAATAGATTCCACATCATGGGCAGAATTTTACGGCAGCGGGATTTTACATTCCCGCTGAAGTCAATGGGGTTTATAATGGCTTTCCGCATTTTATGGCCCTGTCCCTGCCAAAATGGGGCCGTAAAATTCTGCTCCATGGTTTTCTGAGCCAATATCCTTCCTCACTATTGCATTGATATCCTCCTTTACTAACAGTGCTACCCTACCTCCTTTCCCTATTTGTCTGTCCTTCCTAAATATTGAATACCCCTGGATGTTCAGTTCTCATCCTTGGTCACCCTGCAGCAATGTCTCTGTAATTGCAACTATATCATAACAGTTTATATCTATTTGTGCTGTTAATTCATCTACTTTATTGTGAATGCTTTGCGCATTAAGGTACAATGTCTTTAGACTTGTCTTTTTAACCTTGTTAGTCATCTTAGCTTTATTTTGCACGATGACCCCATTTGTTTTTTTGCCCTTGTTTTTTCTGCCTTCCACTTTTGCTTCTTACCTTTTCTGTCTTTTGTTTCTATTCTTGTTTCCCCCTACTCTGTCTCCCTGCTCAGGTCCCCATCCCTGAGCCATTCTAGTTTAAACCCTCCCTGACCACACTAGTAAACAACCTCCCCCCGCCTCCGAAGACATTGGTCTTGGTCCTGTCCAGATGCAACCTGTCCTGTTTGTACTGGTCCCACATTCTCCAGAACTGGTCCCAATGTCCTGGGAATCTGAATCCTCTCCCCCTATACCATTTTTTCAGCCACATAGTCAACTGATATATCCTGTTATTTCTACTCTCGCTAACATAGTCTTAAGATCACTACCTTTGGGGTAATTTACATCCTAACTCCCTATATTCAGCTTGTAGGACCTCATCCCTTTTTTTACCTATGTCATTGGCACCAATATGTACCATGACCATTGGCTGTTCACCCTCCCCTTTCAGAATGCTCTGCAGCCTCTCTTAGACATCCTTGACCCTGGCACCAGGGAGGCAACATACCATCCTGAAGTCTCTTTTGCAGCCACAGAAGCTCCTGTCTGTTCCCCTTACTATTGAATCCCCTATCACTATAGCCCTGCCACTCTTCTTCCTCCCATCTTGTGCAGCAGAGCCACCCTATTTGCCATGGACTTGGCTCCTGCTGCTTTCCCTTGAGAAGCCATCTCCCAACAGTATCCAAAACAGTATATCTGTTAGAGAGGGGGATGGCCACAGGGTACTCCCGTGCTACCTGCCTTCCTCTACACTGCCTGGTGGTCACCCATCCTCTTTCTGCCTGTTCAGCCTTTACCTGCGGTGTGGCCACCTCACTGAACCTGCTGCCCGCGATAATCTCAGCATCGTGGATGCTCCACAGTGAATCCACTCACAGCTCCAGCTCCAAAATGCATGTAGCCAGTAACTGCAGCTGGACATACTTCCTGCACACATGGTTGTCAGGAACACTGGAAGTGTCCATGACTTCCCACATAGCACAGGTGGAGCATATCACGGGTGCGAGCTCTGATGTCATGACTTCCCTTTAGATTAAGCTTACTAGTTACTCCCTTTAAAGAATACTAATTATGCTAGGGACCTTATTCCACTCCAAACAGTCCCACTACAGTCTGAAGTCCTTACCTTATTTTATTTAAGCTAATGGACTGCAGCAGTTTAATTGGTAGATAAAGTAAAAGTACTCACCTGACTCTACTTACCAATCAGCTGCCTCCCCTGTGTCATGTCACTTTTTGAATTGTGATGTCCTCATGCCGCTTTCAGCCCCGAGTCTCCCTGGAACTCTTGCTCTGTCCTGGCGCCGCTTTCAGCCCCGAGTCCAGCTTCCGCTCTCTTTAAATCTCCGCTCTGACTCTCAGCTCCTGCTCCTTTAAATCTTACCAAGGCCACCACTCCTCTCACACTGCCTCCCATCTTCAATGTTCCAGCTCCAATGCTGGGCGCCCAGCCCTAAATATATCGGAGCCTGGGATGGCAGAACAGTAGATTATGGGAATCAGCAACTGGGACAATGAGCTGACTGGTACTGAGGAATACCACTTGAATATGAAAAATAATGATGAAACAAAAGAAACATGTTTTGCCACACGACAGCTATGCTTATTTTTAAGAAAGGGGAGGGATTTAAGAATAATACAAAGACGGTATGGCATCGACAAGGGTTTTATCATTTTGCAGTAGATTAGACTGAGCCAGAAATAGATCACAAAGCAGTTTGCAATAATTATGTTTCATTCCTTCAGTGCCCCAGAAAGATAGCTATAAAGTACATTAACAACTCCTATCCGGGTGCTTCCCAGAGTGGGGATGGATTCCTGCCAGAAATCAAATAACCAGTTCTGAATTTCTCAACTGGTTGCATGGTGATTTCAATTTTGCCTTCTGAGGCATAGCAGAGTGCCTCCTTGGAGCCTAGCTAAGTGAGGAGAATGTGAGTTGAACCTGGCAGATTAATTTTCTGTGATTAAATTTCTGTTCGTAATTTTTTGGGGTTTAAATATTTAATTCAAAGGCACATGCAGGCACCAGGGTGTTGTACTCACTGGGTGTTATAGACCTGTCCAGAAATTGATTTAATGTTTCAATTTCCTCTGTGCAGCAAAAACAAGTTCATGAATGCATTAAGGTAGCACAAACAAGCTTTAGCATGGATGTGTTAACTACGCCACAATGAGAAAGTAAATCCCTCAGAGTATCTGATTTTTGACACTGATGATATCTGAATAGTGCCATTGGAAGACAGCAGTGCTTCCTGCTGGGAGGTAAGGGCAGAATAGGGTTGTGTGAGGTGGCAGGATAGGCAGCAGCAAACATTTACAGGGAAAAAAAGGCACCATGGCAATGGACTTGAAATGAAGGATTGTCATGGCTGTAACTGGCCCTCAAAATAGAATTGTCTAGACTCCCTCTTTGTTAATAGATATTACAATCAATTTTAGAGTTTGTGCCATATTGCTTTGTTTTCTCAAACCTCTGTTTGAGTTCAAATACTACAGTTTCAACTCTTCTGTATATCTAAAAGAAAAATCCTTTTGTCAGTCCACTCCTCAGTGTTTTGTCCACTCTCAATGATCTATAGCAATCACAATAACTGCCAACTTTCACTGCTGCAGGCTTTTGTTTGCAGGCCGAACTACCCTGAGTCCTCCTTGACAACAAGGGCTTTTCCAAGCCCAGCTTTGCTAGGCACTCCCAAATTGGTCTGTTGTAAAGTTGTCTGGTGTCTCACTAAGAGGTCTGGAGACTTGCATGGTTGAACATAAACCGTTTATTAACAGTTCATAACAATATACATCTCCATGCTGGCACCTTCCAGATTCTACTAAACATAGTCTATTATCATTTGACTCTCTACATCATACCATGGGCTGTATTGTGTTCCATATTAACCCTTGCTCTGCCCGAACAACTTTACACTACATTATCTACCTACTCTCATAATTTTCCAATCATGTGATGTTGGAGGTGGGAACATTTTGAAGGATGGCAATGGTGACTCTCTCCTGATCAAAAACTTGACTGTATTGCATCCATAGTGGTCAGTCTTCTGACAGGAGTTTGAGATCACCAAAGGTGCCCAAGGGAGAATCATTTGTGAGGAGAGACAAAATCATCTCTGCAGTTATAGAAGAGTCAAAGCTTTGTGTTTGCATTTGGTTTCAAGAAATGACAAATTGAAATATTTCCTAACTGGTGAGAGACTAAGAACTGTGGAAAAGCAAAGAGAATTGGATGTCCAGGTACATAAATCAATGATAGCTATTGCACAGATATAAAAAGTTAATCAAAAAGGCCAATAGACTTTATCTCAAGTGGATTGGAATACAAATGGGAGAATATGTATTTATACACAGCCTTCATTAGACCCCATCTGATCAATTTTGGGCGTAGCACTTCAACTAGGATATATTGCCTTTGAAAGAGGTCCAACACAGATTCAATTGAATGACCTGAGGCTTAAAGATTTGAATTTTGAGGACTGGTTGTATAAACCTGGTTTGCATTTCCTTGGGTTTAGAAGGCCAGAGCTGATCTAATTGGTGTGTTGATAATAACAGAGGATCAACAGAGTAAATACAGATAAACTATTTCTGAGAAAAGAGACATGTCGAAGCTTTTCATCTTGGACTCATCAGGACATTGTGCAAGAATACTAATATAAGGGGAAAACAACAATTTATACTGTATGAGAAGAGAGTGCTGAGCGATTGGCAAATATAGTCTGATTGGCAGAGGCATTGCCATGGAGAATGCACCAGTGATGTTGGCTGACAGTTAACTGCTGAGCATTTTTTTGAAATTTAAACCAGGCAAGTTGACACTGATTGGTCAAGGCATTGCCCTGAGGAATGAGTCAGCGAATGGCTGTCACTTATTTTGTTTAGCTGAAACAGGCGCAATGTATATACATGTTCAGTCTGTCTGCAGGGCCCTGTGTATTAATATATGTATCTTCCAATACGTACAAATGTACCACACTGCGAGCCCAACTGAAAATCTTAAATTGGTTGTCAGCATTGGACACTGTTTTGAGTTTTGTAAGCATGGATGGGTTGGGTACAGTCTGTACCTTGCCCTTTGCGAACAGCGGTTGGGACATGCTGTTTGATACGATTCACCAGTCTTTGGGACGTACAGCCTACATACCTAGCATCACATTGACACTGCAATTAATTTACCTCATTACTCACTTGTGTGATAAGCAGAACGTCTTTTTGGCTTGACGGCACCCTGTGAGATAATGGTTACCCTGATCAGGTTGTTTGGTGCTGTACATCACGCAAACTCAAGAATCGGCCCAAGGCTCTTGAAATATGCCCAGCCTACCTCAGATTACCCTGGAAGGGCAAGGTAACTCAGAAATTTGAGCAACAAGTGAAGTTAGCCGTTTCACGTTGCTATTATGCAGTAGCAAAACGAGTGGTATTCGCCACTAACAGGGTGCTGCCACCAAGCCAAAAAGACGTTCTGTCTATAGCACAAATGAATAATGTGGTATATGAATTTCAGTGCCAGTGTGATGCTAGATATGTGCCCGACCCACTCGAGGGTAAAATAGCTCATGATGACACCAGGCAAGCATCCCGATGTCACTGCGCGCTCGCGTGATATTTCAGTCGGCGGGCGCGCGCTAATCTCAGAAAGGGGCAAATAAGCTCATTAATGGCACAATTAACAGAGATTTTTCGTTGTCTGTCCAACGTTACGGTTGGTGGGTGGGTGAATCGTCCAGGCGACCTTTCCATTTTTCATGAAACCTCATCCATGGGCAGAATGAGGTTTCCGGGATAAATTAAAACTAGGAATGGGAAGGAAATGCCAGCCTAGCCAACAACACTCACACCCCATGAACAAATGTTAAAAATGAGATAGATCATGAATAGTGGTTAGGTGATGGATTTAAAACCTGTTAGATTGTAAGAGGAATAGTAAAGCTAAGGAAACGTTTGGAGGTTTTGGCTTCGGTCTGGATTTTCCCATCGTGCATCAGGATGGAATGGAGGCAGAATGGCAAAAAATTGGCACCGACAGTTGGCATACTGGCCTGCCGCCTCCATTCCAGAGTCTGCTGACTTCCCTGAGGATGGTGGTAGGGAGAGACTGGTGGGCAGCATGGAAAGTGAAGTCATCTGCCTCATTAGTTGGTCGTGTTTAGCTCATCAGGGTTCTCTTTATCAGCTCACCTTCTGACTTCCCAAGATTTTCAAGGGGTTGGGTGGCCATTATCAGCTCTCTGAAGCAGATACAAGAAGGCAAGGAATAAAGCAGGAGTCGACCATATGCCTGTCAAGCCTGCTCCATCATTCAACAAGATCCTGGCTGATCTTGGGCTTCAACTCCACATTCCCGCCTGCTCCCCATATGTCAAAAAATATAAAGGCATTTAATATAGAAAAGTGAGGGAGATAATTGATAAACTAATCAAACTTAGAGAGGATAAAATCCTGGTCCAGATGGATTGCACCCATGCATATTGAAACAAGTTAGGGAATAGCTAGCAGAGACACTTTTACACATATCCAAAAATTAATTAGAAAAGGGAATAGTGCCAGAGGGCTAGTGGATAACTATTTTTTTTCCCTATAGTTAAAAAAAGGAGATTGAAGAAGTCTAAGAAGCTACAAACCAGTTAGCTTAACATCAGAGTTAGGAAAGATAATTAAAAAACATGCTTGCCCAAACTTATTGAGCTCTTTGAATAAGAAACAGAAATAGTAAATAGTAAATAAGGATAATGTAGTATTAGATTATAGGAGGTTTGATAGGGTAGATGTAATGAAAATATTTCTCCTTGTGGGTAGTCCAAAACCAGAGGCCATAGATATAAGATTGCCACTAATAAATCCAGGAGAAACATCTTTACCCAAAGAATCGTGAGAATGTGGAACTTGCAACTAGCATAGATGCATTTAATGGGAAGCCAAATAAGTACATGGGGAAGAAACAAATAGAAAGACATTGGGGAGAATTTTCCCCATGTCGGGCGGGCCAAGCGGGAGCGAGCGTAGGCAGGCGCGGACCCAATAGCCGCTTGCAATCTGCACTGCCATTTAAGGCCCTCCCAGCGTATTTCTAGACTCCCGAGGATAGCGGGAGTGGGTGGGTGGCAGCGGGCGGGCACAGACTACAGGGTCCAATGGCGGGTGGTCAGCCTGGCTTCTTTGGGTGAGTGCGCAGCAGCTGCAGGGTGATGAAGAACTGGAGTCCTGCAATGTCCCACTCTGGCTGGGTTGGCAGGGATGCGATGGGAATTCAGGTGCAGGCTGGACTAATCAATGCTCCTCTCTCCTTTTCAGGAGAAGACTGTGCACAATTCTGCAGAACGAATGCGGACTGGCAGAGGCCAGGCCCAGTTGGCGATCCTGACACCTTTTGAGCAGCAGGCCATGGATCTGGAGAGGCATCATGCCCCCAGGTCCATTGATGGCGGTGAGGCTGGGGTGCCACGGGGAGGTATTTTTGGTGAGAACTCAAGTCACCATGAGTGTCCCAGAAGCCATGGCACTGCTGAATGCTCAGTGATTGAAGTTAGCAACATTGATTATGGGAGGGTGAGCGCGTAATGATCTGGGGGAGCGGCATGCAAGTTGACATTGTCTGCACTGTAACTCATCAAATGTCCTTGTTCTTCCTTTCATCATCACCGGAGCAGGGTCGGGAGGAGGAGACAGAGGGCCCACCTCTCACCCCTGAGGCCTCAAAGGAAATCCACTCACCAGCATTACACCATCTCAGCCAGGCAGGCACCAGCACAGATATTAGCACCTCAATGGGAATTAAATCTTCGACAAGTGTCCCAGGGCACGGCGGTGAGGGCACTTCACACTCGTTTGAGGTGCGGGCAGAGACAGACAGTGCCCCATGTGCTGGCAGTCGGAGAACTGCTGTGACCAGGCACATGCTCAGCCGGTGGCTGATGATGGGCCTCTGGAGTCGTCCGTGAGGCAGTGAGAGCAGGAAGTGCAGCAGGGTATGCGAGACGATCTGATGGAGATACATGAGGCAATGTGTGGCATGGTGCCCGTGCTGGAGGAGTCAATGCGGAGCATCACCGATGCAATCAGCCTCATGGCCAAGCGCCATGCTTCCTCCATGGAGAGAGTGGCAACTCTCGTGGAGAGGCACCTCCAGGAGACCAATCAGGGCCTCCTGGGGTTGCACTCGGACCTGCAAGCCCTCACAGCAGCATTTACCTCAGCTGGTCATGCCAGTATGGGAGATGGTTTGGGCACCAAGTTTCCCAGCTCGGTGCCAATCCATCTATGGTGAGCAGGGAGGTCCGAAGCGACCTCGCGTCGGAGCAGCAGCTGCCTGTCATCTCTGCGGGCTCCTCTCAGGGTGCTCCGGGTAAGGGCAGCAGCTCCTCCGCCCCTTTGCCAGTGACTGTGGCATCCGATGAGGCTGCAGCAGCTGGGAAGAAGCCAGCCGTGGCACTGGCCGCTCCCTCCCAAGCGGGGCCATCAAAGGCTCCACGGCCGAGGACATTCACCAAGGTCTTCGAGGGCAACAGGACAGCACAGTGAGCAGGCTGTGTCAGATGCTAATGCCAGCGAAGGGACACCACCTAGATGTAGCACCCGTTAGCGTAAATTAAAGACACCTTAGGCACACCACGGGTTTCTCACTGGTGCTGTTATGTTGGCCCATAATATTTTAGTAAAGACTTGGTGTGATGTACAACACCTTTTTTTGGTATATGAAATTACTTTTGTTCACTCAATAAATTTTGACATGTTGCCATGCCTCAGGGTGATCACTTACTTCTGCAGGTGGATGGGAACCCATGATGTTATGAGTGAGATGTTTGACATTGAGCTTTATTGACAATGTTACTATCCAGGCAGATTTAGCACTCAGGTATCGAGTATGGAGCCTGCAGCCCTGGCATGTGTTGAAGATCCATCTGTGGTGTGCTAGCTGAAGGTTCTTTGGATTAAAGCCTCTCAGGTGTCCTTGCCTCCCTGGAGTATGCCCGGGTCAGTGTCTACCTCCTCAGCATTCTCTTGTGTGTGCTCATCCTCAGACTCACTGCTGGACTCATTGTGTGAATCCGGAGCAACTGTGTCCACATCTTCCTCATCCACTGCGTCACCCCTTTCCACTGCCAGATTTTGGAGAGCGCAATGACACATGATCTGGGGGGCATTGGAGTGTGCCCCCTGAATGGTCCAGGCATTGGAAGCACATCTTGAGAAGACCGATGGCTCTCTCCACCGCAGCCCTTGTGGAGGCATGGCTCCTATTGTACCGCTGCTCAGCTTCAGTTCTTGAATGGCGGAGGGGGCGTCATGAGCCACCTTTTGAGGGGATAGCCCTTGTCACCCAACAGCCATCCATCCAGGCCAGCTGGAGCACTGAAGAGCCCCGGCACCTGGGAGTGTCTGAGTATTTGAGCGTCATGGGAGCTGCCTGGGTACCTTGCACAGACTTGTAGAATCAGCATCCTGTGATCACACACTATCTGCACGTTCATGGAGTGGAAGCCCTTCCTGTTGACGAAGGCACCCGGCTCACCCGCTGGCGCCTTGATGGCCACATGTGTACAGTCTATTGCACCCTGGATGCGGGGGAAGCCAGCAATCTCTGCAAAGCTTCTGGCTCGCTGTGCCTAGCTGGCCTTGTTCCAGCAGTAGTGGATGAAAGTCAATGCATGCCTGAACAGAGGGCTGGTCACCTGCTTGACACAAGTGTGGACAGCTGATTGGGAGACTCTGCACAGATCACTGGAAAGAGCCGGAGGCATAGAAGTTGAGGGCAGCTGTGACCTTTAGCGCCACTGGCAAGGGGTACCCACCCACACAGTTTGCGCAGATCTCAGGGCCTATCATCTGACAGATGGAGGTGACTGTCTCCCTTGAGAGACGGAGCCTCCTTTGGCACTGTACCTCAGATATATTGAGGTAGCTGCTTCGCCATCTGTGTACCCTGGCAGCAGGATATTGGTGTCAACTGCGGCCCCTTCCACCTGGACTTCCTGTTGGCCCTGCACCCCTTGTGCCTGCGCCTCTCCTCCTAAAGGTGGCTCCCCTGGAGGCTGAATGTGCTGAATGTGCACTCCTGGCCTCCTTCTCCTTCTGGCCGTCCCTTCCTCCTCAGAAGAGGTGCCTCCAATGGCGAGCACAGCTCCCATTCCCAGGCTAAGGGAAGGCTTCCTGAAACCTGCAGGCCCCAAAAACGATCTTTACTGTAGAGTCCTGACCTGAAGGCTTTTACTCCTGTCCAAGCAGCTGGTATGAATTTTGGAGTATTCCTGCTCACACAGGCAAGTATCAGTAACTTTCACAATTAAATATCTGACAGGTAACATTCGCGACCCCACTCACCCCTCTTATCCCACCCATGGATGAGGTTTGTACAAATGTCTCCTACCCGCCTGCCCGTTACGCCCATGCAATGTCCCAAAGATTGCATGGGCCCCGAAAAATTGCAGTCAATTGTTGTCTTAAGGGCCTTAACTACATGAATAATTATTGGCAGGCGCTCATCCGAGAACATCACGCGCCCGCCCACCTAAATATCACAGTGGTGCGCGGTGACGTCGGGACGCTTGCCCACCCCCACACGCCAATGGGAAAATTCTGGCCATGGTGATTGGGTTATATAAAGAGGAGTACATGGAAGGAGGCTTAAGTGAAATACAAATGCCAGCATGAATTAGCTGGGAGAAATGGATTTTTTTCTGTACTGCAGACCCGTTGTTTAGTCTATGAAGCAAACAACTTCCATTTTGCATATTGATCACCTTTCATCTAGGTGCCTCTTTTTTTAAGCTTGTTGAAAAAGCATGCAAAATAACTCTTCCTTTTGGTTGCTTTCTGTGACACAAATGGTCAAAATGAGCATTTTAATGGTGACAGGGTAGAGAAAGAACAGAACTGCATATTTAGAGCTTTGGAGGAAGAAGAGAGGATTGCCATATGAACATTGTCATTCAATAAAAAAGTTGCCACACAGAGAGACTTACAAGTGAAGAATTGACAATCAAAACATGAGCTTTATCTGCTGCTGCAAAGCAGTGCATTTAAATTGCATCTGTGGCATAAGGTTTAGATTGTAGTTAACAAGCTGGTACACTAGCTAGGTCGTATCTGCACCTGAAAATTAGCTGCATTAGCAGATCCAAAAATTCACAGAAAAAATATTTTCACAGAACCTAGGGAAATAGAATTTAAATCCAAACCACAGTTTGACCTATGTGCCATCTGGTACATGCCAGATTTGATCAAAATTTCCCTTCCTTCTGTTAACCTGTTGATGTTAGCATGGCTGTTGGACTTCTGGGTCTCTATCCACTTTGAAAACCATTAAGAAGTCACAATTAAAAGCCATTTGGTGCAAGAGGTGTATGAATAATTTTGGCAGAATATGATTTACGGATTGTTTTACATATGCTTTTATAGGGCTTGACAAGGTAGATGCTGAGAGGTTGTTTCCCCTTGTGGGACTCTCCTAGGGCCAGAGGGCATAATCTCAGAGTAAGGGGGCGCCCATTTAAAACAGAGATAAGGAGGAATTTCTTCTCTCAGAGGGTAGGCAATCTGTGGAATTCTTTAACGCAGAGGGCTGTAGAGGCTGGGTCGCTAAGTATATTCAAGGCTGAGATAGACAGATTGTTAATCAGTAAGGCAATCAAGGGTTATGGGGAAAAGGCAGGAAAGTGGAGTTGAGGATTAACAGATCAGCCATGATCTCATTGAATGACAGAGCAGACTCGATGGACCAAATGGCCTACTTCTGCTCCTATGTCTTATGGTCTTAAAATATTAAGTGAGTGACGTGTGCAAATGAGAGAACTGAAGTTACTTGACTTACTTAGTTGAGAGAAACAAATCGTTTGACTGGATTGAAAATAGGGGCTTTTCTGCAATGCCTTTGTTGCTTATTTGAAATACTCTACTATCTCCAGTAATTTTCCCTACTGAGTAGAAATCTGTCATTCAGCACTTGACAAAAGCAAAGAACACCCACTAACAATAATTACTGAGCACACCCGCACCATTTAGAGATGTTGTACATCACCCTTTTAAACTTGGCATACTTAATTTCTCATCTTAATAAATAAATTACACTGGCTTTGATGTGTTATATATAATTCAAACCTTCAAGATTTAATGCCTGAAAATCATATAAAATGCATAACTGGTATAATTTATTTGTAAAAGTGACATGACTTTGTGAACCAGGACACGTTAATTAACTTTGGTGCTGAATGACCAAGCATCAAAAATTTGATGAATTAAATGAATTAATGTGTTTTTTTCCTAGAGCCCGCAAATATTATTAATGCTATCATTAAGCATGCCTGTATATAATCTTCACAAGTGTCAGAAGGAAAGGATGGCTTCAATGTCACATTGTTTACTGTTGTGAATGAACAGACCCAACAAAATGAACCAAGACGAGTTGGCCAGCTCAATCCTTGCAGGAGAAATGTAAGACCTTGTATCCCAGGATTTCCTGTCATGCCGTGTGCCTCAGTTTAAGCACTCTCCAGCTAAGCCCCTGCATGGTATGGCAGATAGCAGCAAGGCATTATCTCTCATGGTTTCGGAGGGAAAAGGTAAAACTGGTTGACTCTTGGGCACTGGTTCAACCAAATAACAGATTGGTACTGATGTTATTATGTGTAAGACTGGCGACTGAGCAAAACAGCCATGCCAATCAGATATGATGTCTGATAACACAATGGGAATAAGTAGGTAGATGTGAAGGAAGGGAATCAGTAGAGCTAATATAGGGGGAAAAAATCGATGCGACTGTTCACCCTTTATACATTTATATTGAAGTTTATTTGAAATCTAATCAGTCCAGTGTTAGAAGAACTATCGTGGTATAACTGCAGCTCTGCGAAATGAATGAATTTAGCTTAAGCACCAGGGCACCACCTACTAACCGAAGTCTATTCCTAATTTGAGCTTCTCCATTCATTGCACACAAAGGGATTCCACTCTCTGTTAATACAGCTCATTTTTAAACAGATTATTACCTTGTTTGTAATAAATGCATACAGAATTAACACAACAGCACAGGTCCATTTTCAGTACTAAGACAGACTTTTACATCAGACGTAAATTCAATTTCTTTCTTGAAGAACCTGATCCTTTGAATATCTTCTAATAATCTGATCTATGGGAAGCCCATGACCCCATACATCTCAAGGTACCACCTGGTGGATTTGTTGTGGGTGTCTTAAGATTTATTTTTATTTTCTTACTTTGATTTGGCATCTATTCTTTTACTGAAATTTGCACATTTTATTTCCCAATACACCTTAAGTTCTTCTTACTCTTAAACCCAGAATGCCATATTTTAACCAAATACTTGGTGTTAGCCAGCACACACTGGCCCACACCAACTATTTTAAATCACTCTTCCCTCTCCCCCCACAGCACCCTGCCAAACTCTTGATCCAACTACTTATACTGACATATATCTTAAATATTTCCTACTTTGGGCTAAAAATAGCTGCAGCAAGGTACCTAATGGCAACTGCTGTTAGTGAGAATTGTACTTGTTCTCTTAATGATAATGATATATTGCTCTACAAGTTGATGAAAATATGAGCTGAGAACATGTTGAGGCGAAAGAACCTGGACATCTCAGACTGAGATGATCAGGGCAAGCAACTCTGTCTTTAACTAATCAGATCAAAGAGTTGTTAATTAACAGTAAAATGACTGAGAAAGAAATGTACATTGGAGAGTGGGTGAATTCAATTTCAAATCAGGCACTGAAGGAGAAATAAAGAGGGAAAGAAGGTTGAATTATGAAAGGAAGAAAACTGGAATTAAAAAAAAGTAAAACAAAAAGTTTTAGATTTTGGATTTTTAAATCTCCAACAACAATTCTAACCTGGAGGAATGAAATTTACAGGTTTAATTGGTCATTTTCAGTGCCAGAGTGGCAGTAATTAATATTCATCACATTGTTAAAATGGTGATTATACTGGAACGGACAAGAGTTAACTTGCAGTGGCGAGTTTTGTTTGTGTCTATCGCACAAATACAACATCTTAACACAACTTAATGCATTTCTACGGTAAGGTACGCAGCGGGATGCCACTTTTGTAAAGCTAACAGCTAAGCGGCACAACTTTTAAAATTTGCGTTTAACCTCGAATCTGCCCTCGCCTGAAGTTGCTATAGTATTTTGCATTAAAAAATGGAGAGCACTGCTGTTATTTTTCAAATTATAACCTGTTATATTTTTACATTTACAATAAACATATTTATATGTTGTATTAATATTTTTAATTTTATGTAATGTTATACAATTCCAAAATATTTTATATTTCAATTCATTAGCACATCATTTGTGGCATCATGAGGGAGGTTATTGGAAAGGGTGTCTGGTGTAGGGGAGGGGTGCACGTTATCAGGATTTAGACTAATTAGCTGCAATTTTGCTAGTGTATAAAATATACACTGGCATCTAAGCAAGGTCCAAAGTCACTTAAGAGTTTAATTGTTATTTGTTTAAGGCAGTCTGCAAATTTGAATGCACTCATCAGGTTCAGGCTACAATTCAGAAACCCTGAAGCATTTTAAAAGTGATTTCCATCTGTAACAATGGCCAAATATTTTTCAGCGGCCCCGCATACCAGTTGAAAAGTTGGAGCCGAGCCCTCCTCCACTGGCCCAGAAAGCCACAGCTTGGTTTTATGGTTGCCAGGCAGTTAGTTGCCCGAGGTCGTGACTTCCACGCCAATGTGGGAGGATGTCCGACCTCCAAGAGCTGCTGGTCAGCAGTTCCCAGTCAGAAATGGTGGCTACTGCTGGAAATGCAGCCAGTCCCCAATGAGGAACAGTGATGGAGACCAGGTAAGTGGGGCCGCTTTGCTGGGCCCAATCAGGCAGGCCCTGGCACGGGAGGAGGGGTGTGACGATCGGGATGTCATGGTGAGGGGACCAAGCGAGGGCAGCCCTTGCTGGCCAATGTATAACATCTGCGATGTGAAGTCTTCTGATTGACATAGTATTTTTAATACAAAACAAAAACAGAATTACCTGGAAAAACTCAGCAGGTCTGGCAGCATCAGCGGAGAAGAAAAGAGTTGACGTTTCGAGTCCTCATGACCCTTCAACAGAACTGAGTAAAGTTAGGAGAGGGGTGAAATATCTCCCCCCCCCCCACCTTAAACCAGCTTATATTTCACCCCTCTCCTAACTTTACTCAGTTCTGCTAAAGGGTCATGAGGACTCGAAACATCAACTCTTTTCTTCTCCGCCGACGCTGCCAGACCTGCTGAGTTTTTCCAGGTAATTCTGTTTTTGTTTTGGATTTCCAGCATCCGCAGTAGCTTTTTGTTTTTATCATAGTATTTTTAATATTGTACTTACAGTTTTCCTGTGGCATTGCTCATCTATATTGGAAGATGCACTCTCATACCGTTGTGTGCATAATGTGTTACTCCTCTGAGGTGTAGGCTTGTTTAATTGAAGTTGTGTAAATACTGGGTGAGTTAATTCAAAGCTTAATTCATGCTGTAAATTAGAAACTTAGCTTTGCTCGTGAAAAGGTCAATAAACTGCCTTCAAATATTGTGCCTAACATATTAGGGGTCCTTCAAGAGCTTTTCCAAATATCACAAATAGTTGCCTTTTATTTCTTTATGCCTTTTTGAAGTATCATTAAAAAATTCCACCAGTATATGAAGTGTGGTATACAATCATAAACCTGAATGTAATACAAATACATATGCTAGCAAATCCCACCTGGCATTGCTCGTTGTGTGTCAGAAGTTACAGTGGAACAGATACTTGAGAACTAAGGGAATTAAGTGATATGGGGATAATGCAGGGATGTGGGGTTGAGGTAGAAGATCAGCCATGATCTTGTTCACTGGTGGGGGAATTAAAGGGCTGAATGGCCTACTCTAGCTCCTATTTGTCATGCTATTTTGTTCAGGATGCAAGTGCAGGCATATTACCCAGTAGCTGCAGCCTAATACCTGCTTCTGTTTATGCAGGGAACTTCCATGCGAACTGACCATAAAAGCATAAATGTTAACATAAAAAAGAATGACAATAGAAAGTGAAAATTGTGGACAGGAAATGAAAAGGTTTGCACAGCAAATTTCTAATTTTTAAATATGGAATGCATTCACTTGTAATGCTAATTGCATTTTGTTACCTTTCTTGCTGATATAGCTGCCTGAATGACACACATTTGTTTATGTAGCTGCTGAGGCATAAACACTTTTGGTTAGCTTCTTTCCATGTTCAGTACAGCCACGGGAGAACTCTGTGTGCAATGTGCGCGTGCCCAGTTACCACATCTGCCACAATTCAGAGTGACAAATACTAAAAAGCACAGTGAGAAGGTCAACGACTGTTGTTTCTTTTGATCTTTACAACTTGTCCACTTCCCAACCTACAGAAACGCACTTCAACATGTAGCATTGGATTGAGCTCCAGAAGTGCTCACTTAGAATCACTCCCTGACAGAATTCTTGAGTTGTGGCCTTAAAGGGCCAGGCCAGTTTAACAACAGTCCCACCTTGTGTATCACAAACATGCGCCCCAGACCCCATAAAACCCATGAGCATATGAATAAAATAAATAAATTCAGGTTTACTTATGAGATTGACATATAATTTGAAATATGTAACACTCGTTCATTAAAAGACCTGACATCATAGTTTTCTTATTTACATTTGATTTAGACATTTTCTCCGGGGTGTTGGCATTCTATCTGCTTTAATTATTTTCAATTAAGTTTTGTTTGACTATTTTCTAAATAGAAAAGTCACTGTTGTAATGTAGGAAATATGGCAACTAAATTGCACGTAGCAAACTCCCTCAAACAGCAATATGATAAGCACCAGGTTACCTGCTTTGTGATAAAAACAAAAAACTGCGAATGCTGGAAATCTAAAACAAAAACAGAAATACCTGGAAAAACTCAGCAGGTCTGGCAGCATCGGCGGAGAAGAACAAAGTTGACGTTTCGAGTCCTCATGACCCTTCAGCAGAACTAAGTAGAAATAGGAAAGGGGTGAAATATAAGCTGGTTTAAGGGGGAGGGGGGGAGGGGGAAGAAGGAGGGGGTGTTGTTGGGACAAGCAAGCAGTAATAGGAGCAGATAACCAAAAGATGTCACAGACAAAAGAACAAAGAGGTGTTGAAGGTGGTGATATTATCTAAAAGAATGTGCTAATTAAGAGTGGAGAGCAGGATGAGCAAGGTACGAATAGCTCCAGTGGGGGTGGGGTGAAATAAACCATGGGTGGAATACATTTAAAAATAATGGAAATAGGTGGGAAAAGAAAAATCTATATAAATTATTGGAAAAAACAAAAGGGAGGGGGAAGAAATGGAAAGGGGGTGGGGATGGAGGAGGGAGTTCAAGATCTAAAGTTGTTGAACTCAATATTCAGTCCGGAAGGCTGTAAAGTGCCTAGTCGGAAGATGAGGTGCTGTTCCTCCAGTTTGCGTTGGGCTTCACTGGGACAATGCAGCAGGCCAAGAACAGACATGTGGGCAAGAGAGCAGGGTGGAGTGTTAAAATGGCAAGCGACAGGGAGGTCTGGGTCATTCTTGCAGACAGACTGAAGGTGTTCTGCAAAACGGTTGCCCAGTTTGCGTTTGGTCTCTCCAATGTAGAGGAAACCGCATTGGGAGCAAAGAATGCAGTACACTAAGTTGGGGGAAATGCAAGTGAAATGCTGCTTCCCTTGAAAGGAGTGTTTGGGCCCTTGGACGGTGAGGAGAGAGGAAGTGAAGGGGCAGGTGTTGCATATTTTGCGTTTGCATAGGGAGGTGCCGTAGGTGGAGGTTGAGGAGTAGGGGGTGATGGAGAAGTGGACCGGGGTGTCACGGAGGGAACGATTCCTACGGAATGCTGCCGGGGGGGGGGGGTGGGGGGGTGGGGGGGGGGGTGAAAGGAAGATGTGTTTGGTGGTGGCATCATGCTGGAGTTGGCGGAAATGGCGGAGGATGATCCTTTGAATGCGGAGGCTGGTGGGGTGATAAGTGAGGACAAGGGGGACCCTATCATATTTCTGGGAGGGAGGAGAAGGCACGAGAGCGGATGCACGGGCCTTCTCCTCCTTCCCAGAAGCATGATAGGGCCCCCCTTGTCCTCACTTATCACCCCACCAGCCTCCGCATTCAAAGGATCATCCTCCGCCATTTCCGCCAACTCCAGCATGATGCCACCACCAAACACATCTTCCCTTCACCCCCCCCGGCGGCATTCCGTAGGGATCGTTCCCTCCGTGACACCCTGGTCCACTCCTCCATCACCTCCTACACCTCAACCCCCACCTATGGCACTTTTAGATAATATCACCACCTTCAACACCTCTTTGTTCTTTTGTCTGTGACATCTTTTGGTTATCTCCTCCTTTCACTGCTTGCTTGTCCCAACAACCCCCCGCCCTTCTTCCTCCCCCTTAAGGGTGGTGACCTCCCCCTTAAACCAGCTTATATTTCACCCCTTTCCTATTTCTACTTAGTTCTGTTGAAGGGTCATGAGGACTTGATACGTCAACTTTGTTCTTTTCCGCCGATGCTGCCAGACCTGCTGAGTTTTTCCAGGTATTTCTGTTCTTGTACCTGCTTTGTGATGTTGATCGAGAGGAAAATATTTGCAAGAACAACAGAAATAAATCTCCTGCTCTTGTTTGGAATAGTGTCCTGGAGCCTTGGTTTAATGTCACTAGAAAAATAACATTATCAACAGTGCAGCACTCCCTCAGTACTGTAATGGGCTGTCAGACTAGATTTTTGTGCTTGAGCCCTGGAGCAGGACTTGAAGCCACAATTTTCTGACTCAAATGTGAGAGTGTTACTCACTGTAATACAGTTGGCGCTACAGCAGAGTAACATTAGGCTAGACAGGAATGAGGCCATGACCTTAAGGTTAGCAAGAAGAAAGGCAAAAAACAAAGAACACTATCAGAGGGATTTGGAGGCCATGACTATTGATATCACAGGGCAAATTTTCCACTTTGGCGGCAATCAGGAAGTCGCACCAAAAATGCACTTGGATTTGCACAGGCTGTTATAATTCAAACCTCTAAGAAAATTCATTTGCATAGTCACAAACGTAAAATCGTTCATGAGCCGACATAATTGGGCAGCAGAATAGAAATTAATAATTTATTTTTCTTTTCTTTCCATTGAAAAGTATTCCTCGATATAGTTAAGAGTGGTAACCCGGTGCAGTTTTATTAAAACAGCTCAAAATGGGTTTTTCAGCAAAAAATATGCCTTTTCATCAGTGTCCAGTCCTCCATCTGTGAATAACCCAATTTAAAATCACTGAAAATGACTTTAAAAAAAACTATACTGCCCCATTTATAGTTTTATTAGTGTGGGCCAGTCAGTTTCTTAGTAAATTGAATTATTTTTTGATATGAAAAGCTATTAAACTGTGCCAGTGTGCCTCAGGAAATGAGTGTAATTTGAGAGCCTTTCCTAATGAGTGCAATCGGCAGATTCTTGCAATGCTGACCTGGGGGCATGTCCAGCTTTTTAGGTGGGACCTGATGCAGTGAATTGAATGTTGAACTGGTGTAAAGAACGCACGGAAAACACGAACGCAAGTGGCTTTGAAAATAACGTACATTTAAAATTTTGCGTCCAAATGCACTGATAATACTGGCAGAAATGAGAGGGAAATCTACCCGCGCATATTTCTGATGTTCAGCACACATCATTATCACGTGTAAGGGGCATTAAAAATACGACATAACCTATTGCTGTTTTGCATGTAGTCCTAAATCCTTTCACTTCTGCTGGAACAGACATAAGGACTGGAATTTTCCAGCCATGCTGCAGGGAGCCAGCCAGAAGTCCATTGGCCCCAGCGAGACTGGAAGATCCTGGCCAAGGTTTCAACATTTGAATGAAAATTCAAAAAGTAATACTGGCCTGCACTAATTTCTATCCTTCAGTTTGCTTGAGTGTGTGGTTTATTTAAAACAACTATGAATTATATGGGGTGGAATCTTGTCCACAGAGCCCCTGCCAGGACAGTGGGACCATTTTTGGGTTGAGAATCTAATTTACTCATAGGCAGGCTTTGTCCAGGCTCTTTCCCAGTGCAATGCATCCACCTTTCCCACCCTCCGACCAATCAGGGAGGGCGGGCAGGATGACGCACCTATTCTGTCAAAGGAAGGATTTCTAATTAAAGGGACCACAGCTTGGGTTACATGGGGTCATCAAAACTTGGATTTTTGAGGATGCAGCAACCACAGGAATGGAGAAGAGACCCAGTAGGGCTGCTTCCCTTGTCTCTGGCTCTTATCTGGAAGTCCTGCTGTGTGATAGGAGGGGCTGCAGTGTGGGGAACTCTCCTCACCTCTCTAGCCAAGCAGGTGCAGATGGAACTGGCCAAGGAGGTGAGCAGCAGAGTATGCTCTCTCCAACCTGGAGACCATGCATCATTACCTCCAAAGAGTATGAGCTGCGCTTTAAAGTAAAGATTCTCTGCTCCCCGGAGATATGCACCACTGTCATAGTCATCAGGACTGCCTTTGGTTGCCTGAATTCACCGGACCTTGTACACCTTCGTGGGACGGTGCATCTTGTGGTCAAATTTCTTTATGTCCTGTTTGATGGAGACAATTCTGTATCATCAGTGCAGCCAGGCTCTTAAAGCCAATCCTCAGTGGCATGTGTAAAACCCAATCAGTGAGCAGCACAGGGAGCTGTCTACCAATCGGACTTAGGGTGGGGTGGAGTCCCATTTGAACTTGGAGATGAATATTTATTTTAGGCACCAAAACCTGCAGGTAGATTAAAATAATTTCTGGGCTTAAAAAACAGCACTGAGGCAACAGGTAAAGTTCATAGGCCTTGACCTGATTTCTCCTCGGAAGCTTTTTTTTGTGTTGAGAGAATGAAGAAGTATTTGCACCACAATCACTAGCTTTTCCCCAAGAAATTTCTGGCATTGTCGCTGATCCTTTGAAAGAGCACTTTGGGATGATTATTCCCACAGATTAGCTGCTCTTTGGTGGGTGGAAGAGGGTTTCAGCTCGGGGAATTGTGCATTGGGCAGAGGCTGAACTTGAGTCCCAATTTAACCCCTGTAAAAGTGGGCCTGCTTTTAGGACTTGGTGGGGGGGGAGAGGGAGAAGGGAGATGTGCTCCAGAACACACAATGTGCTCACAGCAGCGCTTCACATGCACTTCCCTCAATTTAGTCTACTGCATTTTCTGCTCCCAATGCGGTTTCCTCTACATTGGAGAGACCAAACGCAGACTGGGTGACCGCTTTGCGGAACAGTTTCGGTTTGTCCGCAATCATGACCCAGACCTCCCTGTCGCTTGCCATTATAACACTCCACCCTGCTCTCTTGCCCACACGTCTGTCCTTGGCTTGCTGCATTGTTCCAGTGAAGCTCAACGCAAACTGGAGGAACAGCACCTCATCTTCTGACTAGGCACTTTACAGTCTTCCGGACTTAACATTGAGTTCAACAATTTTAGATCATGAACTCTCTCCTCTATCCCCACCCCCTTTCCGATCCCCTTTTTTCCAATAATTTATAATTTTTTTACAACTATATCTTTTTTCTTTTCCCTCCTATTTTTAAATTTATTTCAATCTATTGTTTCATCTCCACCTTTTAGTCCATTTCGATCCCTTCCCCCCACCCCACCTGCACGAGGGCCATCTGCCACTAGCTTGCTTCCCTTAATGTCCCCATTAGCACATCCTTTAAATAATATCACCATCATCAACACCCCTTTGTCCTTTTGTCTAAGACATCTTTGGCAGTCTCTTCTTGGCCTCCACCTATCACTGGCCCCCTATTGAGCTCTCCTGTCCCACCCCCTTCTACCAGCTTATATTTCATTTCATTTCTATATGTCTTAGTTCTGATGAAGGGTCATACGGACTCGAAACATCAACTGTATCCCTCTCCACAGATGCTGTCAGACCTGCTGAGTTTTTCCAGCTATTTTTGTTTTTGTGCTCACAGCTGCATCTGGCTGTCTGAAATATGGCAAATGGGGCTTGCAGATGGAGTTTGGTTCTAAGGTTTGGGGGTTTTGGGGACTTTTATGTCTGCAGCTTTTACATTGGGACTTGGGGGCGGGGAGGGATCAACAAGGGGAACAGCCAGTACACTTGCTGAACTTGACCCTTTGAAGCAGGGGTCATGCCTCTCCCTGTCTCTCCTTCTCCCTGTCTCCTCCTCTCCCTGTCTCCCCCTCGCTCTGTTTTTCCCTCTCCCTGCCCCCATCTCTCCCTCCCAGTCTCTCTCTCCCTCCCTCCCTCTTAATCGCCTTTTTATTCACCTCAATTGCTTACCCGCCAGACCCAGAGGGCTCCCCGCTGCACTCATAACCCCCTCCCCCGGCCTCCCCGAAGAAAGCCAGAAGAGACCAGGATAACATTGAGATCCCAACCCAATGTCATTTTCCAGAACATTGCCACCTGACTGAGAAGATGCTGCCCATGGTGTATGTATCTGTGTGCATAATTTTGTTATTTTCAATACTGGTGATGAATTATTTTACATAGACTCACAATTGCAAGTTGAATTCCCATATTACATTGTAATTGATCCCAATTCGGTGAATTTTGCCAGCTCTCAGCCAGTCTGCTAGTGGCTTGGGTATAAAGTGCGCCATCCCAGTGACATAAGAGAAATGCTGGACAAGCCACAGGTGAACATCTTATATTTGGTTCCAATGGAGACTGCAATGGCCATGCCAGTTCTGCCTATTGGCCAAAGGAAAAATATCTGGCAACACCAGACAACAGAGTGGAACCAAATGAATGCAAAACTAGGATTTTGAGTGCAGTTTGAGTTCAAAGCAGAATGAATCCACAAGGATATATAACTGTATGGAAATAAAAACAATTGAACAACAGATAAGATGTTTCAAAGATAAGGGATCTGGGAAGTTATGTCAAGCATGATTTTATGGTTAGGTAAACCTTAAAGTCAATAGTTGATATAGACTTAATACTGGTTTCCTGTACTAGCCAGATGTTATCTGCATACAGAAATATATTTTCAATAGTTTGTGGACATTATTTTGCAGGGGGAAAAGTGACCAGACTGAGCTTTGAATCATAGGGTAGAATCTCAACTATGTCGGGCGGGCTGGGTGAGGGCAGGCGCAGAGCTGATCGCTGCCTGTGATGGGCTGCACGCCACTATTTTACGCAGGCAGTCCAATTAAGGCCCACCCAGCATAACGCGTGGCCAGTAGCGCTCAGTGCTACCTGTGCGGGCTGGGGTAAGAGGGAGAGTCGGGGCCTGCGCTCTTTCACACATGCGTGCAAAAGAACACAGCAGCCTCTCTGAGGCACGAAGCTGCCTCAGGGATATTAAGCAGATAATGAAAATTTTTAATTAGTAAAGTAAAATATTATTAAAACATGTCCCCTCATGTAACAGTGTCACATGAGCTGGGACATGTTTGTGAAGTCAAGAAAATGTATTTATTTATTTTATACGAGCTTCAGGAAATCTCACCCCGCCCGTGGATGAGCTTTCCTGAAAAACACGAAGGTCACTTGGGCTCTTCGCTTGCCTGCCAACCTTAAGGTTGTCAAGCATTTACTTAATAAACGTAAGCATTGTCAACAATTTTAATTGCTTTTTTAATGGCCTTTTTAATGACAGTTCAGCGGCCACACAGCCTCATCCGGTGCACGCCTGCCGAACAAAATATTGAAATGACGTGCCATGACGTCGGGACACATGCCCAACGTCGTCGCGTGTCATTTTACGCATCAGCGTGTTGGGCCCACCCCCTCACGCCGACGGCAATATTCTGCCCATAGAATTTTACAGAACAAAAGAAGACCATTCAGCCCATCAAACTATGCAGGACCTTTGAAAGAATTGTTCAATTAGTCTGACTCCCCTCACTCGTTTGCCACAGTTCTGTAATATCATTTTTTCCCTTTTGCGAGTGTTATCTAATTCCCTTTTGAAAATTACTGTTGAATTTGCTTCCACCATCCTTTCATGCACTATTGTCCAAATCAGAGCAAATCACTTCAGATTCTGATTTCATTTAGAACTTATCAATCTTGTTTCCGATTGACACAAAACAAGCAGCAACACCACAAGATGAATTTGAGGTGAACGTAAGTATATTTAGCATTGTGGACAATAGAATGCTGACCTAGAGAAGGAAAATGAACAAGAACCATTGTGTACATCATTTGAAAAATGGCAGGAGACATAAAATAGCACTTACAATGACAGACCAACATTGTTTGAACGATGAAGAAATAGAGCAGGTCAACAATAAAAGCAAGTTAAATACCATGAACTGAACCATAACACAATACCCTCCCAAAAAAAACTGAGCAACAAAAACAGAAGTCATATTTAAAAGCAGGAATGTACAAATGCAGGTGAACTTTAAGTGAAGTCCAAAGATGGATTGAAGATACAATATGAGAAAGCAAGGCTGCACTGAGAGTCAGACTTACATAAATGTTCTTGTAAGTTGGAAGGCAAGAGGTAGCCAGATTGAAAAGAGATCATATAAGGACGGGAAGTAATTACACTGAAGGTAATAAAACAATGCACAGGGTATCTCTGCCTTGCAAGGGCAGGAAATAGCTTTTCAAATGAGACGGCGGAATTTACGGGGATTCAGAACACTGAAAAGAAACCAAAAATTGATTTTGTGACAGCACAAGGCTGGACAGGGCTGACAGAGTAACAAGTTGATAATGTGTGGTGGTGAATTGGAACGCAAAATCGACTTCTGAAATGAGATAGCAGCACTGTCTGAATGAAACAATAGACTGCATTAAATGCCATTGGAAAAATGGAATAAGAATTGCTCTTCAATATCAGACAAAAAGCAAGGTGAAAAAGAACACTGATAATATGTTAATTAAACTGATAGAAAAGATTAAAGGGCAAAATGCTTTATGTGGAAACTTGACCTTGCATCACGGCCAACTGGACTATAAACTGAAGGCCTGAATATGAAACGCTGAGGCATCTTATAAGAATTTAAAGCACTTAGATGATACAACAGCAACAATATCCCATGTGTAGTGTATAGAGTGAAACACTGGTTCCAATAATGGTGAACATAAAATGGTTGGATACATTTGACAAGTAACTACACAGATGCCAGTCTACTTAGACTGGACTGGTGGTAGCAAATTACAAATGAGATTGTGAGGAAGACATGGCAACCTGCAAGTTGGGACATGATGTAAGGGTGGTGAATAACCACCATCGGATTAGGATTTCAAATGGCAAACTATTAAATAACAGACAAAGAGATTAGAATAGTTAGCTGCACTGGTAGAGCAACAATACAGGCCTCTGCCTGTGTTGCGTTTCTATGTGAGAGGTTTCTAATGTTAACCATGGCTCAGTGCTAGCCTCTGAGTTAGAAGGTTGTACGGTCAGGGACGTAAACATAAAAGCTAGGCTCACACTGCAGTGCAGTATTGAGGGGGGAACCGAGTCAGTGCAGCAACAATGGGCAGCATCTGAAGCTGCTGGGGAATTTCAGTAAAGGTGTAAGAACAACTGTGTAAACTTCTGGAAACTTTTCATGAATAAACGATTGGTAAATTATTGGCAGGAATGTCAGCAAGCGATTGAGGAAGATCACTCTACAAACACACAATAAACATTAAATTCCCACTGTTTGCAACACTGTGGAACAGGCAAACTTCAAAGTAGCCCTGGAATTTCCTGTATAGTTTCAGCAAAACTACAGTGTAAGAAGTGAGCTACGTTGTTTATTTTCTGAGGAAATTCCTGTGTAACTATTTAACTCTGGTTTTATGGCAAAACATTACCACACATACAAATTCCATTGATGATTTGTGCTGCGCTTGTGGTACATCTGAAGAAACCCACTTAGCATCATTCCTTTGACAGCATCTTCCAAACCTGCAACCTCGACCACATAGAAGGACAAGGGCAGCAGATGCAGGGGAGCACCGCTGCCTGCAAGCTGCCCTCCAAGCCACACGCCATCCTGACTTGGAATTATATCACCATTCCTTCACTGTCGCTGGGTCAAAATCCTGGAACTCCCTCCTTAACAGCACTGCGGGTGTACCTACACCACATGCCCTGCAGCAGTTCAAGAAGACAGCTCACCACCATCTCCTCAAGGGCAATAGGGACAGACAATAAATGCTGGCCTAGCCAGCAATGCCCAGATCCCATGAAAGAATAAAAAAAACATAGTCATAAGCCTCCTAAGCAACAGAGCAGAAGGTGGAAGTTTCTTGCATTTATGCCAGTTCTGAACTGGGTTAAATTAATGATTAACATTTTAAGTGCAGCAAAACCCAAAGGTACCATTTCTGGTATTTTATCATGATTTTGTTTATCTATATACATATTTACTTATCCTCACTGGGACCAGCACTGTTCTTTCTATGTCTTTGAATGTTGGCATCATGATTTGTTAACTTTAAAAGAGCATAATTTCCCCTAATCTCACTTTTTTAACATGGTAGGAAGAATAAGAAGGCTGCATATTCCTTGAAAAATGTGCCTAAAAAGGGTAGAGAAACAGAAGAACCTGGGGGTACAGTTCACCAAGTTTTATAAGGCCATAAAAAAGCAAAAAAGGTTCTGCGGTTTATTTAGAGAAGGATAGAATTGAAAAAACTGAGAAAGTTCCATTAAACTTGCAAAGGACATTGGTCAGACCCATTTAGAATACATAAATTTCAGTTTTATAGAATAAATGATGAAGTACACAATTCAGTTATGCTCTCTATATTATAAAAATGATATAGAGGCACTGGAGACAGTACAAAGGAATTGCTTTAGAATTAGTTAGTTGGAGGAAATTTCTACTCATCCATTGCTGGATGTCGGAGAAGCAGTGTGACAATTTAGAGGCATGAAGAGGTTGAGAGAGGTGAAGCTGAGGCAGAGCTGGTGCATATGGAAACTGATGCTGCTTTTCGGTTGAAATAGTAAAGGTGCAGCATGTAGATGAAAAATAGGAGGGGGCCTAAAGATAAATCCAACTTTTCCAACCTCTTCTCATACCTGACACCCCTTACCCCCAGTTGATCAAGACAGTGCAGTAAATGCTATATATATGAGCTTTCGGTAAGCATTTGACAAAGTGCCACACAGGAGGTTTATTAAGAAGATGGAAGTTCTTGTTATTAAGAGGAAAGTTGCAGTATGGATTTAAAATTGGCTCAGTGACAGGAAACACATTTTGATAGATATTCTTCAGACTGTGAGGTGATTTCCAACGGAGTTCCCCTTCGGATCGGTTTTGGGTTCATTATGCTTGAATTTTTATAAGTGTCCTGGGCTCAGGTGTGGGGAGCAGCATTATCAAGACTGCAAATGATACAAACCTTTGCCAAATAGTAGATAGTGATGACGACAGTTATTAGGCTTTTTGGTGCCCTCCAGCTGAGTCTGTATCTCCAGAAGCATTAGATATGAATGTGCCCTCTGTGACAAATCTGACACACATTTGACAACTAGGTATATGAAAGTAATAGTCCACTATCTTGGACTCCATTCCCTGTTGTTAGATTATACAACATCAAGTTGCTGAAGAGCCAGAATTTTCTCCAATTGAGCATCATAGAGGACAAAGACATTTTATTTGGTTTCTGCAAGCCGCCATCAAATGATTTCTTTCCTTCATACCGGTGGCAAGTCATGAATGAATTGCACCTTTGTATCTTGCGAATTATTGAAAGATTAAAATCATAGATCACAGCAATCTCCATTAAATGGTGGTGGTGTCTGCAGCAACTTGGTAACTTTATATAATGAGCTACCTTGTCACTGTTGGTGCCAAACAAGATTTCCACAAAACATAACAGAACATACCAAGGGCATTAATCTCTCTTAACTGAATGAACAGCACCAAACAGACAGAGAAATAAATTAAAACCTTGCGATGTTGCCAGCTTTTCAGTTGTACACATCCTTCTGTGCTGCTAGCTAGCATTTTCCCTCATTGAATTCTTTTCTTTTTCTGTTTCCTATTTTTTGGTATTAACCATATTTACTTGCCACATTTCCTCTCAGCCAATTCACACTGACTTTATTGTTCGAGTTCCTGTACATTACCCATTCTCCCTGACTTATTTTCCACTGCTCTAACCTTTCCCTCGACCACAATCAGGCTCAGCTGTATCCCAGACTCCACTGTGACCACATCACAGTAACATACTCAACTGCATCTGCAGGACACATTAGAAACTGTCACAAACAGATTTCATGAGCTTTCTTACTGCCCGTGATCAGTGTGTTTTCTGTGTGATGAATGTGTGTTTTCTTACTTTCAGAGTGATTGCCCCAATTTAAATAATGCCAGCAGCAAGCTTTTTGTGAATTTAAAAATAAGGAAGGTTAATAATTTTCAAACGCTTGCCCTGGATATTTAAAAATGCGACAACTTACTCAGACAACTCATCCACACTGTCACTCACACAAAGGTTAGACATAGATGAGGTAAAAAACAATACAATTACAATTTATGATTGTCTCAGTGTCTTTCATGGCAAGCCTGTAATTATTTTAACTCATTAATGTGGGATGTGGGCACCAGTGGCTAGGCCAGTATTTATTGCCAATCCGTAATTACCCTTGAGAAGGTGGTGGTGAGCTGCCTTCTTGAACTGCTGCAGTCTATGTGGTGTAGATACACCCACAGTGCTGTTAGAAAGGGAGTTCCAGGGTTTTGACCCAGCAACAGTGAAGGAACGGTGATATATTTCCAAGTCAGGATGGTGAGTGACTTGGAGGGGAACTTCCAGGTGGTGTGTTCCCATGTGTCTGCTGCCCTTATCCTTCTAGATGGTAGCGGTCATGGGTTTGGAAGGTGCTGTCCAAGGAGGCTTGGTGAGTTCCTGCAGTGCATCTTGTAGATGGTACACACTGCTGCCAGTGTGTGTCAGTGGTGGAGGGAGTGAATGTCTGTCGCTGTGGTGCCAATCAAGTGTGCTGCTTTCTCTTGGATGAAGTCAAGTTCCTTGAGTGTTGTTGGACCTGCATTCATGCAGGTAAGTGGAGAGTATTCCATCACACTCCAGACGTGAACCTTGTAGCTGGTGAGCAGGCTTTGTGGAGCCAGGAGGTGAGTAACTCACTGCAAGATTCTTGGCCACTGACCTGCTCTAGTGGCCGCAGTATATCTATGGCTAGTTCAGTTCAGTTTCTAGTCAATGGTAACCCCCCAAGATGTTGACAGTGATGGTAATACCATTGCGTATCAAGCGGCGATAGTTAGATTTTCTCTTGTTGGAGATGGTCATTGCCTGGCACTTGTGTGGCACGAATGCTACTCGCCACTTGTCAGCCCAAGCCTGGATATTGTCCAGGTCTTGCTGCATTTGGACATGGACTACTTCAGTGTCTGAGGAGTCGCGAATGGTGCTGAACATTTCGCAATCATCAGCGAACATGCCCACTTCTGACCTTATGATGTAAGGAAGGTCATTGATGAAGCAGCTGAAGCTGGTTGGGCTGAGGACACTACCCTGAGGAACTCCTGCAGTGATGTCCTGGAGCTGAGAAGATTGACCTCCAACGACCCACAACCACCGTCCTTTGTGCTAGGTATGGCTGTCACCAGCGGAGAGTTTTCCCCCGATTCCCATTAACTCCAGTTTTGCTAGGGCTGCTTGATGCTACACTCGGTCAAATGCTGTCTTCATGTCAAGGGCAGTCACTCTCACCTCACCTCAGGAGTTCAGCTTTTCGTTCATGTTTGAAACAAGGCTGTAATGAGGTCAGGAGCTGAGTTGTCCTGGCAGAACCCAAACTGGGTGTCAGTAAGCAGGTTATTGCTAAGCAAATGTTGCTTGTTAGCACTGTTGATGACTCCTTCTATCACTTTACTGATAATCAACAGTAGACTGATAGGGCAGTAATTTGTTGGCTTGGAATCCTCCTGCATTTGTGTACAGGACATACCAGAGCAGTTTTTCACATTGCTGGGTAGATACCAGTGTTGTAGCTGCACTGGAACAACTTCTCTGGGGGTGCAGTTCTGGAGCACAAGTCTTCAGAACTATTGTCAGGGCCTATAGCTTTTGTAGTATCCAGTGCCTTCAGCCGTTTCTTGATATTACGTGGAGTGAATTGAATTAGCTGAAGACTGGCGTCTGTGATGCTGGGGACCTCCGGAGGAGGCCCAGATGGATTATCCACTTGGCAATTCTGGCTGAAGATTGTTGCAATTCTTCAGCTTTATCTTTTGCACTGATGTGCTGGGCTCCTCCATCATTGAGGATGGGGATATTTGTGGAGCTTCCTCCTCCAGTGAGTTGTTTAATTGTCCACCACCATTCACGACTGGATGTGGCAGGACTGCAGAGCTTAGATCTGATCCGTTGGTTGTGGGATCGCATAGCTCTGTTTATCACTTGCTGCTTATGCTGTTCGGCATGCAAGTAGTCCTGTGTTATAGCTTCATCAGGTTGACAGCTCATTTTTTGGTATGCCTGGTGCTGCTCCTGGCATGTCTTGCTGCACTCTTCATTGAACCAGGGTTGATCCATGTTAGAGTGGAGGGTATGCCAGGCCATGAGGTTGCAGATTGTATTCGAGTGCAATTCTAATGGCCCACAGCACCACATGGATGCTCAGTCTTGAGTTGCCAGATCTGTTCAAAACCTATCACACTTGGTAGTGCCACACAACACAATTGAGGGTATCCTCAATGTGAAGGTGGGACTTTGTCTCCACAACAACTGTGCGGTGATCACTCCTACAGATACTGTCATGGGCAGATGCATCTGCGGCAGGCAGGTTGGTGAGGATGATGTCAAGTATGTTTTTCCCTCTTACTGATTCCCTCACCACCTGCTGCAGACCCAGTCCAGCAGCTATGACCTTTAGGACTTAGCCAATTCGGTCAGTAGTGGTGTTACCGAGCCACTCTTGGTGATGGACATTGAAGTCCCCCACCCAGAGTATATTCTGTGCCCTAGCCACCCTCAGTGCTTCCTTCAACTGGTGTTCAGCATGGAAGAGTACTGATCCATGTGAATGCTTCAGTCTTTGTGTTTTGCACTGAGGGGTGGGGGGTGCAGGCAGCATGAGAATTGATGTTGAGGATTCCCTTCCAACTGTATACCACAGTGTCACCATCTCTGCTGGGTCTGTCCTGCCAGTGGGACAGGACATACCCAGGGATGGTGATGGTAGTGTCTGTATGATATAATTATGTCAGGCTGTTGTTTGTCATCTGTGAGATGGCTCTCCCCATTTGGCATAAGCCCCCAGATGTTAGTAAGGAGGAGTTTTCAGGGTCAACAGGGCTCCATTTTCCATTGTGCCTAGGTTGATGTTGGGTGATCCATTCGGTTTCAGTCCTTTTAGGAGTTTGATACAACTCAGTGACTTGCTAGGCCATTTAAGAGTCAACCACATTGCTGTGGATCTGGAGTCACATGGTCACCAGGTAAGGATGGTAGATTTCTTTCCCTAAAGGGGGTTAGTGAACCAATGGGTTTTCATCATTAGATTTTTAATTCCAGATTTTTATTGAATTCAAATTTCATCATCTGCCCTGATGGGATTCAAATCCAGGTCCCTGGAGACCCTGGGTCTCTGGATTACTAGTCCAGTGACAATACCACTATGCCACTGCCTCCTCACTTAGATGAGTTGATGCTTTTGGTGAAGTGAAGATCTTGTAAGGCAAAGGATTCTTAGTAAGCTGCAAGGTTTCTTGTGATTAAATTTTCATGAGGCTGATTCTCAGGTGATTTTGAAGATGGACCAGGTTGGGGAAAGCCCTTCTCTTTGTTAGGAACCTCCCACTTTCAAGGTATTTCTGTTTATTACCTTGGCGCTTGGATGTCTTGCAGCTGGTTGATTGCTTGCGCTGGAACCTCTGGCTGCAGAACAGCTTAGCGCTGTTTTAAAAGCAGGCAACAATATGGCTGTCTCACCATGTGAGCTGTTACAAGTCCAAAGTCCTTTTCCAAATAAGGTGGGTGGCGAGGTAGATTATACATCCTGTGTCACGACGTTAACAACTTGACAGTTTGAGGCAGCCAGTGGCTTTGTATGTGAACAACCCGTTCAATTTGAAATTTCCCTTTTGAATTACTTTCAGGAAATGACATTAAGTCATTAGTTTCAAAAGTTATTTTTGTTCCCTCTTGAGACAGGGGAGTGTTCCAATCCACAAGAGAAGTCAGATGATCCTCAGGCTGCCATCTTTATTGTAGCATTCAGTCTTTTTAAAATATAAACTATTGACTGAAATTCCATAATATACTGGAACTTGACAGAACCATAAGAGAAAACTTGTTATTTAAATATAAGCTTAACAATTATTGACCAAATAAAAATCACATGTGCCTCAAAGTAAGAAATAAAATGACTGAATTAATGAAACCCTACAGACAAAATATAATTGTGCATACGATTTGTCATGAGTCTAGGCTCCTTTATTTGTGAAAGCACAATTTTTAAAGTTTCAACTGACTGGAAATTTTGCAACTTGAACTGAGACAGAGCAAACTGCTAAAAAAAATGCAAGGCCACATTCTAAGTTGAAGGTAAGGAACAAACAAATCACCTTCATGGGAGTGTGAAGAGAGAAACACTTTCTATAATTCAGACACCCATCGAAATTCCGTAACTGTCTAAGGGAGAGACATTAAAAATACAAAGTACTGGATATTGAAACAATGGCTAACACAGACAGACACACCCAAAACCTCTTGGAAATACACAATGGGTGAAGTATTTCGAGGCAAGGCTTCCAGCCACTACAGAGAGATTGCAATTGACACAGGTGGTGTCAAGAAAATCTTCAGCAGAGGAAACAGACTGAAGGCTGCTCTCTCTCCCTCTCTGTCTTTTGGAATAAAAGTGTCACCTGGTTCGAGAAACCACATCTACCGGAAATCTACCAGCAAACAAAGATCTTGTAATTATTGCAACATCATATGCACACGACCGCAGCCAAGAAACCAGCTAACCCAAATCGGCTGCAGCATTTAAAACCTACGCCTTGAGGACAATCAAGGGACACTTAGCCATATATTCTTTTACAACTTCCCTTATGTCTGCTACGTGTGTGTGTGTGTTCGTGGTGAGCAGTTGGGGCGGCCTAATGACTGCATGAGAACCAAATGCTTGACATTGCATTTTTATTATTTTTCTGGGGATTAGTGGTTAATAAGTTTGCTTTTTTTGACTCAAGAAAACCTTGTTTGATCAGCTCTTTAATGATCACAGTTTAAATAGTTAAATACATTTTGATTTGGAAAAGGCACAACCTCATGATAAAGAAACTTAAACCTTTGTTGTGACCAACTGAGGAGGTTGAACAGAGGAGAACCAGTTCAGCCCTTTTCACCTGGTTGTAACACATTCCTGTTTGATCAGAACATCCGATAATGCAGATTGCTTTTTCACCTCATCTTGTTTCCCTTTCAGCACATCATTTTTCAGTTTGAAGATGTTTCTGGAATTATTGTGACTCTCAAGTCTTTTTGGGGCTTGCAAAATAAGGGGATGCGGAATGAAAGCACGTTATATGCAGACTTGCTTTTTGACTTCTTGGAGTGAGAATCAACAACTTATTGTATTTCGATGAGATGAGTTTCATGGTTTAAAATAAATAGCAGCAAAGTACAATAACGTTTAATCCATCTGATTGAGAAGAATAAATAAAATAAGTTGAGCATATATCAGGCTTTGAGTTTGCACTTGGGATAATCATAGCTAAATGTAAGAACATAATATAAAATAATGACATTTTATATCATTTGCTTATTTGTGCTGCTGAGTAGCATCAAATAAAGCATTCCTGATTTTGACCCTCAGGCCCAGATTTTCGCAGAGACTAAAGGGCTCTTTAGCCTTAGCCAAAATGGCGTCAGAGCCCTGAATCCTGAAGTCACACCCCTGTATCCTGCACCCACCATTTACACCAGTGGGGGGAATGGAGCAGAATGTATTTTGCACAGCTACAATCATGGAGGCAGTGGCATGTTTAAAAGTGCAACTGCCTTTACTCAGAAGTAATTTTTGGCACCCAGGGTTTCTGAGACATGACTCGTTGTCTTTACAAATTTTTGGAAAAGGCCTAAACCTACTGGAACTCTTTGGAGCAGTCAAGTACTCTTCTGAAGATTCAGGTACCCTTTTGGGATTGTTAAGATTAGACATGAATGTGTGTAAAAGCTGTCTGTGGAACTGTCAAGCTCTCAAATAATTTAAATCCCCTGTTCTTTAAATTTTTGCAAAACAAAAGCCTGCTGTGCCTCAGTTGAAAAAAGGAACCAGTGCTTGCAATTTCAAAAGCTGTTTATTGACAGAAGCCTGAGGGTTATCATTATATTATTAGTGCTGCTTGACTGCTTCCACAAGCTATTATTATCACCGTGAGGGGCCTGTAAGTTCACAGTTTGATTGACAGCTCCAAGTGGGGATTAGCTGTCATTAATGTAGGACCAGGAATAATAAATAATAAATGATTAAGTACTTGAAGGGACTTAAATGTATTGAATGGGCTTTTATCTATTGGAGTGTTCTTTTTACATAGTGAAGTCTGTAATAGATACTTAGAAATGTATTTTATTTCATTTCAGCATGGCTCCTGAACCTTTTATGTCCACACAGGTAGACAGACAGTTTCTCCATTTAACATTTCATCCAAAATGTGGCATTTTTTATAATGCAGCACTCCCTTGGTGTTACACTGGAGATAGGTAGATACTGGGTGAGTTGGCATAGAGGTATAATGGCAAAGGGTGGTGGATGGGGGACATAAGTTGGCACTAAGTTGACATAGGGGCTATAAGGCACCATGGGGATGAGTGTAGGTTGTAAAGTCAAAGGGTGGTGGATGGGGGGGCATGAGTTGGCACTAAGTTGGCATAGGGCCTATAAGGAACGATGGGGGTGGGGAGAGCAGCATAGGCTGGCATGGACAATATGAGGGGTTTGGGGGTTAGAGGGGCATAGATTGGCATGGAGGGTATGAAGGGCCATGGGGGTGTGGGTGGAGGCATGAATTGGCACGGATGGGACTTGGGGAGTGGGTGAGGGCATGCAAGAGGTGAGGGCTAGAGATCCTTACTATTGATTTTTAACTGGGTTGAAGTTCCAGGGCACTGAGGTGGCCTTTTAACCAGCCTGCCTTAGCACTCGATAGCCCCTGCAGCTACTTCCACATTGTTTCCAGGGACGACAGACACGACTCCAGTTAACACCTGCTGCCCCATCACACGCCCTCCCCCAACCTCCTCCCCACCCCTGCCAACCGGAATGAAGATCCAGTCTGTTATGCATTGATTGTCTTATTTAGCTTCCTGTACTTTACAAGCCAGTGCATTAAGGGATTGCAGAATCCATACTTTTTTTGTTAGTTCTGTTACTGCAATAGAGTAAATGAGAGCTGCAATGTTCAGTCACCTCCTTGCCTCCAGAGTATTGAATAGTCTTTGAAAGATTATTGGCTGTACCACTATTAAAACATAACAAATTGGCGATGAGGATGACGGGCCTTTATGGTAAGGCCACTTGAAAAGTGAAACAGCCAACTCTCTCAGGCTGACAGGAGGGGAGTCAGGATATGACCCTCAGCAGATTAATGGAGGGTAGGAGGCGGACCTGCCAAGGGATGACAGGCCCTAGGTTTTCTTCTGAGGCCTAAAACTCTCCTGGTGTACAAGGAAATAATTTTGAAAAAAAGTGTTCTAACTTTTTCGGCCCTCTCCTGGCCCTGCTGCTCCAAACACAGCTGCTAAGGGTTAAAATGTAGCCAGGGCTTGAAATGACATAATCAGAGCCCGACTTTGGAATATAATGAGGCCGGCCTGGTGCGAGTGTCTCACTGACTGTCTGGATCCTGCCTGTTAAAATGGCAAAGGAATAAGACCAGTGAGGACCAAAGCACAATTAAGTGTTTTAACCCCACATAGGCCCCATTCTCACAGATGCAGGAGGAGGGAGTTGAAGTCATGACTTAAGAATGTGCATGTCAAATTTTGGTGATTTGAATGTTTCAGGTGTACTTCTGCTGTAAACTGTAGACTGCATGGTAGAAGGACAACAAGGAGAAAAAAAAACTACTTCAAAATATCCACTCTAACAATACTAGGAAAGATTTTACATCTGGGTGTTTTGATTTTAGAAATTCTTGCCTCGTTACTGATTTCCAAACCTTAGTGGGAGTGATTGGCTAGTTTGGAAATGCTTAGGCCTGAGCTCTCCTGAAAGCAGCAGTTTCATGCTGAGTGGGTCAGCTGGATTTATAGTGTGATACTGCCAGATTACTTCAGAGCTATGCACAGGCAATCTGCATCTGATTATGTGTTGAAATGGCTCATAACTTCCACTAGCCCAAACTACTAGGACAGATGTGTACTTGGTGACCCTTTTACTCTTTTGCTCAAATGACAGATTTGGTGGAAGGCTACTTATTGCCAGTAAATATGTACAGTCTATAATTCCTGATCTGCTTGTTCAGCTTTTGTAAAATAAGCTTACGTAGCAGTTTAAACTTAAAGAAAAAGCGAGGTTTGACTCGATTCTGTATCACTTAAAAGTTGACAGTGAGGTATTATGAAGGCGCAAGGTAATTTCCAGACAGTTTTCTACTTGTTCCCATATATTATGTAAAACTTACGTAGGCCTTAAGGCAAAGATAAACTCTCTTGAATGTACGGGAGGGCAGGATTCATTTATGAGAGCCAAAATAATCAGGGCTGTTAATGTTAGAGAAGAACCAAAAGCATAATACAGACTAATTAATTTCAATTAATTTTTAATTAGACTCAATTTCTTCTTGAGCCTTTAAAAGTTCCCTCTGTTCTGGAGTTGTTAAACCCAAGTGGTCATGTGTTGATATGAAGCTAGTTTACTATCTTGGTGCCACATGAAGTAAATACATTATGGTAAATGATGGTGACTGACAGCCATCAATCCAAATGGCTGTTCTTCATGTATGAGCATAGGCAATGAATGTTGGCAGGTTGTTGAACATGGGGAGAGGGACTGTGCGCCATGCACACACTCCAGAATGGCTTCCTGGTAATTGATGGGGAAGAAAACTTGGTCTGATTTTTCTTTCTCCTCCCTAGCTCAGAGACACTGAGGACCACAGCAGAATTCCAAAAGCCACAGTAATTGAGGTTGGTAAACTTGGCACAGGTCAGAGATTAAATTTGGTATCTTCCGGCTTTGGAATGGCTCAGTTCTACCCCATATCATGTATTTATGCACTGTGTCATTGGTAAGGCGATTTCTTTTGCATCAAATCAAAAGTACAGCACGTATATTCCCTGACAACCCAGAAGAAACTTCAGCTAAGTTGTAGTGTTTTTTTTCTGATCTAAAGCTTTTCCTGTGGTGGAAATACTTTTGAAATGGCAATGGTGGAACCAATTAAGGCAAACCTTCCCCCCTGATCTCTTACTGTATTATTTTGACCTCTTGTTGCAATAAACAGTTTCCAAACCAGTGCACCCTGTGTAAAGCCGTCTCCACATAATCACCATTTTTCACCCAGAACAAACCAAAATCGGTAGGCGCTCCAACCTGAAGGAATAAAATATAAGTTAAAAGATGATGATCACTGAGCAATTTGTTATAACCTGGACTGCACTGCCTGAAAGCCTAATGAAAGCAGATTCAATGGTAACTTTTGAAAGGGAATTGGTTAAATACTTGAAAAGAAAATATTTGCAGGGTTATGGGGAAAAACAGAGGAATGGGACTCATCAGGTAACTTTTTCAAAGGCACAATGGGGCACATGGCCTCCTTCCATGCTATGATTCACATAAGAGGGAGATGTCAGCATTGCATTTAAATCCTTTTTAGACACATGAATATATGAGGGTTGCACAGTTCAACCCATTAGGACAGAAATGTTCTTAACAGGTACCTTTTAGGTTACGTGGGAAGCAACCGGTACAATGCAATCTAGCGTTTGTTCAGGAGGTTCAGTTTTCCAAAGTGACGGCTTTCCCAGGAAACTGATTATTCTGTGTCCAATGTGTTCCCGAAATAGGAAAATAAAATGCAGCTGAGTAGCTGTGTAATTAGTATCTTGCTCTTTGCCATGTACTTTTCTCAGCCACAACTGTTGGAGAAGGAACTGCGGCAACTGTGTTATGTTCCCCATGGAGACTGATAACTTTTAAATAAAAAATTCGAACTTCTAGGTAATAGCTAAAAGAATGACGCATCAGGGTTTCACATCTTAAGGCATTTACTGTAAGAAATGACTAAAAACACTACAGAAAGGACTATCTTTATAGGCACCTTATACTTTAAATCACAGAATGGAATACGCTCCTTCGTGTTCTTGGTCCAACCAAAGAAACACACTTCATAGGTATACTTTACACTGTCCTTTTTGTAGACATACAATTTTCCCAGAATCAGTCCAAAATGATTCTTGGCTCTCCTGGGTTTATTCCTGTTCCTTTCTTTTCTCAGCTAGTTAACTTGCAATACTAGAACTGTCTTTCAAAGTGAGGGTTTCTTGCCCCAGAGACTTTCCCTCTAGCCCAAGCTAGGTGACTCATTCATCTCATTTAATCTCCCCATGAATTTGGTCTTTTCAATCTGAGCATGAGCTTCCACCCACATTCATGCACTGCTAACCATAGAGACATTTTTGGCCTCTAGCTTCTCTCTCTCTCTTATATCTAAGCAGACCCAAAACCACTGTGATGTTCAGTGATATTCCAGAAAAGCCTATAACCTGATCGTTACAATGGCTTCCTCTGCATCCTTTCCTGTGGCAATGTGAATCACACAGGTCTTGTATCTAGGTAGAAATGCTATTTAGCTATGCTTGATAGCCCAAATCTCTTTCATTTTGGAATTAAATGGACAGTTTAAAGCACAACTGTTTATAACCTGCCAATTTTCAACACTTTTCTGAGGCTTTGGAAACTCACAGTCTCCACTGTGAGCACACAGGCTGCTGTCATTGTTATCAAGTGTAAATACTGTATACCTTCTTCCCAGTAAAACAGCCTAAGCTTTCCTTTGATATCTAACAATCAAACCACCCAGGCTAACTGTCAGGCAGACTTCAGAATAGGTCATATGACCCACTTCATTTGACCTTAAATTTAAAAGCACGTGACAGGATCTTCCGGTCCCGCTCAGCGGCGTGATTTACCGGTGCTACCAAAATCAATGGCTGGCTCACCAGAGTCTGAAAATCCTGGCCATCGTCCCAAAGCATAGCAATCTTATAAACCTCATAACTGCAACAACTGGGAGAGCTCAATAAACAAGCAGAGTGTTGGAACTATAGTTAAAAATGGAGAGAAAGACCAGTCATGTTTATAAAGCACTGAATTTGTTCTTTTTTTTTTCCAAATTTGTTATCATAATCAATAAAACATAAAAGATTTAAGCGTTTTCCATTTTTAATTAACAAACAAAACATAGAGGCTGCAGTACATTCAGTGTGTTTCTAAAGCAAACACATTTGATTGTTTTCTGAGATCCCTGAAAGGAATGCATGAAAATTAATTACATTGCTTTTATTTTTCAATTACATATACTTTACATCCATTATTATAAAGACAAATATTTTGAAAAAGCTACAACCTTTAAATTAGTTCCCTTCCCAATATCTAGAGTTATCAAAGATAAGTAATGCTTTATGCAGCTCAAATGATCTACTTTGGCAAGCCACATGCCTAACCAAATGCCTCTTTTTCATCTATATGTTGCCTTTAGGAGATGTTAGCCAAAAGCTTGAAGTCACTTACCAAATTTATGAGAGTTTTATCCTCTGCCATCATCGTCAACTTTACCAGCTTTTGCCCATGTATGGGAGCATAACCCCTTATACTGTTTGGCACTTGGAAACAATCCATGAAGATAAATTGATCCCAAAATGGATCAGTTTTTACAGCGAGCTGGAAGCTGAGAGGGAGTCGGTGCCTTTCCCCAAGAGAAATAGAAAGGTAAGCAGACTGGTGGTGCACTGGTACACCATGACTATTTTCTCAGCTTTATGGACGGAATTTTGCCCTTGACGTGCGGGCTCAGCGGGGGTAGGTGGGGGCAGTCGGGAAGCCGACCTCCGCCAACGATCGGTCCCAGAACGCAATTTCACGTTGGCGGGCCAATTAAGGCCCACCCAGCATGATGCACGAGAGGCAGCGCTCAGTGCTACCTGTGCAGTCGGGGGGGATGGGAGTGTAAGCTGGGCAAGCACGACCTTCGCACAGGCATGCGAGTGCGCGCTACATAATCCCCCTGAGGCAGAGAGCTGCCCTGGGGACATGAACTGATTTAAGAAAATATAATTAAAGATTTGATAAATCTTTATGAAACATGTCCCCTCATATGACTCTGTCACATGAGCAGGGATATGTTATTTATGAAAAATTAAATTTTTATTTGCTTTTGGAAACCTCATCCCGCCCGTGGATGAGGTTTCCAAAAAAGTACAAAGGCCGCTTGGCCTTTTCTCCTGCCCGCCAACCGTAAGGTTGGACGGGCAGTGAAAATTTTACTTTAATTACTTTTTAAATGGCTTTAAAAGGCCTTTTAATTGTCGGCGAGCATGCTGCCAACTCCGGCATGCACCCGCTGACTGAAATATCGCGAGAGTGCACAATGATGTCAGGACACATGCGCAATGTCATTGTGCGTCATTTTATGCTCGGTCAGGTCGGGCACATGCCCCACCCCCACCCTGATCTAAAAATTTTACCCTATTTTGTCTTTCTCACTACTTGCTGGACCTATGCAAATACCAGAAGGGTTGATCATTATCATTATCAGCATCATTACAACTGAGAACTGAAAGCCTTGCTGACCAGGAATGCTTATCAGAAGAGTTGGGCTCGGAAAACTTAGTCTAATTGAATTAATTCTGGGGTAAGCCTCTCCAATTTTAAACTCTCCACCTTTGGTGGCTGCACCTTCCATTGCCTAGGCTCTAAGCTCTGGAATTCACTCCCTACAAAACTTCACCTCTCCACCTTGTTTTCCTTCTTTAAGGTACTCCTTTGACCAAGATTATGGTCATCTGAACAAACATCTCCCTCAGAGGCTCATGTTCCTGTGAAGTGCCGGAGGAGTTTAACTACATTAAAGGCACTATCTAAATATAAGTTGTCCTTGGCATTGTTGCCTGGTCTGCCAGGCATCCTGATTTCATCCCCTCTCCGAAGCCAGATACTCATTTAGGCTTGTTCCAGTGTTGCACAAGCTCAGTGTTCTCTTTTAACTTGACCTCGGATTTAAACCCAATACCAGTCCATCAACAAGACCAGCTACTTACATTTTTCTTTCTATCGCTTCTGGGCCTTGTATCATCACCGTTGCTGCTAAAACATCAAACAAGGCTTTCTCAACTTCAGGTTCTATTTCCCCTCCATTCTCTGTATCTATCTCATTAACTACATCTGACCTAAGTTCCCATGCATCCAACCTCCACACTCCCCTTAAAATCCAGTCTTCCCTCACATGGCAGGCACAACTTCCAAAAGCTTAATAATGTAAATTGTGATAGGAGTCAGATTTACCAAGTAGGTCAGATTGAACAATGTTAGCATGCACAATCAGGGTGACCGGATTTTCAAAAGTCAAAAACAGGACACATTGACCAGCTTCCAGTAATATTGAGTTTACATTAAGGGGTTATGAGAGTGCGTGTGATTGTGCCCGACTCCAGTGTAGTACTGAACTGTTTCTTCCCAGCCCCCTCATTGAGCGCATTTATCTGGAGTTGCACCAGCTGCTGCACATCCTCCGCCATCAGCGAGCTCATGGTTGCTAACAGATGCTGTCAGCACCACATCCGGAAGAGTGGCCCAGACAGATCTCACAAGAGCTTCTGGAGTGCAAGCCCAGCTAGGGGTGTCTCCCAGGAACACTGTCAATCACCCCAGGGTGTCCCCCCAGCCCTGCTGTATCTTCTTGGTTTACATCCTGTATGCATTAGTATCTTGCTGCCAATGTTTTTTCCCATGGTTTAAAGGTTGTCCAAAAGGTAAAAGCTGAAAACCAGGACATTTGAATGATTTTCAGGAAATTGTCAGGCCACTGGGAACGTTTAATGAAAATCTGGGACTGTCCAACAAAACCAGAATGTCTGGTTAGCCTATGCATAATCCAACATCCAGATTGATAGTAGTCAGGGATCACATTTTACTGGCTAAACTTTTCACCAAACTACAACAGTTAATGGGTATTTCACATAAACTTTACATTTACAATGTCGTACAGTCATCTGGGGTTGTGGAAAGAGGAAACAGAACCCTGAAAACCATGTTAAGCAACTTCTTTGATGATCACCCCATTCATGGGCTAGAGAAAGAAAGAATAGTAAAGAACAATAATGAGATGTGGGGTGAGAGAATAAGGTATTTCCCTAAGGTAACTGAAGGTCCCAAGAATGGTTTTGTGGTAACCCATGCCCACGGAAGTCTGTGCAATAATGCAAGGTATGAAATTGTACTGGTGATATGTAATTTGTCAGCAATCTAAATGCCAAAAAGCAACCACGAGATATTCTATGGCAAAACGGTACAATATACAGTTAAGGACATTGTGGCAAGGAATGCTGGAAAAGATAGTGATGAACTTTGGCCACTCTCCCTCCCACCTCCCCACCCAAGGTTAGGCAGCATGTTACAACAGTGGAGTAGCCATACCAATGACCTACAGGCAAATTTGAACTTTTTAAGGAACACTTGTGTTTTTTTCAAAAAAAAGAAATACAAGAAAAGACACTGAGAAAAAAAAAAGCTGGTAATGTAAAGTGACCACTTTCTGGACAATTCCTATGTGGATTATACTGATAGACACATCCTGAGAGAATATGGAATGTTACACGTGAAAAGGTGCCATGGCTTTCTTTAAGCAAAAGACTGAGCTTTAATCTCCCGTGGTTGCGGTGACAAAAGACTGATTTGCATGTCTCAGCAGTCAGCCAAAAATCCATCTCTTGTTGACGTATATCTCATAATGTGTAAATAGTTTTGACATGAATGCAAGATGACTATTTCCCCTCCTGGAATACACAAGAAAAAATGAATTGAAAATCTGGCTGCAGAGCAGTGTGCTGTGAGTGTATGACAATAAGCAGAAGAACAAGCTAGACAACTTCACCCTCCTGCAGCTTGCAGGCAAAAAATCTCTCTCTCTCTGTTCTTGGAGGCAAAGCTCAGCAGGAGCCATAATACAAAGGAAATAGGACAGCCTTCCTGCCACCCTGCAGAACTAAGTGTCTCCAAACCAACTGTGAAACTGCCAAAGTCAGCTCTACTGGAATCACCCAACTTAATGGCCACAGCATACCACCATCTATGCCTCACGGACAAGCCAAAGACTGCTTCATTTTTTTAAACTTTTATTTGGATTCTTAACTATTCATTTCTGATCTGTGTGTATCTGTGTTGTGTTTTTATTATTTTTCTTGGGTTTTAGTAACTAATAGACTTTCATTGATTCAAAAAAGCCTGGTTAAATTGGCTCCTTCTAAAAAATAAATACATTGGGACTAGGAAAAGGTATCCACGGGAGAAAGGATCCCTTTTAAATTAACCTTGTTGTGACCAACCGAGGAGGTTGAATGAAGAAAGGGAGCCAACTTATTCCTCTGCACTTGGGAGCATAACAAAATTGGGGTCTCATTCGAGAAGTTGTCAAATTGGGGGACATCGCCCTGGGACCGGTCATGACAAATTGGGGCTCGGTGCCGCGATAGATCCCATTGACCAAACTAATGACTTGGAGTGGGAAAAGTAAATTGTTCCTTTGAAACCAATTTTTAAAAACCTCAAAAAGGTTTTCCTGAGTCTGCCCTACTAAAGTGTAAAAATGGTCACATTTGATGCCAGTGCTTTTACAGATGGAAGGGAAGTTACTTATGAAAATTTAGCTGTTTTGTCCCTTGAACAGTTAAAAGAGCTAACGAGGCACTGAGGATTAGTATTTTGCCTGAAATCCAGGAAATCAAAAAAGTTAAAAGGGGTGGCCAATAGTCTACAGAAGGAAATTGAGGAAAATGAAATGGATAGAGCAGCTATAGAGAGATTAAAATGGGAGCAGTAGAAATTAGAATTTTAGGAAAGAGAAAAGGAAATGGAGAGAGAGAAAGAGGAAAAGGAAAGAGAGAAAGAGGAAAGATGACAAAGTACATGGAGAGAAGAGAGAGAATTTCAGGATAGGGAGAGGAAAAGGGAGGTTAAAGTAAAACAGCTCGAATTGAGGGGCAGGAATCCCGCGGTGACCATTGAAAGCACCATTAGCTCAGACTTAAGTACTGACACAATCTGGTTTGTTAATTTAATTCCTAAGTTTGATGAAGCAGAGGTGTAAGCCTTCTTTATCTCTTTTGAGCAGTTAGCACAGCAGTTAAAGGAGGTAGTCTAACATCCCTCCTACTGCAAAGTAAGCTTTCAGGAGATTTACTCCCTCTTGCCTGAGGAAAGTGCCACTGGCTATTAGGCAGCAAAAAGGGCTATTTTAGGTGCGTATCAGTTAGTGCTGGAGGCGTACCGTCAGAAATTCCGTACCCTCGGGAAACGGCCTGACCGGACACACCTGGAATTTGAAAGGCTTAAGCAACTTGCTTTTGGCCAGTGGGAGTGGGCATTTAAAACAGAAGCCACTTACAAAAACCTCTGTGAAATAATTTTCCTTGAGGAGTTTTAAAACTCCATATCCTTCCCAATAAGAACACACATAGAGGAACAGAGGGTAACGGGGCCAGGCAGGCAGCCACACTAGCTGGTGATTATTAGCTGATCCACAAACCCTTGTTCCAGAAGAGACCCTCCCCTAGTCACCCCCAGCCAACTAGCAAGGATAGAGGAGTAGAGAGTGATAGAAAACATTGCACCCATGTGAGTGAAGGAAGTGCTGGGGCTCCTCCTCTGTACAGAAAGGGTGGTGCTGAGATGAAAAGTGAGGCCAAGAAGCCTGTGTGTTTTAACTGCCAATAGGCAGGGCAGTTCTGGGCCAATTGCTGAAGGTTACAGGAAAAACCAGTGGGATTTATTGAGGCACATACTCATTGTCAGTCAGGGAGCATAGCAGACCAGGCTATGGCTCTAACTGCGACTGCAAATCCCTCCTGTAGATGTAATTGTCATGAAGAGATATTAATGTTTATAATATTATTTGAAATTATTTTTAAATTGAAATTGCAGTAGGGCCTGTGTTATATGTGTGCCTTTGTGTGCCTGAATTGGATTAAAAACAGCTAGTCTGGGTGCTTTGATATATAGTAATTTTGAGATGTTAATTAGATAAGCAGTAAGTAAGGATAGAAGGTAAGGAGTACATTTGTATTTGTGAATAAAGCAGTCAGAAGAATGGGTAAAACCTTGCACCTAGCTGGGAGACTCCAAGCAATGTGTTTATATTACTAATAAAATTGGTGGAATGAAAGGATTATTGTTAGGAGAGGTAAAAAATTTTTTAAAACTAGTAATATAATGGAAAATTTACATTCAAAGTGGAAGCTAGGTATAAAAAGAAAGGAGTATGTGTACGTCAGGCAGAGGCATGTAAGGTCTAACCAGCCTGTAAGCCAACACTGTGTCTGCAAATGAACCTCGTTTTGAATTCATAAGGTCAAATGTGCTTTACCTGGTGTCTGTTTAAAGTCTATGGGTTACTGTTGCCTTGGTGAAGATTTACCTGGGAGTGATTAATTTGGAGATTTGTTTAAAAGTTATTATGGTAGTAATTTGTAGACATGTGTCTGTGTTTAATTTGTTGTTAAATCAATAAATGTTCAATTTAGTTTTATATAAAATACCTTTGGAGGCTTGGTGGTTTTATTCTTGAGTTCAGAGCTGCATCTCAAACATACCAATTGAAAATATAGGTTATGCCAGTTGTTCAAGTTTCCCTCTGGGATTTAAACAACTCAGCCTTTACCAACTACAGCACCATAACAACTGGGGGCTCTTGGTGGGATAATATTTGTAATTCCTTGATTGGTTTGGAATTGGTGAATCTTAAGGTTACAAGTACAAGAAACACTTTGAGTTGGTGAGGTTTTTGTAAGTGGTGAGACTGCAAGACGGCTTTGGCAATTGCTAAGAATTGTCTGGGAGTAGAAGATATAACTCTGATTGGGTTACAAAAAGTAACCAAGTACAGCTAACAGAGTTTGCAGATAAGTTAAAATTAGGGTTATCTGCGGGGGATAGGAAATCAGATATAATTAAAAGTATAGCACAGCATCTACAGTTGGAAATGTTACCTGACACTAGCAGGTCACAGCTGGAGGTAGTGAGGCTTCAGTTACAAGTGAAGATGCTTGAACTTGATCAAGCAAAGGAACTGAAAAAACTTGAATTAGAAGCAAAGGACGGAGAAATTACATCTAAAAGGGGGCAAGTAGAAAGACAAGAGAAAGAAAGAAAGCTGGAACTGGAATTTCAGGCAAGAGAGAAGGATAAAGAAAGAGAATACCTGCTTAAAAGGCTGGAAGTTAAAAAAGAGATCTCAGATTCTGAGGAGAGTTCTGATGATGAAAAAGCTGTTAACCTAAAACCTAGTGGGGAAATGTTTAAATTTGTACAAGTTCTTCCAAAGTTTGAGGAAAGAGACATTGAAGCATTCTTTATTTCATTTGAGAAGGTAGCTAAACAGATGAAATGGCCACAGGAGTACTGGACATTATTGTTACAGTCTAAGTTGATGGGTAGAATGCATGAGGTAGATGCTTCGTTGTCTAAAGATGTATTGGTGGATTATGATGTGGTGAAAAAGGCTATTTTGAGTACAAATGATTTGGTTCCTGAGGCATACAAGCAGAAATTTAGGAATATGAGAAAACAGCCTGGGCAAACTTATATTGAGTTTGAGAGAATAAAACAAAGTAATTTTGACCGGTAGATACGGACATTAAAAATAGAGACAAAACATGCAGCTCTTAGGGAAGTAATTCTCTTGGAAGAACTTAAAGATTCCATTCCTTTGGTAGTGAGAACTCATGTGGAGGAACAGAGTGTTCAAATGGTAAGACAAGCAGCAGAGATAGCTAATGATTATGAGTTGGCTCATAGCGGTAAATGTTTCTTTCGTTACCCTTACAAATCGGAAAAGGATAGAAAGTGGAAAGGTGAAAGGAATGTGGGTAGTCAGGTAAGAGAAAGAGTAGCTGGAAATTCCCAGGAAGTTTTTTCTCAGAATAAAAAGGAAGGTACTGAGGGTAGGAGTGACATTCGAATATTGAGGTGTTTTCATTGTAATAAAATGAGGCACACAAAGATGTTTTGGAAATTACAGGGAATATCTGTAAGAATTATTGGGATGCAGAAAAGTTCTGTAAGTAAAAGTACTGTGGGTTCTGAGGTTCAGGCACAGGAAAAACCACTGGTGTGTGTATAGGTAAAACAAGGAGAATCAGTGATAGGTAAAGAAGTGGGAATGTGTCCACAATTTACCCAAGAGAATTCTGAGGATCAGGTTGCAGAAGTGTTTAAAGACTTTTTTGTTTTGGGGTAGTGATATTTGTTGTTCAGAGGGAGTAATGCAGGAGAAGGTGATAATAAGTGGGGTTCATGGAGATGCTAAACCTATCTCTTTGTGGAAGATAAATTTAAAGAGCAAATGGATGACAGGTGAAGTTATTGTTGGAGTAGTGGAGATTTTGCCCATTGCATGGGTTCAGTTTATTTTGGATAATGATATAGCTGGCTCACAGATTTGGGTGATGCCTATGGTAGTTGAGCACCCTGTAGAAGTGGCTTCAACAGAGGTGTTACAGAGAGAGCATCCTGGATTGTTTCCAGATTGTGTGATAAGGAGATCACAGGCTTGTAGATTGAAACAAGAAAAACACGAAGGGTAGGCAGTTCAATGGCAAGAAGAGGGTGTTGAAATCCAATTAGCTGGCACTGTGTTTGATAACATTGTTCGGGAAGAAAGACTACAGGACAATTCAGCTGAAGTGCTTAACTCAAGGAGGTTTGTGGAGTTACAGAAAAATGATTTTCAATTAAACCAGTTATATCAGGCAGCTTACTCAGAAACAGAAGCAAAATGTATTCCAGTATGTTATTACCTTAATAGTGATATTTTAATGAGAAAATGGAGGCCAGATAAGAAAGTGGCAGCTCGCAGTTTTATTGCTGGGGAAAAAGTGCTAGTTCTGTTACAGTATTAGGTGATTCATTAAAGGCAATGTTTAACGGACCTCACAGGGTTGAAAAGTAATTGAGTGAAGTAAATTATTTAATGAATACTCCAGATAGAAGAAAGAAGCAGAGGGTGTGTCATAGAAATATGCTTTAAAAATACTTTGACAGGGAAGAGGAACACAAAGAGCTATTAGTGATGGTGGGTGATGAGAAAGAGGTAGAAGTGCAGGACTCTGAAATTGATTTTCCTCCAATCACATTGGATAATGAGGGGGTGCTTGAAAAGTTAAATGAGATATTGAGTTACCTTCCAAACAAGTGTCAAAGTGATTTGGAAAAGGTATTGCAGTCACACAAACCTATTTGTGGGAATAAGTTGGAGAAGACAGATTTAGCTATACATGATGTGTCGGTACAAGTTTCATTTTCAACAAGGCAACATCCTTATAGATTAAATCCAGCAAAGTTATCACAAGGGCTCCACAGGGGACCTCTGTGGGATCTCACAAGCATCCATCCACAAATGCATCCATGTAGTTACGGATGCCATCTTTGCGAGGGCACACAACTTTGTGCATTTCACCTGGGACCAGGACAGCCAGAATGCAAGAGCAATTGGATTCACCCAGATCTTGGGTTTCCACAGGTACAGGGTGCGATTGACTGCACTCATGCGGCACTCAGATCTCCATTGCAACACACGGTAGACTACATCAACGACAAGGGGTTCCTTGCTGAACGTGCAGCTGGTCTGCGACCACCAGAAATACATCCTGCATTGGTGACTGAGTGAGTTTAAAGGTTAAATTAAGGGTTAAATTATACCTAAAGTCTAGTCTTTCTTTAATTTAGCAATTAGCTAAAAGTTGCTGTTAGGGTTGGAAGAAGGTCAGATTTAGTCCAGCCTTAAAACAGGGCTCTCACAGGTTCTGGTTGCAACTGCAACTAGTTAATTAGATAACTGTCTTAATCAGGTTTTCAGAGGCTAGGTTCAGAGTGAATAAAAGTGGGCTAACTTATAGTGTTGACTTTGCCCTGTAGTGCTGTATTTGGCTGCAGTAGACTGTTTCAGTTGAAGTTTGGTGACAGGGAGTTCAGTCAGAAGTGAGGAGGTGCTCTTTTCTTTTTCTACCTTTCCTCAGGAAGAAGAGCGGATGCCTGAGTAAGTAGGAACTGGTGAGTAAATTAGAAAAGTGTAACATTTTTAAAGTTCCTATACTTGGATTTAACTGCGAAGTGCCAGGAATCAGGGAAATCTAGGGCCAATATAATAAAGTAATATAAATAATCCAAAGTAGAATAAAGTTAACATAAGGGAAGTAGAGTTAAGGCCTGACAGGGCAACTCAGTTGAGTGAAATGCGTGTCCTGCAATATGTGAGAAGCCATGTCAGCTACCGACGTCCTAGCTGACCACATGTGCAGGAAGTGCTATCAGCTGCAGAAATTTGAGCTCTGGGTTTCAGAGCCTAAGCGGCAGCTGGAGTCACTGTGGCGCATCCGCAAGGCTGAGAGCTATATGGATAGCATGTTCAGAGAGGAGGTCACACCGCAGCTTAAGGGCTTGGAGACAGAGAGGGAATGGATGAGCACCAGGCAGTCCAAGAGAAGTAGGCAGGTAGTGCAGGAGTCCCCTAGGATCCCACTCACAAATCAATTTTCCATTTTGGGCGCTAGTTCCTCAGAGGAGTGCAGTCAGAGCCAAGTTTGTGGCACCATGAGCGGCTCAGCTGTACAGGAGGGGAGGAAGAAGGAAGGAAAAGCTGTAGTGATAGGGGATTCATTGGTTAAGGGAAGAGACAGGCATTTCTGTGGCCGTAGACATGACTCCGGGGTGGTATGTTGCCACCCTGGTGTCAGGATCAAGGATGTCACAGCAGCTGCAGGACATTCATCTGAGGGAGGGTGATCAGCCAGAGGTCGTGCTCCACATTGGGACCAATGACCTAGGTAGGAAGGGGGATGTAGTCCTAGGAATAGAATTTAGGGAGCTAGGTAGGAAATTAGCAAGCAGGACCTCTAATGTAGTAATCTCCGGATTGCTCCCAGTGCCACGTGCCAGTGAGTACAAAAATAGGGGGATAAGGCAGATGAATGTGTGGTTGGAAAGATGGCGCAGGAGGGAGGGCTTTAGATTCCTGGGACACTGTGCCTGGCTCTGGGGGATATGGCATCTGTACAAGCCTGAGGGGCTGCACCTGAACAGAGCTGCGGCTGAGTTCCTTGTGGGGCATTTTACTAGTGCTAGTTGAGAGGGCTTTGAACTAACTTGGCAAGAGTGTGAGAACCAGGAAAAAATATTAGAGAGGAATACCAAGGTGCATAAAATACTGGGAGACACAGATAGCACTAGTATAGAGAATAGTAAGTTAATAGGTAAAGTCGGGGGTAAGGGAGAAAACAACAAAATCTAAATCAGGGTTACTATGCATATATGTGAATGCACAGAGTATAGTAAATAAGATTGGGGTTACAGGCGCAAATTGCCGTGTAGAAATATGATGTTGTGGCGATATCAGGGACCTGGCTGAAGGAAGGGCAGAGCTGGGTGTTAAATATCCCCGGGCACAGAAGAGGTAGGAAAGGAGGAGGGGTGGCAGTATTGGTTAAGGAGAGCATTGCAGTGCTGGAGAAAGGTGATGCCCCAGTGGGTTCAAGGACCAAATCAATTTGGCTAGAGCTAAGGGACAAAAAGGGTGCAGTTACATTGCTCGATGTAGTCTATAGACCGCCAAATAGTGAGAATTATGTAGAAGAACAAATCTGCATGAAAATTACAGAGATGCAGGCATTATAGAGTAGTTATAATGGGGGATTTTAATCACCCGAATGTATATTGGTATTTACCGTGGTAGTGTAAAGGGTGGAAAGGGGCAAAGTTCCTAGATTGTGTTCAGGAGAATTTTCTACAGCAGCATGTGTCCAATCCAACAAGAAAAGGCACCCTGATGGACCTGGTTCTTGGAAATGAGATGGGACAAGCAAATTAAGTGTCAGTGGGGGAACATTTAGGAGACAGTGATCATTGTTTTGTATGTTTTAGGATGATAGAAAAGAATGATAGGCAATCCAGAGTAAAAATAATTAACTGGACAAGAGCCGACTTTGATGGGGCAAGAACGGAGCTGGGCCAAATAGGCTGGAATGAAAGATTGGCAGGAAAAGCTGTAGCTGAACAATGGGCCACCTTCAAAAAATAATTGGTTTGGGCGCAGTCAAGGTATATTCCATCAAAAGGGAAAGGTAGGGCAAACAAGTCCAGAGCTCCCTGGATGAAAAAAGGGATTTAAATTAAGATAAAGAAGAAAAAGTTTGCTTATGACAGGTGTCAGGTAGAAAATAGAATTGAGAACCAAGAGGAATACAGAAGGTTCAGAGGGGCGGTGAAAAAGCATATTAGAGAAGTGAAGGGGGATTATGAAAAAAGACAGGCAGCCAACATAAAAGGGAATCCTTTTATTGGCATATAAATAGTAGAAGGGTGGTAAAAGAAGGTGTATGGACCTAGAAGAGAATTTACACATGGATGAAGGGGCCATGGCTGAGGTATTAAATTAGTACTTTGCATCCATCTTTACCAAGGAGGTAGATACAATCCAGGCCACGGTGACAGGCGAGGAAACTCTGTCACTAGGGGGGGGTTCAAAATTGATAATGAGGAAGTTTTGAATAGACTGTTGACACTAAAAGTTGACAAGGCATCAGGACCGGATGAGATGCATCCAAGGATATTGAAGGAAGTGAGAGTAAAAATTGTAGAGGCACTGGCCATAATCTTTCAGTCTTCCCCAGACTCGGGATGGTGCCAGAGGACTGGACAATTGCAAGCATCATGCCCTTGTTCAAAAAAGGTTGCAAGGATAAGCCCAACAATTACAAACCAGTCAGTTTAACTTCAGTGGTGGGGAAGATTCTAGAAAAAATTATTTGGGATAGAATTAGTAGTCACATGGAAAAATATGGGTTGATAAGGAAGAGCCAGCATGGATTTCTAAAGGGGAAATTGTGTTTAACCAACTTGCTGGAGTTTTTTGAAGGCATAACAGAAAATGTCAATGAGGGTAATGCTGTTGATGTGGTGTACATGGACTTTCAAAAGGCATTTGACACAGTGCCACACAATAGACTTGTGAGGAAAGTTATTGCTCATGGAACGAAAGGGACAGTAGCACTTGGATACAAAATTGGCTGAAAAATAGGAAGCAGAGTGTAATGGTCAATGAATGTTTCTCGGACTGGAGGAAGGTTTGTAGTGGAGTTCCCCAGGGGTCGGTATTGGGACCCTTGCTTTACCTTATATATATTATTTATCTAGATCTTGGTGTGCAGAGGACAATTTCAAAGTTTGAGGATGATATGAAGCTTAGAAGTGTTGTGAACTGCGAGGAGGACGATACGGAACTCCAAGAGGACATAGACAAGTTGGTGGAGTGGGCAGATAGGTGGCAGATGAAGTTCAATGTGATGCGCTTTGGTAGGAAGAACATGGACAGCAATATAAAATAAGGGGTGGAATTTTGAAGGTGGTGCAGGAGCAGAAAGACTTGGTGTACATGTGCATAGATCATTGAAGGTGGCAAGACAGGTGGAGAGAGCAGTTAATAAAGCATATAGTAACCAGGGCTTTATTAATAGGGGCATACAGTACAAGAGCAGGGAGGTTATGCTGAATTTATATAAGACCCTCGTTAAACCTTAGCTGGAATATTGTGTACCGTTCTGGGCACCATGTTATAGGAAGGATGTGAACACATTGGAGAGAGTGCAGAAGGGGTTTACAAGAATGGTCCCAGGGATGAGAAACTTCAGCTATGAGGACAGATTGGAGAGGTTGGGACTGTTTTCCTTGGAGAGGAGAAGGCTGAGAGGAGACTTGATAGAGGTTTTCAAACTCATGAGGGGGATGGACAGAGTAGATAGGGAGAAGATGTTACCACTCGTAAAAGGATCAAGGACAAGAGGGCACAGATTTAAAGTGATTTGCGAAAGAAGCAAATGTGATGTGAAAAGCTTTTTCACACACCGGGTGGTTTGAGTCTGGAATGCACTGCCTGGAAGTGTGGTGGGGGCAGGTTCAATCAAGGCATTCAAGGGGGCATTAGATGATTATTTGAATAGAAACAAGGTGCAGGGGTACGGGGAAAAGGCAGGGAAATGGCATTAGGTCATACTGCTCATTTTGAGAGTCGGTGCAGAAATGATGGGCCGAATGGCCTCCTTCTGTGCCATTAAGATTCTGTGATTCTTTGACATGCAGTCAGGAGACTCCATAAATCTTCACATAGCCTCTGAGAATGTCTGACTCCTATGTGGCCGAGAGCAAATGAGTTGGCTGGCCATGGCACTGTGGTACAGGAAGCCATTCGAGCCGGGGGAGCAAAAAGGAATGTAGGGGTAGTAGGGGATTGTTTCGTGAGGGGGATTGACACTGCTCTCTGTAGGAAAGAATGAGAGTCCAGATGGCTGTGTTGCCTGCCCAGTGCCAGGGTTCAGCACACCTGCTCAGAGCTAGAGAGGAATTTACAGTGGGAAGGGGAGGATCCTGTTGTCGTAGTCCATGTAGGTACCAATGACATAGGGAGGACTAAGAAAGAGGTTCTGCAAAGCCAGTATGAGGAGCTAGGTACCAAATTAAGAAGCAGAACCTCAAAGGTAATAATCTCTGGATTATTACCTGAGCCATGTGCAAACTGGCATTGGGCAAATAAGATTAGAGAGATGAATGTGTGGCTCAAAGACTGGTGTGGGGGAAGTGGGTTCCGGTTTGTGGGGCACTGGCACCAGTACTGGGGAAAGTGGGGGCTGTACCCTTGGGACAGTTTACATCTGAACCATGCTGGGACAAGGGTCCTCGCAAATCACATAACTAGGGAAGTAGAGGGAGCTTTAAACTAAACAAGAGAGGGGAAGGATCAAGCTTGGGTAGAGGTAACAATTCAAGGTGTAGACTCAAGACAGGAGAGCAAAATAGTAATATGAGAAATGAGGGTCAGAGAATGGCAGGAAGGGACAGAGAAAAAAAACCTAAGGATACATCAACAGTCAAGACTAGATATTATAAAGGTAATAAAAAGGCAAAACTGAAGGCTCTCTATCTGAATGCATGTAGCGTTCATAACAAAGTAAATGTATTGATGGCCCACATAAAAGTAAATAAATATGATCTGATAGCAATTATGGAAACATGGCTGCAGGACGACAATGATTGAGTTCTTAATATTGAGGGGTACATGGCATTCAAGAAGAATAGGAAGCTAGGCAAAGGTGTAGGGGATAGCACTGTTAATCAAAGAGGGTGTTCATGCAATAGTTAGAGGTGGCCTTGGTTCGGGACATCAGGATGTAGAATCGGTTTGGGTGAAGATGAGGAATAGTAGGGGAAAAAAGTCATTAGTGGACTGGTCTACAGGCCCCCTAACAGTAGCCACAGTGTAGGGCAAAGTCTTCAAGAGAAAATATTGTGTGCTTGTGACAAAGGAATGCAATAATCATGGATGATTTTAATCTTCACAAATCAGATTGGCAGTAGTAGCCTGGATGAGGAGTTCTTAGAATGCTTCCGGTATAGTTTCTTAGAGCAGCATGTTCTGGAACCAACCAGGGAGCAGATTATATTAGACTTGGAATTGTGTAACATGACAGGATTAATTAATAACCTCTGAGTAAAGGCACTCAAAGGTAGCAGCGATCACAATATGATTGAATTTTACATCCAGTTTGAAAGGGAGAAGAGTGGGTCTTAGGCAAGAATCTTAAACTTAGAAGGGGCAAATATGTGGGGATGAAAGCTGAATTAGGTGGTGAACTAGGAAACTAGGCTAGAGGATAGATCAATAGAGAAGCAGTGGCAGATATTTAAGGGGATTTTTCAGAGTATTCAGAATAAGTACATTCCTACCATAAAGAAAAATTCTAAGGGAACAACACACCATCCATGGTTAACTAAAGATGTCAAGGAAAGCATCAAACTTAAGGAAAAAGCATACAACTCCGCAAAGATGAGTGGCAGGACAGGTGTTTGGACAGAATATAAAGAACGGCAGAGAATGACCGAAAGGTTAATCGGGAGAAAGAAATTAGAGCACGAATGGAAGTTAGCTAGAAATGATAAAACAGGTGGCAAGAATTTCTACAGGTATTTAAAAAGGAAAAGAGTAAGTAAAGTGAGTGTTGGTCCTCTGGAGAGTGACAGTGTGGAGTTAATAATAGATGATAAGGAAATGGCGGAAGAAATGAACAAATATTTTGCTTCTGTGTTCACTATAGAGGATACAAAAAACATTCCAGTAATAGCTGCAAATCAGGAGGTGAACGGGAGAGAGGAACTTGGTGAAATTGAAATCACTGGGGAAACAGTACTGAGCAAATTGGAGTTGCAGGCTGGCAAGTCTCCGGGTCCCGATGGATTATTTCCTAGGATTACTCCTTAAAAGAGATGGCTAATGAGGTAGTTGATGCGCTGGTATTAATTTTCCAAAATTCGCAAGATTCTGGAAAGGTTCCATCAGTTTGGAAAGTAGCAAATATATTCAAGAAGGGAGGGAGGCAGAAAACAGGAAACTATAGGCCAATTAGCTTAATGTCTGTCATGGGTAAGTTATTAGAATCAATCATTAAGAAGGTTATAGCTGGGCAGTTAGAAGAGCTCAAGGCAATAGGGAAGAGTCAGCATGGTTTTGTGAAGGGAAAATCATGTTCAACCAATTTATTGGAGTTTTTTGAAGGAGTAACATGTGCAGTGGATACAGTACTTGGATTTCCAGAAGGCATTTAATAAGGTGCCACATCAAAGATTATTACAGAAAATAAAAGTATGTGGTGTAGTGAGTAACATATCAGCATGGATGGTAGATTGGCTGGCTGGCAGAAAACAGAGTATGTATAAATGGGTCTTTTTCTGAACGGCAGGATGTGACAAGTGGAGTCCCACAGGGGTCTGTACTGGGCCCTCAACTTTTTACAATTTACATTAATAACTTAGAATGAGAAAACTCTATGGCACCTGCCCACTACATTCTGGCAGCATTGACAAGCACCGCCGAGGCACAGGTATCAGTAATGTTTCCAGGGAGTGTGAGGCCGGACCATCACTTTGGTCTGAAGGCTGTACAAAGCACAGGGAAGAGGCCCTGGACTGAGACACCTGCCTTCATCTTGTGCAGAAAGGTTTCACATCTGAGTGACAAGAACACTGCTCATCTGAACAAGAAGCCATAGGCAGGAAGACATTCTTGGGAGCTTTTTGACAATAGTGAACAGTATGTACAAGTGATTAACACCCATACTCAGGCTGTGCAACTACGTCTCCTTAACTTTCCTAATCTTGCCGCTACATCTTGTTGCTCCCCGGACATCCACAGCGGACGTGGAGGTAGCCTGCTGATTGCTACACCCTGTCTGTGATGACTTCGACGGGCATCCTTTGGAGGGCCGAGATCTGGAGGTCCCCAGCCTGCTTTTGGAGTCCTGCTGTGTGGCAGTGGCACCCTCCCCTGCCTGTGGAGCTGGTGAGGTCACAGGAAGAGGGGGGTTGGATGGGACGGACACTCTGAGTCATCTGGATGGATCGGTCTGGAGTATGTACCTGCTGATGCTCCTCCCTATGGGTGCCCGAGGGCCCCAAAATGACTCCTTGAGGAGCAGGGGTAGCTGGAGTGAGATCGAGCTGCCCGGCACCCCTCTCGCGTAAACACAGTTGGAGGCCAACTATGGCATCAGAGATGGAGTTGAGCCCGTGCAGCAGTGCAGGACCGATGTCCTGGACCACAGTCTCCATGGCGGCCAGTATTGACCTTGGTGCATTAACATGCTGGCACTATCACCTCAGAGTGAGGGCGGAAGGACTCCTGCATCGTGCCTCGCAACCTGAGGAGTGTAGCAGACATCCCTTCCTGATGTTCCCAAGCTTGCCTTTGCAGCTCCAGCAACTGTGACATGACCAAGTCCAGAGCTCATCATCTGACTTGGACTCAGCAAATTCCTGGCTTCCAGCAGTCCTCCAGGTGCCAGAAACCTGGGAAGTCCCTGCCTCCAACTACTGTGGATCGGACAGTGCAATGTGCTCACCAGATTGTGATCCTGAGGCTATTCTAAAGCTAGGTCCCACTGAGGTGTGTTTCTCTGCGCTGGTGCAGGGTGTGGGTGAGCGCTGTGACGGGACTTCAGGGAGGGCGCCATCAGGTTCCTCTTCAGCTGTTTCTTCAGTGTTGACTGGAGGCCCTGGATTCTGTCGGTTGTTTGCCAGATGTGCCTGTGGAAGCAAGGGGAGATAATTAATGCATGGCAGTGGCCTGTGAGACAGGGCACATCGCTCACAGCATGGTTGTCTGATGGATATTGCACTGCTGGATCCTCACTTGGTAGAGCACCACTGACCTCACCGTCAGCACAGGAATGGTTCAGATCCTCGCCGGCCAGCTGTATGGCTCTGTTTTCAAAGTCTGTGAGGACCTTGATTTTGGGCATTCTGCCACCGGTCTGCAACCTCTCTCTCTTGTTGTGTGCCAGCTTGTCCTGCATGAATAGAGATGGAGAAAGTGTAAGCAGGATGCCTGCCAGGCAAGATGATAAGTATGCCTGGCCTGTGTGGATGGCCCCATGGATGGGATGAAGTCAATGAAGGTGTGTCTGAGAGAATGAATGGTGATGTCCCTTGATCTGGCAGCAAGTGAGGGCTCTGTGGATGTGTGATGGATTTGTGAGTGTGTGAGTAGAGTGAAGAGGAGAATGATTTACCCTGACGGAATGGAGGAGATCATCACCTATCTAGGGCACGTAGTGGGTCAAGGCCAAGTACTGCCCAGAACTACAAAGGTACAAGCAGCAGCACAGTTCCCCATTCCCACAACGAAACGGGAAATCATGAGGTTCTTGGGAATGTGTGGGTTCTACCGCAAGTTTGTCTTAAACTTCAGCGCAGAAGCCGCCCCTCTGACAGACCTACTACAGAAAAAGGCAAAGGTAGTATGGACTGAGAATGCTAGACAACTTTCGAAAGGCTGAAAGCCATTTTAACTGACAAGCCTGTGCTTGTAGCTCCAAACTTTAACCAAGTATTTAAAGTAGCCATCGATGCGAGTGACATCGGGGTAGGGACTGTCCTCCTCCAGGAAGACAAATTCGGGATAGAGAACCAATCGGGTACTTCTCCAAAAAACTAAACAAGCATCAGAAATGGCACTCCACAGCAGAGAAGGAAACCTTCAGTTTATTACTGGCTCTCAAACATTTTAAGATATATGTCCGAAATGGATACAGAGAGGCCACAATCTATACTGACCACAACCCGTTAAGCTGTGTGGAATAGTGTAAGACACAGAATACCAGGTTATTCTGTTGGAGTTTGTTTCTTCAACTATACCACGTAAAAATCACCCCTATTGCCAGGAAATCGAATGTGATTGCAGACGCCCTGTCCAGAACTTAAAAGAGGCCCAGTTAGAACTGAAGAGATAATATTGACGAAGGCTAGAGAATGATTGTGTATGATTGTTGATTTATATATATATCTTTTTCCCTTTGTAATGAAATGAGAATGACAGCGGAGTATTGTTACAAAAGACCTATGGGTAAATTTGAACTTTTTGAGGAAGACCTGTTTTTTTTTTAAAAAAGAAATACATGTAAATACACTGAGCAAAAGGCGGCTGATAATGTGAAGTGACCACTTTCTGGAAAAGCCCAGTGTGGATTATACTGACAGACACATCCTGAGAGAACATGGAATGTTGCCCCTGAATAAGTGTCGTGGCCTTCTTCAAACAAAGGCACTTGAAAGGGAGAGAAGAAAGGTGCAAAAGACTGAATTTTAGTCTTCTGTATTTCTGGAGACCAAAGACAGATTTGCACATCTCAGCAGTCACCCAAAAATCTAACCCCTGTTGATGTATATCTCAGAGGGCAGAATATTATGCTCATTGGGCAGGTGCGCGCCCAAATGAGTGTAAAATAACATGTGATGACATCGGGCGAGCATCCCGACGTCCTTGTGCGATATTTCAGTCGGCGGGCGCACATGGGAGTCAGCAGCATGCCCGCCGACAATGAACAGACCTATTAAGGCCATTAAAGTTCAAATTAAATGAAATTTGTCACTGCCCGTCCAACCTTACAGTTGATCGGACAGGCGAAAAGGCCAAGCGGCCTTTGGATATTTTGCAAAGCCTCATCCGCAAGCGGAATGAGGTTTTGATCAGTGATTTCAAAAAAAAATTTCAAACTCATTTCTAACATGTCCGTGCTCATGTGACAGAGTCACACAAGGGGACACGTTATTAACATTTTTAAATTCTTCATTTTTTATTTTCAGAATTCTTCAGCTCCCTGGGACAGCTCTGTGCCTCAGGGAGCTTTTACTGTGCACACCCGCCTGTATGTGCAAACTCCGGCCCCGACCCTGGCAGCACTCAGCGCTATATGCATGTTTCACACTGGCTGGCCAGTAATTGGAATTAATTGCGTGAAATCCATATCGGGGTCCGATTGCGGGAGATGGCCGACTTCGGTGAAAAGTGTGTCTCTGTCTGTCTCTCTCAACTTCTAATTTCTGATCTGTGTATGTGCATTGAGGTTTCATACTTTCAATCAAGAAAGTCTGGTTAAATTGTCTCCTTTTAAAAAAAACCCCATTTGGACTGGGGAAAGGCATCCATGAGGGAAGGGACTCCTTTCAAATTAACCTCGGGGCAAATTTTCCATGTCGGGCGGGCTGCTCGCGATCAGGTCCATGCCGCCATTTTACGCGAGTGGGCCAATTAAGGCCCGCCCAGCGTACTTGATGACTCCCATGCATAGCGGGACTGGACATGCGGCGGCAGGCTCGCTCAGCCCGCCGGGTCCAATGGCGACCTGGCGGCCTGTATAAACGAAGGCCTGGCAGCCTTGGAAAGGCTGCTCACAATGGCTGGATGAAGGGCTCTGCAGAGGGGCAATGGAGCTGAAGCAAGTCTGGAGGGTAGGCCATCGGGGCAGGCCAGGCTGGAGGGCAGGGCAGCGAGGCAGGCCAGGCTGGAGGGTAGGCCATCGGGGCAGGCCAGGCTGGAGGGTAGGCCATTGGGGCAGGCCAGGCTGGAGGGTAGGGCAGCGGGGCAGGCCAGGCTGGAGGGTAGGGCAGCGGGGCATGCCAGGCTGGAGGGTAGGGCAGCGGGGCAGGCCAGGCTGGAGGGTAGGGCAGCGGGGCAGGCCAGGCTGGAGGGGAGGGCAGCAGGGCAGTGTGCCCCTCATTTTTCAGATGAGTGCCTAGCTGCCTTCCTGGAGGAAATGGCAGTGCGATGGGAGGTCCTTCTTCTGAGGGACGGGAGGCGGAGGCCCCTCCACCTGACCAAATGTGCATGGGAGGAGGTGGCCAAGAGTGCCAGCTCCCATGATGTGGTGCGGCGCACATAGCTCCGGTGCTGCAAAAGGTTTAATGATCTCCTGCGCTAGAAGGGTGAGTACCATGTTGCCTCAAGTCACTTAAAACAGCTGGTCACCCTTTCACCCCACTACCGCCCCCCAACACCCCCACCAACTCTGAATACAGTAACATCATTGAATCCCTCAAGGCATGGATCCCTCGCTGGGTGTGACAGCAGAGATTGCCCATGCCCAGTTCACCCTGAGAGGGTGAGCAAGGATGGGTTCTGCATTTGCAGCATGTGTGACACTGACACCCAGAGTATAGAATGGGGTTGAAAGTCAAGGATCTGCACCTAGGCAGAGTGCTGGAACTGCAAAGCATGTTGAAGTCAGGGTGCTAACATGCTGGGAGGGGAGCTTCCAGTTGGCAGGGCACCAATCCAACTTTTGGTGTTTGTGCTCCACATGCTTGTGCCTCCTTGCTTAGCGAAGTGGTACCTTGTGATGCCACATGTGAAGGAGGCAGCATTTGGCCAATGGGGGGCGGGGAAGGGGGGTCAGCCCTGGCTTGTTTGGGTGAGTGTGTGGCAGCTGCGGGGTGATGAAGAACTGGAGTCCTGCAATGTCCCACTCTGGCTGGGTTGGCAGGGATGCGATGGGAATTCAGGTGCAGGCTGGACTAATCAATGCTCCTCTCTCCTTTTCAGGAAAAGACTGCGCACAATGCATCAGAATGAATGGGGACTGGCGGAGGGCAGGCCCAGTTGACCATTCTTATGCCTTTCGAGCAGCAGGTCATGGACCTTGAGAGGCACCATGCCCCCAGGTCCACCGGTGTCGTGAGGCTGGGGTGCCACGGGGAGGTATGTTTGGCGAGCAGTCAGGTCACCATGTGTGTCACAGAAGCCATGGCAATGCTGAATGCTCGGTGACTGAACTTAGCAACATGGGTTTACCCTTGATTATTGAGGGATGAAGGCATAATGATCTGGGGGAGCGGCATGCAAGTTGACATTGTTTGCACTGTAACTAAACAAATGTCCTTTTCCTTCCTTTCAGTATCACTGGAGCAAGGCCGGGACGAGGAGACAGAGGGCCCAACTCTCAGCCCTGAAGCCCCCCAGCAAATGCACTCTCCAACATCACATCATCTCAGCCAGGCAGGCACCAGCGCAGATACTAGCACCTCAGTGGGAATTAGATCTTCAGCTAGTGTCCCAGGGCATGGCAGTGAGGGCACTTCATACTCGCTTAGGGTGCAGACAGAGACAGAGTGCTCAGGGCGCTGGCAGTCGGAGGACTGCTGGGGACCAGGTACTTGCTCGGTCGGTGGCTGATGATGTGTCTCTGGAGGAGTCCATGTGGAGCATCACCGATGCAATGAGCCTCATGGCTGAGCGCCATACTTCCTCCAGGGAGAGAGTGGCAATTCTCGTGGAGAGGCGCCTTCAGGAGAACAATCAGGTCCTCCTGGGGTTGCACTCGGGCCTGCAAGCCCTCACAGCAGCATTGGCCATGGCTGGTCAATGCCAGTGTGGGAGATGGTCTGGGCACCAACTATCCCAGCTCGGTGCCCATCCATGTACGGTGAGCAGGGAGATCCAAAGCGACTTCACGTCGGCGCAGCAACTGCCTGTCGTCACTGCGAGCTCCTCTCAGGGCGCTCCGGGTGAGGGCAGCAGCTCCTCCGCCCCTCTGCCAGTGACTGGAGCATAAACTTAAGGCACCTTAGGCACACCATAGGTTTCTCACTGGTGCTTTTATGTTGGCCCATAGTGCTTAGTCGAAGACTTGGTGTGATGTCCAACAGCGTTTTAGTTTTGCTTTATGAATTTACTTCTGTTGGTTCAATAAATTTTGACATGTTGCCATGCCTCAGGGTGATAACTTACTTCTGCAAGTGGACGGGAAGCCATGATGTTATGAGTGAGTTGTTTGACATTGAGCTTTATTGACAAGGGCCTTAGTTAATGTTATTATTATCCAGGCTGATTTAACACTCAGGTATCGAGTGCGGAGCCTGCAGCCCTGGCATGTATTGAAAGTCCATCTGTGGAGGGCTAGCTGAAGGTTCTTTGGATTAAGGCCTCCCGGGTGTCTCTGTCTCCGTGGAGTATGCCCAGGTCAGCGCCTACCCCCTCAGCATTTCCCTTTGCATGCTCATCCCCAGACTCACTGCTGGACTCATTGTGTGATCCGGAGCAACTGCATCCACATCTTCCTCGTCCACTATGTCCCCCCTTTCCAGCATCAGATTGTGTAGAGCGCAGCATGCAACCACTTTCAGTGACACACGATCTGGGGGGTATTGGAGTGCACCCCCTGAGCGGTCCAGGCATCAGATGCGCATCTTGAGAAGACCAATGGTTCTCTCCACCACAGCCCTTGTGGAGGCGTGGCTCCTATTGTACCACTGCTCAGCCTTTGTTCTTGGATGGCGGAGGGTGCGTCATGAGCCTCCTTTTGAGGGAATAGCCCTTGTCACCCAGCAGACATCCATCCAGCCGGGTTGGAGCACTGAAGAGCCCCGGCACCTGGGAGTGTCTGAGTATTTGAGCGTCGTGGGAGCTGCCTGGGTACCTTGCACAGACTTGTAGAATCAGCATCCTGTGATCACACACTATCTGCACGTTCATGGAGTGGAAGCCCTTACTGTTGACGAAGGCACTGGGCTCACCTGCTGGGGCCTTGATGGCCACATGTGTATAGTCTATTGCACCTTGGGCGCGTAGGAAGCCAGCAATGGCCGTGAAGCCTCTGGCTCGCTGTGTCTGGCTGGCATCGTCCTGGTGATAGCAGATGAAAGTCAATGCACACCTGAATAGAGCGTCTGTCACCTGCTTGACACAACTATGGGCAGCTGATTGGGAGACACCGCAAAGATCACCCACTGACCCCTGGAAAGAGCCGGAGGCAGAGAAGTTGAGGGCAGCTGTGACTTTTGAAGCCACTGGCATGGGGTCCCGACCCATACAGTTTGCAGAGATTTCAGGGCCTACCATCTGACAGATGGAGGTGACTGTCTCCCTTGAGAGACGGAGCCTCCTTCGGCACTGGACCTCAGAAGAATTGAGGTAGCTGCTTCGCTGCCTGTAAACCCTGGCAGCAGGATAGTGGCGTCTTCTGTAGTCCCTTCTGCCTTGCGCTTCCTGTTGGCACTGCACTCCTTGTGCCTGCGCCTCTCCTACCAAAAATGGCTCCCCTGGAGGCTGAATGTGGCCTCCTCCCCCTTCTGGCCTCCAGTGGAGAGCACAACTCCCATTCCCAGGCTAAGGGAAGGCTTCCTGAAAGCTGCAGGCCCCAGAAATGATTCCTACTGTAGAGTCCTGACCAAGGCTTTTACTCCTGTGATAGCAGCTGGAATGAGTTTTGGAGTCTTCCTGCTCACTCAGGCAAGTATAAGTTACTTTTACACTTAAATCCCTCAAACATCACATCACGACCTCATTCACCCCTCTTATCCCGCCCGTGGATGAGGTTTATACTAATGCCTCCTACCCGCCTGCCCGCTGGGCCCATGCGATGTCCTGAAGATTGCAAGGGCTGTGAAAGATCGTGATCAATTGCTGCCTCAGGGGCCTTAACTGGCCCGTTAATTGATGGTGGGTGCGCATCCGAACTTATAGCGCCCGCCTTCCCAAATATCGCGATGGCGCACGGTGAAGTCGGGACACTTGCCCGCCCCTGCACGCCAACAGGAAAATCCTGGCCCTTGTTGCGACCAATCGAGGGGGTTGAATAAAGAGGGGGAGCCAGCTCACCCCTCCTCACCCGGGAGCATAACAAAATCCGGGTCCCGTTTGGGAAGTTATCAAATTGGGCAACCAGTCATAAGACAGTGTTATAAGGTTAAAATAAGTGATAATGGCATATAGCACGTGAGAAGGAGGTGAAGATTGGGAGGGTGGATAAAAACGGGAGCTACATCAGGTGCGGCCATTTGGAATAGGCTCGGTATAGATTTGATATGGGAACATGATGTGGCTCGTGAGAGAAAAACTGATGGGAATTTTCACAAAAATGAATGAGAAATCCTGATCAAATTAGAAAATTGCAGGAGGTAACAAAATCTTCAATTTGTCCCTCTGTACTAATCATATCAGAGGATCCTATTTCTATTTTTTCCTCCAGTCCTTATCAATACTGAGATCTCACTTTTAATATCACGGACGTTTCTCTTGGAGACTGAAGTCAAAATTTCACAAACATTAAAATTAAACTGTTTTTCTCTTTATAAAATCTTTGAATATTGTCTATTCATATTTCAGGTTTTCTACATCCATGCTTTTCCTTTCACTGACATTGTAAAACTATTTTTTTCTCTCTGTGTGTGCCTCAGATCTAACTGTGTAACTGACCTTGAATCAGCAACAGAGCTTCCAACTTCAAAATGGAGAGGGAGATTTCCTCTGGTCACTGGGTGTTTGCAACAATGTGGCTTCAACAGGAAGCGTTACTCAGTTCTAGTGAAAATATAAACTTGTTCTTTTCAAACTCTTATGATATTACCAGAAAAAGTAAACATGCACAACTACATTTACAATGTTTGCTCTGTCTGCCACGTCATGATGCACAGTGACAGGAGGAAAGGCCATTTTGGCATCTCGCTGAGCACGATTCACATCAGTGCGCCAAAAAGGAAATAAACTTCCAAGATGTTTAAAAATTGTGTTTCAACCAGGCCCAGAACAATTCTAAATGTGCTTCCTTGATTTCACCGGAATAGTTGCTCACACAAACTGATGCCAGAGTTGGGATCCTTGCCCATGTTGTATTTGAACTTGGGTTTCTATAATCCCCGCATCCTCTGCCCTCTGAAATCTCTACACAGACATCAAACCACCAAAAGTTAATGGGCCGTAACATCCGAGCTCCAGGGCAGTGTATCTGGGGATGCCCCAAAGATGCACTAGGGAACTGCCCCCATTGCCCCCCAACCCCACCACCCCCCACCCCACAGCGCACTACACCACACACCTGGAGGTTCTCAGGTAAGATTTGCACAGCAATTGTCTGGGAATTGCAAACTTTCGATGTGCAATTGTCCTGCACTGGGAACCATCTGAAAATGCAATTTAAATCACAAACTTCAGATGGTTCCAACTGTGTTACATCAATAGTTACCCAGGAAAAGTTGGAAGAATTAAAACCACTTCTAGCTTCTGGGTAACTATTGTACAGACCCACACCAACTCCCCCACGAGACTCCCCTCCACCCCGCCAACACACACTCCGGAAACCCCAGGGGACTCCCCACACCTCATGACTACCCCACCACCCCAAACTACCCCTCCCCACAGGACTCCCCACCCCTTCTCCAACTACTGGACTCCTCCCCTCCTCCGTGCCCCCCAGGGCTCCCTGCAAAACCCCCAGGGGATCTCCATCCCTGACAACCACCCCCCCTCCCCCACCCACCCCCCAGGACCGCCCCCCCCAAGGCCTGACCCAACCCAACTTCCCCCACCATCCCCCCACCAACTGCCCAACCCTCACCCCTGACTGTCCAACATCACTTCCCCGACTGTCCAAACCCCTCCCACCCACTCTCAGAGTCAACCTCTAACCCAGAGAGCTGTGGAGGCAGAGCCATTGAATATATTCAAGGCTGAGATAGATAATTTTTTTCAACTATAAGAGAGTCAAGGGTTAATGGGGAACAGGCAGGAAAGTGGAGTTGAGGTCATGATCAGATGAGACATGATCATGCTGAATGGCAGCGCTGGCTCAATGGGCCGAATGGCCTACTCATGCCCTTATTTCTTATGTTCTTATGGAAAAATATGCAATTATTTTGGGTAGGAACAATGAAATTGGATTTTAAGTAGATAGTTTTACATTTGGAACTAACATCAGTCCAGGCACAATGGCCCAATTGACCATCTCCTGTGCAGTAACTTCTATGATTGGCAAGAGAAACATGTTAACAGAATGGAACATTTGAGAAACTGGGTGACTCTAAATTTACCCAAAGTGCTAGCAAATATTCAGCAGGTCCAGCAGCATCTGTGAAGAGTGAAACAGAGTTAACAAATGGAGTTCAATCCTCCCCCAGAAGTGGAATGGGAGGAGCCCATATAATCAGGCAGGAAGTTGCAGGTTGGAGACATCTTTGCCTTCCCAACAACACTAACTCTGGAGTGGGAAGGGTTGAGCTAGGACCTTCCCTCTCAAGAGTTAATTGAGGCCATAAATGGCCACTTAAGGCTACGTATGTCCCCACTCAAGTGGTGGCGAGTAGGGGGTCACGCCACTTGTTCAACTCACCAAGGGAACCCTGGCAGGTATGCCTGCAGCATGGTTGGAGAGGACACGGAGGTGTGGGTCCCTTCTACTTGGGAAGCCCATGGTCAACAGAGATACCCTGCAGAGGCATAGGCCACCCACAGGTGAAGTCCCCTGCCTGTCATTAAAACTAACCCTCCTACACCTCTCGCCGGGGCCTCCCCGGTTGGCCCCAGGAACCCCTTCTCACTCACCTTCACTTCAGGCCCTGTCAATGATCTGCAGCCTGAGCCTCCTGCAGTACAGGCAGTGGCCAGCGTTCCCAGTGGTGCTGCCAGCCTCCGATTGGCCAGCAGCTCTCGGAGTTGGGAAATTCTCCCTGACAATATAACAATCCCAATACCAATCAGGAAAGTGCCTGACTGGCATTAAATTAGGTTGGATGGGAGCTCAGAATGGCCATGGCAGGGTTGGAACTGGTTCTCCAGCCTGTGGATGAGATCACCAATACTATCATTAAATTCTACCCAAAGTTTCAGGTCAATGACCTTTCATTAGCATTGGAAGACATTAGAGACTTAACAGATTTTAGGAAATTACAGAGACAGGGTAAATGGTGGGGAGAAGAGAGGAAAGAAGAATGAAGGTGGTCTGTGAGAGGGTAGAAGGCAGGCATGACCAAATGACACAAGGGAAGATGGTGCAAAGCAAAAGGGGGTGGTACAGGGAAAAGAAGAAACAAAAGATAGGTCCACAGGAGGTAAAAATGATTATAAAAGGACATGAGAGGGGGAGGGAGCCATAGAAAATCCAGCAAAGTGGAGAAGGCTACTGTGACCTGGAAATGTGGTGGAGAAAGCACAGTGTGACCCTAGGATGTGGATCACCCCACCAGCTCCCTGACTCCCAGGAAGCAGGCCACATCTTCTCTCCTCCCAATGGCTCTGGTGCAGCCAAATTCCATTATCCGCACCTACTTTCCAAGGAAGTGGGAATGATGGTTAAGATCTAAAGTTGATAAACTCAGTGTTAATGTCAGAAAGCTGAAAAGCGCCTAAAAGTGCTGCTCTGCGAGCTTTTGTTCAGCATCATCAGCGCGAGAACTCGGGACATGTGGCTGGTTGAAAACAAAATATACAAAAGGCCCTAAGCAGACATGAGATCCCTATCAGTTTGTGTAAACAATGGGCCTAATTTCAAGTGGGTGCCCTGACTGTCTAACGGGAGGGGGTTTAATTAGCATAGGGTGCAATGCACTTTAGCAGTAATCTGAGTACATGCATGCTATGTGCCATGTTGGCTTCCATAGCCCGCATTTTCACCTGATAAAAATGAATGCTGCACAATCAGATTTCTAGGTCACTGACTCATGCTCCGGTTCCTCGGTACATCATTCGTGCTTCATAAGTCAACCTGGATAACCAGTGTCACTCTGCTGCCCAGTATTGTGGATAGGAGGTTAGCCTCAAGATCTTCTCATTCACATATCAACTTGCAGTGGGGGTGCAATTCTTTAATGAGTATTTAGTATAGAGAATAACCTATTGATAATTCTGCGGCTAAATGTAGTGCTGGCATCATTGTCCCAGCTGATATCAGTTATGTTATGGCATGGCTGATGGTAAATGCTGAGCTGTCGAAATCCCAGAGGGTAACTTGAAATAACTGCCAAAACAGCTTTTGCAATTTGTATAGTGTGAGGAGAGGTTCTGAAATCAGGAAATGATGTCCCTAGCTACTTGTGATGCTTTTATAGTAAAGTAAACATTATTAAAAGAATGAAGAAAAAAAACATAATTACACTTAAACACAAGAATGGCTTTACACAGTAAACAGGACTTTAAAACAGTTCCACAAGATCTTAGCTTAACTACCCTTAGAGCTAACCTTCCCCTTTTCTGTTCAGTAACTATCCTTACAGATTTTCAAAATCTATAGAATTTCAGTAATTTTTACAACACAATGCCTTTTTTCTCGAGGTGCCCTCTGACACTGACAGCAACTGGTTCTTCCAGTCTGGCCTTGTTCACATTGTCTTCTGTGAGATTTGACCAGCTATCTTGCTGTCTTCTGGGAGATCTAAGCAACTATCCTTTCACATAGGCTTCAGTATTTCCTTAAATACATTCCTTCCCTTTGATCTCTCTATTGTCTCAATTAGTCTCTTCAGACATGCTTCCTTCCCAGAATTGATTACACTCGTTCTTTACTTTAGCTCTTCGACTTATAAAAACAAACTTACCCTATATTTACCTTACTTACACCTTTTACAGCCTGTGTATATCCCCCTTTGAACTAAAACAACTTAATTCGATATTACTCCTGTTATTGTTTTATGTAAAACTCTGACTGAAGTTCCCCTTGGTTCATTAACATATCACAACCACTTCTTACTGTTGGCTTTAGACTCTTGCAGTCACTCTAATTCTTAATCCGATTACCATATTTACACCCAAACAGGCTGTCTTCCTGAATACAATAACTATGACAGGGTTATTATTGGAAGGAAAATAGTACAATTGCTTGTTTTCTTGACAGTTAATTCATCACAGATTAGGGATTGAACTTGAGTCCTTTCTTGTCTGCATGATGTAATCAGCTGTCATCCTGGATTGTCCAATTAACATTGTTTAAATGCTGGTGGTAACCTATTTAAATAAACAGATTATCACCAAAAATAATGCTGCTCAGCAATTCTGCCAGATGTTGTTGTTAAGTAAGAGCTGTGAGTATTCTCACTAAATAAAGCTTCACATTTTTCTCTTCAGTTTGCCAATTAAGCTCCACTTAGTATGTGAATATGAGTTTTGGCAACATTTGTTGTGTATTATTGCATGACCTGTAGGTTAAAAATGTATGCTGAGCAATTTCAATGCAAAGTACCATTCCAATAATGACTTTTAAGGGAAAATCTGACAACTATTTGAAGCAGAAAAAGATACAAAGCTATTAAAGAGCCTAAAGCAGTGGGATTAGTGTTGGATTGCTCTAGTGAAATGCTGGCACAGACCTGATATATGAATGACCTCTTCTTGGGCTGTAAACTTTTATGGTTTTACAGTTCTATGACTAAGAATCATTTTTAGGCGTCAACCTTGGCTCAGCGGTAATGCACTCTCATCTTTGGCTCAGAAAGTCATGGATTTGAGATCAACTCCAGAGACTTGAGTACCTAATTTAGGCCAACCTTTCTTTGCAGTACTGAGGGAGTGCTATACTGCCAACGGTGCCACTTTTCAGATGAGATGTTAAGTTGAGGCCCTTTCTACTCTCCTGGGTGAAGGTAAAAGTCCTAAGGCATTATTCAAAGACGAGCAGGGGAGTATCCCCAGGCCTGAATTCTACCCTCCATGGAGAGAATGGCGACTCTCATGGAGAGGCAACATCAGGAGCAGACTCAAGGGTTCCTGGGGTTGCACTCGGACCTGCAAGCCCTCACACAGGCAATAACCTCAGGAGGCCACTGCCAATGTGAGAGATAGATGAGGCACTGCGGGGTGCCAGTCCCTCAGGGGAACCTTCCAGGGAAGATGAGAACCTGAGATGCTGAAAAGCAGGCTTGACAATCAAATGATATGCAAAGAGATTCTGTGACCACTCTGCCAGTTCGTTGCTGTGTGAGTACAATGGCAGAGAAAGTGCAGCTGCTCCAGGAGCCTTTTATCCCACCTGTGGGAGAGGAAATGATTCAAATGTGATTTCTGTCCAGCCATTTTGCCCTTGTGGTGAGCTAAAAGTCCCACGGGCAATGTAAAATCACGGTCAATAAGCTTTTTAATGGCCTTAATTGGCACTGTAATTGTCGGCGGGCGCTGCTCCAACTCCCGTGCGCGCATGCCGACCTCAGTATTGCACGCATGTGTGGTGACATCGGGATGCATGTCATTTTGTGCAATTTTACATGTGTTTGGGTTGGGCACGCGCCCAACCTCAGAATGCAAGATTCAGGCCCTAGTATTTCACCAATAATTATTCTTCAGCCAACACGCAAAAACAGTTTAATTGGTCATCCCTCTCATTGCTATTTGTGGGTCCTACATTAAATAAAGAATGAAGTTGTTTTCAAGAGTAGTCATGTAATGTAGGAAACCTGGCAGTCAATTTGCGCATACAAGGACCTTAATCAGCACAGAGATAATGACCAGATGATCTCTTTTATTGATGCTGTTTTAGGGATAAATATTGGCCAGGACACTGGGGATAACTCCCCTGCTCTTTTTTGAAATAATGCTGTGGGATCTTTGAGGCTCACCTGAGAGTGTAGACGGGATTTTAGTTTAACATCGCATCTAAACAATAACACCTCCATCAATGCAGCACTCCCTCAGTGCTTCACTCGAGTGTCAGCCATGGTTATGTGCTCAAGTCCTGGCGCACACAATACTTCTAAAATGTATTGAAGTTTCTGCACCATTGGAACCGTTAACTATCTATAAGTATTTTCTGCATTTAATTATTATGGCAAGAACTGTTAGGACTTGTGTTTTACGAATGCCAATAATATTGCACACAAAAATAAAACTTGGAGAATGAATCAAATAATAATGAAATTTGGATACCTTTTAACCCAACTACACTGCTAAACCTGCAGTGAATTTGCAATCGTTCTTGAACATATCACCATCACATTATCTGAATGTTGATCATCTGCTGTTTTCGTACCAGTAATTGAAAGCAGTGTTATTTAAAAGGTTGAAAAGCCTGGGGAGCAAAGTAGTTTGTTTTTAATGAAGGGGTGGGGAGGAAGTCATAAATGTCCCTTGAATTTATTTGACATTGCTTGGAGAATGCTACATTTCCCTGCCGTGTTTAACTGACCTGCTGGGCGTCTCCGGTGATGTCAATTATGGGCAACTGGTCCACTGCAATCAGCAGGGATCACAAGTTTAAGCTGTCCTCTAGGGCTGCCCAGACAAGCTGCAAAAATCACATTTCATTACCACCAACCAAATTGTGTTCTCACAAATCTCATGTTTCAGAACCGTGCATTCTTGCAATTTCAATTGTGGCTCATAAATTAGAATTTAGGAAAAACGGAGGAAAAGAGGAATATTTGGCCCACTGTCATTTTGGGGCCTTACTTTTCCATTCTTCAATGGAGTCTGGGAAAGCAAATGCAAGAATATTTCTAACCTCTTTCTGTCCATGTTAGTTGCTAGCTGTACCTGGTATCCAATCAATGTTGGCTACACTTCAAATATGGGTTTCAAGCATTCAGGTTACATTGGTCACCCTTAGTAATCTCTTAACTATTCTAATGCCTTTGTTACCTTTGGATTTGAAGAAACCTCATCCCTCCTTTTTTTAATAATCTCCAACAGCCCTATAACTCTCTGAGATATAATCATAGAATGGTTACAGCACAGAAGGAGGCCATGCAAGCCATCACTTCGGTGGCGGCTCTCTGGTTGAGCAACTCACCTAGTCCCACTCCCCCGCCTTTTTCCCATTGCTCTGAAAATTTCTCTTCGGATAATTATCCATTTCTATTTTGAAACCCATGATTAATTCTGCCTGCACCACGCTCTCCAGCAGTGTATTCCAGATCCTAAACATTCACTGCATAAAAATAGTTTCCTCATGCCGCTGTTGCTTCACCTTAAATCAGTGTCCTCTGGTTATCAATCTTTCCAGCAATGGAAATGGTGCTTCCTATATCTACACTGTCGACCCCTCATGCTTTTGAACACTTCTACCAAATCTCCCTTCAACCTTCTCTTCTCCAAGGAGAACAGCCTGAGCTTCTCCAATCTATCCATCTAACTGAAGATATCTGTGATCCATTTCCAGCCTCCTGAACATTCCCGATTTTTACCACTCTATCATTGATGGCCTTACCTTCAGCTATCTAGGATATAAGCTCTGTAAATCCCTCCCTGAACCTCTCCACCTCTCTATCTCTCTTAATTTAAGATGTTTTTTTTAAAACCATTTTTACCAGTCCTGATTGTTGTATTCAATTCTTTGGTGTTTGGTTATGTGTGCGTGCTGACTACTCACTCTACCGTGTTCTGTTAATCATGGCTGTAGGTGTGGTTACAGAGAAACTAAAACAAACTGTATGAGAAGGCAGACATATTAAAAGCATTGAATAGAACTCCTAGTCACACATAGAACTCATGTGAGTCATCTCTCTATATCTCTGAGGTGCAAGACACAATACTAATACCTCTTTATATCGCTTGCTGTCAAACTTTGCTTCATAATGCTCCTGTGAAACATCTTCCAATGTTTTACAACATTAAAGGCACTACATAAATGTAATTTGTTGCAGTTGGCAGAAGTTTTTGTTTTTAAGGTCACTCTGCTGTGAAAGATGTCTTGCACCTCTCATGCAGTCATTTTAATTCTGCAATTTATTCAGCATTTCAATTTGCAACCTACAATTATCTTAGCATTCTCTGGGGTATCCATATATTTAGTGACGCGCTGTCAGACAGTCAACATATTCATCTCTGCAAAGTGGATTGCAGAGACATAACAATTAGGCAAATCATCTGATTACCAACTAAGGTGCACTTTTTAAATAGGTCAGACATCTAGGAAGCGTCAGTGACACTAGATTAGACAGTTTTGAACAGTGGAGTATAAGAACTTCTTCATTCAGCACAGTCCCAAGTAGTGATTGGCCTGAGCCACATGCCTCTTGGTTTGGGAAAAAGACCTTTCAAAGTTAGTGTCAACTCATGAAGGGTTTGGCTGATTATGTGGCTAGAAATTGGTTTGCAGGTTAGAAGGATGCATTTGGCAATAGATGAATCAAAGGAGCATTGTGAGTCACCAAATGTAGAATAGAGTAATATTATCAGGAACAAAAACAAAAATAAAACTACCTGGAAAAACTCAGCATCTGCGGAGAGGAGCACAGTTAACGTTTCAAGTCCGTATGACTCTTCAACAGAACTAAGGAAAAATAGAAGAGGTGAAATATAAAATGGATTAAGGGGGGTGCTGGGGAGGGGACAGGTAGAGCTGGATTATTATCAGGAGAAGTTTTACAGCATCTGGGCCATTACCTCCCTCAGGAAATTGAAATAAACCAGGAAGTCATGACAATATAACTTCACTCCAAGGGAGGTAGTGAGTTTGATTTGCAAGTTTAATCGACCCATTAACTATCAAGATTAATAAGTTAAAAGGCAGAATTTTACGTTCTGCGGGCGGGCGCGCGCCCAACCCAAACGGGTGTAAAATCGCGCAAGATGACATTAATTGCGCACTCGTGCAATATTTCATACGACGTGCATGCAGGCCAGTCAGAAGTGCACCCGCCGACAATTAACACCATTAACGGCGCCATTGTCAGCAATTTTTCATGGCCCGTCCAACCTTACAGTTGGCAGACGAGCCAATCAGCCAGGCGACCTTTACATTTTTGATGGAGCCCCATCCAAGCACAGGATGAAATCTCCGTTGGAAAATAAAGTAAAAATAAATATCTGGGGACAGCATTTTTATGAGGTATGCTTTCAGGTGCATGATTGTGCTACAAGGACATTTTTTGCAGCTTTTTTTTTTGCTTTATTTTATTATTTGCAGGTCTGCAGCTCCCTGAGGCAGCTGTCTGCCTTCAGGGAGCTCAGTGGAAGTGCTCACCCATGCCCGCAGTGATGTTGTCGCCTGCCCTCTTCCCGCTAGCGCTGAACTCTTCAGCACGCATTTCACGCTGGCTGGTAAATCGTAGTCGGGGGCTGATTGCAGTCGGGGGCCCGTTTCCCGACCACTCCCGGGCCCGCCGATCACACGCGCCCAAAAGGGAAAAATTCAGGCCAAACTTTTTAAAGCATTGAAGTTCCTTTGATGTACCTCTACCTAAACTCAGCAGTGACTACATGTTGATTTTTAACAGACATCACTTGATTCCTCTGTGAATCCAGGAGACTCCACATGAAAATAGATAAGTGAGGAGAGTGGGTCGATGGGTGGCAAATTTAATTCGTTAAGCATGAAATAGTAGACTTTTTGGAAACATATAGATTGGTAGAAAGGTGGCAACACCAGGTTACCCATGCATGAGCTCCAGGAGATACAGGACCAAGTTGTTCTGAGAGTTACCTTGCTGGAGCTCAGGAGCATCTATAAATATAGACCAGGGATTCGAGTGAGGCCTACCTTGCTGGGAGTGGGAGTGGAGCTGAGGGATGCGCTGTTTCGCTGTTTCAGCTGCTGGGAAGCTGCAGTCTAGGGAAAAGGGGAAAAAAGCAACTGTGACGTCACAGGAAGCTAGTAAGTTGATCGACCGGTAACTGCTCAGTCTAAGGGACAGTGTGAGAAACCAGCTCAGGGCAGGCAAGTTAAGATAGATCTATAAATAAAAAGTGCTAAAACTTTAAATTAATAAACCAAAATTTGAAAACTGTAAAATTAAAATAAAATAATAAAGATAAAAAAGCAACAAAAATGAAGCAATTTAAACAAACATTTAAAACACATACCTCGTGGTTAAGAAGCATATAACCTTTAGTTGTCAGTGGTACTAGCATTCAATAAACACAGTAAATTCTAGCATACATAGGAAGAAATTAATTAAAGTAAATTAACTAAATAACATAAGTTAGAATGGCGGGACAGGCGTTATGTTGCAGCTCTGGGATGTGGGAGCTTTTGGACGCCAAGGCGATCTATGACAGACACGTCTGCAGGAAGTGTAAGCATCTTGAGGAATTCTGGATCAGGATTATTGATCTGGAAGCTGAAATGCAGACACTGCGCAACATAAGGAAAGGGGAGAAATACCTGGAAACTTTGTTCCAGAATTCAGTCACACCCCTTAGAAGAGGGTCATCTGTTTTGGTCAGCAGTGAGGGACAGGAGGATGTGACTGTCAGTGAGGCAGGTACTGGGACTGAGCAGACAGTAGTGGAGGAGCCTCAGACATTGCAATTGTCAAACAGATTTGAGGTGCTCACAACTTGTGCGGACAAAAGCAACGTCTGCAAGGTAGATGAGTTGGCTGGCCATGGCACTGTGGTACAGGAAGCCGTTAAAGCGGGGGGAGCAAAAAGGAATGTAGTGGTAGTAGCGGATAGTATAGTGAGGGGGATTGACACTTCTCTGCAGCAAGGAGCGAGAGCCCAGGTGGCTATGTTGCCTGCCCGGTGCCAGGGTTTGGGATGTCTGCTCAGGGCTGGAGAGGAACTTGCAGTGGGAACGGGAGGATCCAGTTGTCGTAGTCCATGTAGATACCAATGACATAGGGAGGGCTAGGAAAGAGGTTCTGCAAAGCCAGTATGAGGAGCTAGGTTCCAAATTAAGAAGCAGAATCTCAAAGGTAATAATCTCTGGATTATTACCTGAGCCATGTGCAAACTGGCATTGGGCAAATAAGATTAGCGAGATGAATGTGTGGCTCAAAGACTGGTGTGGGGGAAGTGGGTTCTGGTTTGTGGGACACTGGCACCAGTACTGGGGAAAGTGGGGGCTGTACCATTGGGACAGTTTACATCTGAACCATGCTGGGACAAGCGTCCTCGCAAATCACATAACTAGGGAAGTAGAGGGAGCTTTAAACTAAACAAGAGGGGTGAGGGATCAAGCTTGTAGAGGTAGCAATTCAAGATGTAGAGTCAAGACAGGAGAGCAAAATAGTAATATGAGAAGAGAGTGTCAGGGAATGGCAGGAAAAAACAGAAAGAAAAAACCTAAGAATACATCAACAGTCAAAACTAGGTGTTACAAAGGTAACAAATAGACAAAAGTGAAAGCTCTCTATCTCAGTGCACATAGCATTCATAACAAAGTAAATCAATTGATGGCCCACATTGAAATAAATAAATAGGATCTGATAGTAATTATGGAGACGTGGCTGCAGGACGACAAAGATTGGGTCCTTAATATTGAAGGGTACATGACATTTAAGAAGAATAGGAAGCTAAGTAAAGGTGGAGGGGCAGCACTGATAATGAAAGAGGGCATTGGTGCAATAGTTAGAGGTGATATTGGTTCAGGAGATCAGGGTGTAGAATCGGTTTGAGTGGAGATGAGGAATAGCAGGGGAAAAAAGTAATTAGTGGGACTGGTCTATGGGCCCCCTATTAGTAGCCACAGTGTAGGACAAAGTATTCAAGAGAAAATGTTGTGTGGTTGTGATAAAGGGATGGCAATAATCATGGGTGATTTTAATCTACACATAAACTGGAAAAATCAGTTTGGCAGTAGTAGCCTGGATGAGGAGTTCTTAGAATGCTTCTGGCATAGTTTCTTAGAGCAGCATGTTCTGGAACCAACCAGGGAGCAGGTTATATTAGACTTGGTATTGTGTAACATGACAGGATTAATTAAGTAAAGGCATCGCTAGGTAGCAGCGACCACAATATGATTGAATTTTACATCCAGTTTGAAAGGGAGAAGAGCGGGTCTAAGACTAGTATCTTTAACTTAAAATAAGGGCAACTACGTGGGGATGAAATCTGAGCTAGTTGAAGTGAACTGGGAAACTAGGCTAGAGGATAGATCAATAGAGAAGCATTGGCAGACCTTTAAGGGGATATTTCAGAGTATTCAGAATAATTGTATTCCTACCATAATGAAAAATTCTAAGGGTAGGACCTCCCATCCATGGTTAATTAAAGAAGTTAAAGAAAGCATCAAACTTGAGGATAAAGCATACAACTCTGCAAAGATGAGTGGCTGGACAGATGATTGGACCCTTGGACAGAATATAAAGAACAGCAAATAATGGCTAAAAGGTTAATCAGGAGAAAGAAATTAGAATATGAGAGAAATTAGAGGATGAAAGGAAGCTAGCTCGAAATGGAAAAATGGATAGCAAGAGTTTCTACATGTATTTAAAAAGGAAAAGGAAAAAAGTAAGTAAAGTGAGTGTTGGCCCCCTAGAGAGTGCCAGTGAGGAGTTAATAGTGGATAATAAGGAAATAGCAGAAGAAATTAACAGATATTTTGCTTCTGTATTCACAACAGAGGATACAAAAAACATTCTAGTAATAGCTACAAGTCAGGAGGTGAATGGGAGAAAGGAACTTGGTGAAATTGAAATCACCAGGGAAATGGTACTGAGCAAATTGATGGAGCAGTGGACTGGCAAGTCTCCAGGTCCCGATGGATTACATCCTAGGGCCTTAAAAGCGGTGGCTAATGAATGTTAATTTTCAAAAATTTGCTAGATTCTGGAACGGCTCCATCAGCTTGGAAAGTAGCAAATATAACCCCTCTATTCAAGAAGGGAGGGAGGCAGAAAACAGGAAACTATCGGCCAGTTAGCTTGACTTCTGTCATGGGGAAGTTATTAGAATTGATCATTAAGAAGGTTATAGCTCGGCACTTAGAAGAGCTCAAGGCAATTGGGAAGAGTCAGCATGGTTTTGTGAAAGGAAAATCATGTTTAACCAGTTTATTGGAGCTTTTTGAAGGAGTAACATGCACAGTGGATAATTGGGAGCCTGTAGACGTACTGTACTTGGATTTCCAGAAGGCATTTGATAAGGTGCCACATCAAGGATTATTACAGAAAATAAAAGCACATGGTGTAGGGGGTAACGTATTAGCATGGATAGAAGATTGGCTGGCTGGCAGAAAGCAGAGAGTCTGCATAAATGGATCTTTTTCTGATTGGCAGTGGAGTCCCACAGGGGTCTGTGTTAGGGCCTCAACTTTTTACGATTTACATCAATGACTTAGATATGGGGAGTGAATACATGGTAGCTAAATTTTCAGATGGCACAAAGATAGCTAGGAAAGTATGTTGTGAAGAGGAAATTATGACGTTGCAGATGGATATAGATAGATTGACTGAGTGGGCAAAGATCTGGCAAATGGAGTTTTATGTGGGAAAATGTGAAGTTGTTCACTTTGGCAGGCAGAACAAAAATGCAGAGTATTACTTAAATGGAGAACGGCTGCATAATTCTGAGGTGCAGAGGGATCTCTAGTTCTAGTACAAGTCACAAAACGTTAGTATGCAGGTACAGCAAGTAATTAAGAAGGCTAATGGAATGCTATCCTTTATTATGAGAGAGATTGAACATAAAAGCAAGGATGTTATGCTTCAGTTATAGAGGACCGTTATGAGGCCACATCTCGAATACTGTGTGCAGTTTTGTCTCCTTATTTAAGGAAGGATGTAAATGCATTGAAGGTGGTTCAAAGGAGGTTTAATAGATTGATACCTGGAATGATTGGGTTTTCTTATGAGGAAAGGCTGGACAGACTGGGCTTGTTTCCCCTGGAGTTTAGAAGAGCCAGGGGTGACTTGATTGAAGTATACAAGATCCTGAACGGCCTTGACAAGGTGGACGTCGAAAGAATGTTTCCTCTTGTGGGTGAGTCCAGAACTAGGGAGCACTGTTTTAAAATTATGGGTCGCCCTTTTAGGACAGATGAGGAGAATTTTTTTGTCTCAGAGGATTGTGCGACTTTGGAACTCTCTGCGTCAGAAGGCAATGGAGGTGGGGTCATTGAATATTTTTAAGGCAGAGGTAGATCATTTCTTGTTAGACCAGGGAATCAAAGGTTATTGGGGTTAGATGGGAATGTGGAAATCAAAACACAAGAAGATCAGCCGTGATATTATTGAATGGCGCGGCAGGCTCGAAGAGCCGAATGGTCTTCTCCTGTTCCTATTTCTTTTGTTCTTATGAGACTGATTTCAGGCCCAAGAGTCCTTCAGACTGCAGGACCAATCAATCACCTTCCACAGGTTGCTCCTGGGAAAAGCCACTGAATCATAGGATGGTAGAGTTTCTCACCAGGGTGCTGTCTTTTCATCGAGTTGCTGCTTGACTCAATACTAGTCCTATAGGGCTGTCCATTTTAAGATTTGCATCATGTTTAGCTCAAACTTGCTTATAAATAACTTCAGGTGTTGCAGAGAGATTTATACCAAGGTCTTGTATCGTGTACGGGTGAAAAGAGATCACATTCATGCATCTTGTTTACAGCATTTAATGGCACAAAACTTGAGTCATTATATGATGTACCCAGAGAGTTATATGAGAAACACATTGACTGCCAATTCTATACAGATAAATTGAAGTGGTGATGGTTACACTGTGCAATAGAAGAGTCCATGATCACCCAGTGTGTCTTTAAGAAAACTGAATGGCATCCATGATAGCTTAGTTTTGAAACTTCTCTGCATGAGTAGGAGAAAGCAGGCAGTGTTTGGACATAGACGATATGAAGGAAGAGTAGAATGGCTTACTTCAGCTTTGGGTTACTAGTAATAAAGTGGAGTGTGTATTCATTTCAAACTCAGCTGTTGGCGCAGATTGTCATGCAAGGAAGTGTTCACTATGTCACGCTCATTTATTCATTCTTTTTACAGGATCACTTAAGGCCAAAGAAGTTTGATGATGGAGGATGGCACTGCATTTCATTTTTATTGTTCGTTCTTGGGATGTGAGCATAGAAGGCAAAGCCAGCATTTATTGTCCATCCCTATTGCCTTGGAGAAGATGGTGTTGGGCTACCTTCTTGTTATTCCTGCAGGCCCCAGTATTAGGGAGAGAGTTCCAGGATTCTGATCCCGCATCAGTATGGAATGATGATATAGCTCCAAGTCAGGACAGTGAGTGACTTGGAGGGGGAACGTGTAGTGGTGGTATTTCCATGCATCTATTGCCCTTGTCCTTCATGGTGGCAGAAGTTATGTATTTGGAAGATGCTGTTGAAGGATTTGAAAATATATGAAGGTGGATGAAGAAATAGTGATGACAATGGTGACAATGGTAAACTGTAAAACAGATAACACTTCACTAAAGAGTTCAATACCTGCACCCATTTTGATCCTCTGCATCTATTTGTACTGATTTTTCACTCAAGGCTTTTCTGCTTCCAAAGGAGGTAGAACCACCACCCATGTCCCTCCAAGTCCATACCTTATGGCATGATAAAGCTGTGCAGCTAGGATACAATAAGCTTCAACTATGTGTTATACACACTCTGGCATGCATTGCAAAGGCCAATAGAAAATCTTTATAACACACCCAAAGTTCTTCCAATGACAACTCCGCTAGATGCATGTGGCTCATCGTGGCACTTCTTAGCTGCAGCAGTTGCAACTCTATGCTGGGCCATTATCATAGCAGCAAGGGGTACACCTTGTCACCCACACCTGTCCAACCACTTGACTATTTTCATGAAGAGTTCAGGGGGAACATAATTCTTAAGGATGATGGGATCATGGTAACTTTCAGGAAATCTGGTATTCAAATTAAGGATTCTTTTGAATCTGGCCATAACACAATCCATACATTCAACTACCTTGACTTTGGGGAACCCTGAAAAACCCCAGATTCCTATCCCAACACCAACTGATTTTGCACTGGTCAAAAAAGCAGCAACCCAACAAATTGCCCAGACTGCTTGCCAACCTGAAGTAACATGGGAGTTGTTACCCATTCCAGCATCAGAGCTTCTGTTCCAACTCACCCATTTAAGTCTTTAAGTTGTACAAGATTCAAATATACCAACCTCACCTTCAAATCCTCAGAGGGACAGTGTCAAGAATAATCCTTTCGAACGTCATTTCTTCCCTAATCGCATTTTCCAATTTCAGGGAAGTAGTTTCCAAGCCATTATTTAATTCATACAGTTTTATGCAAGGAATGAGGACTAAAGCAGTGCCTTCGTACTTCAGCATAATTGACACATACAATCTTTTTCTACATTAGTAGATTTCTTTTAATCTGTTTTAAGAAGGAATGATCATGGTCATACACTTAGCTGCAGTTCAATTCAGTAATTGGATGGAGTCAATCTATATTTGCATCAAGAATTTATTTGATGTTAGGTTCAGTGCCTTTCTAAGTATTAGGAGATTAAAGGAAAGTTGTCAGGAAATGTTGGATAAACTTGTTTTCTTTCCCATATTGAATCCTATTAAAAATGTTCACCTACCTCTGAAAACCTAGGAATAATTAACTTAAAAGTGTAAAGATATTGATTATGTGTGTGTCTGCACCAGCCATACAGGGATGCTGAGTAATGTATCCAAGCCTTCAACATTTTTACCAGATGGGCGAATGTACCAGGTGAGTGAATAAGTTTGCTTGAGTTTCTAAAGATATTTTGTTGGTACGTTTATGAGGAAAGCCCTAATCAAAAGGATATTTTTCAATTTGATTTTCCATCCCTGTATTATATGTAACCATTGTGCAAGCTCACCTGGTAATCAGTTTATGTGGTAGTTTATGTGGTCCATATGATAGTAATTAATACTGTGATTTGTGTATGAGTGGCATTAACCTTTAAATTCATTGGCTGATCAAACACACATTGAACTGTTTAAAAAGGACTCTTGAAAAGCGAGCAAAAACACTGGCTTAAGATGTCTGCCTCAAGTCACCTGACGTCTGGTATTGCAAGTTGACCAGTTTCTGGAAAGTTCCAATATAAATTACAATTCAGACGTGCCCAGGTACACTCATGGAACTTCACACTGATGATGTCAAGAGTTACTTCAAAACCATTTACTGGAAACTGCACTGGACTTCACATTTGCACTTCTATAAGGCTACCTCTCAAGTGGAGACAAAGTGAGCTGGACAATAATTACATGGAAAGGTGTTCTTCCTATCTCACCAAGATGGATAGTGGCTATTCAGGGGTTAATGGCTGGGTCATTACAGAATCTAATTACCTCGGCCATGAAACAAAAGCCATGGCCAATCCAGATATCAGCTAAACAAGCACCTTCTGAAATCTTTATGGGGAGATAGGTCATGTGACTGAAGTAACCATTTTTGAAATCTTTTTAATACAGCATGAAAGCTGCTAAAGCAACAGGGGTCTGGAAAATCCACCAATGCAGCAGTAACAAGCTCCCTTCTCTTCTCTCCCAAATTAAGACCCAATCACTATTCCAGTTTTAAAATCCAGCACAGAGATCGAGAATTTTTCATCAAAAGGAACCTCAAGTGCAAAAAATCATCAACTTCTGGAAAAGACAGAGGCTTTAAAACAAAATTGTCTCCAGCAATTGCAGTTTCACATGGTCTTCAACTCCTGAAATCTCAAGATCGCCATGGAGAAAAGTCTGCTGCAGCCACATATACCAGCAAAGGACTCAAAAACAGTGAGCTCTCAATTTTCTACATTAAACTTTAATTTAGCTTAGAAAGTAACTACCTACAGTATAACTTGTAAATTTTGCATGCTCGTGTACATGAATTGCAAAGGTCGAGATGTGAGTTTACCTTTCAAATTTTTTTATATCTTTACCTCAATAAAAACTAACCGCTTTTTATTTTGAACTCAAGAAAGCCTTCCAGACTAGGTTCTTCACAATCAGCACATAAATGATTAAGCACAGACAGTGAGTAAATACCCTCATCCTTCTAAATTCACAAAAAAAACCCTGTCACCGTCAGACTTGGAGTGATAGGATAGGGGAGATATTTTTAGCCCTCCTCATGCAACCCCAACAACACTGACATCTGACCATGAATTAGCCTGACCTTCATAAACAATGGAGCATGCCATGAAAATTTAAGGTGTGGTTGCTGTGCAATATTTCACCATAAGTATCATTAGTGGCATACTAGAATCAACCTGTGCAATCTGAGGGACACACCATCCCTTTATCCACCATGGAATGTATTACTTCCATACTATTCATGAAGAACATCCTACCTGACACTCCTTTAAGCTCAGCTGACTGCAGAGAGCAAGCTTGAATGACGGACAACCTTAAGGGGCTCGAACCCATTGGTTAAAAAGCAATAAAATGAACGTAAGACGCCACTTACACTCCTCAGTAACCCTGGATTGTATTTGTGTTTACCTGAACTGTGACTGGTATTACATCTTGAATCACTGAACCAGCTCATGGGCGAGCCGGCACTTAGAGAATCCACTGTTGGATTCTGCATCATAACAACCAACAAAGCCTTTACTGTTTTCATCGCACAGGCTGCAAAGCGGAGGGAAGAGGTAGAATCAATTTTTATTAACTCATAAAAGCACTGTTAGAAAAGCAATTTCACGCATGAGGTAGAGGACCTGTAATGCTTTTGGATGTCAGAAACCGCCTCCGATTAATTGAGGTATAGCAGGGCAACAGAGGAACAGCTGCAGATTTTAATAAATCAACAATGCAAAAATACAGAGTGGGGATGACAACATTCACTGACATCTGAGTAACTGCTTCGTAGACGCAATGTGACATTTGAGTTTGGATTGAGAGAAAAAGAGCTGCAGAAGAGGATCATTGACATTTTGTTTTCACACGAGCAGCTGCTTGTGATTTGTATGGCTGCATCTGCTTGCCACTTGAACGACATATGTAAAAATGATTTGGTTCAGCTCATTTCTTTTTTCTGACCAGTTTAGGCTATGAAGTAATGGGCCATTTGTGTTTTCTATGGCCACAGTTTGTAGTTCTGGTAAGTGCTTAGCTGAAACGGATGGTGTGAACCCAAGCCTACAAGTTGAAAGCCTATTAATTGAAAAGAGCATATTCCAAAAGATTTGGTAACACTGAGATTAGAATAAGATTGGGTTGAAATTTCCAGTGAAAATGCAGATTTTTGTCATGCAAAATGTCCTGGCAACTTTAGGAACAAGAGCAGGCCATTCAGCCCCTCAGCTGAACTGCACCTCAACTCTATGTTCCTGTTTTTGCTTCATACCCTTTGATACCCCTATCTTACAAAATTCCATTAATCTCATGCTTGAGCTCTTAACAGTGCAGCTGACCTAGATTTTCAGTCCAAAACCAAATATCACATTGCAGCATTGGTTTGTATAACACTCCATTAGTATATTTATGAATATGGTCCCGATACCTTAAATCTCCTGAATCAATGGATTCAATTTGGCCCAATTGTTGAGAGCTTTCAGTGCAGAATTTTCTCTTGAAAACTAATTGGTTTCAATTCACTGCACACATGCAAAAAGAAAATACACGTCTTGATATATAGCTCAACAATGTGACAGACATGTGTCTCCATTCAAGCTCACTGGGTGCCTCCTAAACAGGCCCACTTGTGTTAGAGCTACTACAAAATCTCAAAATGTTGTAAAAAAACAACCCCAGTCCCTGATAGGATGGGACTTGAGTGGATAGTCCATCAAGGGTTACTCTGGGTAATCCAAAGTACCAAATTTATTCCAACACTGACTTTGTCAATCTAATCAGCTCCAGTGGCGTAAAAATACTAGCAGAGACCTATTGGGCTGAATACTTTGTTGTGCATTGTAAATTTGGTGTAATTCTAGGTAATTGGAGATTTTGACCAATATCTCAATTTTACAATCCTTACCCTCCTGTTCAAATTTCTCCATGGTCAGGACCTTCCCTATCTCTTGCCCTAAAACCCTCAAAGAACTCAGCCTTCTCCCAACTCTGGCCTCTTATCCATTTCCCACTTTGTTAACCCCAACATGGGCAACAATGCCTTCAAATGCCTAGGCCTGCAATTCCCTCCCGAAACCTCTTCAACTTTCTCTTGTCCTTTAAGAGGCTGCTTAAAACCTACTTCTTTCTGTCCTTATGTCTCCACCTTTGGCTCGTTGTCAATTTTTGGCTTGGGTTGTTTTACTCTGGGTGGAATTGTCCCAGATTTGCACGAAATGCCGTAGCGGGCGGAAAAAAGAACGTTTGGCCCATCGGCCTTAAACACGGCCTTTCGCACCATATCATCCCAACCCCGCCTCATTAATCACGCATTCCCGGGAGACACGCTGTGTTGCTGGCAACATCTTCTCCTTTGCCCACCCCGCTGTCACATCAGGCCTTCAATAAACTGGGAGCCACATTTAAACGCTGCCCCTGCACAGAGCGAACATTCTTCAAAGGACAGGGAGCTTCTGCGAACTGTTGGTTGTCAAAGGGAGGAAACGTGCTACCCCTAGATTTAGCGACGCCTCCCTCGAGCACCTACTGGATGCAGTGGAGGCCTGCCACAAAGTCCTCTAACCCTGCTTTGGGCAAAGGCCAGTGAGCAAGGTCACCAATTCTGGATGGGAGATGGTGGCAGCAGTTGTCAGTGCCAAAGTACTGCAAAAGAGAACAGCCACCTAGTGCCAAAAGAGCGTGAATAGTCTCATCCATTCTGCCAGGGTAAGTCACTCTTCTCATCACTCTCAACTCTCACACTTTCAAACCCATCTCACACCCACAGGGATCTCACACACCTCAAGGGACAAAACCACTGACTCTTACACACATCTTACACACCATTAGATTCCATCAGGCTCATATCCTCTTGAGCTTACATCCTCATCCTGCCCATGGCCCCGCTCACCACACAAACATTTCATGTAGTTCTATGTATCCTGCTCACACTCTCTCCATCTGTTTTCATGCAGGAGACAAGCTGGCTGACAACGGCAGGGAGAGGTCCCAGACCGGGGATGGAGTGGGCCACATTAGGCCCCTTGCTTAATTTGAGGAGCGTGCCATTGTGCTGACTGGTGAGGGCGTGGAATGTGCCTGCTGCAATGGCAAGGTCGACGGCGAACACCCACATGAGGATCCTGCACCATATTATCCCTCTCTCAATGCAACTGTGAGTGTTCTCTCTCTCCTGCTTTTGACTCTGCTGCCATGTACTAATTACCTGTAACAGAAACAAAAACAGAAAATGCTGGAAAAACTCAGCAGGCCCAGAAGCATCTGTGGAGAGAGAAACAGAGTTAACGTTTTGAGTCCGTATGACCCTTCTTCAGATCTCTACTTTGGTGCACAGACAGCTCTGCCAAGCAATTGACACCCTCAGCCAGCAAGTCCCTCAGCTGCATCCAGGTCCTCACCTCCAGCCAAGAGCTGGAAATAAGCAGCCTGGAAGACCTGTCACAGCGCTTACCCCCACCAGCGTAGATACACACACCTCGGTGGGACCTAGATCTAGAGCAGGCTTGTGTTCATGATCTGGTGGTCGCTGCATGGACACGTGTCCGCAGCAGGGGGAGGCAGGTTCAACCAAGCTCCCTGGCATTCTGAGGACTGCTGGGGAACAGGCATCTGTGAGGCCCAAGTCAGATGACGAGCCTCTGGATTTGGCCTTCCAACTCATCCTGGAGAGTCAGCAGAAGGCGGGGGAACATCACACAGAGCTGTTGGAAGCCTTCAACAGAGTGGCATATGAGTCAGAGGAGTGGGCCCACAAGCACTTTGATGTAGCAGTGCCCACATGTGTACATATGGAGATCTCCATACGAAGGATGGCGGACGCCATGGAGACCCTGGTTCTGCAGGACACAGAGATGCATGCAGACCTGCACTCCATCGCAGTAGCCACTGCCTGCTGTGGCAATGTGAGAAGGAAACAGGGCACCTTGACATCCCCCCAGGTGCCCCTTCCCCTCAAAGAGTCAGGCAAGGGCCCTCGGGCACCAGAAGGGAGGAGGAGCAACAGCTGGACACTCCTTGGTCATCCACTCAGGAAACTCAGAGGTTATCCTCTCCCTCCACATCCCCTTTGTCTGTGACCCCCTCAGCCTCATACTCTCTCACCTCAGAGGGAGCAGTTGGCCAACAGGAGGACAGCCAAAGCAAGCTGGGGCCCTCAAAGCCTCGGCTCTCCAGAGGACCCATGCCAAAGCCATCAGAGGCAACAAGGCCAAACATTGCACAGTTTGTCTCCACTCCTGCTGTGGATGTCAGGGCAGCACCTAGAAGAAGTGGTAGACCTAGAAAAGTTAAGAATTTCTGATCACAAGTGGTTGCACAGGTGAACACAATTTGTCACTTCATAATCTGAAAATTTATCCACTTTCACTGAATAATGTGTAATGGTGTCTATCAGCTTCATTTACAGGCTTTGTGAGTCCTCCCCAATGCATCCACGCACCCCACTGCCACCACCCCATGTCCCCCACCCCCCTCGTCCCCGACTAGTATGAATAATAGTTCAGCTGCAGGTAGCCAGCCCATGTGTGATTCTGGAGGGAGAAGTGTGTGTGTGGGAGGGCCTTTTGGAGCCCTCTCCTATGCACGCAGAGCCTTCCCCCGTCACACTCATCTCAGTGTCCTGAGCATTTTCAATGCAGCCTGCTGGGGTTCTCTTTCAGTTGTCTGTCTGAGCTGAGCTGCATCTTCGCCCACCCACTGATCACACTCCCATGCAGCACCTGTTCCCGGCCAATACTAATTTCCTTTTTCTTCTCGAAGCGTCAACTCTTTTATTTTCCGCTGATGCTGCCAGATCTGCTGAGTTTTTCCAGGTAATTCTGTTTTTGTTTTGGATTTCCAGCATCCGCAGTTTTCTGTCTTTAACTAATTTCCTTTTTACTTTCGGCTTTAGAAACATGGTACTGATAAAATTTGTCTTCAGGTTCCCCATCCTTTCCTTTCCACCATCACTGTCGACCCCTCTGGCATCACCTTCCACCTCCCCACCATCACATACCAGCCAGAACCCTTTACTTTCCACGATGTCCAAGTAAACGTGTACATTCCCTACCTTCCCGAGTATCCCACCCCTATCAAATGGACCTCCCCAAACTCTTCCTTCCCATCTGCAGGGCCCGTGTCTGCCTCCAAGTCCTGCCAACCAGACATGTCATCCCTTCTAATGCTACCGTCGCACCCTCTCCCTCCCACCCTACCACCTCACTCTGCTTTCTTTTATTCTCACCATTCTCTCCTACCACGCCCACCCTCATTTCCCTCCCCAGGCGGCAGTCATCAACTCCACAGACATCCTCCTTTGCATGTTCACCTGGGCATCCCACCCCACCTTACTCCTTCCTCTGCCCTTACTCCTTTCTCCCCCCTTACTCCCTCATCCATCCTTACTCCTTCATCCATCCTTACTCCTTCCCTCCTCTGGACACCTTCCCTCCTCCTGACTCCTTTCCCCCTGCGGACTCCTTCCTCCCTCTGGACTCCTTCCATCCAGAGCTCCTTCCTCTCCTCCTCCGAACTCCTTCCCCGCCTCCGAACTCCTTCCCTTACACCTTCCTACCCCCTTGCACTTACCTCCCCAGTTGCCATATGCTCCCCTGTTACACCCCCCTCCCCTATTCTCCCTCCTGAACTCCGAACCTCACCCCTCAACACGATCGTTCCCTCCTCCCAACCTCACCCTTCACTAACACCATCGTTCCCTCCACCCAACCTCACCCACCCTGACCATACTATTACCCCCCTCTGAACCTCACCCCTCCCTCACAAACCTTCCTCTCCCAAACCAACCTACACCTTTCTATCCACCTTCCCGAGGATCATCCATTACAGATCGTGGCCAAGATACTGATGTCCTGAAGCAGACCCTCAATGGTGACCTTCCACCTTCTGTGAGCTGCTTTGCAGTGGAGCCATGAATTCAGTTGGATTGAATCGAATTAAATGGTTAAGAATATCCAAGAGGTTCAAAAGAATATGTGAGCAAGGAGAATATATGTATGTGTTCAAGTGTACCTTTGAAAAATGACAGATCTGTATGCTTGGCAGGGGTAAATTGGCTCACACTTTGTACAGTCAAAATATTATGAGAGTGAAAGCTTCTGCAATAAAGCAGAGCTGGTTCCAATTAGAGTCAAAGCAATGTCCCTTGTACAGTAGACACTTAACTATCTGGGAGTTAATGATGTGTTAACTTCTTTGACATAATTAGGAAACTAAATCAGGAAGCTTCTGTCAATTTTTATGAAAAGTATGTCGTATTTCTTTCCCCATAAGAGAGAGAATTGCCAAGTCAAGTTCCTTTTGTCTAAAGTTGCCTGCATATGATAGAGAGATATAGAAGATGTTGCCATCATGACACATGTGCCCATTGCCCCATGTGAAATGAGGTGCCCTCTACCTGACCCCACAAACTCTGGCAGCAGCAGTCCTGGAGCACACGCTGTGGGTTAATGGGACCGATTAGTTTTATCATCATACCCAAGAGGCTTAATAATGTCAAAGGAACTGTACCCAGTCTCAGTAGGGGGCAGTTATCTTAATGATCAGAAGTATCTTGAGTGCACAGAATGGAATGCAAGTGGTAGACAAGCAGCTTCCAGTCAACAGCTGCCTTCAACCAAGGCATTCCAACAGATTACTCGCTGTGGCAGTCCACTGGTTTAGAAACTCCTTTTTTAAAAATTCTTTCATGGGATGTGGGTGGCATTGGCAAGGCCAGTATTTGTTGCCCATCCCTAATTGCCCTTGAACTGAATGGCTTGTTGGCCATCACAGAGGGTAGTTAAGAGTCAACCACATTGCTGTGAGTCAGTAGTCACATGTAGGCCAGACCAGTTAAGGACAGCAGATTTCCTTCCCTATAATGCATTAGTGAACCAGATGGAATTTTATAACAATTGATGATAGCTGTCATGGAGACTAACTTTATATTCCAGATTTATTAATTGAATTTAAATTCCACCAGCTGCCATGGTGGGATTTGAACCTATGTCCCCAGACCATTAGCCTAAGCCTCTGGGTTACTAGTCCAGTGATATTACCACTATTCCATCATCTACCTCCCACCTGTTCCTTCAGCAATAAAGATAAGCCTCTCCCTTGGGTAAAAATGTGATATGTAATGATGGTGGAGCAGTGGGAATAGTCCGATGGCTCTCAGGTCACTGCTTAACAAGTCACATGTTGATACTTGCTTCCAAGCATACAGATGACTAGAATAGGATTAGGCAATTACTGACACACAGGAAAACCCGAGTCTGCACAATATGGAGATAAGGAGCCGACAGAATCACAAACAAGTGCGGCCACCACATCTAACTCTTCCAAAAGGGCATCATCTGCACTCATGTTCTACTTTGGATGCAGCCTCATATGTTGCAGCATCCTCTTCCATGGGCCCTAATTTGCGGCAGCTTCTTCTCAGCAAGTATGTGTATACTTCTTATTGTGAAGTCTTAGGGTACTGCAAAAGTGCCATCAGCCACGTTTGCTATGTGTGTGTCCCAGGTCTTCCAGGACCAATTCCAGCTTTCCTTCTTTCCCCTGAGACAAGTGGCTTAGTGTTATTGTCACTGGACTAGTAACCCAGAGACCAGGGTAATGCTCTGGGGACCTGGGTTTGAATCCCACCATGGCAGATGATGGAATTTGAAGTCTAATGATAACCATGAAATCATTATTGATTGTTGTAAAAGCCCACCTGGTTCACTAATGCCCTTTAGGGAAGGAAATCTGCTATCCTTACCTCATCTGGGTCTGGCCTACATATGATTCCAGATCCACAGCAATGTTGTTAACTCTTAACTACCCTCTGCAATGGCCTAGCAAGCCACTCAGTTCAAGGGCAAATAAGGATGGGCAACAAATGCTGGCCTTGCCAGCGATACCCACATCCTGTCAAAAAATAAAAAAAAGTTTGGAGCACTTGATTCCCTCAAGATTTGCAGAATTCAGGTATATCATAGCATTAAACAGCACATAAGGAGATTATTCACCCCACCATGTCTGCAATATGCTGTGAATCATTTGGACTTTGGTGTGAACTACAAAAATGGTGCATTTTTTTGAAGACAACAACTCTAAAATAAAAGAAGTTGCACAAATGCAATATAATCTTTTAATATTTTGGTATGGGAGAGATTCATCAATATTTTAGAACTTTGGGAGGTGAGAAATTCAATAATGTCTTGCCTGTTTTTTGCAGTGTAGAATGAAGGAGGGGTAATCAATTCCTGCACACAATCTTCCACACCCGATCCCCCAAAAGTGTGCCAGCTGCCAAATTCGACAGTCCTGCTCATCAAAAATACTGCAGGCCAGTGCCGCTGGAGCCCTCGCCTCTTCCACCTTACCAACACATTCCGCTGGCCTGTTTGATATTGGAGCTGGCTAGAAACCTGCAGGTTTCAACTAGTGACCTGGTAGACTGGCATCTGCAATCACTGCTCAATTCAAATGAGGCCCAATGTTAAGTTATGGTCAAGCCTTAAGCTGACAGGGACCGGCATGCAAGCCAAATGCTTCACAGATTTGTTGCTCAACATGGGTAATGTCATGATCTGCGTCGACCTAGATTTTTAAATCTAATTAATCTAAATGATTAATGTTTGTCCCATATCATAATGTATAGCACAGGCCTGTGGTGATATCTGTATGTCTCTGTTGAGCAAGCAGAACAGAATAATGGAATATTTTGCACAGAACAAACATCAATGTAAATAACTTATGTTACGTATCAAAAGCAATTTCTCAGAGCTTCACAATTGCTTCCAAAAGAATAAAACTTAAACAACAATTATCAGGATCGAATGGATAATCTCTAACCAGTGATGGTGAAATGACAGTGTGTTTTCCTGAGTGATAGACCCATCAGTACTCAGCAGTTGTGAATAAATTAAGATGGTCTCGATGTGACCCTGGAGATTGTTTCATGGTGTTTAAGCTGTGTGGTATTCTGTGTTATCAGATGATAACAGCTACATATGCACGACTCCTCCTTTTACAATCCAGTGGTGTATTTCTGTTTAAATGAAGGCCAGTCCTGATGTGAGCTTCGTGCACACACTGGGATCGTATAGAAGATTGCGAAAGCACAGGCATCAGCAAGAGTATGTGTTTTTCATTATTCAAATTTAAGTGCACCTTTGATTATTTGCTCAATATATGATACGCTCATACTTCCACGCTTACGGCTGCAAATTGAGCACTCCAGCCAAATGCTGGTGCCCCAATGAATCACATGTTTAAAATGGCATCACAATATGATTGATTGCCTGTGTAAGGACATCTGCACAAATGCACTGGACCCTCTGCCCCCAATTGTGAGGCTCTCTGCCCAGCAAGAATATGGCAGTATTGCCCTGGAAATCATGCTGCACTTTTTACCACTGAGTTCCCACTCCCAATTTGGGGGATTATGGACAAACATGCATTAGTGCCACTGGATTTCTTTCCCCCTCCTTCCCCCACACCCTCCCCCCAATCCCCAACCTGACCAGTGAGCTGCCTGTGCACCATGACTCTGCACACACAACGCGCCAGAATTAAACAAATGAGATCCAGGCTTCAAGGTGGTTTGGACCTCCCATAAAGGACTTTGGAAAGACTACTCGATCCCTCTAAACACCACCCACCGAAAGTTTGCCTGAATTCAAAATTGCCCCTTTGATTTGTTTAGCTAATAATCTCCATAAATGAATAATGGACAGGCAGGGGTCATGTTATGGTACATCTATAAGTCTGAAGGGAAATGTTAAGTCCGTAGAGCAGTGTAACGGTTTGGATAAAATCAAGGTGATGGTGTCAGGAAAGGGCAGCAGGTTTAACAATGGTAATAGGACATTAGCGACTAAGGTAACGTCAAGGAAAATAATAAAAAGTTTAAATTAAAGATGCTATAAATGAATGTCTGAGCAATTTGTCAAAATATCCATGAATTAATGGCACAAATGGAGATAAATATGTTGACCAAGGTTGGGAACTAAATATTCCTGGGAACTTGACTTTTAGAAAAGATAGGCAAAATGGAAAAGGAGGTGGGGTAACCCTGATAATGAAAGTGATAATGAAGGAGTGTGAAAGGACCTTAACCCAGAAAACCAGGATGTGGGATCAGTATGGCATCATATGAATGAAGAAGTAACAAAAGATTACATTATTGGCTATTCATCGCAAGCAAGCAGCATTGTCTTCAATGGATCCGAAGATGGCTAATGAGGCCGATTCGGGATCTGCAGACTTTATGGCATGTAGGGCATTTGTTGTCATTTGGGATGTCTGGTCATGTATTATTAAATCGGGTCATGGCATGTTCTCTTTGCCGTTTTCATTTTTCCTCTTCATTTTATCATCGTTGGGGTGGAAGCCTTCCCTTAAAGCAAATAATGCTGCTTCCAGCATTAAATTGCAGGGGGGGCAGCCATTGGGATCATGGGTGAGCAACCCCTTGACCATTTAGCAGGGACACAGGAACCATCGCACCCTGTAAAACATCACAAAGCCAATTACAAAGGTATGAGAGGAAAGCTGGCTGAAGATAGATGGAGTAGAATGGGCTGAAATTCTCTGTTACGACCGGACCCCGGGCAAGATCCCCTAATTTGCTATGAACCCAGACGAGATACTCCAAATTATTAACTTCCTGAACAGGACCCCCAATTTTGTTATGCTCTCAGGTGAGGAGGAATGAACTGGCTCCCCCTCTTTATTCAACCCCCTCGGTTGGTTGCAACAAGGTTAATTTAAAAAGCACCCCTTCCCTCGTGGATACCTTTTCCCAGTCCAAATATATTTATATTTTAGAAGGAGCCAATTTATCCAGGCTTTCTTGTGTTAAAGAAAGAGTAAGTTTAGTAGTTACTAAAAAACCTGAGGAAAAAATAATAAAAATGCAACACACATACACACAGATCAGAAATGAGAAGTTGAGTCCAAAATAAAAGTTAAAAAATTTATCCGAATTAGCCCTTGGCTTGTCCATGATGAGTAAATGGTGAAATGTTGAGACCATTAAGTTGGGCAGTTGAGCAATTGGTTTAGAGACAATTGGTTCTGCAGGTTAGCTGAAGGAGTTGTCATGTTTCCTTTTTGACTGTGGCTTTGCTGACTTGCCTCCAGCCAGAGAGAGAGAGAGAGAAGATTTTTGCCAACAAGTTGCAGGGATGCCTAGTTGATGTTCTTCTGCAGTGAACAACAGAGCACACACTAGCACACCAAAACTAGAACACAGCGATCAGGTTTGAAGCTGGCTTTTTAAGTCTTTTTCTTGCTTATTCCTGGAAGGGAAAAGCAAACGTGTGTTTCACCCAGAATCTGCTTTCTTTCAATGCAGATCATTTCCACATTCTGAAATATAACTCAACAGGAGATGGTTTCTGCTGAGATGTGGTAATCAGTCTCCATTGCCTCCGCAACCACAGGAGATAAAAGTTTAGTCTTTCGCATTGCATCTCTTCCTTTCAAGTGTCTCTGTCTGAAGTAGACCTTGACACCTTTTTAGTTGCAACATCCCATGCTCTCTGGACTATTGGTGAAGTATAATCCACATAGGAATTTTCCAGCAAGTGGTTACTTTACATTCTCAGCCAACCTTTGCTTGTATGCCTGTTTTAAAAAACACATGCTTCCTTAAAAATATTCAATATGTCCATAAATAATTTTTCGCTGTGTTCTGCTGTCATGACAGTAGTTAAGAAGAATCTCACTGAAAAGTATAATTTTTGGCTGCATGTGCCAGAGCACCATCCGCCCCTTCTTCCAGAGGGTGCTGCTCCTACCTGTGTGCAGCCAGGCACCTCCATTGCTCCCTCCCCTGTTGTCTTCGCTCCCTGCACACCACGGGGTATACAGCTAGTTCACCAGACTCCAGGATCCTGATGTACTCCTCGTGCAGGATGAAAGAGAGAGACCCGTGGGTTAGCAGGGGTGTACATGTCCTGGTTGTCCCTTAACGGATCCTGGAGAGCGCTGGCCACCACTTGGATGGCCAGAGATTAGTGCGCTGCATGGTTGCCCGAAACCCCACCCACCTCCACCCCAATCCACCTGACCGATTGACAGCAGCTTTGCCCATTGGACTGCAGGCTGTGCTCTCAGCTCAGGCACAGGCATTCTCCTGACCCACACTGCAAGGCTGCACTGTCAGCTTAAACCATGGGGGAGACTGGTTCAAACCGGAACATTGACATTGCAAGGGGCTGTGAGCGCCTCCACCAGTGAGTGCTCCATGGCCAGTTCTAGCAAGGAGATTGTACAATGTGCCCAGTTGTCCAATTGTTCTGCAGTCCACTAAAACAGTCATTAGTTTTCAGTCTGTGCCCATGGAGTGAAAAGCTCTGGAGCACTTGGTGATACTTTGATGCCTCTGCATTGCTTGAGTGGGCAGATAAGCTAGAGGCCCGACTCCAATCATATCAATGTGGCTGAGCCTGAACTATAGAGGAACTACAGAAGTTCACCTAATGTGCGACCGCTTCCCTTCGCCCACCCTACCCTCCACACTGAATGCTTGTGCACTACATTCAACTGCAGGGCAGGCCCGGCACCTCCACTCCAAGTCACCTCAACTGCAAGGCTGCCCTTGCCCCCGCCCTCCCCCCCACCCCCTAGTCACCTCAACCTCAGGGCTGCCCTTGTCCCCGCCCTCCCCCCCACCCCCTAGTCACCTCAACCTCAGGGCTGCCCTTGCCCCTCCACCCTTTTCAACACATCTCATGCTTAAAGTCCAACAGGCGACCTGAGCGAGCGCTGTGCAACGTTACTGTGTACTCAGCTCCGATTTCCCCTCAAAGTGCAGTCTGCCAAGCGCATGCCTTTTATACGTTGTTGTGAAACGTGTCGGCGTGCTTTCCCGCCTATGTGGGCGGACAAGCCAGCGAGGGGGGTGATGCAGGGGCGATTCTGGTAGACAGGCGATGGCGTAGTGGTATTGTTGCTGGACTAGTAATCCAGAGACCCAGGGTAATGTTCTGGGGACCTGGGTTTGAATCCAGCCATGGCAGATGGTGGAATTTGAATTCAATAAAAATCTGGAATTAAAAGTCTAATGATGACCATGAAACCATTGTCGATTGTTGTAAAAACCCATCTGGTTCACTATTGTCCTTCAGGGAAGGAAATCTGCCATCTTTACCTGGTCTGGCGTACATGTGACTCCAGGTCCACAGTGATGTGGTTGACTCTTAAATACCCTCTAAACAAGGGCAATTAGGAATGGGCAATAAATGCTGGCCTAGCCAGTGATGCCCACATCCCATGAATGAATAAAATAAATAAATAAATTACAATGAGGTTCCTGAGGTCTGATGGTGGGAAACGCAGCCCGCCAATTGGATGATCACAAACTGGTTTCATGCCATCGTGAAACCAATTGTACCATATTGTCCGCTCATGCCACCAAACACACCCGATGCCAGTGGGCATGGGAACTCCCAGCCATGGTCTCAGGTGAAAGAGTCAGTCATTTAGGACTGTGACTAGGAGGTATCTTTTCACACAGAGGGCTGTGAATCTTTGGACTTTCCTATCCCAAAGAGCTGTGAAAGCTCAATCATTGAGCATATTCAACCCCGCTGCCTTCCAGCCTCTTCCCCAATAAAGTCCGGGATGGGACGTGTACGGCCTTTCTGCCTAGATGCTAATTGAGGCCCCTAATTGGGCAGGGGTGTTAACACAGAGGAAGCCCGAAAGAGTTTGCTTCTGGGGTCCCATGGAGGTCCCTCGTTAAGTCAGCGGCTGATTGTGGGACCCGGCATTGGGAAGCGGAGAGGCCAGCTGAGAGGCTCCCGCCCTTGCCCTGTCTCCCCCCCTCCCTCACTCCGCCACCTACATCTCACCCTCAATCACCTTTGCCCTGACATCCCTTGTTTACCTGGGCCCCTGTTTGTCCAGCAGCTCTCAGGGCCGGGCGCAGCGGGGAGGCAGTATTTCCAGCTGTGGAGCCCTTAATCCCGGGACCGTCATCAGTGGCCACTTATGTGCCTGATGGGCATTTAATTTCAGCTGGCCTTCCCCAGTGGGAGCAACACAGGGTTCTCATCAGTTCTCTGACCAGACATAGTCACCAACATTAAATTCCATCATGGATTCCAAACTCCAATTTTTTCAGTGGAAGGTGTTATACATAATGGAAATTTAAACATGAACGCTTTACGTCCTACTTAAATGATACCTTTGAGCAAGGCTGAGGAGGGCAGTTTCAATTTGCCTCCTTTGGCCTTTTAAGATATAAATTTAGGTATTTCCTAGACCATAGATCTAAGAAATCTCCACAAAAATGTAGATTTTCTAATTTATCTGATAGCTCTCCAGTGAGTATCAATTAGCTCTGTTCTTGTTGCACACCATATTGGAAATGTGAAGGATCATTTCTCAGAAAATGATAATTGAAGATATGCTCAGGTGGCGAGATATATGGACTTCACTCATGTAGCCATGCTTAAATATGGTGGGGCAAGCCCACTGAGGTACCTCTGATCAAAATTGCTTTCATTAACCAAGTTCCAAATATTGTGATGCCCAATAATGCATGTTCATGCCCTTGTGCATTAGCTGAGGGTCTAAACTGCTGGCTGTAGACATTAATCCCCTTGACCAATGCTTTGCAATGTAATTTTGTACATTCACACATGTACCACTTCTGTCAGACCAGGCAAAAAACCCACTAAGCCAGAGAACACCAACTGAATAGCATAATTTTCTCAGGGCTGCCTGAGTGTAGTGGTTATAGCTCAAGACTGTTAATCTTGAGGTCATGAGTTCAAATCCCACAGTGTTATTTTGGGAAATTATGGACTAACTGTCAGAACAGTGTTAAAAACCCATGTGCCTCACTTATGTCCTTCAAGGAATGGAACCAAGCTGGTCTAGCCTGCAATCCCACACTGTGCCATTGACTCTGAATGCACTTAGGCCAATGAGAATGAGCAATAAATACTCAACACATACCAAGAACTAACTGAATAAAAGGTAAGAATTTGAAGATTGAACAGGAGTTGTAAGTTTAAAAAGAATACCAGAAGCATTTAATTTGCTGACCTTTCTAAGGACTAATAAAATTTGAAAGTCTCTTTGGAAAATAAAGGATTCTTTTAAAAAGGATTTGTGGAAATGTCATATCAGTCCTTCTGTATGTTGTATCCTCGTCTACAATTTACTCTAACCCCAGAGTTGTGGCTCTGCATGGTGACATTCTACATCAGCAGTGCCGTAAACTACAGAGACATGCCCTGTCTTATGTGGAATTGCATGTTGCTGAATAGTTTAAGTTTTACTGTTCCTATTATCTGGTCCATCTGGGCCCCGGTTAATCCTTCTTGTAATTCCTGTTGGAAAAATGGGCTGAACTTTTCTAGCAGGGGTAACCAACATGCAACTGTCTACTGGTCTAAGCCTGACTGTTTCCATCCACCTCACATGTTCCTCCCCAATGTCAGAGATGCAAAATAGTGTTGCAATCTCTGTAGAGACCGATAACTGTTCAAATTTATTTTTAAAAGTTAACAGCTGAAAGCATGACACACGTTTTAAAATGTTTACTATAACAAATGACTTTTAAACAACTCTATTAACTAAACCCTATGTTTGTTCTGTAGGCGCCTTTTATATTTCAATTCCATTCCACTTGTCTACTTATCACACATCACCTCTCCACAGAATTATAGTACTTTTAGCAGTCCATGGTCGCTTCCAGCTTCTTGTGGATTCTCGTATCCCCACTTGGCCAAGTGGTAACTGTCTCCAGGCACTTTCCTCAGTTTTTGGAGAGTTTCTTTAATCAACCACGAGCAGTAAAGCCAGTTCCGATGATTCTTCTTCCCTAGCCATGCCAAAATAAACCTCCCAGCATCCTTAGCTGGCTGCATCTCTTCGGCTAGAGACCATCACCCTCCTGCATCCAGCCATGGTAGCTCACAAAGTCAAGCGGTCTTTTCTCTCTGCTAACCACTCAGAACTTCTGCTGCCTGTCTGTGATACACACTCATCTATAGGGAAACCTTGTGGGGTGTAGTGGTATTGTTGCTGGATGAATAACCCAGGGTAATGCTCTGGGGCGCCAGGTTTTAATCCCACCACGGCAGATGGTGCAATTTGAATTCAATAAAAATCTGGAATTAAAAGTCTAATGATGACCATGGAACCATTGTAAATTGTTGTAAAAACCCATCTGGTTCACAAATGTTCCTATGGGAGGAAAATCTATCATTGGTCTGGCCTACATGTGGCTCCAGACCCACAGCAATGTGGTTGCCTCTGAAATGGCCTAGGAAGCCACTCAGTTGTAACCTTCACAAAAAAGGAATGAAACCAGACGGGCCATCTGGCATCAACCTAGGGAACAGAAATGTCAACAGCAATCACAGCCCTGTCAACCCTGCAAAGTCCTCCTTACTAACATCTGAGGACTAATACCAAAATTAGGAGAGCTGTCTCACAGGCTAGTCAAGCTCATAGTCATTCTCACGAAATCATACCTTACAGATAATGTCCCAGACACCACCACCACCATCTCTGGCTCTGTGGGAAATTGCCCAGGTATATCCTGTACACAAAAAGCAGGACAAATCCAACACAGCCAATTACCGCCCCATCAGCCTACTCTCCATCATCAGTAAAGTAATGGAAGGGGTCATCAACAGTGTTATCAAGTGGCGCTTGCTTAGCAATAACCTGCTCACTTGATGCCCAGTTTGGGTTCTGACAGGACTGCTCAGGTCCTGACCTCAATTATAGCCTTGGTTCAAACATGGACAAAAAAGCTGAACTCCTGAGGTGAGGTGAAAGTGACTGCCCCTGATATCAAGGCTGCATTTGACTGAGTGTGGCATCACGGAGCCCCAGCAAAATTGGAATCAATGGGAATCAGGGGGAAAACTCTCCACTGGTTGGAGTCATACCTAGCACAAAGGAAGATGGTTGTGGTTGTTGGAGGTCAGCCATCTCAGCTCCAGGACATCACTGCAGGAGTTCCTCAGGGTAGTGCCCTCGGCCCAACCATCTTCAGCTATTTCACCAATGACCTTTCTTCCATCATAAGGTCAGAAGTGGGGATGTTCACTGATGATTGCACAATGTTCAGCACCATTTGCAATTCCTCAGATACTGAAGCAGTCCATGTCCAGATGCAGCAAGACCTGGTCAACATCCAGGCTTGGGCTGACAAGTGGTAAGTAACATTCACGCCACACAAGTGTCAGGCAATGATCACCTCCAACAAGAGAGAATCCATCCAGCCCTTGATGTTCAAAGGCATTACCATCACTGAATCCCTCATTATCAACATCCTGGGGGTGACCATTGACCAGAAACTGAACGAGACTAGCCATACAAATACTGTAGCTACAAGTGCAGGTCAGAGGCTAGGAATGTGTGACGAGTGACTCACCTCTTGACTCCCCAAAGCCTGTCCACCATCTACAAGGCACAAGTCAGGAGTGTGATGGAATACTCCCCACTTGCCTGGATGAGTGCAGCTCCTACAACACTCAAGCAACTTGACACCATCTAGGACAAAGCAGCTGCTTGATTGGCACCACATCCACAAATATTCACTCCCTCCACCACCAATGCACAGTGGCAGCAGTGTGTACCATCTACAAGATGCACTGGAGGAATTCACCAAGTGCCTTTGACAGCACCTACCAAACCCACGACCACTACCATCTAGGACAAGGGCAGCAGATGCATGGGAACACCACCACTTGTGAGTTCCCCTCCAAATCACCAACCATCCTGACTTGGAAATATATCGCCGCTCCTTCACTGTCACTGGGTCAAAATCCTGGAATCCCATTCCTAACAGCGTTGTGGGTGTACCTACACCACATGGACTGCAGTGGTTCAAGAAGGCAGCTCACCACCACCTTTTCAAGGGCAACTAGAGACTGGCAATAAATGCTGGCCCAGTCAGCGAAGCCCACATCCTGTGAATGAATATTTAAAAATGGCTTCCTCTGCCCTCTTCCCCATGGCAACGTAAAACACATTAACTTTGTATCCAGGTAGAAATGCTAATAAGCTATCTTTGATCTCAACTCCCTTTCATCTTATAAGTATATAGATAGTTCACAACGTAACCGTTTACAACCCAAGACCTATAACACTTTTTTGGGACTTCAGGAGAATCAGGGTCTACTCATGTAAACTCAGAGACTGCTGCTGTCTCCAAACATAAATATCTCGCACCTTCCTAGTGAAACAATCTAAACTTTCCTTGATCTCTAACAATGAAACCTGTCAGGGAGTCCTCATAACAGGTCACATGACCCCCTTCATTTACACTAAATTTAAAGCAACAGTCCCAAAATGTTATAATCTTCTAAACCTCATAATTGTAACAGTAACAAAAGTGTCAGGCAGGCTGTTGTAGTGTGGCCAAGTTGCTACTATTGTTGATAGAGTTGATCTGCAGACTCTTCTCGGGTGGAAACATAAAGTTTATTTCCAATATACTCAGCATGTGCTTTCAACTCCAACTCTATTTCTACCAATAGGAGCTACTCTCCTATTGGTGACTACAGATCATCTGATCTTCCTTAACAAGCATTATTCTTTAAGGTACATTACACACTAAATAAGACCATAATTATTACATTCCTTCCCCTTTAACTTGGCTATACATTTAATGTTTACAAGTACAAATTTTTCAAGACAACATAATATTTTCACAGGGTAAGGAATGTACAAGTTCAGTCTTTCAGGTGGTTTCCTGGTACGTGTGGAACATCGCAGCTCCACAACTTCAGATTCTTTGTCAGGAACCTCCTTTTCTAGAGTTGTCTGAACATCAAGTGCTTGCAGTTCTGTATCCTCAACTCTTACAGGACCATCAGACATGTCTGTCCTGTGTGAAGTACCCTCAACAGTAAACGCAGACCCAGTCACGATCACTGGTGGAACCAAATCTTGGTGATTTGTCTCTCTCTTCCTTAAATAGTCCACATGTTTACGAATAATCCAGCCTCCTACCGCCATGTGATAAAATAGAGGTCCCATCACCGCACTTATTTCACCCGGTAACCACTTTGGTATTTCCCCAAAGTTCTTCACGTATACTGTCTCACTCACAGTAAATTTCCTCTCGCGACTGTGCTAGTCATGTCTAGTTTTCTGGCTTCCCTGACTACTTCCCACCTTCCCCTCCAAATTCGGCATTATTAAGCTCAATCTCGTCCTGAGGCGGCGTTTCAACAATAACTCCGCAGGTGTGGTGCCTGTTGTTGTGTGAGGGGTAGCCCTGTAATGAAAAAGAAAGCGTGCTAGCTTGGTTGCCAAAAAATCACCAGTTAGCTTTTTCATACCTGCCTTGAACATTTGAACTGCCCTTTTAGCCAGTCCACTTGAGGAACGGTGGTACGGTGCAGTTTTTACGTGAGTGATGCCATTGAGGCTGATAAACCGTTGTGCACTGTTGTAGTTAACTTAAAAGTGGTTCCCTTTCCTTTGGAGGTACTATCACTCGTGCTCCCCACAATAAGATGCCATCCTGGCTGGTTATTTCATGTCTTTTATTGAAGTATGGTTTCATTTCATCAGATACGGGTTCCTGTGACCAACCATGTAGCACTTGTTCTCGTACTTGAGATAGGCTGGGTCTCGACTTGTCCAGTCTCTAATCTGACGAGCACATACCGGCGAGGAATCTAAGGAATTGAACAGTAAGACAAGTTCCTGTAGAACTGGGATGTGCTCATCATTTTCTTGTAAAGGCAAACAACTAAGGGCAACGGTGTTTTTGTATTGATTGCCAGACCTATGTACAAAAGTGTATTCGTATGCTGCCAGAGTTAAAGCCCTATTATTATTTCTGTATTTTCTTTCTATGTGCTTTCATCTCTCTAGCACAGACTTTAATCTCAGCCTTCTTTTTGACTTCACTTTTGGCCAGGCTTCTCTCAGGTGCGATGCTCAACTTGTCTGAACTCAGTGGTTGAGTCTCCCAAAATTTAATTATCTGTCAGCTTCTCAGAAAATTCTAAGACTTTTGCTTCCAAAGCTTCTTTGGCTTCATTTAGCTGATTCTTCAACTTTACCCTCTCTCTTTTTTTGTATTTGTTTGCTGCCTTCTGGAAAATTGAACTTTGTTGTGTCTTCTCTGCCAACTCATTCTTCAGTTTGTTCAGCGAAGTGCTGAATTCTTTCTGTTTCTCTTACTTTTCCAGAGGTACAAACTTTGACTTGAGGGAATCTCGCAGTGTGTGAACGTCTTTTAAAATATTTTCTTTTTCCCTGTGAAGGTTGCTCACCTCATCTCAAACTCTGTCATCTAGCCGGGTCTCTTAAAACTTCCTCTGCTGTTTTCCAGGTTTTGGCTTAAGACAACCTGCATTTCTGCAGATCATTGATTCCTTACAAACTCCTTTTTCAAAGCAGGAAAGCTTCCAGCTTCCTTTTGGATTCTCAGTGGCCAATCAAGGTTGATTTCCCGTAGCCAATTTCACCCTAGAAGGCTTGATCCTCTGCCTTTCAATACCAATACTGGTAGATTTGCCGATTGGCTTCCGTAATGGACAGTCACCCTGCTTATGCCTTTTACTTGAATGTCTTCACCCGTATATGTTTTGAGCTTGGCTGCTATTTCTTCTGAACTTAATTGATGTTCACCATTATTCAGATATCTGAAGGTATGTTCCCCAATTGCTGTAATGGGAGCTCCCGTGTCCACTTCCATTCTAACAGGTTTGCCATTTACTTTCATTGTGATAAATATTGGTGCTGCCTTTCTAACTTTCAGATTAAACAATGAGTAAATGTCTGAATTTGTTGTTTCAGGTTCTTCTATATTGTAGATTTCATTGGGCTTCTTCCTTTGTTTACAAGCCTACTTGAATCTTTCCTTGCACTACCTCATTATATGTCCATTTCTGTGACAATAGTAGCATTCGATTTTTTTTAAACTGCTAATCGTTAAAAGATTGCTTGTTTCCATCCCTATTAAAATTATTCTTCAATTTCGCTGCTAAATTATTTATCTTTATTCTTCGGCTAGCAGGGGCTATTTCCCGCTTCTTGGCAGAGGCTTGCATTTTTGCGCCATTTTTCAGCTGGAAAATTGGGGTTTCCAGCCCAACGTGGAGGACGATGGCATTTTGCGCACCCTGAATTGCTTTTGAATCTCTTACTGCGCTTTCCATGGCCAGCGCTTTCTCTAGCGCCTTCTTGAAATCCAAATTCATTTAGACAATAACCTTTTCTGAATAGTGTCCTCTTTCACACCACACACTAAACACTCTCTGAGCATGTCGTTCAGAGTCATACCAAACTCACAATGTTCTGTTAGCTGCTTCAAATTTGCCACATAGCATGCAATTGTCTCACCCGGGGCTCAATTTCGCAAATTAAACCTGAACCTCTGTATCATGATTGAGGGCTTTGGTTGAAAATGACCCTTCACAAGGTCCACCAATTCATTGAAATTCTTCAAATCTGCGGCACTAGGTGCCATCAAATTTCGAATCAAACTGTAGGTTTTACTCCCACAAGTATTCAAGAGGATTGCTCGCCTCTTCTCTTCCCGTATAATCTCGATCACTTGAAAAAAGAACATGAGGCATTCTATGTGATGAGACCAATCATCTGTGGCTGGTTCAAAAGGATCAACTCTCCCAAATTGTGGCATTTTGAGAGGGGATAACTTCTTCATTTCTAACAGAGCTTGCTACTTACAATCACTGGGCGAGGTATTGTGCCAATTCTTTCTAACTTGATTTCTTCTGTTCAATCCTATCCCATCCTCATCACCAGCTTGTTGCAAGGGTCTCCGAGTTGCTACTATTGTTGATAGAGTTGATCTACAGATCCTTCTTGGGTGGAAACAAAGTTTATTTACAAAGCACTCAGCAGCAGCTAGACTTATGCTTTCAACTCCAACTCTCTATCTCTACACTAACAGCTGAGGTAGCCCACACCACTCTCCTGTTGTTTACTATGGACCATATGAACTTCCTTAACAGACATTATCCTTAAAGGTACATTACACACTAAATAAAACCACAATTACTACAGAGGCTCAGTTGGTAGCACTCTCATTTATGATTCAACAATTGAGGGACCAAGGTCCACACCAGACTTGAGTATTGGAGCTGAGAGATTTTTGAACCAACAGATTTTTTATTAGAAAAAGGAATTAAGGATTACGGAACCAAGGCAGTTAAATGGAGTTAAGGTGCAGATCAACTATAACCTAGTTGAATGGAAGAACAGTCTCAAGCAGCTGAATAGCTTAGCCCTACTGCAATGTATTAACAGAGTGCTGAAGTTCAGATGACATGTTAAACGTAGGAGGACCCTTCTGACTGGTCCATTGGTTCTGGCAGACATTGAAGATTCCAGGATACCACAAGGACAGCACAGTATCCTCCTGTTGTTCTTGCCAACACCACTTCAAACATATGAATCTGGTCATTCACCTCATTACTGTTTGTGAGACATTGTGGTGCAAAAATGGCCACTGTGCTTAAAAAACAGTGACAGCACTAGAGAGTGAGTTATTATTAGAAAGCATTTCGGGACATTTCTAAGATGTGATAAGGCAGTATATAAATGCCAGTTTTTATATTAATAAAAGCAGTAATCCTTCCATGAGAGAATAGGAAACCAGTATAGACAGAAACAAGGGAATTCAAAAGAAATGTTAAAAATTTACTAGATTGTATCAGTATTAATACCAACGGTTCCCATGGCAACAGTCACCATGAGTAGGAATGTGTATGCTATTGTGCAGCAGAGGGAAGGGATAATATTTAGAAGGAATGCATTACACATTAACACTTCCTGCCTACACCCCTGATTTTTACATGGCTATTCCCACATCATTTGATGCCAGGCCCAGTATGGATTTGTCTCCGACTGAATTGTTCAGCAGACCTATATCGGAATATAAATCATCTATCAATTCACCGCAGTCAATAAATGATCTCCTTATACAGGAGATCGGACAGTTTGTCGTTTGCTTTTCAGAGGAGCTCAAGAATGGCTATTCTTCAGCCTTGCTGAAGCCTCTCAGTACTTTTATCATTGAGGTCCTTCAATATAGACTCTCCAAAGAATGGGAAGATCCCCATCCTCAGGAATTACGTGTTGATTAAAAGTTAACTTCACTTGTGTGTTAATCAGTTCACCAAACATCACAACATTGAGAATTTATTTAAAGGCTTTCCTCTGGGAAAGAAATGACCTGTTCCATTGGAATGTTGTGGTGTTTGTTTTCTCCCTCCAGCAAAGATCTGCATTTTAGAGCTTTGTTCTGTGACAATCCACTTCCATCAATTAGGGCTCTATCAACTAATTTAAACTAGATGACATTCTGCTTGCAGCAAACTCAGGAGACCACTCTATTTCTCTACACAGTATTTCATTATCTACTTGGAAGTTTTTTTAAAATGTGATTTTATTCAGCATTACTTTGATATTCTCATCCAACAGGATCAGCAAGAAATCAAAGTAATTTTTCATGAGTTCCAATCTGACTGAAAATGTTTTCATTAATTATCCTCTACAGTTGCAACCTCTAACATGAAAAATCTGTAAAAATTAGAAACAGAATGTGACTCTGATATGTATAAAAGCTGCTGTGAGTAGCACTCCAAGCAGATTCAATGGTAACTTTCAAAAGGGAATTGAATAAATACTTAAGAAGGAAAAAAATTGCAGCACTAGGTGACAGAACGGGAGAGTGAGCTCATACGATTGGTCATTCAAATGGCTGTCACAGGTATGATAGGCCAAATGGTCTCTTGCTGTGCTGTATAATTCTACAAAATTTCTCCTCAACTTCCTATGGCTATTTGGCAAAATCCATTAAATTATAGTTATCCATTGCGAATCAATAGACATATGTAACTCAACAGTTATCCAATATGTCTCATTGTTCTTAGGAACAAGTTACATTAGATAAGAAATCTTGACACTAGTGATTTCTTTGCTGAGTCTGTCTGACAATGTGATATACTTAGCCTTAATCTATGGAATTCCAACAATTAGTCATAGGTAATGTCATTTTCAATCTTACTTGCAAGCTCACTTCTGTTTAGTTTCTAGTTCCATTTTAGATTTACATTCTAACTTTAGATACACTTTTCTTGTTCAAATCTACACCACATTGCTTGGCTGCAAAACACAATATAGATGACAACTTTCCACAGGAAGAGAACTTTCATGAAAATAACATACTATGATAACACGTTATGATAAATAACATTATATTTCATGAAAATACCGTATCATCATTTTGTTGATTATAAAAGTTTGAGAAAATAAAATTTGAGGAGTAGATGTTTATCTTCACTGCCCAGGCAGTAATCTGGCAGAGGGCAGTACAGACTGCCTTTATAGAACTCAACTGTTTTCAGCTGTGTTCTAGAGAAGACGAGCCACCCAATTTCTGTCCGGGTAGTGAAGATGAAAATATACCCCTGATCTTCATATTTAACTAGTTCTTTATAATCATGATAATAAGATTGATTATATTTTATTCCGTAGACTCATTAAAGGATTTTCTAGCAAATTAAAATTAAGTTACAAGGGTCAAAGTACAGCAACAATGATTGCATTTATATAATAACCTTAACACAGAAAAACATCCCAAGCTTTCTCAACTCGAGCTACCTGCCCCAGGACTTGAAGAGTTAATTTGTGGAGACAGGTTGCATAAACTTGGTTTATATTCCTTTGAATTTGGTAGGTTGAGGGTGATTTAGATGCCCTGAAAATGATAGAGGAATTCCATAGAGTGCATATGGATAAAATTATTTCCTGTGTTGGGGGAATCCAGGACAAATGGCATAATCTTACAATTAGAGTTCTGACAGATGGAAAAGAAATCGAGAAGCATTTTTTCATATTCAGATTAGTAGAAACGCTCTCCTATAAAAGGCTGGGAATATTGGCCTAGATTTTCACTGGTTTGGGATGACTTGGGAGCCCTTTAAAAATGGTGGCCGGGGCTAGGTTCCAGGATTTCCAACCTACTCCTGAGGTTTCTGATTTTCGGGAGTGACTTTTAAAAGTGCGGTTGGTTCGGGTCGAATGCTCAGGTCCTGCACTCCAACCTAGCCTGCTCCATTATGCATGCCCTAGGCCTCCGCGTTTTGCATGAGTTGGGCCAGGTTTTCAGTAAGCTGCGGTTCATGGCACCTCCGAGGTGTCTTGAATCATAGTCTGCATGAGCTTAAAAAAAGGTAAGTTCAAAAGGTCCTCCTTATGACCCCCATGCCAAGGTATGCCCTAACAAACACTCCCTTTGGCCCCAAATGCCCCCTATGCCAAGCTGTGGCATTTATATACCCATTTAACCCTCTATACACTATATAGCTATACAGCTACAACACTGGCATCTATGCAGCAATGTGAAAAGTTAGCCAGATACGTCCTGTACACAAAAAGCAGGACAAATCCAACCCGGCCAATTACTGCCCCGTAAGACCAATACTGCCACATCAGTCTACTCTCAATCGTCGGTAAAGCGATGGAAGGGGTCATCAATAGCGCTATCAAGCAGTGCTTGCTTCACAATGACCTGCTAACTGACACTCACTTTGGGTTCTACCAGGGTCACTCAGCTCCTGACCTCATTACAGCCTTGATTCAAACATAGAAAAAAGAGATGAACTCCAGAGGTGAGATGAAGGTGATTCCCCTGAGAACAAGGCCGCATTTGGCCGATTGTGGCATCAGGGAACCCTAGTTAAAACTGGAGTCAATGGGAATCGGGGGAAAGCTCTCTGCTGTCATACCTAGCACAAAGAAAGATGGTTGTGGTTGTTGGAGGTCAATCTTCTCAGCTACAGGAGTTACTCAGGGTAGTGTCCTAAGCCCAACCATCTTCAGCTGCTTCATCAATGATTTTCCTTCCATCATAAGGTCAGAAGGGGGGATGTTTGCTGATGATTGCACAATGTTCAGCACCATTCGCAACTCCTCAGGTACACAGGCTGTCCATATATAAATGCAGCAAGACCTGAACAATATCTAGGCTTGGGCTGACAAGTGGCAAGTAACATTTGTGCCACACAAGTGTCAGGCAATGACCATCTCCAACAAGAGAGAATCTAACCATCACCCCTTGACATTCAATGACATTATCATCGCTGAATCCCCCACTATCAACATCCTGGGGGTTACCATTGACTAGAAACTGATCTGGACGAGCCATATAAATACTGTGGGTACAAGAACAGGTCAAAGGCTAGGAATCCTGTATCGAGTAACTCACTTCCTGACTCCCCAAAGCCCGTTCACTATCTACAAGGCACAGGTCAGGAGTGTGATGTAATACTCTCCACTTGCCTGGATGAGTTCAGCTCCTACAACACTCAAGAAGCTTGACACCATCCAGAACAAAGCAGCCCACTTGACTGGCACCCCACCCACAAACATTCACTTCCTCCACATGACGCACAGTGGCAACAGCTTGTACCACCTACAAGATGCACTGCATAAACTCACCAAGACTCCTGAGTCTAGAAGGACAAGGGTGAGAGGCACATGGGAAACACCCCCACCTGCAAGTTCTACACCAAGCCATTCACCATCTTGACTTGGAAATAAATTGCCGTTCCTTCACAATTGCTGGGTCAAAATCCTGGAACTCCCTCCTTATCAGCACAGCGGGTGTACCTAGACCAAATGGACTGCAGCGGTACAAGAAGGCAGCTCATCATCATCTTCTCGAGGACAATTAGGGATGGGCAATAATTGCTGCCATTCATGAATAAATTTAAAAATTGGACCAATTAACCCTGTAGTGACAGTAGGATGTGTAAGAAAACCTTTTTTTTAATGTGATGAATTCGTAACTGTCCACTATGTTTTAAAGAAAAGTCCTTTTGCTGCAGGGCAATAAAAGTGTCAATCATCTAGACCCTTTAAAGTTTCAATAGCTGATACTGCAAGCACTTGAAATCTCTTAACTTTGTGTAAATAAACATTGCACAATTGACAACAGAGACCAGGGAGCCAGAGCTGTCAATCAAGCAATGTATTTCCTGGGGCTCATGTGTTTTAACAGACTAATGGATGTGTCGGCACCCAGCAAACAATACATAACGAGGATTGGCTGAGAGTCCAGGCACCCATTAGAGTGTTAAAACAGCTAGGGACTATAGAGGGTGTTTGGGAGGAATACTTTGGTGTAGGGGCGTATCTTGGCATGGGTGGCATGAAGGACTATTTTGGTTGTTTGGGGGGCATGAGGTGGCATGAATGGAGCATAGGGAGTATGTGGGGGGTAAGAGCTGGAGGGCCTTTCTGTTTCTATTTTCACTGGGACTAAGGCCAGGATTTTCCGTGCCCACCGGCGTCGGGCATGTTCGGTGGCATGAGTGGACAATATGGCACGATCGGCTTCATGACAGCATGAAACCAATACGCGATCACCCTCTCAGCCTGCCAGCCTGGCAAACTAGCTGTATGCATGATGGTCTTCAGAGCGCAAAGACAATGGAGGAGAGAGCGACTGAGGGTCCTGGCTGTGTAAAGGCAGGAGCAGCAACCTCAGGAAAAACTGGCAGCTGGGGCTCCCGCACACGCCGCTGAAGGGCCACAGTGAGCCATTGCTGGACGGTGCCTAGCAACACCCAAGGTCTATAGACGCCTCTTTTCATTCCTGCAGATGACCGAGAACCAGTGACGCCAAAGACTGCACGTGTCTAGGGAACTGGTCGGTCACATCTGCCAGCTACTGAAGGATTTGGCGCCAGAGGGGCATGGAGGGCATTCACTGCCAGTGGCCGTGAAAGTGACTACAGTACTCAGTTTCAACTGTGGATCCTTTCAGGGCTCCACAGGTGACCTCTGTGGGATATCACAAGTTTCCGCAATCAAATAGATCCATGAGGTCACGGATGACATCTTTGCGAATTCACACAACCTTGTGCATTTCATCCAGGCCCAGGACAGCCAGGATGCAAGAGCAATTGGATTTGCCCAGATCTCAGGTTTCCCACAGGTGCAGGGTGCCATCAACTGCACTCATGTGGCACTCAGGTCTCCGCCGCAGCATGCGGTGAACTATATCAACTACAAGGACTTCCATTCGCTGAATGTGCAGCTGGTGTATGACCACCAGAAACGCACCCTGCAGGTCTGCGTACAGTTTCCAGGGAGTGTGTGCAACTCCCACATCCTCAGTCAGTCACAGATCCTTGAAGTCTTTTAGAGTCCACAGAAGCTGCAGGGTTGGATCCTCAGAGACAAGGGCTACCCGCAGAGGCTGTGACTAATGACACGCAGGCGGCGGCCTCAGGCTGCAGCAGAGCGATGCTATAATGAGGCTCATGCTGCAACTCACAACTTGGTGGAGCAAACCATTGAGATGCTGAAAATGAGATTCTGGTGCCAGGACCTGTCTGGTGGAGCCCTGCAATACAGTCCACAGATGGGGTCACGCATTGTTATCACCTGCTGCGCCCTTTACAACCTGGCGCTGCAACGGGGAGACAAGCTGGCTGAGGAGGAGATGGAGTACTTGGAAGTCTCCTCCAATGAGGAGAACTCCGACAGGGATGAGGGTGAGGAGGCCCTCGAAGGTGATGATGACAGTGATGAGGCTCTTGCACTGGCTAGATAAGGAGGCTCGCTCACGAGGCCCTCATAACTGCTAGATTTGTGGAGGATGATGACGACATACAGTGAAGTGACCCCATAGATCCTTGCCTTGCATCTGTGAACTTTTGACTCCAGTCTGGCTTATGGCAGCGCGAATACCCTCTGTGATAAAGATCCTATCATGGAGACAGAGTGGAGGCCCTAATAATCGCTCAACTGCAGGAGGATAATGACAACATGCAGTGAGGACACTCCATAGATCTTCACATAGCCTCTGAGAATGTCTGACTCCTGTCTGGCCGAGGGCAGCTCGCTTGCACTCTGTGATCAGGGAAATATGATAGAGACACAGCCATGAAATGTTAGAAGTATCTGATTCTTTGTTCGCCTTCAGCACCTGAGCCCTTCAGGAACTCAGCATCACTGGTCACAGATGCTGAAGAAATGGAGGTCAGCCCCACCTTAAAGGTGCTGAGAGCACACAGAGAGAATGACGGAACTCTGTGATGCCTGCCCACGACATTCTGGCAGCAATGACAAGCACCGTTGAGATGCAGGCATCAGTAATGTGTCCAGGGAGTGTAAGGCTGGACCAACACTTTGTTGCACAGAGCACAGAGAAGAGGCCTGGACTGAGACATCTGCCTTTATCTTGTGCAGAAAGGTTTCACATCTGAGTGACACAAACACTGCTCATCAGAACTAGGAGCCATAGGCAGGGAGACATTCTTGAAAGTTTATTGACAATAGTGTATAAATGATTAACACCCATGCCCAGCCTGTGCAACTAACTCTTCTTAACTTTCCTAACTCTGCCTTCATGCTCCCCTGATATCCACAGCGGAGGTGGAGGCAGTCTGCTGACTGCTTCACCCTGTCTGTGATGACCTTGGCGGGCATCCTCTGGAGGGCCAAGACCTGGAGGGCCCTGGCCTGCATTCGGGTTCCAGCTGTGTGCTAGTGGCACCTTCCCCTGCCTGTGGAGCTGGAGCTGCTGAGGTCACAGGAAGAGAGGATTCGAATGGGCTGGACACCCCTGCAGTCACTGGGGTGTGCACATGCTGATCCTACTCCCAATGGGTGCCCAAGGGTCTCAGGGTGACTCCTTGAGGAGAAGGAGCAGCTGGAGTGAGATCGAGCAGCCTGGCACCCCTGTCATGTACACACTGTTGGAGGCAAACTATGGCATCAGTGATGTAGTTGAGCACACGCAGCAGTGCAGGAGCAGCATCCTGGACCAAGGTCTCCATGGCAGCCGCCATCCTACCAGTGTTGACCTCAGTGCATTGTCATGCCAGCACTATCACCTCAGAGTGAAGGCAGGTGGACTCCTCCATCCTGCACTTTGCAATCTGAGGAGTGCAGTGGACATCCCTTCCTGATGTCCCTGAGCTTGCCTTTGCAGCTCCAGCAACTGTGACATGACCGAGCCCAGAGAATATCATCTGACTCAGGCTCAGTGAATTTCTGGCCTCCAGCAGTCCTCTGAGTGTCACACACCAGGGAAGTCCCTGCCACCACCTGCTTTGGATCAGAGTGACCTGCTCACCAGATTGTGATCCCGGGTCTATTCTAAAGCTAGGTCCTACCGAAGTGTGTGTCTCTGCGCTAGTGGAGGGTGTGGGTGACTTCAACAAGGGTGCCTTCAAATTCCTCTTCAGAGGTTTCTTTGGGGCTTGATTGGAGGCCCTGGGTCATGGACTCCGTCGGCTGTTTCCCAGATGTGCCTGCGGAAGCAAGGAGAGATAATTAGTACATGGCAGTGTCCTGTGAAACAGGGCACATCACTCACAGCATGGTTGGCTGATGGATGTTGCACTGCCGGATCCTCACTTGGTAGAGCAGTGCCGACCTCACCGTCAGCACAGGAATGGTCCAGATCGTCGGCAGCCAGCTGGATGGCTCTGTTTTCAAAGCCCGTGAGGATCTTGATTTCAGGCATTCCTCCACCAATTTGTGACCTCTCTCTCTCTTCGTGCATGCCAGCTTGTCCTGCTTGAATAAAGGTGGAGACAGTGTAAGTAGGGTGCCTGCCAGGCCAGATGATAAGGATGCCTGGCATGTGTGGGTGGTGAGTGGTCCCATGGAAGGGATGAGGACAATGAAGATGTGTATGAGAGGGTGAATGGTGATGTCCCTTGAACTGGCAGTGAGTGAGGGCCCTGTGGATGTGTGATGGGTTTGTGAGTGTGTGAGTTGAGAGTGATGAGAAGAGTGATTTACCCTGGTGGAACGGAGGAGATTACTCATCTTCTGGGTGGCTGTCCTCTTTTGAAGGGCATTTGTGCTGACCACTGCTGCTATCACCTCCCAAGCCTGGTTGGTCATTCCCCTGCCCATCCTGCAGCCAGAGCTAGGCTAGAGGGCATCCCAGCAGGCACCCAAAAGGCGTTCCAGTGATGTGTTGCTAAACCTGGGGACTGCAGTGTTTTTGCCTCACGTGGACATCTTCCCTGCAGCAGTCGGGGGCGGGAAGCGCTGAGATGTGTGCGCACAGTTGGACTTTAAATATGGTGCCTGGCATGATGAAGTGGCGAGGCGATGGCATGGCAATCGAATGAGAGCCTGCCTGCCATGCATCAATAATATGGCGGGTTTTGGACGATACGACGTGAAAACCCACCATCGCGGCCAGTGAGTAAAACGTCATTTTACCCACCTGCTACCGCCCTTAGTGCAAACCTGTGACGATTCCGCCTTAAATCCCACTTCACCACATCACCGAGGCGGGTCTTTTAGCCACCCTGCCTCGGCACCTGGTAGCCCCTGTTGCTGCATCTGACCTTTCTACAGGGTCAGTTGGCCTGACTCTAGCCTACACTTGCCACCCACCCCATTGTTGGACCTGCTACTTGAACAAGTGATGGCGGGCTTCAAAAATAAAACCTATATAAATTGCTCATGAGCATCAGGGGTTTGCTCCATTAGAATTAAGTGTATAGAACCATTCCTGAGAGGTGTGATCCATATACTTCAATTGTGCTCAATCATCTCCAGTTGCTTTGGTTGATTCCTATCTAAGAGTGTCACAATGGGCTAAATGTCTGGGCCCTCAGCCAAGAATGTATAATGAGGCTTGGCTGAGAGCCCAGACATAAAGTGTTGAAACAGCTGTGTCCCCAGGAGCACATTGCTTGATTGACAGCTGTGGCTCTCTGATCTATTCTGCACAATGTTTATTTACACAAGGTAAAGAGGTTTCAAGTGCTTGCAGTTTCTATTATTGATACTTTAAATGGTCTGGATGATTGACACTTTCCTAGGCCAATCTCCACTTGGTACCAGTTGCCCCACTGCTCCAAACCCTTCGGTGCTTCATGGCCCTAACCATTATATAGGTTTGCTAAATTTAAATCCGCAGCTGCATGTAATAATTTCCTTGCATGTCATAATGGGCTCCATCTTGCTCTCAAATTCACCTATGAAATGGAGCAGTCAAATGAATTCCCCTTCCTTGATGTACTAGTTGCGAAACCTACCAGGGGATTTTCTACCATGGTCTACCACAAGCCTACCTTCACTGGTCAATATATGCGCTGAGATTTTTACAGTTCCACATGCTGTAAGATTGGTCTTATCAGCAACCTTGTAAATAGGTCCCGAGCTATTTACTCACCATGCAAGCTTAATGCTGAAATAGGGAGTCAAAGGCATCCTGCAAGATAACGACTACCCTGATTAGATCATTTCACGCTGTATATCATGCAAACTCATGAACGGGTCCAAGGCTCCTGGAGAGTACCCATCCTACCTCAGGAAGGGGAAGGCATCTCATAAATTTGAACAACATATGAAGCTAGCTGTTTCACGCTGCTACTATGCAGTAGCAACATGAGTGGTATTTGCCACTAACAGGATGCTGCTGTCAAGCCAAAAAGATGTTCTACCTATCACACAAATAAGTAATGTCGTATCTGATTTTCAGTGCCAGTGTGATGCCAGGTATGTAGACCATAAGTCCCAAAGACTGGCGAATTATATCAAACAGCATGTCCGATCCACTGTTTGCAATGGGCAAGGTACAGACCATACCCAATCAGCCCTTGCTTGCAAAACTCAAGACATGGTGTCCAACATTATATTAATTCCGTGATTGGACAACATTTGCTAAATAATCCTCAATGCGCTAAGGATTACGCTGACAACCAATGTGTACGCACATTGCTTCTGTTTCAGCTAAACAAAATAAGTGACAGCCATTCGCTGACTCATTCCTCAGGGCAATGCCTTGACCAATCAGGGTCAAGCTGCCTTGTGTAAATTTCAAACAATGCTTGGCAGTTAACTGCCAGTTACCATTAGTGGTGCATCCTCTACGGTATCGCCACTTGCCAACCAATCAGCACTCTCTTCACTATAGAGGACACAAGTAACATTCTAGGAATAGCTGTAAATCAGGAAATGGAAGGGTTGGGGGAGCTCGGGAAAATTACAATCACCAGGGAAGTGGTATTGAGCAAATTGTTGGGACTGCAGGCTGACAAATCCCCAGGTCCTAATGGACTTCACCCTAGGGTCTTGAAATACGTGGCTAGTGAGGTAGTTGATGCATTGGTTTTAATTTTCCAAAACTCCCTAGATTCGGGGAAGGTTCCATTAGATTGAAAAATAGCAAATGCAACTCCTTTATTCAAAAAGAGAGGGAGGCAGAAAGCAGGAAACTACAGGCCAGTTAGCCAAACATCTATTGTAGGGAAAATGTTAGAATCTATTATTAAAGATGTTATAGCAGGGCACTTAGAAAAATTCAAAGCAATCAGGCAAAGTCAACATGGTTTTGTAAAAGGGGAATCATGTTTAACCAATTTACTGGAGTTCTTTGAAGGAGTTACATGTGCTGTGGATAAAGGGGAACCAATGGATGTACTGTACTTAGATTTCCAGAAGGTATTTGATAAGCTTCCACATTAAAAGTTATTGCAGAAAATAAAAGCTCATGTGTATGGGGAGTAATATATTGGCTTGAAAAGAAGATTGGCTAGCTAACAGAAGGCAGGGAGTTGGCATAAATAGGTATTTTTCTGGTCGGCAGGATGTGACGAGTTGTGTGCCACAGGGATCATTGCTAGGACCTCAACGTTTTGCAATTTACGTAAGTGACTTGGATGAAGGTATCGAAGATATGGCTGCTAAATTTGCTGATGACGCAAAGGTCAGTAGGAAAGTAAATTGTTAAAGAGGACATAAGGTATATAGATAGGTTAAGTGAGTGGACAAAGATCTGGCACATGGAGTATAATGTGGGCAAATGTGAAATTGTCCATTTTGGCAGGAAGAATAGAAAAGAAGCATATTATCTAATTGGTGAGAGATCGCAAGCTCTAGGATTCAGAGGGATCTGGGTGTCCAAGTGAATGAATTGCGAAAGGCCACTATGCAGGTACAGCAGGTAATTAGGATAGCTAATAGAATGTTATCTTTTATTGTGAGGGGAAGTTATTACAAAAGTAGGGATGTTATGCTTCAATTGTACAGGGCATTGGTGAGGCCACACCTGGAGTATTGTTTACAGTGTTGGTCTCCTTATTTAAGGAAAGATATAAATGCTTTAGAAGCAGTTCAGAGAAGGTTTACTAGACTAATATCAGGAATGGGTGGGTTGACTTATGAGGAAAGGCTGGACAGGTTCGGCTTGTATCCACTGGAGTTTAGAAGAGTAAGAGGTGACTTTTAAGATCGTGAGCGGTCTTGACAGAGTGAATGTGGAGAGGATGTTTCCTCTTGTGGGAGAATCTAGAACTAGGTCTCATTGTTTAAAAATAAGGGGTCGTTCATTTAAGATAGAGATGAGGAGAATTTTTCTCTCTCAGAGGGTCGTGAGTCTTTGGAACTCTCTGCCCCAAAAGGCAGAGGAAGCAGTCTTTGAATATTTTTTAAGGCAGAGCAGAGATAGATTCTTGATTAATAAGGGGGTGAAAGGTTATCAGGGGTAGGCAAGAATGCTGGGTTGAGGTTACAATCAGGTCAGCCATAACCTTATTGAATGGCAAAGTAGGGTCGAGGGGCTGAGTGGCCTAATCTTGCTCCTAATACGTATGTTCATATGTATGTACATACCTCCCCTGTACAAGTAGCAGTTCTTTCCCTCCCTCCTCACTATGCTCCCAGGGATTCAATAGGTCTTCTCTCCCCCACCTTGTGAAGGCTGCCTGATTGAGGCAGGCAAAAACGCCTTAATTCCACGTCCCAGACCATAAACCCACTGAGTGTTCCTAGATTCCAGCACTCCTGAATCCAATCTTATGTGATTACTACCAGGTCCATTTCGTTTCTCACTCCATCTACTCCCTCTCGTACTTTGTGCTGTTCTTGTTTCCCCTGGTTGCTGGTCCTCTGCTTTTCTAGTCCTTCCTGGCTTGAACTTGAGTCATACTTTTAGTCTCAAGCACCAACAGTGCAATAGTTTCCTCACAGTCTCTCCACGCTGTCAGCTGCAAGCCAGTATATGTTGCAACTATCCCCCCACACCATTCACAATCTTCCTCCAAACCAAATGTAACAATGCACTTTGAGAGTAATTTGTTTGTTGTTAAATGCTTCAGGATCCCCTGAGGAGATTGTAACCCTTCATATAAGTACAAGTGTTTTGTGTCTTTAATCAAGAACATAAATAATCATATTAAATTTTTAGTTAAAGGATTTGTGTGAGAGCCACATAGAAATATTGGAAACAGGCATATGAAAGAGAGAGGAGAGATGGAGAAGGCTTTGTCCTACTTAAAAGCTGGCAGATAATGAGGAAGGCAAATAATTGGACTATTTATAATGGAGTTTTGACTGTACCTCAATGTAATGCCATTATAAAGGATTTTGATAGATTGAATTGGGAAAGACTATTTCCTCTGGTTGGAGAGTCAGTGACAAGGAGTCATCAATTTAAAATTGAGTGAGGAAAGAGGTTTGAATTTTTTTTTCCCAGTGCTTTGCCACAGGGAGTGATTCAGGCAAAAGATAAATAATCGAATTAGAGATATAAACAGGGGACTGAATGTAATGATTCTGCTAGTGGGGAATGTGGTGGATGGGGTGCATTAATTGTGTGGGAGCCATAATTTGGAAATTACGATGGCAGGTTCAGTCTGAAAAATTATGGCAGTGATGTGGCAGTGGTGGGTCAGGTCTCACACCATCCTGTGGTGGCTTCCCACTCGTTCTACATTTTCATGCCATGAATACACATCATCTTAAAACTACCTTCAAGGTTAAACCAGCAGTGCACAGGGACATCTTGACACCTGGTCCAAATTTGTTTAAAGGTGGCATGCATCAGACAGCTTTGTGCAGTTGTCTCTGAGGTGAATGATTATCTTTGTTGACCTCTGCAGTCCCAGGGAGGGGAGCAAGAGAATGACAGCTTGGATGGAAAGTCGGGACCGCCAAGAGCAAGTCAAGGGTAAGGGTGGGGTGGGGGATTCCGGCGGTGGAGTGGATGACTAGAAGAGGGCTTCAAGGGAGGACAGCGAATGGGTTTGGGACATGCAAATGTGCAGCAGGAAGTCCTAGCATCTTTTGGAATGATTGTGGATGGACTTGTGGTGGGGGTAGTCAGTGAAGATCAACAGCATGAGGGGCTGAAAGGGCAAGGGCAGTACTGTCCGAAGTCATGTCAAACTCAGGGCGCTGGCTGGAAGAGGAAATGTTCAGTCACAGGAGGGAGTTTGATTCAATAGGGAATTAGGTCCAATCTGAGGTAGGAATCTTCAAAAGTCTCGTAAGGCTGATCACAGGGTCTAAAGGAGACTGTAAGGATGATGCGAGGAGGGTCTAAGGTCACAGGAGGAACCTCAATGAGGATTGGGGTAGCTCAGGAGGGAGAAATGGCATGTCCACTTCCATGATGACATGTCCTTGACTTCACATAAGGCAGTTGAATTGTCCATAAAATCTCAGACAATCTCCTTGAGACTGCATATAATGGAGTGTCTATAGAGCCTGCACATTCCTCTCTGTCCCACAGACTGATGAATATAAAAATAGACACACAGATGAACATTAAGTAAAGACTGGTTGCAAACACACCATAGTCTCCTACAGAATAAAGGAGATGCCTAAGATTCCCCTGCAGCCAACGAGTGTCAACCACGGGAGATGACAGTATATTTAAGTTTCTGGCTAAGCAATTCCCAAAAAAAAGCATAATGGTACATACATGAATAAAGTGAAAACAATATATTGTGCAATATTTACATGTGACAAAGTTAATTTCATAAAAATACCAGTGCATCCTTTCTGCTCTGATAAATTCTTGACTTTTCTTTTCCTACCACTATATCAGCAGCTGACGTGGAAGCAAAACAAAAACAGAATTACCTGGAAAAACTCAGCAGGTCTGGCAGCATCGGCGGAGAAGAAATCAGTTAACGTTTCGAGCCTTCATGGCCCTTCGGCAGAACTGAAGCATAGTTAGAAGAAGGGAGAAATATAAATTGGTTTAAGGTGGGTGGGTGGGGGGGGAGAGAGAGAGACATTGGGGGTGTGGTGATTGTGGAGATGAGCAGATAATCAAAAGATGTCACAGACAAAAGGGTCAAAGAGGTGTCGAAGGTGGTGACATTTGTCTGAGAAAAGTGCTAATTAAGAATGGAAGACAGGATATTTAAAGTACAGCTCTAGTGGGGGTGGGGTGGAAAGACTAACAAGGTTTTAGTTTAGATTTAAAAATAATGGAAATAGGTGGGGAAAGAAGAATCTATATAAATTATTGAAAAAAAAAAGGGGGGGGGGAAGAAACGGGGTGGGGATGGGGGGAGGGGGAGTTTAAGATCTAAAGTTGTTGAGTTCAATATTCAGCCCGGAAGGCTGTAAAGTGCCTAGTCGGAAGATGAGGTGCTGTTCCTCCAGTTTGCGTTGGGCTTCACTGGAAGCAGGCTGCTGAGTTTGATGCCCTGTTTGTTTGTTGCCTGCGATGACTTTGACGGGTGTCCTCTGGAGGTCTGGGGCCTCGAGGGTTCTGGCCTACTAGAGGTGTCCTGCATGGGTGCAAGAGCAACCTCCTCGACCACGCCTACTGGAGGCAATGAGGTCAATGATGGAGAGGATGAGGAGAGGCTGCTTACCTTGGAAGTGCCCTGAGAGGAAGCTCCCAGGACAGCTGGCACGTGCTCCTCCTCCTCTATCTGGATGTGCAATGGCACCACCCCTGTCTCCTTAAGGAGAAGGGGCACATGGAGGGAGGCCCAGGTGCCCCAACACTTCTTGCCTAGCCACTGTTATACGGAATCCATGGCTAGAGCAATGGAGAGCAGGTTAGAGTGTATGTGGATCGATTTATCAACTGGCTCTCCATGGTGGCCACCAACCTTTCCATGGAGGAAGCCATGTGCTCATTGCTAAAGACATGCTGGGTGTGCTCATGACATGCGTGGGCCCCTCAATAGCCTGCACAAAGCTGCACATATCCCCTGGTATTTCTGCCATATGTTCCCCTAACCCCTGCTGCATTTACATCAGGTTTCTTCTGGCTGCAACCAGAGGCCCTTCATCATCCTGGAGCTCAGGTGGCCTGGTTCCCCAACAGTCCTCTGTGTGTCTGGGGCATCAGCTATCATAGCCTCCTCAGCTACTGGGATTGGTGTGTGCGATGCTCACATAAATATGGACCCAATTCTAAATGCAACTCCTCCATGACCCAGGTGGGTGTACCTATGCTGATGGAGGGTGTGAGAGAGGTAGGTGACAATGCATCCTCTGGGTCATGGGTGTCATCGTTCCCAGAGTGGAGGCTTTCGTCTCCAGTGGCTGAGGCCTGGGTCTGGGTTGCAGGGACCTAGAATGGAGAACAAAGAAAAACAGATTAAGGTTCCACAGACTGTATAGGTGCAGCACAATTCCTGGCATGGTCCTGAGCACTCAGTACGGCAGCATCAGGTTGGATGTATTTTCACTTTGATACCATGCCAAATCAGCCTCACCATCAGCTACGTCTTGGCTGCCCTGTTCCCCAGCAATCTGGCGGAATTCTTCCTCAGCAGAGGTGAGGATCTTGAGATCAGGTAACCTCTGCCCATCTTCACCCTTTCCATCAGGTTATAGGTCTGCCTGTCCAGCAGGAGAAAGTGGAGATTTGACCCCCTTGTCTGCATGCATCCCCATCACACTTACTGGCCCCTCGGTATGCTAAGTTGTATCCAATCACTCACTCAAGCCAAAACGTCACATGCTTTGACCTCAAGTGTCATGTGTTCCTAAGGCTCATTGCACATTCACCCGCCTAGCCTAGCTGCATACTTGCATAAATACATAGGCTGATGCCCACATGAGAGACTATCCCATGTCACTGTGACATTTATCCGGACGGATTGAATGAGGTAATTGACCTTTTCCTGCATTGGACCCAGGATCTTCTGCGGACCTCATGCCTACTAGCCTCCTCTGCGATCTTTGTCCAGCACACATTAATCAGGCGGCAGGGCATCCTGCTGCCATTGCTCGGGAAGAGCACCTCCCGCCATTCCCTGACGGCCAGGAGGAGAATCTACAGGGAGGCATTGCTGAACTGTGGGGCAGGTCTATATCTTGATTCTGACATCTCCAAAGTGATGTGGAAGAGGCTTGGATGTAATGAGGTGCAGGAGCGGTGGGGGAGGGGGGGTGCGGTTCCCAGCAAAATAAAGATTAATAAGGGGGTGGAGCAATGGTGGGGAGAAGTTTGAGGGGCCCTGAGGGGGATGAAGAGGTCCACAGAACAAATGGCTCAGACTTCTAACAAAAAAAGTGGACAAGAAAGTTGGGGCCTTGACGCAGAGCTACCCTACTTGTCCAAGTGGCTCTTTTATATCCTGTTCGGGCCTGTTGAACTGTCACATGACATCGAGATTTTCTAATGGAAACCCATCCCCCCAACATAATTGCACATGTTTCACATGCTCACCGCTGGGCCTTTAAATTTCCATTTGAATCACATGAGCACCAGCTGCTGACTCAAAAGTGGAAATGGTGCCCACTTCCAGTTCCGCCATCAGGAATGGTGCACCATGGGTTAACTTCTGCCCAGCATGGGACAATGGGGTGAGTTTTGTTTTCTCAAGTGAAGGAGCAGCACAGAAATGTTGGGATGAATGGTCTCCTTCTGTGCTGTAACCCCGTTGGCTCATTCTGTACTGAAAATCAAATGTAGTTCATTTCTATGTTTAGAACGTGAAAAGTTTAGGGTCAAAAAATATGAATGTACAAAATCAAGTTGAGAATGTACAGCTGCACCAAACATCTTGGGTCTTCAAGGGCAGTAGCAGTTTACCTCTTTCATGAAGTATTCCCATTTATGGCCATATGAATACTGTCATACTCGGCAGAACGGAATAATTTGATTTCTCTATAACGTGGAAGTAGTGCACTTTTTAATAGTCATGAACATGCCAGAACATTATCCTTTCACATAGATTGTAAAATTGAAGGAAAAAGAACCAGACAGGAAATTGTCTGCTGGGTGCACTTTTTGGGTCACACTCTTGACTCTGAATCAGAAGGTTTTGGATTCAGGCCACACTCCAGAAACTTGAATGTGTAATCTAGACTGACACTTCAGTGCAGTACTGATGGAGTGCAGCACTGTCAGAGGTGCTGCCTTTCAGATGGAATGTTGAACTGAGGGCCCTCGGGTGGGCTAAAAAAATTCCATGTACTATTTGAAGAAGAGCTGGGAAGTTCTCTCTGGCCTCAACCAATACAGTGTCAGAAACTATAAATGCTGCATGGTAAACTTATACGAACACTATTCATTTCAGGGAAAATGTTCACAGTTCCTTGGGGCGTACACAATCAGAAAGCAATACACAAATGACTTGTTGCCAAGTGTTTTCAACTCAGTGAACAGTGCCTCTTTAAGGTATGATTGAACATAAATACTTGGCTTAGATACCCGGCTGTCAAATTTGACCTTCAGCCTATTGTCTGATCGGCAAGGCAGTACATATGAGTCTATTATTGCTTAATTGCAGAACCAATAAACTGCAATGGAATTAATCTCCGAGGAAATCACACAAATATCTTGGAGTTCTGTTAACCAATCTCTTATATGTACGAGCACACTTTGCAAGCTTGAATCGAAGGTGACTCTTCCTTTTCAACAGAAGTATTCCTCTGTATGCTGGTGCTGTCACCATGCCAGCACCACACAGCAATTTTCATTGCAAAAGATCCATTCTCCATTAATTTTAACAGGGAACACAGGCTGCTCTTTCCATATAAAACTGCTGCCTTCAGTCAGTTTTGCATTCTCTTCCTTCTTCCCCAAGTGGTCTCACTTTCTCTCACTGTCCCTGTCTCTGACTTATATAAATTTCCATGCCTGTCAGCAGAATACCTGCTGATCTCCATTTGCTGGGGGGGGTGGGCAGAAAGACAGGAGGTTGCCTTACCCTCATCCTAACTTTTAACCTCTCATGCTAATTATCAATTTTCTTTATATTTTATTTGTAAGCCAGCCTTACACACACTGTGGAATATGGCCACGCGATGTGCATTAATTTGCTCGAGTCTTGCATTAATCATGGATCACATACAGAATTGACAGGCTTATTAGTTCTGATTTGAAAATTGTCATTTAATTTGGATACATACCATCTGTATTTTGTTAGTAGCCTCTTCTCCCAAGGGACCCTTGCAAACGCTCTGAGGCTGACCTTCATTCAATATGTTCTGCAGAAAGTTCCTTACATCATGAACACATCCGTTTTCTCTCTCTCCTCTAACATGACCATTCCTGGTCAACTCCCATACCTGCCACTGAATCTTCAGCTGTCAGAATGCTTGTAGGAATGTTTTAGGAACACAGGAACCAGAGAAGGCCATTCAGCCCCTTGAGCCTGTTCTGCCATTCAGTTGGATCATGGCAGATCTGTTTCTTAAATCCATTTACTCACGTTGGTTCCTTGTTTAATATAAATCTATCAATCTTAATTTTAAAATTTTCTGTTGACCGAGCCTGAACGGCCTTTTAGGGGAAAGGGTTTCCATTACTCTTTGCTTCAGTCTTCCCAATATTTAATTGAAGGAAGTTTCTGCTCGTCCCATACCGGATGTTGAATAAGCGGTCTGATAATTTAGCAACAGTGGAGGAGTTGAGAGAGGTGGTGCTGAGGTAGAACTGGGTGTCAGCAGTGTACACGCGATGACTGCACTGTGCTTTTGTGTGATATCACCCGGGAGCAGCATGTAGATGAGAAATAGGAGGCAGCCAAGGATCGATTGTTGAAGGACAACAGACGTAACAATGCGGGTGCAGGAAGAGAAGCCATTGTAAGTGATATTCTAGCTATGGTTAGATAGATAGGAATGGAATCAGATGAGAGCAGTCCCACCCAGCTGGATGACAGTGGAAAGGCATTGGAGGATGATGGTGTGTGGTCAACCATGTCAAGGGCTGCAGATAGGTCAAGAAGGGTGAAGGGGGAAAGTTTACCTTTGTCACAATCGCATGGGACGTCATTTGTGACTGTCAGAAAACTGATTGGAGGGATTCAAACATAGATGTCCGGGAAAGACGTGCAGAGATTTGGAAGGCAACAACACTTTTTAGGGCTTTGGAGAGGAAAGGGGGTTTGAAGAATTTGCAAGGATGGTGGGGTTAAGGGTAGGATTTTTTGAGGAGAGGGTGTGATGATGTTGGCTTTAAAGGAGAGAGGGACAACAGCTGAGGAGAGAGAACTTCTTGGTGGCAGAAAAGACAGCAGCTGAATAATGGGACACCCTCGAAGAAGTAGTATTGCAGGCAATGCCAAGGTATATACCCTTGAAGGGGAAAGGTAGGACAAATAAATCCAGACCACCCTGGAAGATGAGAGAGATAGAGGTGAAGATGAAAAGGAGGAAGTGCACGTATGACAGATATCAGGTAAAAAATAAAATGGAGAATCAGGCTGAATATAGAGGGACCAGAGGGGAAGTAAAAAACTAATAAGAAAAGTAAGGATAGAGCATAAAAAGAGACTGGCAGCTAACATAAAAGGAAATCCCAAGGTCTTCTGTCAGCATATAAATAATAGAAAGATGGTAAAAGAAAGAGTAGGGCCGATTAAGGATAAGAAAGGAGACTTGCCCGTGGAGGCTGGAGAAATAGCGGAGCTATCAAACAAGTACTTTGCATCTGTCTTTACAAAGGAAGAAGATGCTACCCAGGCTGAAGTGAGAGAGGAGGTAACGGGTACACTAGAAGAATTTACAATTCAGAAGGAGAAGGTGTTAGAACGACCATCTTTACTTAAAATAGATAAGGTACCAGGACCGGATAGGATGCATCCAAGGGCACTGAGGGAAGTGAGAGTGGAAATTGCAGAGGCACTAATGATAATCTTCTAATCTTCCTTAGACACAGTGGGGGTGCCAGAGGACTGGAGAATTGTGAATGTTACACCCTTGTTCAAAAGGGGATGCGAGGAAAAAGCTGGCAACTATAGACCAGTCAGTTTGACTTTAGTGGTCGGGAAGCTTCTGGAATCTATAGTTCGGGACAGAATCAATAGTCACCTAGAAGGTGTAGGATACTTAAGGAAAACCATCATGGATTCATAAAGAGAAAGCCATGTTTAACTAATTTGCTGGAGTTTTTGAGGAGGGAACAGAGAAGGTGGATAAGGAAAACGCTGTTGATGTGGCATATATGGATTTTCAAAAGGCATTTGAATCAGTGCCACACAACAGACTTGTGAATAAAATTCTATCTCATGGAATAAAAGGGAAAGTAATCACTTGGATAAGAAATTGGCTGAGTGACAGGAAACAGAGAGTAGTGAAAAATGGTTGTTTTTCAGATTGGAGGAAGGTTTGTAGTGGAGTTCCCCAGGGGACAGCGTTGGGACCCTTGCTCTTCCCGAGATATACTAATGACCTAGACTGTGGTGTTCAGTGCGTAATTTCAAAATTTGCTGATGATGTGAGGATTGGAAACCTTGTCAGCTGTGATGTGGATAGTCTTGAACTTCAAAAGGGCATAGACATGTTGTTGGATTCAGCAATCAAGTGACAGATGAGTTTCAATACAGAGAAGAGTGAGGTGATTCATTTTGACAGGAAGAATGTGGAGTGACAGCATAAAATAAAGGGAGAAACTCTAAAGGAGGTGCAGGAACAGAGGGGCCTCGGTGTATATGTACATCAGTCATTGAAGATGGTAGGACATGTTGAGAGAGCAGTTAATAAAGCTCATGGTATCTTAGGCTTTATTACAAGGTGCATTGAGTACAAGAGTAAAGAGGCCATGTTGAATTTATATAAGACACTAGTTAGGCCTCATCCGGAGTGTCCGGTTCTGGGTGCCATACTTGAGGAAGGATGTGAAGGCATTGGAGAGACTACAGAGGAGATTCACAAGAATGATTCCAGGGATAAAGAACTGTAGCTATGAGGATAGATTGGAGAGGCTGGGACAGTTTTCCTTGGGGAAAAGAAGGCTGAGAGGAGACTTAATAGAGGTATTCAAGATCCTGAGGGGTATGGACAGGGTAAATAGTGAGAAACTGTTCCCACTCAAGTGAACATAAAGAACTAGAGAGCACAGATTCGAAATAATTGGCAAAAGGAGTAAAAGTGATGTGAGGAAAATTATTTTCACTCAGAAGGTGATTGGAGTCTGAATGAACTTCCCGAGAGGCTGGTGGGGCAGGTTCAATTGAGGTATTCAAATGGGAATTAGATTGCCACCTGAAAGGAAAGATTGTGCAAGGTTATGGGGATAAGGCAGGAGGGTAGGACTAGGTGGAATGGTCTTTCAAAGAGCCAGTGCAGACTCGAAGGGCCTAATGGCCTCCTTCTGCACTGTAAAGATTCTGTGATTCTGTGAACTGTTGGCAATATCAGCTAAAATGGGGTCCAAAAGAGGAAGTTAGGTGATCATCAGTTTAGTGAGAGAATGGCCCTACCCGAAAATTTTAACATCATTTTTGCTTTCAAGTGTACTCAATGTTCTCAATTACAATTTGACATCAAAAGCTTTAATTTGGAATGAATTTTACATCAAATTTGATAGTGCGTTCAAAGCTATCTAGTGCGCTTAAAGCTATCAAATATGCTCAGCAATCTGCATTGAAAAATACAAGGAAATTAATTACTTAAATAATATCTGAATTTATTCGGTTTTTCATTTTGTCTAAAAAAATCCTTCTGCTATACAGTACAAGCTTCAGAACACCACCTGATCCACAGCAGTTCTTAATTCATATTAATCTCAGGGTCTATTCTTTCCACCCACACACCCCCCCCAGGCCTCAGGGTCTAAACTCTCCAAAATCTCAGAGTCCAAACTCTCTCCGCCCCCACCCACCACCACCTCCAGTATCAGACTCCAAACTCTCCCCCATCTCTCCCGCCACCAAACTCTACCCCCATCCCTCCAGCCACCAAACTCTACCCCCATCCCTCCAGCCACCAAACTCTACCCCCATCCCTCCAGCCACCAAACTCTACCCCCACGCCTCCAGCCTCCAAACTCTCCCCCATCCCTCCAGCCTCCAAACTCTCCCCCATCCCTCCAGCCACCAAACTCTACCCCCATCCCTCCAGCCACCAAACTCTACCCCCATGCCTCCAGCCTCCAAACTCTATCCCTATCCTTCCAGCCTCCAAATTCTACATCCTATCCCTCCAGCCTCCAAACTCTACGCCCATCCCTCCAGCCACCAAACTCTACCCCCATGACTCCAACCTCCAAACTTACCTCCTATCCCTCCAGCCTCCAAACTCCCCATCTCTCCAGCCTCCAAACTCTCCCCTCTATCCCTCCTGTGCCCAAGCTGTCCCTCAACACTCCCCTCCCACCATTCTCCAGGCCTTGGGTCTCACTGACCTTCTGGGCCTCGCTGATCTTCTGAGCCTCGGGCCTCCCAATATCCCTCGACCTTGCCCGTGACCTCTCTTGACCCCCCAGTGACTTCCCCAATACTTTCCTCAATGCCATAGTCCTCGCTGCTCCCGCACCAACTTCAAGGGCTGGCCGGAAAACAGCACTTCCGGTTTCCAGCTGGTCCTGTGAACAGAGATCTCTGGCTGTTGGGGTGGGGAGAAAGAGAAGAGGGGAGGGGGAAGCAGAAAGAGGGGAGGGGGAGGGGGAAAGAGGGGAGAGGGCAAAAGATGGGTGGGTGTGGGGGGAAGAGAGGAGGATGCAGGAGGGAAGAGGAGAGGTTGAAGAGGGGAAGGGAGAAGACAGTAAAGAGGGGAGGGGGAAGGAGGTAGGAAGGGGAGGAGAGGTGGGGGAAGGGACGGAAGGAGGAAGCGGGGGAAGAGGGGAGGGGGGAATAGGAGCAGGGACGGAGAAAGGGTGGAAGAGGGGAGGGGGAAAGGGAAAGAGGGGTGGGGGAAGGGGATAGAGGGGAGGGGAAGAGGGAAAGAGTGAAAAAGGAGAAGAGGGAAAGAGGGGGTAGGATGGGGAAGGGAGGGATAGGGAAGAGGGCAGAGGGGTGGGGTGAAGAGGGGAAGGGGTAGGAAGGGGAAGAGGGGAGAGGGAAGGGGGAAAGGGAGGTAGAGGGGAAGAGGCGAGGAAGGAGAAGAGGGGAGAAAGGGGAAGAGGGGAGGAAGAAGGGAGGGAAGGGGGAGAAGAGTGAAAGAGGGGAGGAGATGGGGGAAGGAGAGAGAGGATGGGGAAGGGGAAGAGGGTATGGGAGGGGGAGGGAGAAGGGGGAAGAGATAAGAGGAAGAGGGGAAGAGAGAAGGGAGAAGAGGAAGAAGGGAGGGGAAAGAGGGAAGGGGCAGGGGGAGTGGGAGCGGGGAGGGAGACGGGGTGGGAGAGGGGAGGGGAAAAGGGGAGGGGTAAATGGGAACGGGTGGATGCAAGAGGGGAGGGAGAAGAGGGAAGAGGGGAGGGGGAAGGGGAAGAGGGGAGGGAGAAGGGGAAGAGAAGAGAGAAAGAGTGAATGAATGAAAGGGGAAAGAGGGGGAGGGGAAGAGGGGAAGGATGGGGAAGGGAGGGATAGGGAAGAGGGCAGAAGGGAGGGGGAAGGAGATAGGAGAGGGGAGGGGGAAGTTGGTAAAGAGGAGAGGGGGAGGTGGGAAAGGGAGGAAGAGCTGGAGGAAAGGAAGGGGAAGAGGGGAGGAAAAGGGGGGAGGAAGAGGAGAAGTGGGACAGAGAGAAGAGGGAAAGAGAGGAGGGGAAGGGGGAGAGGGAAGGGGAAAGGGGGGAAGAGGGAGGGGGAAGGGGAAGAGATGAGGGGAAGAAGGAAGAGGAAAAGGGGGAAGGTGAAGGGGGAATGTGGAAGGGGAGGGTGAAGGGGGAATATGGGGAGGGGAAAGGGGGAAGAGGGGAGGGGGAGGAGAGGCAGGGTAAGAGGGGAAGGGGGAGAGTGGAGGGGGAGGAAAAAGGGGGAGAGGGTAGGGGGAAGTGGGAGAGGCCGGGGGAAGTGGGAGAGGTGAGGGGGAAGGGGGAGAGGGGAAGAGAGGAAGGGAAGAGGGAGAAGAGGAAGAAGGGAGGGGGAAGGCGGCAAGAGGAGTGAGGGAGGGGGGAAGAGGGGAAGGGGAAGAGGGGAGGGAGCAGGGAGGAGGGGAGGGGATAGGGAAGAGGGGAGGGGACGTTGGGGAAGAGGGGAGGGGAAGAGAATGGGAAGAGGGGAGTGGGAATTGTAGCAGAGGGGGAAGGGGAGGTGGGGAAAAGGGGAGGGAGAGGAAGGGGAAAATGGGGGTCGGGTAAGAGGGGGAAGGAGGGGGAGGGGAGGGGGAAGTGGGGAAGCGGAGGGGAGTGGGAAGGGGCTGAGGGGAGGGGAGAAGGAGCAAGGGAGTAAGAAGAGGACGAGGGGAGAGGGTGGTTGGTGGGCATGGGGGTAGAAGGATAGGGAGGTCTCTGGCACGGCGGGCTGACTGTGGGCAGGGTTGTGCTACACGAGCTATAGGTTAGAAAGAAAAATATAAAAGTACCTCATCAAATCAGTGTCTGCTATTTCAAAAGTTAGTTCAGTTTTATGATGTTTGAAGCTATCGAAATTCAGAAATATGGTCAATTTTGCTCCCTAGATGCTTAAATGATGTTGCTAATCACAAATGTTGGAGTGCTGTGGTTTGGGGCAATTGATGACATTGATGTCAGTAGCCGTACATGTAATATTAAATGATAGCTAAATGGTTGCTTTTGAGCACAACTAAAATAAAATGAGTGCAAAATGAAATCTGCTGAATGCAATTGATGTCAAACTTTTCAGGTAGGGAAGGTCAAGGGTGCAGGAGGTGAGTCTCATGGAAAAGATAAGCTCAGACAGGGCATGAGGGGAGATAGGAGAGAATCTAGAGAAAGATGAGAGTTCAGGGCTAGTGCAGTGGTGGGGGGGGGGTGGGGGGCGCGGTGGGGTGGTAACGGTCAAGGATTTTTTGCCCAGTGGATTAGTGGAAGGGAGGAATGTGGCAGAGACAGCTGATTAGATGGTCTTGATCTTAGCAGCTATGAAGTCCATGAGCTCCTTGCACTTAGAGCAGAACTTTCCTAGTCCTGTTGGTAGGCTGGGGGCCAGGAAAATAGGAGAGATTCGTGCAGGGATGGCTCCCGGCTGCATTCCTACTGCCAGGGAATCTTCCCAGGGTTCCTGGGAAATGGATTGGCTGTTCACTGAATGGGGGCGGGCAGCCAAATTTTACATTGCAGGCCTCAGTGAGGAGCAATTTTGCAGCACTGCCAGAAAAATCAGACCAGCCCACCCAGCCAAGTGGGCATAGTGGTAATATCACTGGACTAGTAATCCAGAGGCCCAGGCTAATACTCAGGGGACATGGGTTCAAATTCCCCCCACAGCAGCTGGTGGAATTTAAATTCAAATAAATTTGGAATATAAAGCTAGTCTCAGTAACGGTGACCATGAAACTATCATTGATTGTCAGAAAGACCCATCTGGTTCGCTAATGTCCATTAGAGAAGGAAATCTGCCATCCTTACCCAGTCTGGCCTACATGTGACTCCAGACCAACGGCAATGTGGTTGACTCTTAACTGTCCTCTGAAATGTTCAGTTCAAGGGCAATTAGGGGTGAGCGACAAATACTGGCTTTGCCAGCGACACCCACGTCTCACGACAGAAAAAGAAAAAAAGTGCAGGGTCAGGTTCCCATCTGGCCCAGATGTCAGGGTCCTGAAAGCCACAGGAAAATCCACCCCTTATTGTTTGTAACCTTGCTGTCACACTTGACTCCGAGGTGAGCCTCTGACTTCATATCCATGCCATTACTAAGGCTGCATTTTCCACCTCCATAACACCGCCCGACTCCACCCCTACCTCATCTCATCAATTGCTGAAACCTTCATTTATGCCTTTGTTATCTTTAGACTTTATTCCAGTGCACTCCTTGCTGGCTTCCCACATTCTACATAAAACTATATAAAATTGAGGTCATACAAAACTCTGCTGCCCATGTCTTAAATTGTATCAAGTCCCGTTCACCTATCGCCCCTGAGCTCACTGACCTATATTGGCTCCTGGTCAAGCAACATCTTGATTTTTAAATTCTTAACCTTGATTTCAAATCCATCTGTGGCCTCATCCCTCCTTATTTCTGTAATCTTCTCCAGCCCCTCAAGCTCCTGAGATATCTGTGCTCATCTAATTCTGGGCTCTTGAGCTTCCGCACTTCTAATTGCTCCGCCATTGGTAGATGCGCTTTCAGTTTCCTAGGGCCAAAGCTCTGGAAATCCCTCCCTCCAACTCTTTGCCTCTCTACCTCACTTCTTTCAAGTAAGATAATCCTTAAACCTACCACAAGAGCTCGGTGTCATATTTTGTTTCATAATGCTCCTGTGAAGTGCCTTGGGACATTTTATTACCTTAAAGGTACTATATAAATATACATTGCTGTTGCTGTTGAAGAAATGCTTCCAGACATCACTTCTGAATAGCTTAACTTTAATTTTATGGTCATACCCCTTAGCTCTGGACTTGCTCGCCAGTGAAAATAGTTTTTTTTTCCTCTCTGTATCCTATCAACATCTTTAATGGTCCTAGCCACCTCAACTAGATTAATCTTCTGTACTTCATGCTGTTTTGGATTGAAATGTAATCAAGTACTAAAGATCCTACCTAGCTTGCCATAGTCATGTTACCTCTGCCATGTGGCACAGGTGGTGGCAGACATGTTGCACTCAGTTCCAATAAGGACATTGTACCAGAAGCACTGTACTTTTTGAGCTTGTAACATGGTGTCAGAAGTGGAACTGAGATTGAGTTTTGAAGAACTGGAGCGAAGGCACAGACACTGAAAGAGGAACACTGAAATGTTCAGAGTTGCAAAAAGCTGCTAAAAAAAATAGACAGCCACTGAACAGGAAAGCAAACAAACTGGGCAAGTCAAAATAGCTGTTAATTTTCCTTTCCTAACTCCTGTCAAAATGGAAGACAATACGTGGTAGAACTTGCAGTTTTTCCACTTGCAATGGCAAAACTGTGAGATTGCAACAGATTGAATTAACAAGCTAGAGCCAATATGAGTAGCAACACTTTTAACACTGTTGGGGGAGACTGCTTCAAAGTGTATTCTACCCTGAATCTCTCCGATGAACAAAAAAAACTAACGGCAGAAATCTTGAAAGCCTTTAAGGTATGCTTTGAACCCCAAGTGAAAATAACTTATGAATGCTATGTGTACAACATTAGGGTTCAAGGTGAAAATGAGTCTATTGACCAGTACGTGACTGTAGCAACATAGCTCGCAAAATTCTGTGAAGTTGGGCAACTAAAAGGTGACCTCATTAAAGATAGGATTGTCTTAGGCATAAGAGATCCTGCAATGGAAGCAAGTCTACTCAGAAAAGAGAAATCCTCAAGAAAGCAATGAACATGTGCAAGAGTGTAGAGGTTGTAAAATGTCACATAGAGCATATGTATGGCAGAACAGGCCAGGCTTTGCACTATGCTGATAGATATTCCAGGCCAAAAGAGCAGAATGATCACAGACATAGGGCAGGTTCCAAATACTGAGGAGGTCATCACACAAAGGGCAAGAAGTGTGGGGAAAGCAGTGTTCTAAATGCAAGAAGCTGAATCATTTTGCGCACAAGTGTTTGGCTAGAAAGCAGCAAAACAAATCTATACAGATGGCCTCTGGAGAGATATCAGCTGAAGAATCTGATGAAGCACTATACAGCATACAGCAGGTTGGTTCCATCAAGTATATAGGTGATAAATGGTTTGTGACTGTTAGAATGATGACTGCAGAAGGAAAGCATCAAGTGAACATGAAGTGTCACATAGGCACTGTTGTGTCATGAAACATCATGACCTTCACAGGCCTGTGCAAAGTGGCTCAACATGGCAATCCAAAAATGAAGCCCTCGAGAGTAAGGTTGAGGTTATATGATGGCATAATACTCATGCCGAGGGGACAAATTAGTCTGAGAGCCCAGTGCAATAGCAAGAATGAAGATCTGAAGTTCCAGATCATAGACAGTAAGCAAAAGCCACTCATCTCAATGGAGCAAGTGTAAAGCTTGAAACAAAAACAAAAAGTGCTGGAAAAACTCAGCAGGGCTGACAGCATCGGTGGAGAGAAAGACAGAGTTAACTTTTTGAGTCCATATAAGTCCTTTTCGGAGCTAAAGGGCTGAATTTACCCCCTGTCGGGGGGTTGTGCGGAGGTGGGCGGGACCGAGCACGAACCCGATCAGCGCCCCAGATTGGGTCTGTGCCGCCATTTTACGTGGGCGGGCTTTAATGTGACGCTCGCCCGGAAGCGCTGAGCGCTCCTTGTGTGGGCGGGGGGGGGTTTCCCTGAGTCCGGGCCTGCGCTCTTTCGCACATGCACGCAAAAGAGTGCAAAAATCTGTGCCTCAGGGAGATTTATTTAACTTCTGCCTTTCTGGATAAAGTAATTAAAAACTTTTAAAACATGTCCCGTCATGTGACAGTGTAACATGAGCTGGGAAATGTCAATGATTTTTTTAATAATTTTTATTGAATATTTAAACACTTCATGAAACCTCATCCCGCCCGTGGATGAGGTTTCATGAAAAATATGAAGGCCGCCTGGGCTCTTCGCCTGCCCACCAACCTTAAGGTTGGACGGGCAGCTCATTTAACTATTTTAATTAGTTTTCAATAGGCCTTAATAGGCCTTTGACAGTTCGGTGGGCGCACAGCCGAATTCTAAATGACACGCAGTGACGCCCACTTGTCTCACTTCCTCCAAATAAAAGGTGTGGCTATGGGTACCCGCATTGGGCCCCAGTTATACCTGTCTCTTTATGGGGTATGTGGAACATTCCTTGTTCCAGTCCTACTCAGGCCTCCTCCCACAACTCTTTCTCCGGTACATCGATGATTGCTTCGGTGCCGCTTCATGCTCTCATCTGGAACTGGAAAAATTTATTAATTTTGTTTCCAATTTCCACCCCTCCATCATCTTCACATGGTCCATCTCTGACACTTCCCTTCCCTTCCTTGACCTCTCTGACTCAATTTCTGGTGATAGACTGTCCTCCAATATTCATTACAAGCCCACCGTCTCCCACAGCTACTTCGACGACAGCTCCTCCCACCCTGCTTCCTGTAAGGACTCCATCCCATTCTCTCAGTTCCTTCACATTCATCGCATTTGTTCCAATGATGCCACTTTCCAAACAGCGCTTCTGATATTTCTTCCTTCTTCCTTAACTGAGGTTTCCCACCCACTGTGGTTGACAGGGCCCTCAACTGTGTCCGACCTATCTCCCGTGCCTCTGCCCGCACACCTTCCTCTCCCTCCCAGAACCATGATAGGGTCTCCCTTGTTCTCACTTATCACCCCACCAGCCTCCGCATTCAAAGGATCATCCTCCGCCATTTCCGCCAACTCCAGCATGATGCCACCACTAAACACATCTTCCTTTCACCCCTCCCTGGCAGCTTTCTGCAGGGACCGTTCCCTCCGGGACACCCTGGTCCACTCTTCCATCACCCAAAACACCTCATCCCCTTCCCACGGCACCTTCTCTTGCAATCGCAGAAGGTGCAACGCCTGCCCCTTTACTTCCCCCCTCCTCATCGTCCAAGGGCCCAAATACTCCTTTCAGGTGAAGCAGCACTTCACTTGTACTTCCCTCAATTTGGTCTACTGTATTCACTGCTCCCAATGTGGTCTCCTCTACATTGGAGAGACCAAACGCAGACTGGGTGACCACTTTGTGGAACACCTTCGGTCCGTCCGCAAGCATGACCCAGACCTTCCTGTCGCTTGCCATTTCAACACTCCACCATGCTCTCATGCCCACATGTCCGACCTTGGCCTGCTGCAATGTTCCAGTGAAGCCCAACGCAAACTGGAGGAATAGCACCTCATCTTCCGACTAGGTACTTTACAGCCTTCCGGACTTAACATTGAGTTCAACAACTTCAGACCATGAACTCTCTCCTCCATCCTCACTCCCTTTCCGATCCCCCTTTTCTCAAATATTTATTTTTTAATTTTTATATATGTATATAATTTTTCCCCACCTATTTTTATTATTACTATTTTTAAAATTTATTTCCATTTTATTCATTATTTTATCCCCACCTTTTAGCCTATTTCAATATTTTTTCCCACTACTGTCCCCCCTCCTGCACACCCCAACCCCACTAGGGCCATCTGTCACTTGCTCATTCTGCTTTCTACTCTTAATGTCACCATTAGCACCTTCTTTAGCCAGTATCACCCCATCAACACCCCTTCGACCTTTTGTTTATGACACCTTTTGCAATCTCTCCTTTGCCGCCACCTATCACTGGCCTTCTATCCAGCTTCACCTGTCCCACCCCCTTAAACAGTGTATATTTCACCATATTTTTACTTCTCTTTAGTTCTGAAGAAGAGTCATACAGACTCGAAACATTAACTCTGTCTTTATCTCCACAGATGCTGTCAGACCTGCTGAGTTTTTCCAACACTTTTTGTTTTTATTTCAGATTCCCAGCCTCCACAGTATTTTGCCTTTATTTAAGTCTAAAGCTTGGACTGGTAACCCTAAATTTGCCAACAGAGATTTACAATGTGTCACAGCATACAAAACCATTCGCCGCTGAACAGATCCTAAAGGAGTATAAAGATATGTTTACAGGAATTGGTTGTCTTCCTAGTGAATATCATCTCGAAGTAGATAGAGAGTATAAGATCAATTCAGCATCTGCCAAGAAGAGTTCCAGATGCCCTCAAGTACAGCCTGAAAAACAAGATAAAAGAGCTGGAAAAGAAGGGAGGAATCAAGAAAGTGACAACTCCTACATACTGGATTAGCAGCATGGTAGAAGTGAAACAACCTGGAAAGCTTAAAGAATGCTTAGACCCAAAGGAACTAAGCTAAGTGTTGAAGAAATATCACTATCCCATGCTAACCATTGAAGGAATTTTGCCACAGCTTGCCAAGGCAATGATCTTTACTCCATACATGTGAAGGATGGTAACTGGCAAGTGAGGATGGATGAAAGCAGCAGCTTTCTAACTACATCCTGGATGCCATTCGGGAGATACAGATGGTTGTGCATGCCGTTTGGCATTTTCACGGCTCCAGAAGAGTATCAACACAGACAGCGTGAGATCGTCAGTGATCTTCCTGGAGTGGAAGCAATTGTGGATGACCTACTAGTCTATGGATGTGGAGAGTCAATGGAAGAAGCCATTGCTGACCATGATCAGAACTGGACCACTAGAGAGAGCTCACCAGATGAACCTGAAGCTGAACAAGAAAAAATTGCAATGGAAGATACCTGAAGTCAAGTACATAGGTCAAGTACTGACAGCAAAAGGTCTTCGTCCAGTTCCTGAAAAGGTGAGAGCTGTAGCAGCGATGCGGCGACCAGCAGGTGTGAAAGCAGTGCAACGTTCTGTTGGATTTATGAAATATTTAGCAAAATTTTTGTCTAATTTGTCAGAGTGTGAACCATTATACCAGCTCACTGCCAAGGATGTGCAGTGGTATTGGGACATAGAACAAGGAGCAGTATTCACTAAACAACTAATGACGACAACGCAGTGCTGCAGTACTACAACAAGTCACCTTGCAGTGTGACACAGTGAGACAAGTCTTGGAGCAAGCCTAAATCAGCGAGGACAACCAGTTGTATTTGCATCCAGGGTGTTACCGCCAACTGAAAGATCCTACACTCAGATCGAGAAAGAGTGCTTGGCTGTTGTCTCTGCTTGTGAGCATTTTCATCAATGCCTGCTTGGGAGAGACAAAGTGACAGTGGCTTCCGACCACAAGCCACTCCTACATCCCAGGGTACTAAAAGAGGTGGCCATGGAAATAATTGGTTGGCATTTTCCAAAATTCTGTAGATTCTGGAACAGTCCTGGCAGATTGCAGGGTGGCAAAAGTAACTGCACTATTTAAAAAAGGAGGGAGGGAAGAAACAGAGAATTACAGACTGGTTAGCCTAACATCAGTGGTAGGGAAATGCTAGACTCTATTATAAAGGATGTGATAACAGGAAACTTAGAAAATACAATGGGATTAGACAAAGTCAACATGGATTTATGAAAGGGAAATCATGTTTGACAAACCTACTGGAGTTTTTTGAGGACGTAACGAGCAGAATAGATAAGGGAGAACCAGTGGATGTGGTGTATTTTGATTTTGGGAAAGTTTTGGATAAAGTCCCACATAAGAGGTTAATGTGCAAAATTAAAGCACATGGGATTGGGGGTAATAGATTGGCATGGATTGAGAATTGATTAGCAGACAGGCAACAGAGAGTAGGAATAAATGGGTCTTTTTCAGAATGGTAGGCGGTGACTAGTGGGGTACCGCAGGGATCAGTGCTTGGGTCCCAGCTATTCACAATATATATCAATGATTTGGATGAGGGAACCAGATGTAATATTTCCAAGTTCATTGACGACACAAAACTAGGTGGGAATGTAAATAGTGAGGAGGATATTAAGAGGCTTCAAGGCGATTTAGACAAGCTGAGTGAGTGGGCAAATACATGGCAGATGTAGTATAACATGGATAAGTGGTGAAGTTATCCACTTTGGTAGAAAAAACAGAATGGCAGAGCATCATTTAAATGGTGATAGATTGGGAAATGTTGATGCACAAAGGGACCTGGGTGTCCTTGTACACTAATCACTGAAAGCTAGCATGCAGGTGCAGCAAGCAGTTAAGAAGGCAAATGGTATGTTGGTCTTTATTGCAAGAGGACTTGAGCATGGAAGCAAGGATGTCTTACTGCTGTACAGGGCCTTCGTGAGACCACACCTGGAATACTGTGTGCAGTTTTGGTCTCCTCACCTAAGAAAGAATATTCTTGCCATAGAGGGAGTGCAGTGAAGGTTCACCAGTCTGATTCCTGGGATGGCAGGATTGTCGTATGAGGAGAAATTGTACCAATTAGGCCTGTATTCACTGGAGTTGAGAAGAATGAGAGGGGATCTCATTGAAACGTATAAAATTCTAACAGGACTGGATGCAAGTATGATGTTTCCTCTGGTTGGGGGTTATAGAACAGGGGTCACAATCTCAGGATATGGGGTAGGCATTTAGGACTGAGATGAGGAGAAACTTCTTCACTCAGAGGGTGGTGAACCTGTAGAATTTTCTACCACAGAAGGCCATGGAGGCCAAGCCACTGAATATATTTAAGAAGGAAATAAATAGATTTCTAGACTCTAAAGACGTCAAGGGGCATGGGGAGAGAGTGGGTGTACGATGTGAGATAGAGGATCAGCCATGATTATATTGAATGGCGGAGCAGGCTCAAAGGGCTGAATGATCTACTCCTGCTTCTCTTTTCTATGTTTCTACGTTTCAATGCATTTTCCTCAAACTGCTGCTATCTGCTCCAAAGTGTCTGCAAAGACTGTTAGTTCATTTACAGAGATATCATCTGAACATGACATACAAGCAAGGGGAACGGAAGAACATTACTGACATGCTGTCGACAGCAGCACTCCCCATGAAGAAAGTTGAGAATGCTGAAACTGAATGTGAAATTTTCCAAATTCAGCGTAAAGCAGCAGCTCAACATGCCATTACAGTCATCAAACCAGCAGAGACATTGAATCTGACAGGCAAGCGCCTTGCTCAAATCAAGTAAAAAGAATGTAACACTCCAAGCGCTGCAAGAAGTAGTGATGAAAGGATGACCTGAGAGCATCAGGGACTCACCTGAGCATATTGGGCATAGAGAGATGATGTAACAGACCCTAGAAGAAGGAGAGAAAAACTTTCCCTTTAAAAACGAAGTTTGGGCCCTCGGAGACAGGGAAATAAAGCTTCCTATAGGCCTCAGCTGTTCCTGCGCCCTGGCCTGGAAATGCCGCACACGTGCAGATCATTCGTTTTTGCCATCTACGGCTTCTGCGCGTGTGCTTGTCGGAGAATGGCTGCACATGCGCAGCTGGGGCATATTCATGTCTTCAGGCCAGGAGATGGCCCTGTGCACATGCGCAGTTCATTTTTTAGATTTTTTAAGATTTAAAGGAAGCCCTGCACCTGCACAAAAGAAGAAATGAAAAGAAAAGTGAAACAGGGCAAAAAGAAGATCAGATGACTCAGAAGAAAAATGCCATTACACAGAGCATCACAGAAGAAGCTGGACGAGAGTGGGAGCTGCAGGGAGCAGATTTCCCAGAAGAAAAGGAGGAAGTCCCACGAAACAGGGAGTGGGACAGAAGAAAGTCCCAGGAAGACAGTTAAGTCAAAGAATAAGAACAGGAATCGGAAACAGGTCCCGTTCAGTGGAGTTAAAGTAAGGATCCGAGGAAAATGCTTAAATTAAAGAGAGAAAGCTGTGGAGGGGCAGAATTAAGGCAGAGTGTGCTTATGAGATGTCAGAAGGTCAGAAGAGACAGCCAAAAATTGGTGGCTCCTTACTATGGGCCTGTGAGGCAGTGGTGTCCTGTTGGCACGGTGAGTATCTGACAGAGTCCATGGAAGGCAAAGTGACCAAGTATACCGACACCAGCGCTGGCATATACGAGCAATTAGAAAAGCTGTTCCTTCACTGAAGGCGGCTGATCATGAAGATGGGATCTCATCAGCTGCACAGAGTACAGAATAACCATAACTCCCAGAGGTCCACTGGTCCCCAACAACAGATATGGAGCAACAACAACAATTACCAAGGCAACAAGTGCCACAGGAATGACATTCCCCGGTAACGGCACATCCAGATGAACAGTGAATTGCAACACACTTCCGTACCATTAAGAGACTTGCATGATTTAATGACTAGTATGTAATGCATGTTCAGAGACTGTTGAGAATAATGAACAGCTTGTTAATGCATGAAAACAATGAGTGTGTAGTGGGTAACTTGGGTAACTCACAGTTCCAAATGATAGTGCATGCAGCTTTGTCTTTTGTTTATTATAAAAAGAGGGATGCATGGGATTGAAATGCAATCAAGTACTAAAGTACCACCCGGCTTTCTGTAGCCACGTGGCCTCTGCCATGAGACACAGGCTGGGGAGGCACGTTACACTCAGTTCTAATAAAGATATTGTACTGGAAGCAGTGTACTCTTTGAGCTCGTGACACATGCTGTCTGACGTTTTCCTCCTCTTTTGTACTGTAGTCACCAGGAATTAATCTGTAGTCCAGACTTGGGATCCCTACTGTATAGGGGAAAATCCTTTGTAGGATTAGGATGCAGTTCTTTGTTTTATTATTCTTAAGGAAATAGGAACTAACTGTTACATGAATATATATCCTGGGGTGCCACATTTTACTGCCGCACTGCGTAACTGAGTAACAATATATCAGTCTATCACTTTACCAACCACAAAGAGACTTACTCAACGAAGCTCCAGCAGTTTGAGCTTAAAGTGCAATTATTCGTAATTTATGGGAAACAGAAGGCACAACAAATACCCAGAATTAGTGACCTCACACTGTTCTGCATTGACTCAATCAGGCCGACATTGCCTGCAGTACTGCACCACAGCAAGGGACACAGATATTCCCCCCACCCTGAGGTGGGCAACTTCGAAAGCTGGTGACATAAATACCACTTGAAGCTCACGTCCATCAAGATGAAAATATGTCTCACCACAGAAGACCTTCCAGGCTTTCCCAACAGTGGGTGCAAAGGCACTATCTCTGCTGATCTGGTGGCTCTGCTGCCTGATTCAAAAATCCAGCCTTATAAAGCTTAGTTTTCCATCCTTGTGATGCATTTGTGGTAACTATGTTGTTCTCTGCACCAACCTTCCAGTATGGGCTCTCCAGAAAAAAAAAACTTTCTTTTATGTGACATAATAAGCATGCTGGGAAAGGTGATTACTAGAGTAATTACAGGAAGAGCTTACACCAGTTTAAACCACTACTGGTGGTGACTGCACAGTCTAACATGGCAGGGTGACTCTGAGTGTGCTGTGATCTTTTCAATTGCCCTGCTCTTAAGAAGCTGTTTGCAGAGAAACTTGAGTGTTTTTTTTGTGTTGGGTCATATGTGTAGACTGGCAATTGTGAACAATTGAAATTCTATTCAATATTTCCAGAATGCCTTCCCACTGTTAAAACAACAACTTTGTCAAGACTTGGTGTGCATCGCACTTGAAGGCTCTTAAAAGATTTCAAAACCTTGGGCTAAGAATTCAATAAGGCCTGTTAGTAGGTAAGGGGGCAGTGACCCACAATCATCCTGAATCCGGCTGAGGTGATGCAGGCAGCACGCAACGTTCATGCTACCTGCTCACTTAAATGATTGTGGCGCGCAGCCCACCGCTGAACATGCTGTTGGCTGGTTGCAATCTCAGCAGACAGCCCAGCAACGTGTGTGGCTAGCACAAGTCACAGCTAACCTGCACTGCTTAAAGGCAGTCTGCACCACTTAAAAACTTACCAGTTGGTTGAACTGTCACCAAAGGTGTTTCAGGGAAGGAATAAGGCTGCTAATGGAGTAACAGGCCAGACAGAGGGCTCTCAGGTGTTTCCAATGTGACACTTGTGTCCTAGTCCAGGCGATGGAAAGGGGGCGAGAGGTCATGTTTCACAGGGGTTGAGGATGCCCTCCGCCTGCTGCAGTGGGGATGGGAGCAGGTAGCCACAGAGGTCAATTCAAGGAGCCTAGTGTTGAGGACCAGGCTGCAGTGCCACAAAAAAGCTCAATGGCTTCACGTGGTTGATCAAGGTCAGTGAATGCATCTTCACAGGCCAGGGGGAAAAGGATGGTTCATTTGTCAGCTCTCTGGAGGGTGAGTTGCAGATGAGTCCTGCTGCAGAGGATTCAGATGACCACCTTGGTGGAGCAGCACGCAGCCAACCACCATGAATTAGGAGAATCACTCCAGCTAATATTGAAGACCAGCACCCCCACCGACCCCACCCCCTCCCCCGTCATCTCAACTCACCCGAGTGGCCCAGGCAACAGAACCGTTGTTTCAGAATGCTGATGGTTTGCTCCATGAGTTCCCTGGTGGCAGCATGGCTGTTGTTGTGTGCACGTTGTCTACGTGTGGTTGGGTGGCAGAAGAAAGTCATGAGCCACATGTAGAGCAAGTAGCCCTTGCCACCAAGCAGCCAACCCCTGGTTTGTTATGGTGATTTAATATGGAGAAACAACTGATTGGCATAGGGTAAAAGGACAGTGGGCATTCACCCACATTCTGGTCTATGTATGGCCGCACACCAAGTGCAGCTTAAGGGAGTATTGGCCCTTGAGGCTCTGGTACATCTCCCCAGAGAGGTGTGTACTCACAGACCCACATGCATGTGGCTTCCTACCAGCCACCTTAGCAAAGCAGTGTGTCCAATCTTCCTGCTTGTCTCTAGGTAGAGAGAAGATGATGAAGTCCCCTTTTCTTGAGTTTAACGCCTCTATTGCCACCCCGATGTTGTGATTCAAGGCAAACTGAGATTTTGATAATGTTCCCTGCTCCCACCTGGAAGGATCCACCGATGTAGAAATTGAGGGTCATGGCGATCTTCACAACCACAGACAGCACCAAGATAAAAACAAAAAGCTAAAAGCTACTGCGGATGCTGGAAATCCAAAACAAAAACAGAATTACCTGGAAAAACTCAGCAAGTCTGGCAGCATCGGCGGAGAAGAAATCAGTTAACGTTTCGAGCCTTCATGGCCCTTGAAGGGCCATGAAGGCTCGAAACGTTAACTGATTTCTTCTCCGCCGATGCTGCCAGACTTGCTGAGTTTTTCCAGGTAATTCTGTTTTTGTTCACAGACAACACCATCCTCACTCTGCTGTGCAGCTGCAGGCCTGGTTGGAAGAGGCGGCACAGTTCAGTGAGCACATCCTAGGTGAAACATAGCCTCCTCAGACTGAGGAGGATTCAGTGAACCTCCGGACTGAGGTGCAAGTTGGTAAAATGCTTCTGAAGCCCCTTGGTGGGTAAAGCTTCTACTGAGACCTGTCTTCCTCTTCTTTCATTCTCTGCTGCTTGTGCTCCATGTCTTTGTCATGCTGCAGTCCAGCAGAGACCATCGCCCCCAATACTGAAAGGAAGCTTTCTGCTGACAAGCCTTCAAACTCCTCCGACCTCCTTAGAAAAGTCCAGTATTGCTCCATTCTGACTCCAACAACCTTTTCAAACTCCTCCAACAACACAGTGCACAGTATTTCCGCCCACTCTGCAGGACAGCAGAGGGGTCCCTTCTGCAGTTGAGAGTGAGAGTGTTTAAGAGAGGGCATTCACAGGACCTCTGTGGTCGAAAATGGAAGAGCAGATGCCAAATCAGCAATAGTTGCTGAACGATGTGACAATCTGCCTGCTCTGTATACGAACATGTGAACAAGGAGCAGGAGTAGGCCATTCAGCCCCTCAAGCCTGCTTCGCAATTTAATAAGACCATGACTGATCTGATTATAACCTGAAATCTGCATCCCGCCTACCGCCAATAACAATCACTCCCTTGCTTACCAAGAATCTATCCACCTTTGCCTTAGCAATATTCAAAGGCACTGGGCGGAATTTTTCCAGAATTGCACTAAGTGCGGCAGCGGGTGGGTAAAATGGAGTCCTACCCGCTGACGAAAATGGTTGTTTTTCACATCGTATCATCCCGAGCCCACCTCATTATTTATTCACTCCTGCGAAACACGCCGTTTCCATGGTGAGTGGGCTCTCATATGCCAACCTGCCATCACCCCGCTGTTGCATCACACTGGCCGCCATCTCTAAAAGGCAGCCACCAGCAAAGCGCTCATCACCACCAACTCACCACCGCTGCCTGGGAGACATGGCCAGCAAAGGAAAAAAGACTGCAGACCCCACACTTCAACAACGGGTGCCCCGAGCGATTGCTGGGTGCCGTGGAGGCCCGCCAGGATGTGCTCTACCCCCACTCTCGCCGCAGGATCGCTAGCGATATCACCAACCCGGCTTGGGAGGCAGTGACAGCGGTGGTCAGCGCAAACGCCCTGCAGAGGAGGTGCTGCAAAAGGATGAATGATCTCCTCCGTTCTGCCAGAGTAAGAAACTATTTTCATCACTCCCATCTCACACATTCACAAACCCAACACACATTCACAGGGCGCACACTCACTGCCAGTGCAAGGGACATCACCATTCACTCTTTCACACACACCGTCATTGTCCTCATCCTGTCCATGGGACCACTTACCACCCACAAAAGCCAGGCATACTTATCATCGGGCCCGGCAGGCGTCCTGATACACTCTCCCCATCTCTATCCATGCAGCACAAACTGGCTCACAACAGGAGGGAAAGATGCAGACAGGTGGAGGGATGCCGGAGATCAAAGTTCTGAGAGAATTCGAAAACAGAGCCATTCAGCTGGCTGGCGATGACCGGGACTGGTCTGGTGCTGATGGTGAGGTCGGCACTGCTCTACCTAGTGAGGATCCAGCAGTGCAACATCCATCAGACAACCATGCTGTGAGTGATGTGCCCTGTTTCACAGGCCACTGCCATGTACTAATTATTTCCCTTTGCTTTCGCAGGCACATCTGTCAAACAGCTGACAGAGTCCACGACCCAGGGCTTCCAATCAAGCCCCGAAGAAACATCTAAAGAGGAATCTGGAGGCATCCTCCCTGAAGTCCTGTCACAGCGCTCACCCACACCCTCCACTAGCACAGAGACACACACACCTCGGTGGGACCTAGCTTTAGAGTAGCCTCGGGATCACAATCTGGTGAGCACATCACACTGTCTGATCCACAGCAGGTGGAGGCAGGGACTCCCCAGGTGTACGGCACTTGGAGTACTGTGGAAGGCCAGAACCTTGCTGAGTCCGAGTCAGGAGACGAGCCTCTGGACTTGGTCATGTCACAGTTGCTGGTGCTGCAAAGGCAAGCTCGGGAACATCAGGAAGGGATGTCGGCTGCACTCCTCAGATTGCAAGGCACGATGGAGGAGTCCGTCTGTCTTCAGGCTGAGGCGATAACACTGGCATTGTAATACACCGAGGTCAACACTGGCAGGATGGCGGCCGCCATGGAGACCTTGGTCCAGGACATCACTCCCGCACTGCTGCACGGGCTTAACTCCATCGCTGATGCCATAGTTGGCCTCCAACAGTGTGTACGCAAGAGGGGTGCTGGGCAGCTCGATCTCACTCCAGCTACTCCTTTCGCTCACGGGGCCCCTGGGCACCCATAGAGAGGAGGATCAGCAGGTGCACACTCAGGACCATCCACCCAGGTGACTCTGGGAGTGACCGGCCCATCCGAATCCCATCTTCCTGTGGCCTCCGCAGATCCAGCTTCACAGGCCGAGGAGGGTGCCACTGCCACACAGCAGGACCCCGAAAGCAGGCCGGGGCTTTCCAAGTCTCGGCCCTCCAGAGGATGCCCACCAAAGTCATCATAGACAGGGTGTCACAATCATCTGGCTGCCTTCACCTCGGCTGTGGATGTCCAGGGAGTACCAAGACATAGCAGCAGGGTTAGGAAAGTTGGGTAAAAGTAGTTGCACCAGCCTGGGTACGGGTGTTGATCATTTGTACATACTGTTCATTATTGTCAATAAACTCCTAAGAGTGTCACCCTTAATAAAGGGTGCCTGTGGCTCCTTGTTCTGATGAGCAGTGTTCTTATCACTCAGATGTGACCAGTGATGATGTGCACCAGCTCCTGATAGGCTCATGTGCTGATGGTGGACAGCATCAGATGCGTCGATAGTTTCATGGCTGTGGCTCTATGATAAGACCCTGATCACAGAGTGCAAGCGAGCTGCCCTTGGCCAGACAGGAGTCAGATATTCTCAGAGGCATTGTGAAGATCTATGGAGTGTCCTCACTGCATGTTGCCATCATCCTCCTGTAATCGAGCAACTATTCGGGCCATGACAAGAGCATTCTCACAGAGGGTATTGGCGCTGCCAAAAGATAGACTGGAGTCAAACGTTCACAACTGCGATGTGAGGATCTATGGGGACACTTCACTGCATGTCATCATCATCCTCCACAAATCTAGTAGCTTCGCTCAGCCCTGCGCATGCCTGCCTCATCTAGCCAGTGTGAGAGCCTCATCCCCATCATCACCACCGAGGACCCCCTCACCCTCATCCCCATCAGTGTCCTCCTCATCGGAGGAGACGTCAAGCTCCTCCATCTCCTCCTCAGCCAGCTCCTCAACCCATTGCAGTGCCAGGTTGTAAAGGGCGCAGCAGACGATGACTATGTGTCACACCCTCTGTGGACTATATTACAGGGCTCCACCAAACCAGTCCAGGCACCAGAACTGCATTTTCAACATCCCGATGGTTTGCTCCACCAATTTGCGAACTGCTGCATGAGCCTCATTATAACTTTGCTCTACTGCAGCCTGAGGCCACCACATGGATGTAATCAGCCACGGCCTCTGTAGATAGCCCTTGTCTCCAAGGAGCCAACCCTGCAGCCTCTGCGAACCCTGGAAGACTGCAGGGATCTGCGAGCGACTCAGGATGTAGGCGTCATGCACACTCCCTGGAAAGCATGCGCAGACCTGCAGGATGCATTTCTGGTGGTCACACACCAACTGCACATTCAGTGAGTGTAAGCCCTTGCAGTTGATGAAGTCCACTGAGTGTAGTCTTGGAGACCTGAGCACCACATGAGTGCAGTCAATTGCACCCTGCACCTGTGGGAATCCCGAGATCAGGGCGAATCCAATGGCCCTTGCACCCTGGCTGTCCCGGTCCCGGGCGAAATGCACAAAGCTGTGAGAAGATGGCATCCGTGACCTCATGGACGCATTTGTGGGTGGTGGATTGTGAATTCCCACAGAGGTCACCTGTGGAGCCCTGAAAGGTGCCACCAGCATAGAAATTGTGCACCGCAGTCACTTTCACAGCCACTGGCAGTGGATGCCCTCCATGTCCCCTTGGCGCCAAGTCCTGCAGCAAGTGGCGGACGTGAGCCACCAGGTCCCTAGACATGCACAGTCATCGGCAACACTGGTTCTCAGTCATCTGCAGGAATGGAAGACTGCATCTATAGACCCTGTGAGCCTCGAGGTGCCAACCAGCCAAGGCTCGCTGTCACTCTTGGGCAGTGTGTGCGGGACCCCCTGCTGCCCCTTCTTCATGAGGTTGCTGCTCCTGCCTTTGCGCAGCCAGGAGCCTCAGTCACTCCCTCCTCAGTCTTCCACAGTCTCTGTCAGCCATCAGGCATACAGCTAGGTCACCAGGATCCATGATCCTGACATGGTCCTCCTGCAACATGAAAGAGAGAGAGACGTGGTCATCATGGCTGTACTTAGCACCTTTCCTGGCCCTGTGTGAGCACCCCTTAATGCTTCCCAGAGAGTGCTGGTCACCCCTTGGATGGCCAGAGATGAGTGCACTGCATGGCTGCCCTGTCAGCATGCGACATGGGGGACACTGGTCCAAACCAGGGTACTGAGATTGCAAAGGGCTGTGAGCACCTCCAGCAGTGACTGCTACATTGGTGAGGAGATTATACAACGTGTGCAGTCCAACTACTCAGCAGTCCAATAAAGTGGTGGCGGACTCGAAGTCTGTGCTGTGTGGGTGGGGCGGGTGGGGGTGGGTGGGTAGTGAGGTATGGAGCGCTTTGTGGCCCCTTTGGTTTCTCCACGTTGCTTCCATGGGTGAGCAGGCTAGGAGCCCGACCCCAATCATATCACTGTGGCTGCACTGTGGCAGAGGCATGGTCAGTTTATACAGGTGTCCTAACGTGTAGCTACTTCCCTCACTTACCCTGCCCCCACCTTGATTGCCTGACCAGGGCAGCACTTGATTTCCAACCCCCTCCCCCACCCCCCCACCCTTTCACCACCACTGACAACGGTCACCTCCGAGGCTGGCCAGCATTGTCCCCAGACACCACTCCCCCTCAGCAGTAGCCTCAGGGGCCAGGCATCAGTTGCCCCACCCCGGGAACCTCTGAGGCCTGTAAACAACAGGCGAGCTGTGGAGAACACTGCAGCTCACTCACCTCAGCTTCTCCCAAAGTGAAGGCCGCCAAGTGCACATCGCCTGCATGCTGTTGTGAAACACGTCAGCGTGCTTTCCCTCCGATGTGGACGGACGATATGGTGGGGTTCCAAGAGCCTGGCGGGATGGCCTTTTAATTATATGCTAATGTATTACAATTAGCTCCCTGCCGACCGATGGTGGGAAACGTGGCCCGCCATCGGCAGGCTTAGCGGACAATCGCAACCTGCCTTCACGCTGTCATGAAGCAGGTCACGCCATATTTTCCACGCACGCCCTCTGCTTCCACCGCCTTTTCAGGAAGAGAGCTCCAAAGACTCACGGCCCTCTGAGTGAAAACGTTTCGCCTCATCTCTCTATTAAATGGGCGAGCCCTTGTTTTGAAACAGTGACCCATAGTTCTAGATTCTCCCAGAAGTGAAATCATCCTTTTTTAAAATTTATCCACGGGATGTGGACTTCGCTGGCTGGGCCAGCATTTATTGCCCATCCCTAGTTGCCCTTGAGAAGGTGGTGGTGAGCTGCCTTCTTGAACCACTGCAGTCCATGTGGTGTAGGTACACCCATAGTGCTGTTAGGAAGTTCCAGGATTTTGCCCAAGCGACAGTGAAGGAATGGCGACATATTTCCAAGCCAGGATGGTGAGTGACTTGGAAGGGAACTTCCAGGTGGTGGTGTTCCCATCTATCTGCTGCCCTTGCCCTCCTAGGTGGTAGTGGTTGTGAGTTTGGAAGGTGCTGTCTAAGGAGGCTTGGTGAATTCCTCCAGTGCATCTTGTAGATGGTACACACTGCTGCTACTGTGTGTCGGTGGTGGAGGGAGTGATTGTTTGTGGATGTGGTGCCAATCAAGCGGAATGCTTTGTCCTAGACAGTGTCCAGCTTCTTCAGTGTTGTGGGAGGTGCACTCATTCAGGCAAGTGGAGAGTATTCCATCACATGCCTGTCTTGTGCCTTGTAGATGGTGGACAGGCTTTGGGGAGTCAGGAGGTGAGTTACTCGTCACATGATTCCTAGCCTCTGATCTGCTCTTGTAGCCACAGTATTTATATGGCTAGTCCAGTTCAGTTTCTGGTCAATAGTAACCCTCAGGATGTTGATGATGGGGGATTCAGTGATGGTAATGCTGTTGAACATCAAGGGGCGATGGTTGGATTCTCTATTGTTGGAGATGGTCATTATCTGACACTTGTGTGGCACAAATGTTACTTGCCACCTGTCAGCCCAAGCCTGGATATTGTCCAGGTCTTGCTGCGTTTGGACATGGACTGCTTCAGTGACTGAGTATTCGCGAATGGTGCTGAGCATTATGCAATCATCAGTGAACATCCCCACTTCTGACCTTATGATGGAAGGAAGGTCATTGATGAAGCAGCTGAAGATGGTTGGGCTGAGGACACTACCCTGAGGAACTCCTGCAGTGATGTTCTGGAGCTGAGGTGACTAACCTCCAACAACCACAGCCATCTTCCTTTGTGCTAGGTATGACTCCAACCAGTAGAGAGCTTTCCCCCTGATTCCCATTGACTCCAGATTTGCTAGGGCTCCTTGATGCCATACTCAGTCAAATGCAGCCTTGATGTCAAGGGCAGTCATTCTCACGTCACCTTGGGACTTCAGCTCTTTTGTCCATGTTTGAACTAAGGCTGTAATGAGGTCAGGAGCTGAGTGGCCCTGGCGGAACCTAAACTGGGCATCAGTGAGCAGATTATTGCTAAGCGAGTGCCGCTTGAAAGCACTGTTGATGACCCCTTCCATTATTTTACTGATGATCGAGAGTAGACTGATGGGGCGGTAATTGGCTGGGTTGGATTTTTCCTGCTTTTTGGGTACAGGACATACCTGGGCAATTTTCCACATAGCTGGGTAGATGCCAGTGTTGTTACTGTATTGGAACAGCTTGGCTAGGAGTACGGCAAGTTCTGGAGCACAACTCTTCAGTACTATTGCCAGAATATTGTCAGGGCCCAAATTCTTTGCAGTATCCAGTGCCTTCGGCTGTTTCTTGATATCATGTGGAGTGAATGAATTGGCTGAAGACTGGCATCTGTGATACTGGGGACCTCCAGAGGAGGCTGAGATGAATCGTCCACTCGGCACTTCTGGCTGAAGATCATAGCAAATGCTTCAGCCTTATCTTTTGCACTGCTGTGCTGGGCTCCTCCATCATTGAGGATGGGGATATTTGTGGAGCCTCCTCCTCCAGTGAGTTGTTTAATTGTCCACCACTATTCATGACTGGATGTGGCAGACTGCAGGGCTTAGATCTGATCCGTTGGTTGTGTGATTGCTTAGCTCTGTCTATCACTTGCTGCTTATGCTGATTGGCATGCAAGTAGTCCTGTTCTGTTGCTGCACCAGGTTGACACCTCATTTTTAGGTATGACTGGTGCTGCTCCTGGCATGCCCTCCTACACTTTTGATTGAACCAGGGTTGGTCCCCTGGCTTGATGGTAATGGTAGAGTGGGGGATATGCTGGTCCATGAGGTTACAGATTGTGTCATAGTACATTTCTGCTGTTGCTGATGGCCCACAGCGCCTCATGGATGCCCAGTCTTGAATTGCTGGATCTGTTTGAAATCTATCCCATCTAGCACAGTGGTAGTGCCACACAACATGATGGATGGTATCCTCAATGTGAAGGCGGGACTTCGTCTCCTCAACGACTACTGATACTGTCATGGACAGATGCATCTGTGGCAGGCAGGTTGGTGAGGATAAGGTCAAGTATGTTTTTCCTTCTTGTTGATTCCCTCACCACCTGCCGCAGATCCAGTCTAGCAGCTATGTCATTTAGGACTCGGCCAGCTCGGTCAGTAGTGGTGCTACCGAGCCACTCTTGGTGATGAACGTTGAAGCTCCCCACCCAAAGTACATTCTGCGCCCTTGCCACCCTCAGTGCTTCCCTTGGACTTTTTCCTCCAACATGGAGGAGCACTAATTCAACAGCTGAGGGAGGGTGGTACGTGGTAATCAGCAGGAGGTTTCCTTGCCCATGTTTGACCTAATACCATGAGACTTCATGGGGTCTGGAGTCGATTTTAAGGACTCCCAGGTCAACTCCCTCCCAACTGTATACCACTGTGCCGCCACCTCTGTTGGGTCTGTCCTGCTGGTGAGACAAGACATACCCAGGGATGGTGATGGTGATGGTGGTGTCTGGGACATTATCTGTAAGGTATCTCCACATCCACCCTGTCAAGACCCCTCAGGATTTTACGTTTTTCAATCAAGTCACCTCTTACTCTTCTAAACTCCAGCGGATACAAGCCTAGTCTGTCCAACCTTTCCTCATAAGACATCCCACCCATTCCAGGTATTAGTCTGGTAAACCTTCTCTGAAATGCTCCCAAAGCATGTTACATTCCCCCTTAAATAAGGTTACCAATACTGTACACAGTACTCCAAATGTGGTCCCACCAATGCCCTGCACAACTGAAGCATAACCTCCTTACTTTTGTATTCAATTCTCCTCACAATAAATGACAACATTCTATTAGCTTTCCTAAATACTTGTTGGACTTGCATATTAGCCTTCTGTGATTCATGTACTAGGACACCTAGATCCCTCTGTACCTCAGATCTCTGCAATCTCTCACCATTTAGATAATATGCTTCTTTTCTGTTCTTACTGCCAAAAAGGACAATTTCACATTTTCCCACATTAAACTCCATCTGCCAGATCTTTGCTCACCTCACTTAACCTATCTATATTTGTTTGTAGCCTCCTTATGTCATATTCACAACTTACTTTCCTACCCATCTTTGTGTCATCAGCACATTTGGCAACCATCCCATCCATCCCTTCATCCAAGTCATTTATATAAATTGTAAATAGTTGCGGTCCCAGCACAGCACTCCTGTGACGCACCACTCGTTACTTCTTACCAACTTGAAAAAGACCCATTTATGCCTACTCTCTGCTTCCTGTTAGCCAATTAATCTTCTATCCATGCCAATATGTTACTCCCTATATCATGAGCTTTTATTTTCCACAATAACCTTTGATGTGGCACTTTATCAAATGCTTCTGGAAATCTAAGTATAGCGCATCCCCTTTATCCCCTTTATCCAGAGCACATGTTACTTCCTCAAAGAATTCCAATAAGTTGGTTAAACATGATTTCCCTTTCACAAAACCATATTGACTCTGCCTGATGACCTTGAGCTTATCCAAGTGACCTGCTATAACTTCTTTAATAACAGCTTCTAACATTTTCTCTATGATAGACGTTAAGTTAACTGGCCTGTAGTTTCCCGCTTTCTGTCTCCCTCACTTTTTGAATAATGGAGTTACATTTGCTATCTTCCAATCTAATGGGACCTTCCCTGAATCTAGGGAGTTTTGGAAAATTAAAACCACTGCTTATTTATTATATTTACTTACTTATTTTAAGACTCTAGGATGAAGTCCATCAGGATCCGGGCACTTGTCAGCCCACAGCTCCAACAATTTACTCAGTACCACTTCTCTGGTAACTAATTTTCCTGACTTCCTCCCTACCTTCCATATCCTAATTTATAGTTGTTTCTGAGTTGTTAAATGTATTGTCTATAGTGAAAATTTATGCAAAATACCTGTTCAATTCATCTGCCATCTCCTTGTTTTCCATTATCAATTCTCCAGGCTCACTTTCTATTGGACCAACACTCAATTGGTTAACTCTTCTTTTTTAAATACTTATAACATCTCGATCTTTTTTTTTTATATTTCTGGCTAGCTTTCTCTCATACTCTAATTTTTCCCTCCTTATTAGTCTTTTAGTCATTCTTTGCTGTTCCTTATATACTGTCCAATCTTCTGGTCTTACATCTATCTTTGCATAGTTATATGCTTTTTGTTTAAGTTTTATACAATCTTTAACCTTTCTAGTTAACCACAGATGGTGTGTCCATCCCTTGGACTTTTTCCTACTCATTGGAATGTATCTATTCTGTGCATTCTGAAATATCCCCTTAAATATTAGCCACTGCATCTCTGTTGACCTATCCCTTAACCTAATTTGCCAAATCATTTTCACCAGTTCAGCTTTCATGTCCTCATAATTGCCCTTATTTAAGTTTAAGAAGTTAGTCTTAGACCCACTCCTCTCTCCCTCAAACTGAATGTAAAATTCAATCATATTATGAGACCATAAGACCATAAGACATAAGAGCAGAAATTAGGCCATTCAGCCCATCGAGTCTGCTCCGCCATTCAATCATGGCTGATAAGTTTCTCAACCCCATTCTCCCGCCTTCTCCCCGTAACCTTTGATCCCCTTACCAATCAAGAACCCATCTATCTCGGTCTTAAATACACTCAATGACCTGGCCTCCACAGCCTTCTGTGGCAATGAATTCCATAGATTCACCACTCTCTGGCTAAAGAAGTTTCTCCTCATCTCTGTCTAAAAGGTCTTCCCTTTACTCTGAGGCTGTGCCCTTGGGTCCTAGTCTCTCCTATTAATGGAAACATCTTCCCCACGTCCACTCTATCCAGGCCTCTCAGTATTCTGTAAGTTTCAATCAGATCCCCCCGCATCCTTCTAAACTCCATCGAGTATAGACCCAGAGTCCTCAATCGTTCCTCATATGTTAAGCCTTTCATTCCTGGGATCATTCTCGTGAACCTCCTCTGGACCCTCTCCAGGGCCAGCACATCCTTCCTGAGATACGGGGCCCAGAATTGCTCACAATATTCTAAATGTGGTCTGACCAGAGCCTTATAAAGCCTCAGCAGCACATCCCTGCTTTTATATTCTAGTCCTCTCGAAATAAATGCCAACATTGCATTTGCTATCTTTACTACCGACTCAACCTGCAAGTTAACCTTAAGAGAATCTTGGACTAGGACTCCCAAGTCCCTTTGCACTCCAGACTTCTGAATTCTCTCCCCATTTAGAAAATAGTCTATGCCTCTATTCTTCCTACCAAAGTGCATGACCTCACACTTCCCCACGTTGTATTCCATCTGCCACTTCTTTGCCCATTCTCCTAACTGTACAAATCCTTCTGCAGCCTCCCCGCCTCCTCAATACTACCTGTCCCTCCACCTATCTTTGTATCATCTGCAAACTTAGCCAGGATGCCCTAGGTCGCTGCTACAAGGCGCGCCTTCACTGTGAGATCTTTAATTACTCTGATCTCATTGCACAATACCAGGGCTTGTATAGCCTGCTCTCTGGTTGGCTCCAGAACATGCTGTTCCAAGAAACTATCCCAAAAACATTCAATGTACTCCTCATCTAGGCCTCTTTGCCCATCTGACTGTTCCAGTCTATATGTAAATTAAAATCTCCCATGATTATCGGTGTGCCTTTCTGACAAACTCCAATTATTTCTTCCTTAATTCTCAACCCTACCATGTGGTTACTGTTAAGGGGCCTGTACACAACTCCCACAAGTGACTTCTTGCCTTTACCATTTCTCATCTCTACCCAAACCGTTTCCACATCCTGGTTTCCTGAATTTAGGTCATCGCTCTCTATTGTGCTAATACCATCATTAACTAACAGAGCCGCCCCTCCACTTTTTCCTCACTTCCTGTCCTTCCTAAATTCCTGTGCCCTACAATATGCACACAGCACACCTGTACTAGTGCCCTTACAATTCTGGTGATCACACAGACCACAGCACAAGTGGTTAGAAGAGGTTCAGCCACCATTTTAGGGACTCCATGCTCCCATATCATTGATATTAGTGGCACTATGGAAGCCCAATTTTGTGGACCTTTAGTCCACTGTGGCATTTAACATTTGCATATAAAAATTATATATATTTGTCAAGAAGCACAGGCTGCACTATACTGTGCCACAGAGTACTGATGAAAGGTTTCATATCCAAGTTTTGCCCTCTTGTGCCTGACAACATTCCCAATGTCTGATTTGTCACTTTTTAAACCACAAGCAAAGGCTAAGAGCTTTCCCACAAAGTGTGTCTTGAACACTCATTGGTACCTGGTATCAGATTACCATCAACAAAAGCCAGGATGCAGGCTCCATGGTGTGTGGGGCAAGAGAACCAAGAAAAGAGATGGAGAGAATATAACTTCAAAAAGGACTTGAAAGAAAGATGGGAAACCTTGTGTGATTACCATAGCATAACATTAATGAGCAGATGGTAGCCACTGTCCAACATTATAGAAAATGATATGGTTCCAACAGACAAGGTAGATGTAAAATGTCCATTGCTTGGACAAAAACATGTCGGCGTAAATGACAAAGCTAAATAACATAGGAACCCTAATTCACATATAGTAGGATTGGCTGAAACCACATATCTAGAACCCTGAGCTGAACTTCCAATCTCAAAGCCTCTCCCTCACCAAGACCGCATACTTTTATGTCAGTAATATTGTCCATCTTCACCTCAGCCTCAAACCATCTGTTGTTGAAACCCTTCTCCAGGCTTTTGTTTCCCACTCTGCCCCGGACTTGACTATTCGAGCACTGTCCTGACCAGCCTCCCATCTTCCATCTTCCATAAACTTTAGCTCATCCAAAACTCTGATGCCCATAGCCAACTTGCAGCAAGTCCAGTTCATCACTCGGCCCTGTGTTCAGTGAACTATATCGGCTCTCAGTCCAGCATTATTGCTTCAGATATAAAATTCTCATTGTTGCGTTGAGATCTCTTCATTACCTCCCTATCTTGGTCATCTTCTTAAGTTCTCTAATCTTCTGATAACTTTGCTATTGTGGCACATATTGCTCTCTGATATACTCCTGCTATTTGGGAAAATTAAGAGCTTCCATGAAATAATTCAAGAGATAAATCAGTGGCTTACAGCATAGTGTGCACACACAGCAGTGTTACTTTCATAAATAACTGGGAATGCACCTATAATAAGGACTGGTACAGGAGAGAGGGCTTCACTTACATCACATAGGGATAGTGACACAGAGATTTGCGACGAATGTTGGGCTGAATCTCAACTTCCAAAAATGGGTGGGTTGGGATTCTCAAAGAAAATCTCAAACCCGATCCCTAACTGTTTCCAAACCATCCATTTCCGGCTTTAACCGAGGTGGGACAAGGGGCAGACAAGAGTTGACCATTTAAATATTTTAATGATGTTGGCAGCTTCTGATTAATCGTGGTCAGCCGTGTTTCCCAGGCCCTGGGAAATCCTGCAGCTGGAGGGTGGCGAGCACAGCTTTGGGGAGAAGTTCAGTGCTCGTCCCACTTGCTGTGCTCATTGACCTACATTGGCTCGTTGTCAATCAACATCTTGATTTTAAAATTCTAATCCTTGTTTTCAATCCCTCCATATCATCCCTCCCTGTCCCTGTAATCTCCACTGGGTAAGATGGTGGCATAGTGATAATGTCACTGGATTAGTAATCCAGAGGCCCAAGCTAATGCTTTAAATGCATCCATTCTGATCCCACTTTGGCAGCTGATGGAATTTAAATTCAATTCATCAAATCTGGAATTTAAAACTAGCCTTGGTAACGATGACCTTGAAATTACCATCGATTGTTGTAAAAACCCATCTGGTTCACTTTAGAGAAGGAAATCTGCCATCCCTACCTGGTCTGGCCTACATATCACTCCAGATCCACAGCAATGTGGTTGACTCTTAACTGCCCTCTGAAATGGCCTAGCAAGCCATTCAGTTCAAGGACAATTCAGGATGGCCACAAATGCTGACCTTACCAGTGACTCCCACACTCCATGAAGAAATGAAGGAATTCTGGCTGCTCACGCATCACCGATTTTAATTGTTCCACCCTCGGTTGCCATGCCTTCAGTTGCCTAGGTCAGAAGCTCTGGAATTCCTTCCTTACACCTCTCCACCCCACTTTCCTCCTTTAAGACATCCCTTAAAACCTACCTCTTTGACTAAGCTTTTGGTCATCTGACCTAATATCTCTTTATGTGGTTTGACGTCATGCTTTGCTTTATAATACTCCTGTGAAGCACTTTGGAAAGTTTTCTTATGTGAAAGGTGCTAAATAAATATAGGTCATTGTTTTTGTTAATTCGTATGAATGACCCAAATTCAGAAACTTCATGTAAAGTGGTCACAGGCATAGTTGGACCAATCAGCACGGTTAACAGAACAACTGGTGGTTATTTAAGTCATTCATGATTCTCTGCCCTGTAGAGGTGTTACAACTTTGAAATATCCAATGCAATACATGCACACTAAATTTTTAAAAATAGAACTGGATGCATTTTTAAATGTAAGCACCTTAATTGCTTTGTAAGGTGACAAATCCTAAGTTGTCCCCAAGATAACCTCAATATTCCAGTATGGTTCCAACAGGGAGTGAGCACCAATGCAGTGGCCAGCTACAGTGGAGAGAAGTGAAAGGATCCTCATATAAATTCCTGCAAGAATCAAAACTTCTCTTTCTAATCATTACAGTCTTCATTAAAATGAACCACAGTTCAAATAAAAGGAACAAATTTGTGAATTATTTTATATTGTGGTTTTGCATGAATAGATGACTCGACATGGTGTGCTAATGTACTTTGTCTGCATGGTCCCTGTTGCCTTCTGAAGGTTGGTGATAGGGTCAGTGACAGTGGCCTGACTTCACCAGATGTTGCATGACAGACAGACAAAGGAAATTAATTAACAGGGAGAAATGGAGCAATTTATCTAACCAAAAAATCTCATAAAAAATGAGTTAAATTACAAAGCCTCATATTTACTCATTATTATTTTTGAGATGTTTTAAATGCCATGTAGAACTTCCATCTACTCATGCTAGTTCTAGGTCTATCATCCTTGCCTTATTACTCAATCACATATTGCATTGTGAGGAGTCTCAATGCTGTAATCCTCATGTTACATTGCAGGGATAGGTGCGCCTAGTGCTTTAGGCAGGATTTTACATAGAAACATAGAAACTAGGAGCAGGAGTAGGCCATTTGGCCCTTCGAGCCTGCTCCACCATTCATTATGATCATGGCTGATCATCCAACTCAATAGCCTGCTCCCGCTTTCTCCCCATACCCTTTGATCACTTTCGCCCCAAGAGCTATATCTTCTTGAAAATATGCAATGTTTTGTTCTCAACTACTTTCTGTGGTAATGAATTCCACAGGCTCACCACTCTCTGGGTGAAGAAATTTCTCCTCATCTCAGTCCTAAATGGTCTACCCCATAGCCTCAGGCTGTGACCCCTGGTTCTGGACTCCCCCACCATCAGGAACATCCTTCCTGCATCTACCCTGTCTAGTCCTGTTAGAATTTTATTGGTTTCTATGAGATCCCCCGTCATTCTTCTGAACTTCAGTGAATATAATCCTAATCGACTCAATCTCTCCTCAAATGTCAGTCCTGCCATCCCAAAAATCAGTCAGGTAAACCTTCTCTGCGCTCCCTCTATAGCAAGAACATCCTTCCTCAGATAAGGAAACCAAAACTGCACACAATATTCCAGGTGTGGTTTCACAAAGGCCCTGTACAATTGCAGCAAGACATCCCTGTTCCTGTACTCGAATCCTCTGGCTATGAAGGCCAACATACCATTTGCCTTCTTTACCGCCTGCTGCACCTGAATGCTTACCTTCAGCGACTGGTATACGAGGACACCCAGGTCTCGTTACACATTGCCCTCTCTCAATTTATAGCCATTCAGATAATAATCTGCCTTCCTGTTTTTGCTACCAAAATGGATAATCTCACATTTATCTACATTGTACTGCATCTGCCATGCATTTGCCCACTCACTCAGTTTGTCCAAATCACACTGAAGCAGCTCTGCATCCTCCTCACAGCTCACTCTCCCACCCAGCTTTGTGTCATCTGCAAATTTGGAGATATTACATTTAATTCCCTCATCTAAATCATTAATATATATTGTGAATAACTGGGGTCCCAGCACTGATCCCTGCGGTACCACACTAGTCACTGCCTGCCGTTCGGAAAAAGACCTGTTTATTCCTACTCTTTGTTTCCTGTCTGCCAACGAGTTTTCTATCCATCTCAATACATAACCCCAATCCCATGTGCTTTAATTTTACATGCCAATCTCTTATGTGGGACTTTGTCTAAAGCCTTCTGAAAGTCCAAATAAACCACATCCACTGGCTCCCCCTCATCAACTCTACTAGTTACATCCTCGAAAAATTCCAGTAGATTTGTCAAGCATGATTTCCCTTTCATAAATCCATGCTGACTCTGTCCGATTCTGCCACTGTTTTTCATGTGCTCAGCTATTAAATCTTTTATAATGGACTCTAGAATTTTCCCCACTACCGACGTCAGACTGACTGGTCTATAATTCCCTGTTTTCTCTCTGCCTCCCTTTTTAAATAGTGGGGTTACATTAGCTACCCTCCAATCTGTAGGAACTGTTCCAGAGTCTATAGAATCTCGGAAGATGACCACCAATGCATCCACTATTTCTGGGGCCACTACCTTAAGTACTCTGGGATATAGATTATCAGGCCCTGGGGATTTATCGGCCTTTAATCCTATCAATTTCCCCAACACCATTTCCCTACTAATACTGATTTCTTTCAGTTCCTCCCTATCACTAAACCCTGTGTTCCCCAACATTTCTGGTATGTTATTAGTGTCCTCCTTTGTGAAGACAGAACCAAAGTATGTATTTGGTTGGTCAGCCATTTCTTTGTTCCCCATTATAAATTACCTTGTTTTTGATTGTGAGGGACCTTTTGTCTTCACCAATCTTTTTCTCTTCACATACCTATAGACACTTTTACAGTCAGTTTGTATGCTCCCTGCAAGCTTACTCTCGTACTCTATTTTCCCCTTCTTAATCAATCCCTTGGTCCTCCTTTGCTGAATTCTAAATTGCTCCCAATCCTCAGGTCTGTTGTTTTTTCTGGCCAATTTGTATGCCTCCTCCTTGCATCTAATACTATCTCTAATTTCCCTTGTAAACCATGGTTTGGCCACCTTTCCTGTTTTACTTTTGCGCCAGACAGGAATAAACAATTGTTGCAGTTCACCCATGCGCTCTTTGAATGTTTGCCATTGCCTATCTACCGTCATGTCTTTAAGTAACGTTTCCCAATCCATCATAGCCAACTCATACCATCGTAGTTTCCTTTATTAAGATTCAGGACCCAAGTCTCAGAATCAATTACATCGCTCTCCATCTTGATGAAGAATTCTATCATATTATGGTCGCTCATCCCCAAGGGGCCTCGCACTAGATTGCCAATTATTCCTTTCTCGTTACACAATACCCAGTCGAGGATGGCCTGTTCTCTCGTTGGTTCCTCAATGTATTGGTCCAGAAAAACATCCGGTATACACTCCCGGAATTCCTCCTCTACGGTATTGTTACTCATTTGATTTGCCCAATCTATTTGCATGTTAAAGTCACCCATAATTACAGATTTGGGTCAGGATTCAACGTTGAGATAAAATGGGGGTCAGAACCTTGCATTTTGTGCCAATTAGTGGCCAGAGAGCAGTCTCACCATCCAATTAAAGAGGTTGGGAGGGGCTCAAGAAGAAGCTGTACAACGCCAATAGGAAGCCCTGCTGCTCAAAAGAAGATAAAGCCTGCAATTTAGGTGAGGGACTAAAGGGAGAGAGGCATCCTCTCTCTCTCTCTAAAGAGGGAGCCTATCTACAGGGTGGCTTGTGTCCTCAGCTGTGACCAGGCAGGTGGAGAGGGCCTCAAAGCCTACCTAATGTGCTGGCCCCACAATCTGCTGCTGAAGGCCGCCTCCTAGTCAGCTGCTGTAGTCTAAATTCCTGTCAGCCCCTGAAAATAAGCCTTGAGTAGCTATTTAGTTCCATTCGTTGACTACCTGCTGCTTGTGGTTGGATAACCCTGCTGATCCCCATCCAGCCTTTGGGAAAATAGCCCAGGGGCAGAATGGTGCCAGCAAGTTGGCCCACCAGCTGGCAGCATGAATTTTCACGTCCGTCAACCTCTGTGCTTGACCCCATTTGGAGGTCAAAACCCTGTCCTTCATATTACCTCAATGTTCTTGATATGAGTTGGGATGGGATTCAGGAGGAACAACTATAGTTCTGAAATGCTCGTCATTTGTAAAACAAGATAGTTGTTCAAGACTATGACATGGGATGACCATTTGGAATATCATGCCTGCAGAATGTACAAATTGAGTTGATCCTGAGGAAACACTGTGCAGCCACATAAAGCATGGAATGATCAAAGGTGTTTATGTCTTTTAAATATATAAAAATGTAAGGTCGCTGACAAGAATTTAGAGGCACAGCCTTATCATAATCCGGTAATGTGTGAAAACTGGCAGCTGTACAGGCTTTGTCATTTAAGTTATAGATATAGGAATTTTCTCTACTTCAAAGGGTGGCAATGGGGAATTGATACATTTATGAATGTAGACAAATGTTGAAAGCACCAAAATGGTTATCAACATCTATGGGCTACCGTGGATTTTTTTTTACATTAAAATACCTGCGTTCTTCTATATTTTATGCACTTTATAATTAATAAATTTCTAATCTTAAAAAGAGAAAGCAAATAACATTGAATTTTCAACAGGCCAATCAGACAATGACTTCACTGAAATTTACCTCTACAATCACATTCCCACATGTAAACCCCACAGCCACAGCTCTGTACCACGTCTGAACCCAATTTACAGAGATACTGCCCATTATCCAGCTCCCTACTCTTTCACAAACACATTCCTTCTTTAACACTCACACTTCCACTGCCACCTCCATTCAACCTGACACTCCCTGCCCTCTAAGCACAACTCCTTGTTTCTTCCTCCTCCCCACCCACCACACAAATCACCATTCATAAACTTTCCCCCTCTTGCATCCTTCTTCCCTCAGTGCCAGTCTGACTCCAGTCCTGCTGTAAATGAAAGTAATTTGGCTACAGTGTAAGTGGAAATCTTATGCTATTGAAAATTTCCATTGAGAGTATGTGATAGGCAGGATCCATTCCATTAGCAGCAGTAGAAAGTAAAAAACTTTCCATTAGGAGTAGAAGCAGTGTTGCTGAGAGAGGGTCATGCTGCACACTGATTTTTTGTCTACAGAATATTCACAGGTCAAAAGTTTCTTGCCCTCCCAGTGTACTTGCACTGTAACTGCAGCAGAAGTATATTGGTTGGGCTGCAAATTAGTGCTGCTCCCGAATACACCAGGAGTCAACCTTATTCCTATTTTCTCTTGGCCTTGTAGAGAAAGAGCAGCCTTTCATCCCAATCAACATCATTGTTATTTGTCTCAATTGTAGTGTTGTCCTTGTGCTATCTACATGTAACACAAATGAGATACGTGGATTCCGTTTACTTGAGGATCTCTGGCGGGGTTTATGTACAACTAAATCAGTAAAAGCAGCAATCTCTAGGCACATCCTGTTGTCTAGGGTACTACAGTAAAGAGAGAGGCCATGGCTCCTGGTCACATGATGACATCCAGGTAACTGGTCATCTGCATGTTGAGCTTCTTAAAAGGACATCAGTCTTAAAGCGATATTACAACATCAATCACTGATGTCTCTCTGACTGACCTTACTTGTTTGGTCCAAGCTGAGCTGCTATGACTGCCTGTTTGTTGAGTTTGACGAGAGTTTTCTCCGAACATCTTGCCCACGCATGGATGGGGGCCAGGATCAGGGCAGGGGTTGCTGACTCTCAATCCCGCTGAGTTTCTACGTGTTACAGAGGGCTAGCAGATCAACCACAATTAGCATGGTTGAGAAAGCCTTGCACACCAGCTAGCTGACTGGCAAATGTGAGCCTCACCTAGAGGTTTTGCAGACCTTGAGTCCTTAACAATGAGGTAAATTTTCTAAAGATTTACTTATATACATGCAACTTAAACTTTCTGTTCAACACTCAACCCCTATCCTCAACTGGCCAATTTTCCCAGCAACTGGGAGGAAAGGTGGGTTCTTTAAATGCACTCCAAGTGGAGTGGCCTCCATCATTTGTGTTTAAGTGAAGGGACCTTTCCATGACCCAGCAAACTTTGGCAGGTTCAACAATGATAGGTTCTGAGTAAATGCAATGCAGCACTTAAGTCAGGACATGACCTCTGTTAATTTCCAACCCTGACTCCATGAGTGAAATGCTATTGGTAAACATGTGTCTCTATCTGTGCCCCATATCCTCAGATCCAAGACTAGATCATCAGCTTACAATGAGGTATCTGAATCAACACCAGTACAGGCACTACCAGCATCAGTTTGGAATGAAGAACTATTCATGGTGGCATTTGGAGGACAACATTTGACAGGTTTATGGCCTCCATTTGCAGCAAAAAGTAGGATTTTTTTTTTGTTGCTTTAAGACTCCTAAATATTGCATGTTGAATCTATACAAGATTCCCTGTGGGTCTTCAGAATCTAACAGCATAATTACAAGCTTCAGGCTGATTCAATGGGCCATTGAAAAAGTTAACCATGGTTGTCACCACACAAGATACAAAACACTTAATGAGTAAATTAGGATTCCATTATCAAAGGGAAAAATTCAAAACTTTGTGTACCGATTGAAAAAAAATCAGAAACACTGCTCAGAATTAATGAGATGTCATCTACCTGATAAATAAGATATCAAAATGTGAGCATAATCTGGCAATCAGAATACTTCATGAGCTTTATCATCCTTGATATGTTGGCAGGTCAACGGGTCATAATAGGATTCTGTCAGAATGTTAACGTTAGCACCTTTGACTGAGACATCGCTCAACAACTGTCATTCATACATAATCTACAGCCTCCTGACTGCATCAAAATATTTCATCCCAGTGAAACTTTGATGTGAGACAATGACTGAAATTTCTGCCTTTATTGTATTATTAAACATGATGAATAAAACATCGAGCTGCTGAAGTAATGGGAGATGGCCTTTTCATAACCCTCTGCCACCTCCAACCTGTCTGAAAGCAGCAATTATATGGTTCCCTGGGGTAGCCTATAACCATTATAGGGTTCCCTAGCAGAAACCCCTGAACAGGACTTTTAGGGCTCTATTATTAGTCGATATCTGAGTGCAAAACAGCCTCTTGTATACCCACACTTGTCCAAAGTGGTTAGCAGCTGGGTCAAACATACCAGGAAAATACCCAGGCTCAACCCTGGTCAGTTGTGAAATTTCAGCCCCTGGACCAGGGAGGTGGTTGACCCATGGTTTAATATGCCTGATCACAAGCATTGCTGGAAGGTCCATGTGTAAGGACATTGATTGGTGGTAGGATTGATATCATCATACCTTTACCATAGTGAATGTCCAAAAGCAATTTGCAAAGGCCGAATGGATGCTGAACAGTTTTTTTTTATTATCAAGATATATGTTTATTCTCAAGATATGTTTTCCTATCTTCCTATGTAGGCATCAGTTAAGTAGCTTGCTAGGCCACATCAGAGGACATTGAGAGTTAGCCACATAGCGTTGAGTAGAGTCATGTATCAGCAAGAAAAGGTAAGTTTGTGAGGTTCCATTCCCTGTGCCTGAATTTTCTCGTCGGCGTGCAGAGGCAGGCCCCGCACAGCGACATGTAAAATGACGTGCGGTGACGTCGGGCGAGCATCCAGACGTCACTGTGCGCCATCGCGATATTTCGGTGGGCGGGAGCGCGATAAACTCCAATGCACACCCGGCATTAATTAACGAGCCACTTAAGGCCCTTGCGGCAGCAATTGACGCTGATTTTTTGGGGCCCAAGCGATCTTCAGGGCACAACGGGCAGGGGGGTAGGCCAAATTTTAAAAACCTCATCCATGGGGATCAAGAGGGATGAGTGGGGTTGTGAGGGTTATCTGTCTGACATTTAATGCTTACATTTACTGACACTTGCCTGTGTGAGCAGGAATACTTCAAAACTCTTCACAGTTGCTTGGACAGGACTAACAGCCTTCAGGTAAGGACTCTGAGTAAATATCATTTCTGGGGCCTTGCTGGTTTCAGGAAGCCTTCCCTTAGCCTGGGAATGGGAGTTGTGCTCTCCGCTGGAGGCACCTCCTCTGAGGAGGATGGGAGGGCAAGAAGGGGGAGGAGGCCAGGAGTCCACATTCAGCCTCCCGGGAAGCCACCTTTGGGAGGAGAGTCACAGGCACAAGGGGAGCAGGGCCAACAGGAAGTCCAAGGCAGAAGGGGCCGCAGAAGACGCCACGATCCTGCTGCCAGGGTATACAGGCGGCTAAGCAGCTACCTCAATATGGCTGAAGTGTAGTGCCAAAGGAGGCTCCATCTCTCAAGGGAGACAGTAACCTCCATTTGTCAGATCATAGGCCCTGAGATCTGTGCCAACTCTGCGGGTGGGCACCCCACGCCAGTGGTGTTGAAGGTCACAGCTGCCCTCAATGTCTATGGGCAGAACATTCCCCTCGTCGGGGGGGAAGTTTAGGAGCGGGCATGCGGAGGCACACCTCCGATCGGCGCCCCCAACCGGGCACACCGCCATTTCACGTGGGCGGGCCAATTAAGGGAGCTATGCGCTCCCTGTGTGGGCTGGGGGGGGGATTCCCTGAGCCGAGAGTGTGCTCTTTCGCGCATGCGTGCAAAAGAGGGCACTCATCTCCCTCTGGCTAAGCGCTGCCTCAGGGACATCGGCTCCACAATAAAAAATCTGAAAAATAGGAAAAAAAAATTCCCTGACATGCCCCCTCATGTGACGCTGTCACATGAGTTCAGACATGTCCATCACTTTTAAATACATTTTAATCACATTTTTAAAAACCTACATGAAACCTCATCCCACCTGTGGATGAGGTTTTATGCTTTTTCCAATGCCCGCCAGGGCTCCTGGTCTGCCCGCTAACCTTAAAGTTGGACGGGCAGGTCCATTAATTAGTTTAACGACTTTGTCAATGGCCTCAATTGGCCAGTGACAGGTCGGCGGGGGCACAGCTGATTCTGCTGAGCCCCCACCTCCCTGAAAATTGAAATGGGGCGCGGTGACGTTGGGAGTTCCGCCTGACTTCATCCCGTGTCATTTTATGCATCGGCGAGCAGGCCCCGCCCCCTGCTCGTCGACCAGGAAATTCTGGCCTATGCCTCCGGCTCTTTCCAGGGGTCGGTGGGTGATCTTTGTGGACTCTCCCTGTCAGCTGTCCACAGTTGTGTCAAGCAGGTGACAGATGCTCTGTTCAGGTGTGCATTGACCTTCATTCACTACCGCTGGGACCAGGCCAGTCAAACAGAGCGAGCCAGAGGTTTCGCAGCGATTGCTGGCTTCCCCCCTGTCCAGGGTGCAATAGACTGTACACATGTGGCCATCAAGGCACCAGCAGGTGAGCCCGGTGCCTTCGTCAACAGGAAGGGCTTCCACTCCATGAACGTGCAGATAGTGTGTGACCACAGGATGCAGATTCTGCAAGTCTGTGCAAGGTACCCAGACAGCTCCCATGACGCCTACATCTTCAGACACTCCCAGGTGCTGGATGGATGGCTGCTGGGTGACAAGGGCTATCCCCTCAGAAGGTGGCTCATGACGCCTCTCCGCCATCCAAGAACAGAGGCTGAGCAGCGGTACAATAGGAGCCGCACCTCCACAAGGGCTATGGTAGAGTGAACCATCGGTCTTCTCAAGATGCGCTTCTGATGCCTGGACCTTTCAGGGGGCACACTTCAATACCTCCCAGATCGTGTGTCGCTAATAGTGGTTGCATGCTGCGCTCTCCACAATCTAGCACTGGAAAGGGGTGACACAGTGGAGGAAGAAGATGTAAACGCAGTTGCTGTGGCTGCACATGATGAGTCCAGTAGTGAGTGCGAGGATGAGCACGCACAGGAGAATGCTGAGGGGGTAGACTCTGACCCAGGCATCCTCCAGGGAGACAGGGACACCCGGGAGGCTTTAATCCAATGAACCTTCAGCTAGCCCACCACAGTTGGACCTCCAACACAAGCCAGGGCTGCAGGCTCCATACTCGAAACCTGAAAGCAAAATCTGCCCGGGTAGAAACATTAACTATGTGACTTGTCAATAAAGCTCAAAGGCAAACAAGTCACTCATAACATCATGGGTCCCCGTCCACCTGCAGAAGTAAGGAATCACTCTGAGCCATGCTCACATATCAAAATTTAATGAATTAACAAAATGAAGCAGAAAATAAAATGAATGCAAAGGTGTTACGCATCACACTAACTTGTCATCACCTAATAATGGGGCAACATGAAACCACCAGTGAGAAGCCCGTGCTGTGCCTAAGGTGCCTTAAGTTTACGTTTCTGGGTGCTACGTCTAGGTGCTGTCCCCTCGCTGGCACTGGCATCTGAGACAGCCTGCTGACTCTGCTGTCCTGTTGGCCTCGATGACCTTGGTGGGCGTCCTCTGGCCTGTGGAGCCTTTAATGGCCCCGCCTGGGAGGGAGCGGCCAGCTCCACAGCTGGCATCTCCCCAGTTGTCACAGCCCCGTCGGATGCCACAATCACTGGCAGAGGGGCGGAGTAGCTGCTGCCCTCATCCGGAGAACCCTGAGAGGAGCCCGCAGAAATGATAGGCATCTCATGCGCTTTCATGAGGTCGCTTCAGGCTTCCCTGCTCACCATTGATGGATGGTGCCCAATCCATCTCCCACACTGGCACTGACCAGCTGAGGTCAATTCCGCTGTGAGGGTTTGCAAGTCTGAGCGCATCCCCAGGAAGCCCTGATTGTTCTCCTGGAGTAGCCTCTCCATGAGAGTCGCCACTCTCTCCATTGGTGATGCTCCACGTGGACTCCTCCAGCACAGGCACCATGCCACGCATTGCCTCATGTATCTCTGCCAGGTACTCCCGCATACCCTGTTGCACTTCCAGCATCTGCTGCCTCATAGATGACGCCAGAGGAACATCATCAGCCGCCGATTGAGCATGTGCCTGGTCCCCAGCAGTCCTCCGACTGCCAGCGCCATGGGCACTGTCTGTCTCCTCCTGCATGTCAAGTGAGTATGAAGTGCCCTCACCGCTGTGCCCCAGGACACTAGCTAATCTCATTCCCACCGAGATGCTAGTATCTGCGCTGGTGCCTGCCTGGCAGAGGCGGTGTGACGCTGGTGAGTCCATTTGTTCAGGGCGTTCAGGTGTGAGGGGGCCCCTCTGCCTCCTCCTCCCAGCCCTGCACCGGTGATGCTGAAAGGAAGAACAAGGACATTTGATTAGATCAAGTGGAGATAATGTCAATGTGTATGCCTGGCCCCCGGATTAGTATGTGCTCATCCTTCCATAATTAATGGTCAACCCATGCTGGAAGCTTCAATCACTGAACATTTAACAGTGGGGATGGCTGCTGGGACACACATGGTGACCTCAGTGCTCGGCAATCTTACTTCCCCATGGCGCCCCCAGCCTCACCACAACCAGTGGACCTGGGCGCATGGCATGTCTCCAGATCCATCGCCTCCTGCTCGTATCTGGTGATTATGGCCAACAGGGCCTGGCCTCCGCCAGTCCACATCCACTCAGCGGCATTGCGTGCGGTCTTCACCTGAAAAGGAGAGAGGAGCATTGATTGGTCCAGCCTGCACCTGGATTCCCATCGCATCCCTGCCACACCCACCTGAGTGAAACATTGCAGGGCTCCAGTCCTTCATTACCCCACAGCTGCCGCACACTCACACCAAGAAGCCAAGGCTGGCCATCCCTTGCCCACATCTGCCTCCCTCACATTTGGCACCACACAGTCTAACCTTGCAAAGCAAGGACGCACAAGCACGTGGAACACCAAGGGCAGCAAATGGATTGGTGCCCCACCACCTGGAAGTTCCCCTCCCAGAATGTTAGCACCCTGACTTTGACATGTTTTACAGTTCCAGCACTGCACCTAGGCGCAGACCCTTAAGGTTGCCCCCAAAACAGTAATGTGGGTGTCAGTCTAACACATGCTGTGGGTGCAGAGCCCATCTCAGCACAACCTTCTCAGGGTGAATTAGGCATGGGCAATATCTGCTGGCCCGCCCAGCGACGGACACATGCTGTGAATGATTCAATGCTGTAACTGCACTCAGAGTTGAAGTGGCAGAGGGGGAGGGGGGTGCTGGGGGGAAAGCCTACCCGCTGCGTTAAGTGACCTCTGCCAACACGGTACTCACTCTTCCCGAGCGCAAGAGGTCATTGAATCGCTTGCAGCACTGGACTCACATCATGGGAGCTGGCTATGTCTGCAATCTCCTCCCAGGCATGTTTGGTCAGGTGGGGGAGCCTCCTCCTCCCATCCCTCAGAATGAGGACCTCCTGCCACGTTGCCACCTCCTCCAGGAGGGCAGCTAGGCACTCATCAGAAAAGCGAGGGGCACAATGCCCCACTGCCCTACCCTCCTGCCTGGCCTGTTCTCCAGCAGCGCTCTGGGGAGCCCTTCTGTTGGCCATGATGAACAGCCTTTACAAGGCTGCCTGCGCGCTATTTGAACAGGCTGCCAGGTTGCCATTGGACCCAACAGTCATTGCACTCCTGCCACCACCCGCCCACTCCCGCTGTCCTCGGGAGCCGCCCTTCATGCTGGCCGGGCCTTAATTGCAATCGGCTCCGCACCCGCCTGCGCCCACTCCCGAACAGCCTGCCCGGCAGGGAGACAATTCTACCCCTGGTGATTATTGTACTTAAACAACAATATGACAGTTTTCATGGAGTTTTTTCTGGTGCTAACCCACAAAGTATCAGGGGTTGAATCTTCTGGCTGGCATGCGGGTGGCGGAGCCCACACACCAGCGCTTAAAATGTCGGTCGGCGGCCACATTATGCAGCGGGATGCACGCCCACCATTAATTAAAGGCCTTGTTAAGGCCATTAACTCTCCAATCGACCAGGATTTTGAGGGGCCCGTGCGAATTTCGGCTCGGTGCACGGGCCCAACGGGCAGGCGGGTAAGTGATTTTTTTACAAACCTCATCCAGTGGCGGGATGAGGTTTGATATCGGATTTTTAAAAATTTAATAAAGTATTTGTGTATTTTATTAACATGTCCCATCTCGTGTGACATTTTCACATGAGGGGACATGTTAATGATTTTTTTATTTTTCTATTTTTAGAGTTTCACAGAGTTTCAGCGATCTCCCTGACGCAGCACTTTTCCTCAGGGAGATGTGCACTCTTCCACGCACATGTGCGAAAGAGCGCACTCTGACAGTTGGGGAATCCCTCCCCACCCCCGCACAGGAAGCGCATAGCGCTTCCCGTTGGGTGACACGCTGGATGGGCCTTAATTGGCCCGCCCACTTAAAATGGCGGCGGGGCCCGTTTTGGCAGCAGCAATCGGCTGCCCGCCCACCACCGAGTCGGTCTGGCCCACCCGCCCATCAAGGGCAAAATTCTGCCCCAGATTTATTGAACTGAATTTCGCAACTTGACATAGAAAGAGTTGAACTTACAACATTTGTGTTGCTCATCTAGTATCATAAAGCATTCCACTATCAAAGCCTTTAATAGGAGAGGAAGTTAGAAGGAGATGACTGAAGGTGTAGATTTTAAAAATCCTACGCAGTTTTCCAAATTCCAGACCATTACCACCCCACCTCCTTCCCCCTACACCTCCCTCCACGGCGTCTTCCTGTCTCTGTAACCTTTCCCAGCCATACAACCCTCTGAGATATCTGAGGCTCCTTCAGTCCTGACCTCTTGAGCATCTCCAATATTCACTTGTCTTCCAGTAGTGGCTGTACCTTCAGCTGCGAAAGGTCTAAGCAATGAAATACCCTCCTTAAACTGCTCCTCCTCTCTGCCCCTTTTTCCTCTTTTACGATGCTCCTTAAAATCTTTCCAACTGCCCTTATATTTCCTATGTGGCTCAGTATCAAATTTTAGCTCATAACATTCATGTGCAGCACCTTGGGACATTTTATTACATTAAAGGATTATTGTTGTTGTTCACATCTTCTGGAACTCCCACGATGCTTCACAATATATGAATTACTTTTGAGGTACAGTCACTTGTAGACAATCGCAGCAGCCAAGTCCCACAGAACAAGTACTCCCACAAACATCAAAGGAGACAAAAGGTTGAGGGACGAATATTGGTCAGGACATCAGGTGAATGTCTCACTTTTCTTCTAGTTATGTCATAGGGTCTTTCATGTCCACCTAAACAAACCAAGCTTTTTCTTGTCTCACCTAAAAAATGGCATCTCAAAGACAAAAGCATAGAAATGAATAGTTTGCAATATGAGCATACGAATGCATAACACATTATTATGAAATTCCTTGGTCCACTCTTTTTTGGAAGTTATCCAGTTGAAGTGAAAGCTTTAAGATCACAAGTTAAACCACAGACTATGGGATATCATGTGAATGCCATAAGCAGAAGTACAGGGCAAAGTAATTTACACATTTAATGTGTGGGGTTTGAAATGAAGGGATTTATGTTTCCAACCTATAAAATAATTGATTCATTGTGAAGCTGAAGGCAAAAAATAATTTCCGCTGGTGACAAGTGTTTCTCAATGCACTTCCAAGGGATACTACTACATACTTCTCTACTATATTGCTGTAGATAGAAGTACATATTTGTCTTTACATTCACTGGCCAAATGGACATCTCACCGCTTCCCTCCCCATCAAACCATCGGCTACTCAACATCTTCAGCATTTTACTGTGGTTGCAGCCTCACTATCACAAGCAAGAAAATAGGGTAGAGACTCAAAATTGCAATGGAAATGCTGGAATAAACATGCAACTAGGCTTTTGTTCCACCAAATGTTGAATCCGTGCCATTTTTGGGCTTCGTCTTCCTGGTATAGTAGAAATTTAGATATGTCAGGAGATTGTGAGCAGGATGCTCTCAAATTTTCTGTGCCAACAACGGGAAAGGCTCCCTAATGGGAGCATGAAGTCAAAAAAAATCACCCCAAAATCTCTTTTTTGTGGGAAGCTGATGGATAATGTTTCAAACGTTTTGATGTGCCAACTTCCTGGTGTGTTCCAAAGAGCTATAAAGAAAACATATTTTCTGCACATTTTTCTTGTAGCTGAAGTTAGCAACTACCATGTTAAAATTGAGGATTGGGTTAAAGTATTATCTGACCCCTTCTGGGTAGGATTACCAGCACTAGTTGGGTGTATTCAACTGGGAGATTTCAAATGTGACCGCCCACCTCCAACCATCTTCCCTACTCCACACTTCCACTATTGGTTATCCAACATGTCCATCCACACAACACAAAGTTTTCCCACACCAATTGGAAAGTGAGCAAACTCTTCGACTAGGATTTTATGTGGATGCAGTGGCTCTGCCCACCAGCCTGAAAGTCAGGGGCAAATGCACTTCCACCAGCCCTGGAAGCCACGACTCAATTTTTACATTGTTCAGGCAATTAATTGCCTGCGGCTGTGGCTTCTGCCCCTTTGAGGCAGGACGTCCAGTCTCCAAGAGCTGCCAGCCAATCAGAGCAGTGGCAGCTCTTGGAGCTCCCAGCCTGCTTTTTGGGGGAGGGGCATAAAATTCCAGCCTTTTATCTGTTTGGACGATTCTTGACCATCAGTCGAACAGTAGTTATCCCCATCTCCGATATTTATTTTACGTGCATGTAACTTTTCTCCCAGTTGACTTAAGTCCCAGAAGACTCTGCTGAAATCTGACAGGATTGGCAACCCTGCATCTTCTTTTATGGGATGTGGGTTTCGCTGACTAGGGCAGCAGTTTTTACCTATCCTTAAGTGCCCTTGACAAGGTGGTGGTGAGCTGCCTTCTTGAACTGCTGCAGTCCATGTGGTGTAGGTACACCCACAGTGCTGTTAGGGAGGGAGCTCCAGGATTTTGACCCAGCGACAGTGAATACATGGCGATATATTTCCAAGCCAGGATGGTGAGTGGCTTGAAGGGGAACTTGCAGGTGGTGGTGTTCTGGGATATCCTGTAATTTCTAGACCAGACTAATGGGTCAAAAGTCCTGAAAAGTAAAATAAATTTAGATAGCCTCAGTCTGCAGCAGGTTGTGATATTAGGGGTGAATTCAAAATGTGTGATATGCTGATGAGGCACAGTATCCATCGTCACAGGTAGTGTTGCAGTGTCACATGATCTTGCTCCCTTGTTGAACCTCATGGCAAGATGAAGCACAGTAAGTTTTTTTTTAATAAAGTTTTCCTTGCCTCAGCAGATTCTGTAAATATTCTGCATTAGCAAAACGAGACCAAGATTATTATACATGTAGCGTGTTGGGGGGGTGGGGGGGAGGTGGTGGCAGTGTGGTGGGATGGTGGTGTTGGACTGGTGGCTGTAGAGGATGTGCTAATTAAGCACAAATGATGTTTTATTCAGAGGGGTCACAGCAAAGTGATGTGGGAGACAGGGATGTCATGCTGATGTAGTGGTGGGCTCTCATCTTGGTTGTGGGTTGAGAGCTACTGTCAGAGCAGTGAAGTGCTGTAAACTTATGTTCCATTCTCCAGCACTAATATCCTGCACAGTAGCAAGCAGAAAGAGTTTCACCGAAGGAGAAATATAATCTGAAAAGAGTAACGACACAGAACATGTTCCTTTCCATTCTATTTCTCCCATTCAGCCTTTTCTCTCTCTGACCTATCCTTTTCTTCTTAATACTTGTTCTTTTATCTTAATTCTTTTCATATAAGAGATCCAATACATGTTACATCCAGCAAGTTAATTAAAATACCGTGTGAAGTGAATTGAAAAGAAATACAGGACGTAATTGACAAATCCTTCATTTAACATGTAATTGCTTATAAATCTTTTATGAATAATTTTGATGGGTTTTGGAGATTTTATGCATGTAATCCAGTTTTGATTTTCACTGAAATGAAAGTCCCTGTGATTTGTTTTCAACCGTGGGTTCTATATCTGCTTGCATGAAAGTTCTATGAATATTAATAATATTTTAAATAGACAGTATCTTTCTGTGCATCTGGCCTGGAATTAAGAAATATAAATAAAACCAGTGAAATATTCCTCTGTCCACATTTTTGTATTGCTATGAACACTTACAGTGCTGCCTTTTCTGTAGTTGCCTCCACTGGAAAAATATTCCAATGGATATTAAACAATTGCATCCTTGACACAACCCCAAATTCCCTGGAACCTTTACTAAGATATCATTTTAACACATTTCGTGCAGGGAATGTCATTTTAATTTTTGGGCTGCTTTTCATTCCCTTTCCTTCTCCCCCCACAGTTCCCTCGAGAACCTGATGCGTGAGTAATTAGTTTACGTAACAAAAGTGATCTTCAGATTTCAGTGAATTCTTTTGTATTCTATCCAAGCAGATTCTGAGCTCTAAGCTCTGGGAGTCAGGTAATCTTCAAATAGGTCTCAAGATAATTCAATGTTATCCATGGAACGAAGCCAATTGATGTCATACAGGACACATTTTCTTCTCATACAAACACTTTCCTTCCTTTCAACTGAAACAAGCAGAAATGTGGTGATTGATATGCAAAACCAATCAATCAGTTGCAGTGTTGAGACATCAGTAACAGTTTCAACTCCACCTCACCCTTAGAAAAGGGCAAAGCATAACCAATGGACCAATTACTTTGTTCTAGACTGCCTAAATAGCACATTCAAAGTAAAGGTCAGTGACTCAACATCATTGCAGAACTGATCAAAGTGCAAGACTCCGGGGCCTATCAAACCTGAACCCAATTCACTTCCTGGTCAAGAACCCCTGAGCCAAGCATCAACTGGTTGCCCATTCTAAAAGCAATAATCTATGTTTGTACAGCACCTTTAACAGTGAAGCATTCCAAGGTGCTTCACAGCATCGTAATCAGACAAAAATTGACACCGAGTCACATAACGAGATATTAGGACAGGTGACCAAAAGTTTGGTCGAAAAGTAGTTTTAAGGAACATCTCAGGATGGAAAGAGAGGTCGAGGGATTTAGAGAGTAAATTCCAGCGACAGGGCCTAAAACATGAAGCCAATGATGGAATGAAGGAGATGCAGAAACAGCCAGAATTGGAGAAGCGCAGAGATCTCAGAGTATCGTAGGATTGGAGGAGGCTACAGAGGTAAGAAGGGTGAGAGCATGAAGGAACTTGAACACGAGGATGAAAAATTTTAATTTGAGGTATTGCTGGACTGGGAGCCAATGTAGGTCAGTGAGGACAGGGGTGATTGGCAGCAGAACTTTGGTTGAGCTGATGTTTATGGAGGGTGGAAAATGGAATGCTGACCAGAAAATTGGAATGGTCAAGTCTGGAGATAACAAAAGCATGGATGAGGATTCCAGCAGTGAATGGACTCAGGCAAATTTGGAGACCGGCAATATTAACCAGGTGGAATTAGGCAACCTTGGTGATAGTGAGAACATGGGGTTGGAAATTCACTGTCAAATACCATGTAACGGTATGGTTCACCTTCAGACAATAGACAGGGAGAATGATAGAATCAGTAGCTAGAGTGCAGATTTTGTGGTGGGAATCAAAGAAAATTGCTTTGATCTGTTTAACTTGAATAGCTTATAATGATGGTGACATGAGAGCCAAAATTCCACAGGCCATTCCCCATGTTATTTAATACTTGCGCCACACAAGTATCAGGCAATGACTACCTCCAACAAGAGAGACCCAAGGCGCAAATGATATTTCCATCAGACAGGTGAGTTGCAGGAGACTGATGGATGTCCTTGAGCAACTCACCAGCAGTGGCCCTGAGGTAGGTCCTGTGAACAGAGTAAAATGATCAGGAGAGAGAGGGATGACCCAGAGAGCAAGGTGGGGAGTAGGGTGATGGTGGTGGTAATCGGGAGAGTGGCAGGGTTATTGGAAGTGTGAGAAGGGGCTGAGTGGGAGCCAGCAACAGCGCCCCTACTCCTGCACATTCAGGTGAGTGGTTTTTTTTAGCAAAAAGGTACCTTTCTGATTCAGCAGTGTATAAACTTCATTTCTTGAATGCGGTAGCCCTGGGCGGATCATTCAGGGCAGCCCAAATTTTGCATGGAGGGTCTTAAACAGACCCTTTATTTTCACATTCACTGGCCTGACAGCAGTTTCAGATATGGGTCCAGGATGCCTCATATTTTTTTAGGCTTTAGCTGTATGGTATGCAGCGTGTAGTGAGCGTGCCACAGCCGCCCCCATAGGTTTGATATTTGGGAACCCGTTCAGCTCCTCAAAAATGGGAAGGGCACCATCAAATTTCTAGGCCCATGTTTTTAATTGTGTTTCTATTTTTGTTAAGATTGAATTGTGGATAATTAAATGAAATGAACGGAGGTCAAAGATTCTATGAATTTCAGAAATTTTAAAGCAGTCTTTAATTCTAATTCAGGTGAGAAGAGAACAGCAACAGTGAGTTCATATAGCATGTTTCAATATAGAAAAAATGTCCCAGGACACTTCACAGCAGTGCATTCAGGGAAAATTGGACGTTGACCCAAAGAAAGAGGGTTGACCAAAAGCTTGGTAAAAAAGCTTGGCCAAGAGGAATGTTTTAAGGAGGATCTTAGGGCAGTGTGGATGTTTAGGGAGGGAACTCCAAGTGTGAGGCCGATATGACTGAAAGCATGGCTACCAACAGATCCATCAGCATTTACAAAGGGAATAAACAGTGATGCTTCAGCTGCAGTCCTACACTTGATCAGTTCCATGTTAATGTGGAATTAACTGACCTTTACTTTGAAATGTACTATTTGGACAGTTGGAACCAAGTAATTGGTTCACTGGCTGTGCTTTGCCCTTATCTAAGGGCGAGATAGAGTTGAAACCATTGCCGATGTTTCAACACTGCACCTGATTGGTTTTGCATATCATTCACAACATTTCAGTCTGCTTGTTTTAGTTGAAAGGAAGGAAAGGACAGAGGTGTTTGTACAATAAAAAACATGTGTCCTGTATGACTTCAGCTTGGCTTTGTTCCATAGATATCATCTTATTGTCTTAAGAAGTATTTCAAGATTATCTAGTTCCCAGAGCTTACAGTTCAAATTCTGCCTGGAAAGAATACAAAAGTGTTCACTGAAATCTGAAATTCAATTTTGAGACATAAACTAATTAGCCACACTTCAGATTCTTGAGGGAAAACAACTGTAAAGATTTGCGGGAGGCGGGGATGGGGGGCAGCAGGGAACAGAAAGGAATTGAAAACCAGCCAAAACTTACAATGACATTCCCTGCAAGAAATGGGATTTTAAAAAAAGGAACATTAATGATGATTCCACAGTGACAATGCCTTCATTCTGTGGAACTCATCCCTTGCTGACCTCTTCAGGGAAGGAAGTCCAATTAATGGATAGCTTCTGAGTGACCAAGCTGACCACCTGTTCCCATAGATGATGGCCACCTTGAATGGCTTGAACAGAAGCAGAGGAGTGTTACAATGAGCTCCATGTCTCTACAAAAATTCACTTTGAGAGGACCACTTGGATCTAAATGGCAAGTTACCGTTGCCTACATGCATCAGAAGGGACTCCATCGTACTCTCCAGATTGAATGTTACAGAGAATTATAGGGTGGAACCGTTCCAGATTAGCATTAAGTGCAGTAGTGGGTGCGACAAAGGATGTTCCACAGACTGGCCGCAACGGCAGCTTTACGCACCATATCCACCCATTTCCGACATGTGCTGCCTCATTAATAATATGTTCCCGGGAAGCATGTTGGCTCATTGGCTCAGATTTACCTGTGACACCGTGACCTCAGCGCTTCCTCACTCTGGGCGCCATATTTAAAGTGCAGCTGAGCACAGCCTACTTCAGGGCTTCAGACTATGACGGCTCCTGGTGGCTGATGGCCCCGAAAGCAAAGAAGGCAGCAGCCCCCAAATTTAGTGACACCCCTCTGGGGGCGCCTGCTGGATGCAGTGGAAGGCCGCCGCGATGTCCCCTACCCCCACTCTAGCCACAGGAGGTCCACCAGTGTCACCCATTCAGCCTGGGACTCAGTGGCAGTGGCGACAGCACCGCCAGAGCACAGAGAAGGTCAGCCAATCAGTGCAGGAAGAGGATGAATGCTCTCATCCAATCCACCAGGGTGAGTCAACCACGTCATCACTGTCAATGCCCACACTCACAAACCCATCACACATCCACAGGGATCTCACACCTCAAAGGTCAATACCACTAACCCTCACACACACCCTCACATCTCCATCAGGCTCATATCCTCTGGAACTTGTGTCCTGATCCCATCTATGGCTCCGCTCACCACACAAACATTCCACGCAGTGGCATGCGTCCTGTTCACATGTTCTCCATCTGTTTGCATGCAGGAGAAGCCTGCTCACATCAGAAGGGAGAGATCCCAGACCGGGGGTAGAGTGGCCCACATTAGGCCCCTCACTCACTTTGAGGAGTGCACCATCACACTAACTGGTAAGGACGTGGAACATGACTGCAGTGAAGGTGATGTCAGCGGTGAACACCCACATGAGATTCCTGCACCACATCATCCCTCTGTCAACGCAACTGTGAGTGTACATCACCTTCTACCTTCCCACCGTCACCTACCAACTCAAACCCTTTACTTTCCACATTGTCCAGTTGAACATGCTCGTTCCCTAGCTTCCCGAGAATCTCACCCCCATCCACATGGACTTCCCTGACCTCCTCCTTCCCAGCCCCCAGGGTCCATGTCTGCCTCCGAGTCCCCACATACCACCCTCGCTGTCCCTTCTACCGCTTCTGTCGCACCCTCACTCTTCCACCTTTCCGGCTCACTCTGCCCCCTCATATATTCACTATTCCCTCCCACCACACCCACCCTCAGTTCACTCCCCAGGAGGCAGTGATTGACTCCACAGACCCCCCCTGGAATCCATCCCCCCGTCCGAATTCCTTCCTCCCTCCGGACTCCTTCCCCCTTCCGAATTCCTTCCTCCCCACGGACTCCTTCCTTCCCCCGGAATCCTTCCCCCCACTCCAAACTCCTTCCCCCTCATGGACTCTTTTCCCCCTCTGAAATCCTTCCGCACCACGGACTCCTTCACCCCGCCAAACTCCTTCTTCCCCCTAGACCCCTTCCCCCCTTAAAACTCCTTCCTCCCCTCGAAGTCCATCCTGCCCCCACCAGACTCCTTCCCCCCTCTGAATTCCTTCCCATCCGACAAACTCCTTCCCCTCTCCGAACTCCTTCCCTTACGCCTTCCTACCCCCCTTCCACCTGCTTCCCCAGTTGCTGCATTCTCCCCCGTTACACCCTCCTCCCTCCCTCTGTGAGGTCAGAGTCAGATGACGAGCCTCTGGATTCGGCCTTCCAACTCATCATGGAAAGTCAGCAGAAGGTGGGGAAAAATCACACAGCTGTTGGAAGCCCCTGACAGAGTGGCACACGAGTTGGAGGAATGTGTCCACCTGCTCTCTGATGAAGTAGTGCCCACTTGTGAATGTATGGATGTTCCCATGGGAAGGGTGGCTGACACCATGGAGACCTTGGTCTAGCAGAACGCGGAGAAGCACGCAGACTTGCACTCCATCACGGTAGCCATGGGTGAGTTCCTGCAGTGGCAGTACGAGAGGGAAACAGGGCACCTCAATGCATTTCCAGGTGCTCCTTCCCCTCAAGGAGTCAGGCCAGGGCCCATGGGCACCTGGAGGGAGGAGGAGCAGCAGCAGGACACCCCTAGGTCATCCACTCAGGAATCTCAGAGGCTGTCCTCTCCCTCCGAGTCCCCTTTGCCTGTGACCCCCTCAGCCTCATCCTCCGTCACCTCAGAAGGAGCAGCTGGACCACAGGAGGACAGCCAAAGCAAGCATGGGCCTGCAAGGCCTTGGCTCGCCAGAGGACCCATGCCGAAGTCATCAGAGGCAACAGGGCCAACCATTGCACAGGCTGTCTCTGCCCCTGCTGTGGATATCAGGGCAGCACCTAGAAGAATTGGTAGGCCTAGAAAAGTTAGGAATTTCTGATCACAAGTGGTTGCATGGTTGAATACATTTTGTCACCTTATAATCTGAAAATATATTCACTTTCACTGAATAATGTGTAATAGTGTCTTTCAGCTTCATTTACGGCTTCACGAACCTCCCCCTGCATCCTCACCCCACCCCCTGGAGCACCCCCTTACACCTCTCACCACCAGCAGTTCAGCTGCACGCAGCTGGACCACAAGTGATTCTGAAGGGAGAAGGTGTTTGTACCAGGGCCTTTCAGAGCCTCGTGCAAGCCCTCTCCCACGCACGCAGAGCCTTCCTCCATCACACTCATCTCAATGTCCCGAGCATTTTCGATGCTGCCTGCTGGGGTTCTCTTTCAGTTGTCTGTCTGAGCTGCGTCTCCACCCACCCACTGATCACACTCCCATGCAGCACTTGTGCCCGCCCAACACCAGGCTCTGCTCACTTTCGATTGCGACAGCCATGGTAGTCAATAAGTTTTTACTCAGTTCTTCCATCCTTTCCCCTCTCCCAGTCACCCATGTCCTTTCCTCCATCACTGTTGACCCCCTGGCATCACCTTCCACCTTCCCACTGTCACCTACCAACTCAAACCCTTTACTTTCCACGATGTTCAGGTGAATGTACACATTCCCTACCTTTCTGAGAATCCCACCCCCATCCACATTGACCTCCCTGACCTCCTCCTTCCCACCCCCAGGGTCCATGTCTGCCTCCAAGTCCCCATTAACCACCCTCGCTGTCCCTTCTACCGTTTCTGTCGCACCCTCACTCTTCCACCTTTCCGGCTCACTCTGCCCCCTCTTATATTCACTATTCCCTCCTACCACACCCACCCTCAGTTCACTTCCCAGGAGGCAGTGATTGACTCCACAGACCCCCCCTGCACATTCCCTGGACATCCCCCCCACTTATTCCATCCTCCACCCGGAGTGGACTCCTTCCCTCCTCCAACTCCTTCCTCACCCCGGACTCTTTCCCCTCTCCTTACTCCTTCCTCCCCTGGAATCCATCCCCCCCTCCCAACTCCTTCCTCCCCATGGACTCCTTTCCCTCTCTGAATTCCTTCCTCACCACGGACTCCTTCACCCCTCCAAACTCTTTCTTCCCCCAAGACTCCTTCCCCTCTCCAAACTCTTTCCTCCCTTCGAAGCCCTGCTTGCCCTCACCGGACTCCTTCCCCCCCAACAAACTCCTTCCCCCCTCTGAACTCCTTCCTTCACACCTTCCTATCCTCCTTACACCTGCCTCCCCAGTTGCTGCATTCTCCCCCATTACACCCTCCTCCCTCCGCCCCCTCCCCACTCCAAACCGCAGCCCCCCAGACACTTAATTTCGCCCCCCCCACAGAGTCACTGCACACCCATCCCCTCTCTCCCCCGACACCTTCACCTTCCCCCTTCCCAACCTCAATGCCCCCCCACTAGTACATTTTCCTCTCCCAGTCAAATCTAGATCTTGATCTCCCACCCACCCCACCCGGTACACCTGCCTCTCCCACTCACAGCTAGAACTTCTTCTCCCCCCACCTCACCGATGACCATGGCCAAGAGCATGATGTCCTGAAGCAAACCCCACATATCAACGGAGACCTCCTACCTTCCATGAACTGCTTCGCAGCGGAGCCATGTCCACGAGAATCCATCCAGCATGCGACACACATGTTCCTCCAGGGTCTGGTAGCTGTAGGATTCCAGCATCTTCACAGAATCACAGAATTTTATCAGCACAGAAGGAGGCCATTCGGCTCATCTTGTCTGCACCAGCTCTCCAAATGAGCATTATGACCTAGTGCCATTGCCCTGCCTTTTCCCTGTAACCTTACACATTATTTCTATTCAAATAATCATCTAATGCCCTCTTGAATGCCTCGATTGAACCTGCTTCCACCACACTTCCCGGCAGTGCATTCCAGACCCGAACCATTCATTGTGTGAAAAGGTTTTTTCTCACGTCACATTTACTTCTTTTGCAAATCATTTTAAATCTGTACCCTCTCGTTCTTGATCCTTTTACAAGTGGGAACAGCTTCTTCCTATCTACTCTGTCCAGCCCCCTCATGATTTTAAACATCTCTATCAAATCTCCTCTTAGCCTTCTTCTCTCCAAGGAGAACAGTCCCTAACTCTCCAATCTATCCTCATAGCTGAAGTTTCTCATCACTGAAACTATTCTTGTAAACTTCTTCTGCACTCCTTCCAATGTGTTCACGTCCTTCCTATAATGTGGCGCTCAGAACTGTACACAATATTTCAGCTGAGATCTAACAAGTGTCTTATATAAATTCAGCATAACCTCCTTGTTCTTATACTCTATGCCCCTATTAATAAAGCCCAGGATACTATATACTTTATTAACTGCTCTCTCCACCTGTCCTGTCACCTTCAATGATCTATGCACATGTACACCCAAGTCTCACTGCTCCTGTATTCCCTTCAAAATTTCACCCCTTATTTTATATTGCCTGCTGACATCTCTGACATTCTCTGCTCTCTGCTTTCTGACTCTCTTATTCTCTGACATCTTCTGCTCCTCAGATGTCCGCGATGTGAGCAAGGCCCTAACGGTAAGTCCTGACTTCTGCATGTCACACTTGTCAAGATGTTCTGGGTCGATGTGTTTTCCTGCCAACGTGGGTGGTAAATTTGAAGTGGGGGAGTTGATTCCGGCGAGCAGGCAAAATAATGAGGTACAAATGCATTGAAATTAGGTTCCTGACGGACGGTGGGAAAAGTGGCCCACCATTGACAGGCAGAGCGGATGATCGCAAACTAATTTCACAATGGTGAAAAACTGATTTTTAGCCTTCTTGCCGTATTGTCCATTCACACCCGCCATGACGCCCAACACCAATGGGTGTAGAAAATTCTGGTCATAGTCTGAAACAAAAGCAGAAAATGCTGGAAATATTCAACAGGTCAGGCAGCATCTATAGCGAGAAACAGAGTTAACATTTCAAAATCCTTCATCAGAATAGGGTCATCCACCTGAAACATTAACTCTGTTTTTTCCTCCAGGGATGCTGCCCTGATCTGCTGAGTACTTCCAGCATATTCTGTTTCTTGTTTCAGATTTCCAGCATCTGCTGTTTTACTTTTGTGTTTTGAGTTACCATCTGATTTTGTCCTTCATAACTTCACCATTCAAGAAGGAATGGAATTCGATGTTGCTGGGATCGAGGAAACCATTCCAATGGTGTGCACCCAAAGCATTCCTCAATGGCTGCTGCTAGGGGCATCAGAGCACATCTCATCACTGAGATGTTTTACCCAACACTGTCTATCTTTGACAACGCTGCCTTACCTCCTACTTCACCGCTTTCCAATAAAGGAACATTTTTTGAATCCATCACAACACATGAAAATATATCAACCCTCTACAATCTTACCTGAACATGGCAATATTGATCACCTGAATGAATAAATCAGCACTGTACCCTTTCCTGGATCATTCTGATCTCTGAGTGTCTTCTATTTAAATGTAATAATTGCATGCTGGTCCACTCTGTCCCAAAACCATGCTTCCCTCTAGGTTCCCATATTCTTATCTTTGAACTATTCTAGTATTTCTTGAAAAGCAGGATCAAAGGAGGTAGGATTTTCAGACACCTGTACTGTATTCTTCTTCTTCAGTTCTCTCCCCGCAGGCAGGTACGACATAGAGTGCTGTGATCTTCACCACATGTAGGAAAGGAGACAGGTCCTGAATCTAACCCAGCCAGTCTGGCACTAATCTGGTCCACAGCTTCTCGGCCTTTTGGCTAAGATCAAGTGTTGCAGGGGCGACACCATGGTCCTGCCAAGGCAAGGTCGGGATGGAACGGCTATAACCAATCGCAATCCAAATCCATACCGTGGGTTACCTATCACCGTCCGAGTCACGGTGAACCACAGCGAAGGAGGATCACCTATGGATCGGGGCTTCTTCACCAGGAGGATCCTGTTGAAGGCGTGCGGCTTCCAAGCTCCGGAGATCTTCACCCTGCATGACTCCCGCAAAGGTGGTTATTTTGACGTGACGTTCAAGCGGGTGGCAGACTGCGTCCGGCTCCTGAGGGTGTTCGAGGAGAAGAGAGACCTGCCGGAGATGAAGATCCTGACGGCGGAGCCGCACTTTTCTCTGCCGTTGCAACGGGAACGTGTGGTGATGGTGCATGTGTACAACCCCTTCGTCCCTGTCGCCGACGTGGTCACCTTCCTCACCAGGTACTTCGATAAGGTGGGGAGCGGCACCGAGATTCGAGACGACTTGGGGATCTGGACAGGCAAACGCCTGTTTAAGGTCACGCTAAAGACCGATGGTAAGGGAGCCATTTTCCACCCTCCTTCCAGTTTCGCTATCGGGGGAAACCGTGGCTACCTGGTCTACGCTGGGCAACCCAAGCATTGTCGCTCATGCGGCAAGGCTGGTCATGTGGCGGCCAACTGCAGCGCCTCCCTCTGCAAGATCTGCAAACAGGAAGGGCACCAGACAAAAGACTGCAAACAGGCCAAGTGCTGCAACCTGTGTGGCGAGGCAAGTCACCTCTACAGGACCTGCCCCAAACGCTGCCGTACTTACGCACAGGCAGCCAAAGCCGACCAGGGGGAAGCAGAAGAAATGTTCCGTGTCACTCCAACCACCAAGGCCCCCAGGGAGCTCAACGGGACAAAGGAGGACACAGAGAGAGACAAGGTGGAGAAAGAGATTGAGGCAACAGAGAGCCAATCAACAGCACTACCCCCTGAACCTCCCAGTCCTCAGGACAGCGAATCAATGGAGGAGGAGGCAGCAGTGGAAAAGCAGCAGGGGGAGTGGCGGACGGTGAAGAAGAAGAAAAGTAAGAGGGAGCGAAGAAGAAGCAAAGGCGTTTCCCAGAGAAGCGGCAAGAGGCGTCTCCCATCCGACACGGATGACAAGGGCAGCAGCTCTTCGGATGATGAAGTGCCAGAGCAAAACCGACAGAAGAGGCGGCAAAGCTCCAGGGCGTTGGAGGACGAGACACCCGAGCTCCAGAAAATTGGAGACAACAAGGAGACCAGCGCACCCCAACTTTGCCTGCAACCTGAGGAGGCCAGTGCACCACAGCCCCTGGAATCTGGGAGCAGTGAAGCAATCATCGCACCCCAGCTCCAGGAAGCCGGGAACAGCAACACCCCAGAGGGGGTGAGTTTTGGAGAAGCTTCTCCAGCAAAGGTCATCTCAAAACCCACTCTCTACGTGAACCTCCAGATGCCACCGGAGCAGAACACGGCCAAGGAGATCTACCTCAGCCCATCCAAAGTGAAGGAATTTGAGCTCACTACGGGTATGAAGGAGCAGACTAAAGGTCTGGGACTCTCAGAGACAGTGGGTTTGGTAGGAGAATAAATGCTTTAAAATGGGTTTAAAGATTGTATCCATAAATGTGCGTAGCATTAAATCTACTACGCGATGTGTTGCGACCTTGGACTACCTAGCCAAGGTCAAAGCTGACCTGTTGTTTCTGCAGGAGTGTGCGATACCGCACCTCAGCTCCTACAGGCAATGGTCACGATGGTGGTCCCACGGGCCATCGATCTGGTCGGGCGGAAACGACTCTCGTTCCTCCGGCCTGGGTATTCTGCTGCGGGGAGGCAACTTCACCGTCTCCGAGGTCAAGGAGGTGGTGGGCGGGCAACTCCTCGTAGCAGACGTAATGTACAAGAACGCTCCACTCCGGTTAATTAACGTGTATGGCCCGGCACAAGGGGCTGAGCGGCTGGAGGTTTTTCAGCAGCTCCCACTGCTGCTGGCGACCTCCAGGCCGGTCATTCTGGGTGGTGACTTCAACTGCATCATCGATGCGGCTGGACGATCCGGCAGGGCCGGCAGCAGATTGGACGCTACGTCCAGATCCCTGATGGAAACAGTTAAGGATGCCAAGCTGCACGACGTCTTCAGCAACCCTGCAGACGGAGCGCAGCGTAGATACACCTGGTCGCGGCCAGACGGGTCCATTCGTTCCAGGATAGACTTCCTGTTTGTGTCCCGTGCATTCACAGTCAGATCCACCGAGGTCAAGCCGGTGTTCTTCTCTGACCACTGCCTCCTACTGGCGGACTGCCACTTGGAGAAGGACCTGAGGGTGGGCAGGGGGGCATGGAAGCTAAATGTGCAACTGCTGACCCCAGAGAACATTGAGGAGCTCAAGAGGGATTACAAAGGTTGGAGAACCGTGAAACCCCTCTTTGAGTCCCTGACACACTGGTGGGAAGCGATCAAGGGAAGCATCAAGAGGTTTTTCATCCGCAAAGGCACCCAGAAAGCTAGAAAGGAACAGAGGGAAATGTCCCGACTCCAGAAAAAGATGCAGAATCTGCTCCGGCTGCAGTCGATGGGGGTCGATGTCAAGGAGGAGCTCCAAGAGGTGAAGGGCCAGCAAGCCTCGCACTTTGCCTCGGAGGCCTCCAAGATCATCTTCCGTTCCAGAGTCCGCTCCGTGGAGCAGGATGAGACGTGCTCACGTTTCTTCTTCCAAAAGGTACACAGAGAGCGCTCTGTTATCAGCAGCCTGAAGGAAGAAGACGGCTCAGTAAAGTCATCACGGTCCGACATTCTGAGGATCAGCAAATCCTTTTATGCCGGATTGTATGACGTGAAGCCCACGGACAGCACGGCCTCCCAGTCCTTCCTGTCCTCTATCACGGAGGTCTTAGACCACAGTACGCGGGAGAGCCTGGACAAACCGCTAACTCCTGATGAACTGACTAAGGCCCTCGAGTCCTTCGAGAAGAGTAAAACCCCCAGAAGCGACGGCTTGCCGGCGGAGTTGTATTCGGCTCTGTGGGACTTGATCGGCCCAGACCTGCTTGGGGTGTACGAGAGTATGCTCCTGGCCGGTAGTATATCAGAATCCATGAGGAAAGGCATCATCATCCTCATCTACAAGCACAAGGGGGAAAGGGAGGAAATTAGAAATTGGCGACCCATTTCACTGTTGAATGTGGACTATAAGATTCTGTCCAAGGTCATCGCCAATCGGGTCAAATCCGCTCTGGAATTGGTGATTCACCCTGACCAGACCTGCTCTGTGCCAGGCAGGAAGATCTCTGACAGCCTGGCGCTGCTCAGGGATACGATTGCCTATGTACAGGACAGGGGTGTGGATACCTGCCTCATCAGCTTGGATCAGGAGAAGGCCTTTGACAGAATATCGCACACCTACATGGGGGATGTGCTCTCCAAAATGGGGTTTGGGGAGGGAATTCGAAATTGGATCCAACTGCTCTACACTAACATCAGTAGCGCAGTCTCAATCAATGGGTGGGAAACAGATAGCTTTCCGATTAAATCTGGAGTCAGGCAGGGCTGTCCTCTCTCGCCTGTCCTTTTCGTGTGTTGCATAGAACCCTTTGCCGAGTCCATCAGGAAGGATCCGGGCATAAGAGGAGTGACGATCCCAGGCAGTGGAGGCACTCAGGTAAAAGCCTCCCTGTACATGGACGACGTCGCCGTCTTCTGCTCGGATCCGCTGTCGGTGCGCAGACTGATGCACATCTGCGACCAGTTCGAACTGGCCTCGGGAGCCAAGGTAAATCGTGGGAAGAGCGAGGCCATGTTCTTTGGGAACTGGGCTGACCGATCCTTTGTCCCCTTCACTGTCAGGGCTGACGGCCTGAAGGTGCTGGGGATATGGTTCGGAGGGACCGGGGCATGCGTTAGAAACTGGAAGGAGCAAGTGGCTATGGTGAAAAGGAAACTGGGCATGTGGGAGCGACGCTCCCTCTCCATTGCGGGAAAGAACCTGGTCATCAGGTGTGAGGTACTCTCGCTGTTGCTGTACGTGGCGCAGGTCTGGCCCATTCCAGACTCCTGCGCGACGGCGATCACTCGAGCCATCTTCCGCTTTATCTGGAGGTCGAAAATGGATCGTGTCCGCAGGGACGCGATGTACAAGCCTCTAGATAAAGGGGGAAAAAACGTGCCCAACATCGCCCTCATACTGATGGCCACCTTTGTGTGCGGCTGCATCAAGCGGTGCGTAGACCCTCAGTACGCAAACACCAAGTGTCACTACGTGCTGAGGTTCTACCTGTCCCCGGTGTTGCGAAGGATGGGTCTGGCCACGCTGCCGCGGAACGCTCCAAGTAGTTGGACCGTGCCGTACCACCTGTCCCTGGTGGAAAAATTTATGCAGAAAAACACCTTTGACCACAAGTCCATCAGGCAGTGGTCAGCACGTAACGTCCTAGAGGCCCTGAGGGAAAAGGAGAGGGTGGACCCTGTGGGATGGTTCCCCGAGCAGACTGTCAAAGTCATTTGGCAGAATGCCTCATCGCCAGAACTTTCCAACAAGCACCAAGACGTAGCTTGGCTGGTGGTGAGAAAGGCCCTCCCCGTCAGATCCTTCCTACACGCCAGGAGGCTCACCCCCTCTGCACGTTGCCCTCGAGGTGGCTGTGGTGGGGAAGAGACCGTTGTTCACCTCCTTGTGGATTGTGCCTTTGCAAAGAAAGTCTGGAGAGAGATGCAGTGGTTGCTGTCGAGGTTCATCCCGAGCAGTTCTGTGACACAGGACTCTGTGCTCTACGGGCTGTTCCCAGGGACACACACCGAGACAAACATCAACTGCAGCTGGAGGATCATCAACTCGGTGAAAGACGCGCTTTGGTCTGCCCAAAACTTGTTGGTCTTCCAGCACAAAGAGTTGTCCCCGACCGATTGTTGCGGACTGGCACAATCCAAAGTCCAGGACTACGTGCTGAGGGACGCACTAAAGCTTGGGGCAGCTGCCGCAAAGGCGCAATGGGGAAGGGTCGCTGTCTAAGACCTTTCTACCACAGCGCACCGAGAGACTGGGAACTGTTTAGAGCCCCTCGGGCTGTACAGATCAAAATGAAAGGCTGTAAATGATTGTAATATTGTTTGTACTGATGCACCTGGTGATACATTTTGTAAAAGTTTAACCTGGATTGTACCCTTGTAATGTTGTTTTTGAAATGGTTTGGAATGTGATTGAAGATATTTTATGAATAAAGTATATTTTTACAAAAAAAAAAGCCATCCAGCCAAATGAGCCCAGCGGTCCCTCAAAGAGTTTGCTTTTACATGCATGCTGTAGTCCAAAGCTATGGATAGTGATGATTGGGGCTTCAATTTTCTTTCCATCTTATGGCTGACCAGGAATCTCTCCTGCTCTTACCACCTGCTGTAGGCATATGTTGGAAGGATTTGGAAGTTGCTACTCAATGTGTTTGACTGCATTATGAATGCAACTTCCTTGACCATCAAGTTCTGGAGTGGGATTTGAACTTGGAGCTTCTGGCTTAGAGGCAGGGACATTGCCCACTGTGCCACAAGACCTCTCTATCTGTACAAAATGGCTATGAGACTAAGGTGGCCCTTATCTCATGATCAATGATTTTGCTTTGGGAATCTAGGCATTGATTGCCATCATCACTGGTGTGAAGGATGGAGACCCAGCCTGTGCTGCTGTCCTCAAAGGCAGTGGCATCAGACAGCTAGACTCTAGTCATCACCATTCCAATGGATCTGATGTCCTCACAGACCATGGGGCTGGTTGGTCTAAAGGCAGCTATTAACTGCTGAAAGCCCTGAGGAATAAGGTACCACAGATTTAGTAGAAGGAACAACGCATGTGTGGATTAATTGCAAGCTATCCCACTACTATGTTCGTATGCTTCATGCCTGAAGGGTGGGAGCAATGTAAACCAACTTCCACCTCGAAAATCACCAGGATGGCGATTTCTATTAATGTTTTAACTAAAATACATTGTGCCTCACTCTCTAAGTTCAGTTTGGGTTCCGCCAGGGCCACTCAGCTCCTGACCTCATTACAGCCTTGGTTCAAACATGTGCCAAAGAGCTGAACTCCAGAGGTGAGGTGAGAGTGACTGCGCTTGACATCAAGGCAGCATTTGACCAAGTGTGCCATCAAGGAGCCCTAGCAAAACTGGAATCAATGGGAATCAGGGGGAAACCTCTCTCTGCTGATTGGAGTCATACCTAGCACAAAGGAAGATGGTTGTGGTTGTTGGTGGGCAATCATCTCAGTTCTAGGACATCACTGCAGAAATTCCTCAGGGCAGTGTCCTTGGCCCAACCATCTTCAGCTGCTTCATCAATGACCTTCTTTCCATCATAAGGTCAGAAGTGGGGATGTTCGCTGATGATTGCACAATGTTCAGCACCATTCGCGACTCTTTAGATACTGAAGCAGTCCATGTCCAAATGCAGCAAGACCTGGACAATATCCAGGCTTGGGCTGGCAAGTAGCAAGTAACATTTGCACCACACAAGTGCCAGGCAATGACCATCTCCAAGGAGAGAGAATGTAACCATCGCCCCTTGATGTTCAATGGCATTATCATCACTGAATCCCCCACTATCAACATCCTGGGAATTACCATTGACAAGAAACTGAACCGGACGAGCCATATAAATACTGTGGCTACAACAGTAGGTCAGAGGCTAGGAATCCTGCAGCAAGTAACTCACCTCCTGACCCCCCAAAGTCTGTCCACCATCTACAAGGCACAAGTCAGAAGTTTGATGGGATACGTTCCACTTGTCTGGATGAGTGCAGCTCCAACAACACTCAAGAAACTTGACACCATCCAGGACAAAGCAGCCCGCTTGATTGCCACCACACCCACAAACATTCACTCCCTCCACCACCAATGCACAGTGGCAGAGTGTGTACCATCTATAAGATTCTCTGCAGGAATTCACCAGACTCTGCAGACAGCACCTTCCAAACCCATGACCACTACTATCTGGAAGGACAAGGGCAGCAGATGCATGGGAATACCACCACCTGGAAGTTCCCCTCAAAGCCTCACACCGTCCTGGCTTGGAAATATATCGTCGTTCCTTCATTGTCACGGGGTCAAAATCCTGGAACTCCCTCCCTAACAGCACTGTGGGTGTACCTACACCACATGGACTGCAGCGGTTCAAGAAGGCAGCTCACCAACACCTTCTCAAGGGCAATTAGGGATGGACAATAAATGCTGGCCTAGCCAGCAATGTCCACATCCCATGAACAAATATCAAAAAAAAAACTTACAACAAGGGACCATCTATGGTTAGCACCAAAGACCAGAAGGAATTTGGATGGTATTTAAATTTCTGGATCTTGATGCTTAAAATGTTTCAATATGAACATAAGAACAGGAGTAGGCCATTCAGCATCTTCAGGCTGTCCTGTCATTCAACTCAATCATGGCGGATCACAAACTCATTTCAGCTATTTCCTTTGGTTTCGTAACCTTTAACATCATTGCCTAGCAAAAATCTATCAAGTCAGTATGCCAGGCAACAATAGCACCACCCTTGTCGGCAGTTTTGATAGCAAAGTAAGGGTTGGATCTGAGAGAACAGAGCGCAGCAAGTTCAGGAGGAGACAGGCTGGAGTAGGTGAGAGGAGCAGAGAAATTAAGAGGGCCGATGTCATGCCAACAGTTCTCAATGAGAAGATCAAAAGCAGGTAAGAGGCCAGTGGGAGGGGTCCAGGTCGGGGGAGAATACTAAAGGCAGGTGAAAGGATCCGTTGAATGGGGCGGAAGAACGCCTGCACAAAGATGTGAGCACAGAAACAAAGGTGACGGAAGAAGAGTTCAGCATCGTGCCAAGCCCGAAATTCATTGAGTTGAGGATGTAAGGGGATGAAACTGAGCCCTTTGCTGAGTACAAAACATTCAGCATCAGAGAGGGGAAGGTCAGAGGGTATAGTAAATTCACAGCAAGGGCTGGGGTTAGAATAATGGATGGGGTCAGAGGGACAGGAAAGGGTGGAGGGTCCTGCATGGGTGTTGGTATCAATAAGTTGTTGGAGCTTGCGTTCCTTAACATCTGAAAGGAAGAGAAAAAGTTTATTGTTGAAGTGCCAAATGAGACGAAGAATAAAATGAAACTGGGGACGAGGACAGCTTTGAGATCGGGTGAAGTGGTGCTGTTGGAGAGAGAGTCAAGGGTGTACATACGGCGGTGCATGGCACTGAGTGTGGATCTCAGGATGCTCTGAAAAAAAGTAATGCTGAGTTTAAACATTAACTTTGTTTCTCGCTCCACAGATGCTGCCAGACCTGCTGAGTTTTTCCAGCATTTTCTGCATTTATTTCAGATTTCAAGCATCTACAGTATTTTGCTTTTATAAAAATTTATCAATCTCAATTTTAAATTTTTCAGTTGACCTAGCCTCAACTGCCTTTTGAGGAGAGAGATTTGCAGATTTCAACTACTTGTGTGAAGAAGGGTTTTCTGACATCAAGCCTGAACAGCTGAGCTCTAATATTAAGGTTATGTCTCCTCTTTCTAGACTATCTCACCAGAATAGGTAATTTTATTCCATATACCTTATCAACACATCTAGTTACACAATCTAGTTAGTAGTTTACTTAATTCATGCTTCTAGATCTGTTCTGTGCTAATACTCTTACCAATTCACTTACTGTTATCTTCACCCCGCTAGTGCTGATGATACTTTAATTTATTATACCTTCCTCCCTGCTCACTTTGGCATGCTATCTATTGAGCTATTGGTGAGCTGTTGCTGCCTTTGGTTATGCACCGCCTTGGCCTGCAAGAGAGAGGGAACTGTATCAGGGAGTGTGATGAAATCTGTTTGCGTGATGTGGTTGTAATGATCAAATAGCTGGCAGTGTGTCCAAGTTGTGCGAGGTCAATGTGAAGTTTTCGACAGTGTTAAGTGTGTGAGGGTTAGGTGAGATATTTAATGTGAGATATGAGTCATGATTGGTGGGGACTGTTGATAGGTGAGAGATGAGATGTGGTGTATGGAACAGTGTGTAAAGCTAATGATGTAATGTTGGAATGTGGCATTTGAAGATGCATTCACTGACCTTGACCACTCATGTGAGGTCATTGAACTTCTTTTAGCACTGCTTCCAGGTCCTCGAGGCTAGGCTACTGGCATTGACCTCTATAACTATCTGCCCCTATTGCCTTCTCAAAGTTTGTCTGGCAGTTTCCTGGTTCTCTGTGGATAGACGATCATTGTGATCCATCTCTTGTCCATTATCAGCACCAAGACCATCAGTGCTGCAGCAGAGAACCTTGGAGCCCACTCTCTGCCATGCTGAGCCATTCCTTTACCTTCCTCTGATCCAAGTCACTTCTGCCTTCATTCATCTGCTGAAGCCAAAATGCATCTAAGAGTACTTTAAGAGTACTGGCTTGTTTTAAGTAGCACAGGTTAGATGGAACTCAAGCTAGCTTCTCATGATTTTGTGCCTCTTACTTGGGTGTGAGCAACTCAGCAGTGCGCTTAGCACTGGCTGCACACTGCAATCAGCAGCAAAAAGTTTGTCTGCTGCTTTCATCAGAACAAACAAATGTGGCTTAATCATGCAGTATGGTCCCACACACATTTTCGAGCCTTAGCCAGCTTCTCCCTCCTGGTCCCTGAAAACTGTCTCAAATACACGCATGGAATTTGCTGCCTTTAAGACTCAAGCTCTTCTGTTTACCCAGTCTGTGTGAAAATGCAAATCTCCCATTTTAAAAACTCTGTTATTGCAACCATCTTTTCTGATCTCTGCACTTAGCCCACCACCAAATCCTTACATCCTTTTTTGCGGGGATACATTTGTTGCGGCTATCCAGCCTGCAATTTTCTCTAACTCCTCATCATCTCAAATTGTTGATGCAAATTGTATTTGTATAAGAGAACAGTGGAATATAATGGTCTGCTGGGGATTGTAGTGTGGTCATCATGGGAATAAGTTGTGAAGGAGCCTGTCAGTAGATACTTAAGTTAATTTGTAAGTGTCATTGTTTGTTCTATATTGCATTTGGAATGCTTCCTTCCAAATCATTTTTTTTTTTGCATAACAGAAGTGATGATACACACCTCCCCTGTTGCTACTTGTGTTGGTATGATGCATAGACCAGCATGTGTGCACAGTGGCCCCACTCTATTTGATAAGTTGATCTCATAGAACTTGGGTAGACTCCAAGGAAAATGCATCACACAGGAAATTCTAGGCTGAGAAAATATTATCTTTGTAAAAGATGCTAATATATTAGTACATCTGGATGTCTAACTACAGGCAGGATTGAAATTGTGCTTATAAGATTAATGAATACAGGATATTTCCAAAACAAAGGGGGATTTATTTTCCACTGGCTTTCCTCCATTGGGAGTCCTTGAAAGGACAGTACCAGAATGGCATTTAATGAAAGTGGAGTTAAACTTGACAATTTCTAAGGCAACCTTGTATAACTGAATGATGTGGCTCAAACCAATGTGTGTGTATTATTTGTTTAGTCAGGTTAATTGAATTAACATTTTCTATAGTTACTTATGGTGGGTAAGCTATGTCACTGCCCTAAAGAAAGAAGGATTGAGAGTGTTTGATGAAGGTACTTGATACTTGTTAAGTAAGAAAAAAGAACATGCGCTTATATGGTGCCTTTCAAAACCTCAGGATGTCCCCAATTGCTCCACAGGCAATGAAGTATTTTTGAAGTGTATTCATTCTTATAATGGAGGAAGCATGGCAGCCAATTTTCACACAGAAAGATCCCAGAAACAACAATGATAACCAGATATAGCAGCACTGCCTCACTACTGCACTGGAGTGCATGCCTGGATATTGTGCTTATTTTTAGAATGTTGTGAAAACCCTTGAAAAGATTTTGAAGAGGTTATGGGCAAAGTCAAAACCATGAATGCACAATTTTACAGAGAGAGACAGAACCCTCCAAAAATATAAACAGCTTTTTGCATGAGGAGAGGAGCTTTAAGTCTTGTCACCAATCTTACTGAAGCAATAAACTTTTGTCAGAAAACCTACCAGTGGTACCCAATTGAACTAAGCCTTATCTTAAGTTTTCAGAAACTGTAATGTTGGACAATGAACACTGTTCTGTTACACTATTTTTCTGTTTATTGGAAGTACACATTGCTGGCTGGGCCAGCATTTATTGTCCATCACTAAGGGCAGAATTTTACCTCCCGCGGGTGGGTGCAGGCCTGACCCAATCGGGCATAAAGTAGCGCGAGATGATGTTGGGCAAGCGTCCTGACATCATCATGCACTCGCGCGGTATTTCAGTCGGCAGACGCGAGCGAGTGCCGGGGCCACACCCGCCATTAATTAAGAGGCCACTTAAGGCCATTAAAAAGCCAATTGATGCCGATTTTTCATTGCCCGCGTGATTTCGTGCTCATCACATGGAAAAAACAGATACGTGGCCAGGCGACATTTTCAAAAACCTCACCCCCGGGCTTGATAAAAGGGGTAAGCAGCATTGCCAGTGTCAGTAGTGGGGAGTTTGATGCATAGTTTGCTGCTGCTGGTACTTGGCATCTTTATCTCTGTCCAGGGCTTCATTCTTAGCTTTTCCAGGCTTCATTTCAGGACTCCTTAGTGTGTCCAAGGCTCCCAGAGGATTCAGACCATGTGGACCCTACCAGGTATCAGACAGCCTTCCATTACCCTGGCAATGGGGATTGTGGTCTCCGCTGTTGGCACCTCCTCTGAGGAGGAAGAGAGGGGCAGAAGGGAGAGGAGGCCAAGTGCCCCAATGCAGCTTCCAGGGGAGCGACTTGTGGGAGGAGAGGCTCAGGCAAAAGGAGTGCAGGGAAGCTGGTGACAGAAGCTCTGTTCAGATGGGTACTGACCTTTATTCTTTACCATACGGACAAGGCTAGCCAGGCTGAGCGAGCCAAAGGCTTTGCAGCATTTGCTGGGTTCTGCCGTATCCAGGGTGCCATTGACTGCACATATGTGGCCATCAAGGCAACAACGGGTCAGCCGGGTGCCTTCGTCAACAGGAAGAGATTCCACTCCATGAATGTGCAGATAGTGTGTGACCACAGGATGCTGATTCTATAAGTCTGTGCAAGGTACCCAGGCAACTCCCATGACACTTATATCCTGAGACACTCCCAGGTGCCAAGGCTTCTCAGTGCTCCAGCCCAACTGGATGGGTAGCTGTTGGGTGACAAGAGCTATCCATTGAAGAGGTAGCTCATGATGCCTCTCCACCACCCAAGAACGGAGGCAGAATAACGTTAAATATGAGTCATGCCTCCACAAGTACGGTGATAGAGAGGACCATAGGTCTTCTCAAGATGTGCTTCCGATGCCTGGACCATTCAGGGGAAGCACTACAATACCCCCAGAGTGGGCATCACTGCTAGTGGTTGCATGCTGCACGCACCACAATCTGGCACTGGTAAGAGGGGACCCACTGGAGGAAGAGGACCTTGATGCAACTGCACAGACCGCAGAGGATGAGCCCAGTAGTTGAGTCAGAAAAGGAGCACAGTGAGGAGAACACTGAGGGCATGGAGGCAGACCTCGGTAACCTCCAGGAGGCAGGGACACCAGGGATACCTTGATCCAACGCTCCTTCAGCTAGGCTACCAAAGATCAGCTTCCACCTCATGCCAGGGCTGCCACCTCTATCCAGGATGTCTGAAATGACCCTTTCATTTGAACCCAAAGTCCACTCAGTGCCTGTGCAATAAAGTTTAGAGCCACTCACGTCCAGCATTAGATACCAGCGTACCCTGCACCAAGAAAATAAAAAGGTGAAGCATACTCAGGCCATGACAATAAAAACAAAATTGATCTCATTTTGAAAATCCAAAAATATTTACACAACCTTCCCTGGTCTTCATTCCCAGACCAGTAAAGATAAGACAAACAAAAATGAACAGAAAGTCACCTGTGAACTGTCCCTTTTGTGCTCATGGTGCCTTTAACTTACGTTTCCGAGTGCTTAGTCTGGGTGCCCCTCCCTCGCTGGCACCAGCATTGGAGACAGCCTGCTGACTCTGCTGTCTTGTTGGCCTTGATGACCTTGGTGGTCGTCCTCTGGTCTGTGGAGCCTGTGCTGGCCTCGCCTGGGAGGGAAGTGGCCAGTGCCATGGTTGGCATCTGCTCAGTCACCGCAGCTTCATCAGATACGATTGTCACTGGCGGAGGGGCGCAGCAGCTGCTGCCGTCATCGAGAGCACCCTGAGAAGAGCCCACAGACACGACAAGCAGCTCAGGAGCCAATGTGAGGTTGCCTTGAAACACCCTGCTCACCATTGATGGTTGGGCACCTAGCTGGGGTTCTGGGTGCCTCATCTATCTCTGACACTGACCACCTGAGCTCAGTGCCTGTGTGAGGGCTTGCAGGTCTGTTCTGGAGCTGCCTCTCAATGAGAGCTGCCACTCTGTCAATGGAGAAGGCAGTGCCCTCAGCCATGAGGGTTGACATAGTGCACACACTCCACACAGGCTCCTCCATAATAGAAACCATGGCACACAGACCCTCATGGATCTCTGCTAGATCCTCCCGCACATCTCACTGGACACCCAGCATCTGCCGCCTAATGGATGACTCCAGAGGCTCATCATCAAACTTTGACTGAGCATTGCCCTGGTCTCCAGCAGTCCTCCAAATGCTGGCGCTTTGGGAACTCTCAGCCTCCGCCTGCACTTCAAGCGAGCGTGAAGTGCCCTCGCCAATGTGCACTGAGATACTAGCTGCCAGTCTAATGCCCACCAAGGTGCTGGTTTCTGCGCTGGTGCCTGCTTCAGACAGCCGGTGTGAAGCAAGTGAAGACCGGTGGTCCTCCGGCATCAGGGGAGGTCCTTCAGGGTCCATGGAGCGACTGCATGCTGGCGAACCTAAAAGGGAGATCAAGGACATGTATTAGTTAAAGTCATCACACTGTCACTGTGCATGCCAGGCACCCTGGTGAGACAATGAAGATCTGCATAATGGTATTTTCATCTTTCAATGATCACTGGGGACTCCAGGTTTGAGGCTCCCATCATTGAAGAGACTACGCTAGAATGGTTGCACAATCTGAAACTCTCACCTCTGTGCATTGTGTTCTTATCTTTGTCTGACACCCCCGTCTCTCCACGCCTGTTTGCATGCGGAGCGTGCCAGCTCTTGAGCTCGAGGGCGTCCTGCTCAAACCTGCTGAGCAGCAGGAGGTTGGGCTTCCCTCCAGCTGTATGTGCCCTCTCTGCTTGGTTATTGCTCACCTTCTCCTGAAAGGACAGAGGAACATTGATTAGTCCACTCTCTACCTGCAGCGCCATTGCAGCCTGGCCAACCCCAGCTGAGGAACACCTTGCAGGGCACATCCGAGTCATGACCCTCGAACCGCAAGGCACTCAGTCCAAGCAGCCAGGGCTCACCCCCTTGGCAAGCTCCGGCATCATTGACAGTTGGCACTCAGACTCTAACACCCCTGAGGTCCATGGAGGGAAGGCCAGCCCTTAACACTTCACCACACTGACCCATGTCAATATGTTACTCACCCTTCCTGAATGCAGCAGGTCATTGAACCTCTCCCGGCACTGCAACATGTGAGCCATACCACATCATGGCTACTCACCAGCACTGCCACCTCCTCCCATGCCCTCTTGGTGAGGTGCGGTGGCCTGTTCCTCCCATCTCTGGGGACAAGGGTATTCCTCCTGGCAGCCACCCCCTCCAGGAGGACTGCGAGGCACTCATCCGACCGGGTTGGTGCCCACCTGACCTGCCCTCCCGCCTGCCGTGTCCAGTCGCACACGACTCCATAACTTGAATGTTGAAGATGCAGAGGAGACATTCTTCTGTGGCAGCCTTCCACGGGATGCCTGGGCCATTTTTAAACTGGCCGCCGGGTCGCCATTGGACCCGACAGCCCACAGGCACCTACTCCCGCTCGGCCCTTCCCAACCAGTGACGAGTTGTGTTTCACGCTGGGTGGGCCTTAATTGGCTCGCAAGCGTGAAATCGCGGTCGGGGGCTGATCAAAGGTGGCGGACCATTTCCTGGCCTGCCTGCCGGATGACCTCAAAATCCTGCCCTAATTGACCTTGAAAATGGTGGTGGGGAGCTGCCTTCAAGGTGGTGTAAGTCATGGATTTGGAAGGTGCTGTCAAAGAAGCCTTTTTCAAGTTGCTGCAGTGAACCTTGTGGATGGTACACACAGCAGCCACAATGCGTCAATGGCGGAAGAAGTGAATGTTTCTGTGAATGGGATGCTGATCAAGTCGACTGCTTTGGCCTGGATGATGTTGACCTTCTTGAGTCTTGTTGCTGCTGCATTTGTCAAGGCAAGTGCAGTGTATTCAGTCACACTCCTGACTTGTGCCTTGTAAATGGGGGAAAGGCTTTTTGGAGTCAAGAGGTGAGTTACCCACTGCAGAATACCCAGCCGCTACCTGTTCTTACCGCCACAATATTTATATGAGTTTTCAAGGTTCTGGTCAATGGTGAACCCCCCGGAATGTCAATTGTGGGGCATTCAACAATGGTAAATTCCTTTGAATATCAAGAAGAGATGATTAGATTCTCTCTTGTTGGACACAGTCATTATCTGGCACTTGCGTAGCCCGAATAATTACTTATCAGACCAAGCTTAAATGTTGTCCAGGTCAAGCTGCATGCGGCCACGGACTGCTTCCATATTTTTAATTGATTCATGGGATGTGGGCATCGTGGCTATGCCAGCATTTATTGCACATCCATAATTACCCTTGAGAAGGCGGTAGTGAGCTGCCTTCTTGAACCACTGCAGTCCGTGTGGTGTAGGTACACCAACAGTTCTGTTAGGAAAGTAGCTCCAGAATTTTGATCCAGCGACAGTGAAGGAACGATGATATATTTCCAAGTCAGGGTGCTCAGTGGCTTAGAGGGTAACTTCCAGCTGCTGGTGTTCCCATGTGTCTGCTGCCCTTGTCCTTCTAGATGTTAACAGTTGTGGGTTTGGAAGGTGCTGCCTGAGGAGCCTTGTTGAGTTCCTGCATTGCATCTTGTAGATGGTACACATTGCTGCTATTGTGCATCGGTGGTGGAGGGAGTGAATCTTTGTGGATGGCATGCTAATCAAGTGGGCTGCTTTGTCCTGGACAGTGTCAAGCTTCTTGAGTGTTGTTGGAGCAGCACTCATCCAGGCAAGTGGAGAGTATTCCATCATATAAGTGACTTGTGCCTTGTAGGTGGTGGACAGGCTTTGGGGAGTCAGGAGATGAGTTATTCTCCACAGGATTCCCAGCCTCTGACCTGCTCTTGTAGCATTTATATGGCTAATCCAGCTCAGTTTCTGGTCAATGATAACCCTGAGGATGTTGATAGTGGGGGATTCAGTGATGGTAATGTCATTGAACATCAAGGGGCGATGGTTGGATTCTTTCTTGTTTGAGATGTTCATTGCCTAACACTGTGCGGCGTGAATATTACTTGCCACTTCTCAGCCCAAGCCTGGATATTGTCCAGGTCTTGCTGCATTTGGACATGGACTCCTTCAGTAATGGTGCCGAACATTGTGCAATAATCATCAAACATCCCCACTTCAGACCTTATGATGGAAGAAAGGTCATTGGTGAAGCAACTGAAGATGGTTGGGCCTAGGACACTATCCTGAGGAGCACCTGCAGTGATGTCCTGGAGCTGAGATGATTGACCTCCAACAACCACAATCATCTTTCCCTGTTCTAGGTATGACTCCAACCAGTGGAGGGTTTCCCCTATGATTTCCATTAATTCCAGTTTTGCTAGGACTCCTTGATGCCACACTCGGTCAAATACTGCTTTGATGTCAAAGGCTGTCACTCACACCTCACCACCGGAGATAAGCTCTTTTGTCCATGTTTGAACCAAGGCTGTAATGAGGTCGGGAGCTGAGTGACCCTGGCGGAACCCAAATTGAGCATCAGTGAACAGGTTATTGCTAAGCAAGTGCTGCTTGATAGCACTGTTAATGACCCCTTCTATCACTTTACTGATGATCGAGAATAAACTGATAGGGCAGTAATTGGTGGGTTGGATTTGACCTACATTTTGTGTACAGGAAAAACCTGGGCAATTTTCCACATTTCCGGGTAGGTGCCAGTGTTGTTACTGTACTGGAACAGCTTGGCTAGGGGCGCGGCAAGTTCTGGAGCACAAGTCTGCAGTACTATTGCCGGAATATTGTCAGGGCCCAAAGTCTTTGCAGTATCCAGTTCCTTCAGCCAAGCCTTGATATCAGGTGGAGTGAATCGAATTGGCTGAAGGCTGGCATCTTGATGCTGGGGACTTCCAGAGGAGGCCAAGATGGATCATCTGCTCGGCACTTCTGGCTGAAGGTTGTGGCAAATGCTTCAGCCTTATCTTTTGCACTGATTTGCTGGCACTGATATTTGTGGAGCCCCCTCCTCCACTGAGTTGTTTAATTGTCCATCACCATTCATGACTGGATGTGGCAGGACTGCAGAGCTTATTTCTGATCCACTGATTGTGGAATTGCTTAGCTCTGTCTATGGCTTGCTGCATTTACTGTTTGGCACAAAGAGTAGTCCTGTGTTGTAGCTTCACTGGGTTGATACCCGATTTCTAGGTATGCCTTGTACTGCTCCTGTCATGCCTTCCTGCACTCTTCATTGATCCAAGGTTGATCCCCTGGCTTGGTGGTAATGATAGTGTTGGGGATATGCCGGGCCATGAGATTACAGATTGTGTTCGAGTACAGTTCTGCTGCTACTGATGGCCTACAGTGCCTCATGGTCTTGATTTGTTAGATTTGTTTGAAATCTATCCCATTTAGCCAGGTTATAGTGCCACACAACACAATAGAGGGTATCCTCAATGTGAAAACGAGACTTTGCCTGCACAAGGACTGTACAGTGGTCACTCCTACCAATACTCTCATGAACAGATGCATCTGTGACATGATGAGGTCAAGTATGTTTTTCCCTCTTATTAGTTCCCTCACCAGCTGCCGCAGACCCAGTCTTGCAGCTATGTCGTTTAGGGCTTGGCCAGGTCTGCCTGTAGTCATGCACCGAACCACTCTTGATGATGGACGTTGAAGCCTCCCACCCAAAGTACATTCTGCACCCCAAATGGTGTTCAACATGGAAGAACATGATTCATCAGCTGAGGTGGGGAATCAGCAGGAGGTTTCCTTGCCCATGTTTGACCTGATGCCATTAGACTTCATGGGGTCCAGATTCAATGATGAGAACTCCCAGCGCAACTCCCTCCCGACTGTATACCATTGTGCCTCCACCTCTGCTGGGCCTGTCCTGCCGGTAGTGGGATTGGAATACGGGCCCACAGAGCATTACTCTGGCTCTCTGGATTATTAACCCAGTGACAATACCACTACGCCACTACCTCCCCCATCTGAGGAGTTGCAAATAGAACTGAACATTGTGCAATCACCAGTGAACATCCCAGTTCCGACCTTCTCATCAAAAGAAGGTTATTGATGAGGTGATGAAGATGGTTGGGCATAGGAACTCCTGCAGTGATGTCCTGGGACTGAGATGTTTGGCCTTCGACAACCACAACCATCTTCCTTACTGCTTTGTGTGCCTCCAGCCAGTGGAGAGTTTTCCCCGAGTCTCACCGACGTCAATTTTACTTGGGCCCTTTGATGCCACTCTCATTTTTCATGCTGCTTTTATGTCACGGATACTCACTTCTGGAATTCTGGACTTCTGAATTCTGGAATTAAGTTATTTTTTCTGTGTTTGAACCAAGGCTGAAATGAGGTCTGGAACAGAGTGGTTCTGGCAAAAGCCAAACTGAGCATTGGTAAGCAAGTTATTGCTGAGTAACTTAATGGCACTGTCAACGACACCTTCCATCACTTTGTTGACTGAGAGAAGGATGTTCTCTCAGTGATTGGCTGCACTGGATTTGTCCTGCTTTTCATGGACAGGGCATACCTAGGTAATTTTCCACTTTCTCAGGGAGATGCCAGTGTTGTAGCTGTACTGGAACAGCATGGCAGCAGGTGCGCAAGTCTGGAGCTTACGTTGAGATATTATGCTTCTTCCTGTTAAGAGTGATATTGTGATTATTCTGTCAATTTATATAAAGCATTAGCTATTTTTAATGTCACTACTGATTACTTTGGCACTAATTGTTGAATAGCAGTTGTGGTTGACTTAACTTGGGTTACTAATACATAATCAGTACCAGATTTAGACCGTGATCCCTTTAATAGTTAAGAATTACATTCATTTCACTTAGTGTTTAACCATGGTTCTCCAAGTAGCAACCCTAGCTTAATTAGTATCTATTGCCAGCTTGAAATAAGCTACTTTGGTATCACATGTAAAAACCCGTGACATAAATGGAACTCCTGAATCACTTTTTTTATATACTGGTGCAAGAAGAAGAATAGGCAAGTTGTGTGACACTCTCCAGCCAAACTAGGTTACATACTGGGATTACAAATTATTCTAATCTACCCATCATTGGCCTTAAAAGATCTCGGTTAGGCCTTGATTTGAATAATGTGTCCACTTTTGGTTTCCTCTCATGGTGGGTGATACTGAGGCTTTGGAAAGATTGCCGAGGAGGGCGACAAGATAAAGATTCAAGCATCTTAGTTATTGAGATAGGCTAACAGAGCTGAGAGTCCATCTGCATTTTAGAAAAGCAGAGGCTTAAAAGATAATGTGAGCAAGGTATACTAGATGATGAGGGAAATAAATTGTGTTTGTGCAGATTGTTTGTTACAATGAAATTAGTTAGGGAACACCAGAGATCACAATCTCAAGTTATTTAAAGCCAGAATTAGGTTAGATTTTAGGAGGTGGTTCTTTTCCCAGAGAATAGAGGACCTGTGGAACAGGCTACAGCTTGTGCGATGAATCATGATTTGCTGATTTCCTTTAAGCAAGAGCTGCACCTGTTTCTGATAGGGGCAGTGATCAGCTCACACATAAGATAGATACTTTACAGCCTTAATCAGGGTTGGACTGCCCTTCTGGACTAATTGCAATTGTGCAAAGGCATGGGAAAGGATTTTTTTAGATTCTTTACTCCCTGTATCGTTATCTGTTTTTTGTTATCTCTCCCGGGACAGCACATAGTTTCAGGTGTTGTAAGTGGGTGTATAATATGATGCACAAGGCATTGCAATTGCGTGGGACAATCTAGATGAATCAGTGGGTCTTTTTCCGGTCCATAATTGTCATGTGTTCGTATGTATTTTTTTTAAAGTAATAATTACACTTCAGAGCCTGTGATAAGCGAAAGAATTTGAAATTACTCCAAGAACCCAGGTACCAACTAGTGAAATGGTGTCTTATTCCAGGAGGTCAGTTTTCAAGTGGCTGCCCAATGATGGTTGGGAAGCAAGACAAACAAAGTCAACTGACCGCCCAATGAAAGTGGTCAGAAGCCTGAACCATTTTCACTGAATGCTCACGCTTTTGAACCAGCTTGCCAGTTGTAAAAGGCAGGACGTCTGGTCGCAGAGCCCGAGCTGGCCAAAGGGAAGCTAGGTGGTGATCAGTGATGCCGGGGAGGGCTGTGGCATAGTAATCCAGAGACCCAAGGTAATGCTCTGGGGACAGTGGTTTGAATCCCACCACAGCAGGTGGTGAAATTTGCATTCAATAAAAATTTGGAATTAAAAGTCTAAAGATGTCCGTGAAACCATTGCCAGATTGTCATAAAAACCCATCTGGTTCATTAATGTTCTTTAGGGAAGGAAATCTGCCATCCTTACCTGGTCTGGCCTACATGTGACTCCAGACCCACAGCAATGTGGTTGACTCTTAAGTGCCCTCTGAACAAGCCAGTGACGCCCACACCCCATGAATGAATGAAAAAAAAAATAGGGAGTGGGTGGTGGTGGTGGTCAATTCATGTGAGGCTAAGGAGAGCAATAATACCCATTTTAAAAAGTTTTAACAACTTCAAGTTCTTTTGAGTGGCCTGCAGTTGTCCATTTAATGCTCATTAGGGCACTTTACACCCACTAAGTGGAGCATGCACAGTCTGCACTCCTCCATTTTTTCAGCAGGCACTTTGGTCACCCATTTCAAGTACTCCACCAAAATGGCAGTCACTTCAGTGGAAATAAAGTAAGTGTTGCATTGGCTACATTTTTTGAGATGTAACTGATTCATTCCTACTTGATGAAGGAAGATAAAAATCAGCCTCTGAATGTTTTAATCTGCTGTCTTTCTGCTTGTATGTCTTGGTCAGTGGTCAAAGAAATCATCTGGGATATTCTGGTCACCATGGGTATAGTGACAGCAAACACATTACAGGACCAAAGAGAGACATGGTGGACAAAAATAACCTGCTGGTATTTTAGAGGAGATCAACCTGATCTTTAATTGCTCAACTTGTAAGCTGTCCAATTTTCAAGGTTTCACCTTCAAAAAACAGACTAGGTCTTTCATATCTAATCAAACAACTGCCTTTCCCTCGAATTGTTTGTAAAATCACAACACCGAACATCAAACAGATGATTCACTCTTTTACCTGATAGGTAACCCCCACATAAAACCGAACAGGTTAATGCCTGTAAGAGAGTAACACATAAAGGAGTGTCATTGAAGTGCAGTCACTGTTTGTGCATGAAGTTCACCGATTTGAATTCCAACTTTTTTCAGCCAATGAAGCAAAAAACTCCCCACTTCTGATGCCGGAGATGAAAGGCACATATTCAATGATTCAGGGACCTAGCCAAGTTGGACTTGCCCTCTTCCCCCAGTATCCTGTTCCAGTTAATCAACCACATGGCAAGCTACTTCAATGCAAGTGGTAGCCTCACTAGTTGATGTGCAGCAAGATATCAAATCTGCCCAAGCAAATAATAATAATTGCTGGAAGACCATTCTGAATATGCTCTTCTAAGTCAGGGTCATGATCTTGTTAATTAACAACTCCTAGAATATCACCAATATCGATCTATCCTCCTGACTTCACTCCCCTGCAAACATTCATGAAATCTGCAGCACCACTACTTGTTTTTAAAATTCTACTTCTCATCAGGAGCCTTTCTTTTGCCTTACAACTTCTTTGTCCTTTGCTTTCTTTGGCATCTGCCCAAGATAGTGTTTTAAAGAAGATCAACTTACCAAGTAGATTGTGGCCATTGTGCACACATGCTGGTTCATGTATCAGAAGTAGGAGCAGGAAAGGTATGCATCATCACTTCTATTAAGCTGTTAACAAGAAGAAAAACTTTAAAAGTTCATGGTCATAATGTTATGACAAATCAGTCAAGTTTCTACATAGTATTTTAGTCATAATCACGTCTGAGCCACTAACACAATAAGGGTGGCAATTATAGGTTAAGATCTTATATTTCTTAACCATGAATGAGTGGTAATTCTGATAAGTCCAAACAAGTTGTAAAACAGACATGTTTTTTTCAATACAAGAAACACCCCTATATTTATTAAAATGCAATACTTATCGGCATCTGGCATTTTAGGCAAAGCAGGGTGTTACCCAATAGCAGTTGTGACATGATTTCATTGTTACTGCTATATGAAAGCATTTAACTTTGCTACAGCGGTATGATGCTCCAGAAATTTGAGCACATAATCTAGGCTGGCACTCCTACATGGCACTGAGGGAGTGCTACATTGCCAGAGGGCTGTTTTTCAGATGAGGCATTGAACTGAGGCTCCGTGTGCCTTCTCGGATGGACGTAAAAGGTCTCATGGGTTATTTCAAAGAAGTGCCAGGCAAATATCCCAGTGTCCTGGCCAAACTTTATCCAACAACCAAGAGGTGAATGACCAATTACTTCATTGCTGCTTGTGGCACCTTGCTGTGCACAATTTGACTACTTCAATTCAGCAAACTGTATAACAGTGACAACATTTCAAAGTATTTAAGTGACTATAAAGCACTTTGGGTCATCCTGAGGTTCAGAAAGGTGCCCTATAAATGTAAATATTTTAATAAGTTCCTCATATATCTGCTTCTCTGTGTGGTTATAAGTGCTTTTCTTTAAAAAAAATAGCATATGCTTCACAGAAATCAACAAACTTCTCCATTTCTTTTCATAAGAAAGCACAAAATTTAACCTAACTCGCCTGTCAGAAAGCCCATGTGATTGGTGCAATGCTGGTCTTACTTTCTGTTGAAGTCAGAGAAGAGGAATATTGGGTGGTGTGTAAAACAAGCAGATCCCTTATCTTTCCCACCTGGTGAGTTAGATGAAAATGAACTCCAATGTGGTTGCACTTGAGTCCTGGTGTTGAAATTAGTACACTGTTCTTTCGGGAGTGTCCAATAGGGACTAGGGTTATTCTTTAATTTGGGGAAATACCTCATACAATTGAAATTTTATATTTAATTTAGCAGGCTCTTTTTTTCTAGTAAGAAACTTGGGACATACACCACAGTTTGATGAAGAAAAGGATCATGCATAATTTAGAATGGGTTTAACAATATTTTAAAAATCTCTCTGATACCGAAATGGGTATTTACATTAGAAAGCAAAGGCCTATCCTGCATTAACCCCTTAAGAAAAGCTTTACCTATACATATGCTTGGTTCAGGCTTGCCAAGGTATCTCAATGTCAATGCGTAGTGGTGTGTCACATGGTCTTCTCTCAGGACCAGGCTCACTGCAGAAAGTAATCTGGGTGAAGCAGTGTATGTGCTTCCTCCACACAATGCCCTCTTTTGGAACCACACCCTGGGGCAGTTTCCGATCAGCTTTAGTCTTCTTTCAATACATCTGTGGATTTGACTGTTACTCACTTTATCCAGTATCTTTAGTTCAGGCAGGTATGTAGATCTTTAGTTGGTCCAGATGCAGGTTATTTAGGTCTTTAGCCTTTAGCTGGATCCGTGACAGATTTGCTGGGTCTTTAGCTGGTCCAGAGGCACCATACCTGTGTTTCTATGGTGATCTGTTCTTCTTTTATATCGGCCATGTAATTCAACTTTATTATTTATTGCTTCACTTTTCGGAGTAAATATGTCCCTTTCACACAAAGCTTTTATTTATTACATGCATGTTTACCATGGTTCTGATCCCTTGACTTTGCCAAATGAGGAAAAATGATTTGTCAAACAACTTTCTCATCACAGAGTTCTATGCTAAGTGTAAGGCTATTAATTGTCAATGATAATTTATGACCTACGATGTTCAGGAGTAAGTTACATACTCTAGTGGCACAGTCGGTGAGCCACGAGATTGTCAATGCTAAAGTTATGAGTCATGCGTCACCTCGAGCAGCCAGTGCTTTCTGACATGGACTCGATGGGCCAAATGGCCTCCTTCTGTGACATAATATTGACTCTATGTCCATGGACCTTCCAAAGTGGTGGGAGGGACTGGGATCCGAAAGTCCCTGCCCTCATTTCCAACAGGTCCCTTTTTCGCTGATAGAGGAAAGGTGGGGTGGGTGTGCAGGGCATGACTCACACATGAGGGAACCCAAACCCACCAAGGCTATTTAAACTCACTGCTGATTTCAAACAGACCCCATTTTCACTGTAGCAAGGGTCTTAACCCACAGTGTGGGATGGCATGGTGTTGGAAAGTAGGCAAACAGGTGGGGGAAATGGTGACATAGTGTTATTGTCACTGGACTGGTAATCCAGAGACCCAGGGTAATGATCTGGGGACCTGGGTTCGAATCCCGCCACGGCAGATGGTAGAATTTGAATCCAATAAAAACCTGGAATTAAAAGTCTAATAATGATCATGAAACCATTGTCGATTGTCATAAAAGCTCATCTGGTTCACCAATGTTCTTTAGGGAAGGAAACCTGTTGTCCTTACCTGGTCTGGCCTACATGTGATTCCAGATCTGTAGCAATGTGGTTGACTTTTAAATGCCCTCTGAAATGGCCTTGCAAGCAACTCAGTTGTATCAAACTGCTGAAAAGCCAACTGAAAGGAATGGAACCAGATGGACCACCCAGCATTGACCTAGGCACCAGAAACAACAACGGAAAACCTAGCACTTTTGACTCTGCAAAGACATCCTTACTAACATCTGGGGGCTTGTGCCAAAATTGGGAAAGCTGTCTCACAGACTAGTCAAGCAACAGCCTGACATAGTCATCCTCACGGGAACATACCTTGCAGCTCATGTCACAGACACTACCATCACCATCCCTGGGTATGTCCTGTCCCACTGGCAGGACAGAACCAGCAGTAGTGGTGGCACAGTGGCATACGGTTGGGAGGGAGTTGCCCTGGGAGTCCTCAACATCAACACAGGCCATCATGAAGTATCAGGTCAAACATGGGCAAGGAAACCTCCTGCTGATTACCACCTACCGCCTCCCCTCAGCTGATGAATTAGTACTCCTCCATGTTGAAGATGACTTGGAGGAAATACTGAGGGTGGTAATGGTGCTGAATGTACTCTGCGTGGGGGACTTCAATGTCCATCACCAACAGTGGCTCGTTAGCACCACTACTGACCGAGCTGGCTGAGTCCTAAAGAACACAGCTGCTAGGCTGGGTCTGCGGCAGGCGGTGAGGAAACCAACAAGAGGGAAAAACATACTTGTCCTCATCCTCACCAAGTTGCCTGCCACAAATGCATCGGTCCATGACAGTATCAGTAGGAGTGACCACCGCACAGTCCAGGTGGAGACTTAGTCCTGTCTTCACATTGAAGGTACCCTCCATTGTGTTGTGTGGCACTACCACTGTGATAAATGGGATAGATTTCGAACAGATGAAGCAACTCAAGACTGGGCAACCATGAGGCGCTGTGGGCCATTAGCAGCAGCAGAATTGTACTCAACCACAATCTGTAATCTCATGGCCTGGCATATCCCCCACTCTACCATTACCATCATGCCAGGGGATCAACCCTGGTTCAATGAAGAGTGCAGGACAGAATGCCAGGAGCAGCAGAAGGCATACCTGAAAATGAGGTGTTAAGTGACATTTGTGCCAACAAGTATCAGGCAATGACCATCTCCAACAAGAGAGAATCTAACTATCGCTGCTTGATACTCAATGGCATTACCATCACTGAATCCCCCACTATCAACATCCTGGGGTTTACCACTGACCAGAAACTGAACTGGACTAGCAAGGTAAATACTGTGGCTATAACAGCAGGTCAGAGGTTCGGAATCCTGTAATGAGTTACTCACCTCCTGACTCCCCAAAGCCTGTCCACCATCTACAAGGAACAAGTCAGGAATGTGATGGGATACTCTTTACATGCCTGGATGAGTGCAGCTCCAACAACACTGAAGAAGCTTGACACCATCCAGGCCACTTGATTGGTAACCCATCCACAAACATTCACTCCTTCCACCATGGACAAACAGTAGCAGCAGTGTGTACCATCTACAAGATGCACTGCAGAAACTCACCAGTGTTCCTTAGGCAGCACCTTCCAAACCCACGACCGCTTCCATCTAAAAGGACAATGGCAGCAGGCACATGGGAACACCACTACTTGGAAGTTCCCCTCCAAGCCACTCACCTTACTGACTTGGAAATATATCGCCATTCCTTCACTGTTGCTGGGTCAAAATCCTGGAACTCCCTTCCGAACAGCATTGTGGGTTTATCTAGATCATATGGACTGCAGTGGTTCAAGAAGGCAGATCACCACTACCTTGTCAAAGGCAATTAGGGATGAGCAATAAATCATGGCCTAACCAGCAACACCCACATCCTGTAAATGAAATTTTAAAAATCAGCTAGATTATGGTCCAAGTAACTACACAGAGAACAATCATTTTGGATTCCAGTATAGCTTTTTGGGAGATGTTTTGATGGGCATGTAGCCAATTCTTCGAAGAAATCCAGCTGTGCAATAGAAATCCTCCTTTTATATTGCTGCTGCATTAACAAGAAGAAGGAGAATTATTTATATTGCATCTTTAGCATAATAAAATGTGCTAAAGTGCTTCACAGGAGCACTGTAAAGCAAAGTGATGCTGAGACAAATAAGGAAATATTAGGGCAGGCAGACAAAAAGTTTGGTTAGAGAGGTAGGTTTTAAGGAGTTTCTTAAAGGAAGGAAGAGGAGTAGAAAGGCAGATTGATTCTGGGAGGGAATTCCAAAGCTTAGAGTCTTGGCAATTGAAGGCTTTGCTGCCAATGGAAGATCAATTAAAATTGGAATGCTCAAAAGGCCAGAATTAGAGAAATGCTGATTTCTCAGAGGATTGTGGGACTGGAGGAGTTTCCAGAGACAGGAAAGGGCCATGGAGGAATTTGGAAACAATGATGGTAATTTTAAATTAAACATTTCTTGACAAGGAGCAAAGTAGGTCAGTGAACAGAGGCGGTGGTGAAGAGGCTTGGTGAATATAAGGACTTGGGCAGTGGATACTTGGATGAAATCAGGTTTACGGAGGGTAGAATGTGAGAGGCCAGCAAAGCATGCTTCACGTTAAAAACATTTATAGTGATAAGCTGACCCTAATCAATACAACTGTTACCTGACCTATAGGGTTAACTATGGCCGATACTGCGCAAGGATTGAAAAATGTCACTTAAGAAAATGACAGCAGCTGTTACCTTCACTGCTTTTGTCAATTGCTTATATGGACCTTTCCACCCCCACTTGAAAAGATACTGTAAAAAAAAAGCACAGTATCTCACAAGTCTTTACATTGGGGCTATAATATTAAAGATTGATATTTGTTCTTTAAATCACACAATCAAATACCTGGCATTATGCAATAAACGTTAGAAATTTCCTTTTTGTCAGCATCTGCTTAATGACTGCATAGTCATAAAGTAGCATCTGTTACAGCGTATATCTAGTGAGTAATTTGGGCCTTTAATAATATTCTTGTCTACCTAGTCCTGATGAATCCCTATAGAAAGAAAGACTTACATTTCTACAGCATCTTTCAGGGCCTCAGGATGTCACAAAGTGCTTTGCAGCCAATAAAGCACTTCCAAAGTGTGGTTGTTGTTGTAACGTAGGAAACAACTTTGCAGAAAGCAAGGTTTCAAGAGCAGCAATGCAATAATGACCAGATAATCCATCTTTTTAATGTTCATTTAGGGATAAATGTTGGTCAGAACACAATGCCTTTGTGGTTTTCTTAATTCCCTAAACTCTACATGATTTTAATTGTCAATTCTGTGCCACCTTCAAATTAGGAGAGTCAAATCCTGAAAAAACATTTCACTTTGGCCGATATGCCTGTATCTTGACTTGTTCAGGATAATTATACCAATTGTTAAATTATCAGGGGTGTCCAGCATTGTATATAAGTATGCTTCATTTCTCTACCATCAGCAGCAGCCTCTTAGCCATGATTATGCCAGGTGTAGTTGAGTCTAAGTCCATCAAGTTGGAATCGTTCATTCAGATTATGTAGTACAATGAGTTCACTGCCTGTCACTGTTGTCAGTGAGCTTTCTATTTCTGTCTGTCAGGGTTATAATGACTTAATAGTGGTACATTGGATTTGTCACAGAACCAGAGCTTTCATTCTGCATCAAATCAGGAAAATCTTTTGCAATAGTCTTCACTGGAACTTTAAGTAGGCAGAAGGTATATTTATAGGAATAAAAAATGGTTTCAGGTTCCTGTACTTTTGCCAAGCAGTTGGGATGATAACCAATCAGTTAAATTGAACTGAATTACCTACACTTTGCTACTCACATTCTATGTTGATTACTGCATTTATATAATGGGGTTCTCAACTGGGGGATCTGCAGGAGAGTTTCAAAGGGACCACCACGGGTACCCTGTCCCCGCCATGCAGGCAATTTAAAGTTGATTTGATTCTGACCCCTGAAGATAACAGTATCCAGGGCACAAAGTTTAGCCTCCAGTCCTGAGTTACCAATTGACAGCAGCACAGTATCACTTTAAACCCCAGCCCCACACAAGGCATGTGGCACCAGAAACTCTTGCTTGGGCCCAGAGGCTCATGGGCATCAGTCTGCCATGCTAAGGAAACATCATCCAATCTCAGCACGTGCACTCAGTTTAGCTTGCGAGTAACGGACATGAGGAGAAGCAAGAGCTATACGACCGTCAATACCATCTGTCTTGGCAGCACTGTACAATGACAGTCTCTTCACTTCAGTATACCTCTACCAACTCAGTGACTGTTGACTAATCTCAGTGACAGTTTACTAACGTATAACTAGACAAATTTCAGCAAAACCCAGCCAGGATGAACATTGAGCACGAAATATGTGTGCGCTCATCGAAGATACTTTCACATCTTGACAGAATTGTTACTCAGCACTAGCAACAAGCTTCACATTAAGTAAAACCAAATAAATATATATATTTAGTCGTATAACTTGTTTTATGCAGAAAAAATGCTTGTGTTGCAAGGGTCTGTGGAAATTTATAACACAGGAGGAGAGCCCTCAGAAGAAAAGTTTAAGAACACCTGTCGGTACAGAAACTAATCAAGTCAAGTTTGTTGTCTGGAATTTTTTTGAAATGTTATGTGTGCAAGGTTATGGCCTGTAAAAATGGATGAATTCATAGTAATGGCCAATACAACAGGTGATCTGCAGAGAGGAAGATCGTTAATGTCGCAAGACTTGTACAAAAGATTCCTTTTGGCTTAAAGACACAGCCGTGATATTCTTCATGGCTCAGTATTTTTCCTTCACCTTGGTCCAGTCTCTGGAATTAATTCTTCTCATCACTCCTGCATAAACCTCACTCTGAGAAATCTATGAAAGAACATTTCCTCTAAGAACTTTGTTGGTTACTGGGTGTGTGAGATATGCATTGTGATGTTTAAAACTCTTCCTCCTGATTCAGTCTTTGTTGTTTTCTAATTATTAACACCATCTTCCTGTTCTGCTTCTGTCAAACCTTTTGACCATTGGTTATACTATGGATGCAGCAATCTAGAAGTGTGGCATTTGCTGTTTCTTGGGCCCAACAGGAAAATGTAATGGGAATCCCATGTAGCATTCAGTAGACTTGAGTGTCTTGCGATGCACCACCCAGTTATGACACACAGAGGATACAGGTTTCAGGTCAAAATAAAAGATTTTATTTGCTTATGGAAAGCAACTCTCTGCTGTTGATACTAGTTCAAGGTGTTGGGAGGCATCCTGAATTACATAAGATTACATAGGATATACAGCACAGAAAGAGGCCATTCAGCCCACCCACTCCATGTCAGTATTTATGTTCCACTCGAGCCACTCCCATCTTTTCTCTTGCAAATCTACCATTGTAATCATCTATTCCCTTCTCTCTCATATACTTGTCTAGCTTCCCCTTAGGCATACCAGGGTGATTGCTAACTTTGCAAGTAGTAATCAATTGTTCTGAATTTAATCTGGTGCAGTGAATTGAGAATTGCAAAGCTTTTTAAAAATTTATTCTTTCATTTATGTGGGCATCTCTGGAAAGGCCAGCATTTGATGCCCACCCCTAATTGCCCCTGAACTGCATGGCTTGCTAGGCACTTGAGGGCAGTTAAGAGTCAATTCACTGCTGTGAGTCTGGCGTTACATGTAGACCAGACCAGGTAAGGATGGCAGATTTCCTTCCCCGAAGGACATCTGCAGCATTCTGAGTGATACATGATTATGTACGAACTCTTCATCAATGACTATTCATTGTGATACCGTTCACTAGGCTAATTATTTTCAATCAGACCTTGTGTTATCTTGAGTATTTTTATCAATGTCACACAAACAAATGTTTGCAATGCATAAACTCTGGAAGCAAATTTGGGATTATATGAGGATTTCAAGATTTGGAGAATAAATATGCCCACCCTTGCTAAGGAATAAGATTTGTACTGAAGTTTATCCAATGAGCAGCCTTAATCAAATAATGCTTATGCCTCTCATCTTCACACTACTGCTGAATCAAGTGGCTCCCTGATGCATTTTTTGTTTGTGCTATCAATAGAAAATGGAAAGGAAAAAAATCAGCTGAAGATAATATCCTGATATATAGAGGGTGATTTCCATATAAAACATTTCTTAAACCACTTTTCAATGCCGCCAGCTTACTTTGTCTCCAAAAACAGTGGTTGTTGGCCAGGCCAAAAGTAAATAAGGATAGTTCACAGAAGGTTGAACCTATTTTCTGGAGGTGCTAAAGTAACATGTGTGCAAAACTAAGGTGCTCTGATATATTTCCTACCTTGCTGCTTCAATTTTTAATGTTTGTATTACTATGTTATACGAAATGCACAGAATTGTATTTTAAGATAACAATGGACTGAACTAAAATAAAAGCAAAATACTACAAGTGCTGGAGATCTGAAATAAAAACAGTAAGTGCTGGAAAAGCTGGCAACATCCATAAAGAGAGAAACAGTATTAACGTTTTGAGTCCAGTATGACAGTCCAGAACTGACAAATGGATTGAGCTACTTTTGTGAATACCTGTTTGACCTTCACTTGTTCATTGACTAATTGAATCCCACTGTGTGTTGTCACTTTGTGCCTTCCTACTGATGTTTTACACTCTTGCTTCTATTACACATAACGCCCTATCCCTACTAGTGGGCTGTATCCTGCTGAGGTGGGGCATCCTGCAGCGTCTCCTATAAGTTAGAGTTTTCTCTGTGCCCCTCAACTCAAAAATGTTTTGTAAGCTGGTAACAGCATGACGAGGAGAACTGGCTACATGCGACTCACTGAACAGTTGGAACAACTGTATTTCTCCTTAACAAAGAAAATGTAAGGATTAAGAAAGAAGGAAGGACTGAAAATAAGTGTGAATTAGAGAGGGTGAATTTAATTTCAATACAGATACAGGAGGAGAGTAAAGCAAGAGGAAGATTGATTAAGAGAGCAAAAAAGTGGCAGAAAGGAAACATAGGAAGAATTAAAAATTTAAAACCTTACATTTTTTAAATCCCTTAAAATGATTTTCCACTGGAAGGAATAAGATTCTACCATTTAAATTGAACAGTTCCTGGGCCAGAGAGGTTGATTGGCATTGCACTTACAAATATCAAATCTTTAAAAAAGAAGTTAATGCTGTTAATTGGGGGACTTAATTTTCTTTGGCAAGTTTAATGTGCAAATCCAACAAATTCTTATAAAAAACAGGGAAGCTAAGGGTTAAGTATTATTTGTGTGAAGCCGATGACAGAGCGACGTAAATAGACCAGCAACGCATAGCGTACCAACTTGCTGGCAAGTTTCCACATGAATAATGGAATTATAAGAAATAGGAGCAAGGGTAGAACATATGACCTCTCAATTCTACCCTGTCATTCAATATGACCAGGGCTGGTCTTTTACCTCAACTCCACTTTCTTGCTCGCCCTTCCTCATATGCCTTGATTTCCTGAGAGACCATGTCTGTTTCAGCCTTGAATATATTCAACAATGGAGCATTCACAAAGCTCTGGGGTGGAGAACTACAAAGATTCCCAACCCTCAGAGTGGAGACATTTCTCCTCATCTCAGCCCTAAATGGTCACCCTCTTATCCTGAGACTGTGCCCCTGTGATTCCCCAGCTAGTGGAAACAGCCTCTCAGTTTCTACCCTGTCAAGCCCCATCAGAATCTTTTATAATTCAGTGAGATCACCGCTCATTCTTCTTAACTCCAGGGACTATAGGCCTGGTCTACTCAATCTCCTCCATCCTTTGCTCAAAATATATGACCAGTTGAAAATGAATGGAAACAGCTTTATGTTTCCAAAGCAAACTATTTCCATATTTATTTTGGGCTGCTCATTTGTGTATATCCCAGAACACAGTTAGGAGATACAAAGGAAAAGTCATATTGTAACGTAAAAGCATTCATCTGGTTACTGTTAACTTGAAAAGGTTAATTGCATTCTTCTTTTCATTTGTACCAGTCGACACAAATAGTCACATTGTGATCTGAGGGTAAATTGATGGTGTTATGTATTGAATGTCTTGTCTAGCTTGCCGTACTTTGCAAGCCAGTGTATCATGGAATTGCAGAATCCATGTTGTTGTGTTAGTTCAGTTACTGCAGTTAATAAATGAAGCACCTTGTTCAACCACTTCAATGCCTACGTATTTATCAATCTCTAAAAGGTTATCGGCAGAGCCAGTATTAAAACATAACAAATTGACAACAAGGATGACAGACCTTTACAATAATGCCATTCAAACAATGAAACAGCTAGTAAAAGGAAATTACTAGTAAAAAAAAGTGCACCAGCCGATACTCCCAAAGCGCAAGGTTCAAAAACAACGAAGACCCTGTAGAGTTAAATTTTAAAAAAAGAATTGCTGCAACACTGAAGATTAAAGGAAAAAATGCAATCATGGCAAGGAGCAGTGCGGCAGCTCTGGATTTAATGAATAAACGGGCCCAGATCCGGCCAGCTGAGAAGTTTCTGGAGTGCTCCCGAAGCTAAAACACAACAAAGGGTATCTGCAAGAGCAGAAGTAAAAAGAAAGAACTAGCCAGCGGAGAAAGTGCTACAGTGATTTTTTTTTCAAGCGCTTAAGAACAAGAGACCAGGATCCCAAGAAAAGTGCGGGAAAACTACAACAGCAGGGCCAACGGCTGCAGACAGCCCTCAATGTTCCAAAACAGGACCAAAGTGGAAAGGAAAGAATCCCAGAGAAAAGAAGTGCTCTTACCATGAAGGTTGTTTTAAAAAGTTTAGAAAAGAAGGCCCACAGCCACTGGGAGCCTGCCAAAAGCCAAAAAGTGCGGGAAAAACCACCTAGAACTAACCAGTAGCTGCTGACAGCCTAAGTTTAAAAAAAACAAGCACTGTCTTAAAGGGGTAACACCATTTAAAGTGGTAACTAAAAAAAGGAAACAACAGTAAACAAAAAGTACCTGATGAAGAAGAGAACATAAAAATGACTATACTCACTGGATCTATCGGACATTTCAATGAGACTGTGGAACAGTGGAGCCCCAACACTGAACACTTTGAGTTTTTTGTCCTTGCAAATAGAATTGAAAATGATAGGAAGGTGGCAACTTTCTTAAGTGTGATGGGAGCCAAAACCTTTAGCTTATTAAGAAACTTGGTGCAGCCTGACAAACCTGGCACAAAATCATATGAGGACATTGTAAAAGTCCTGGAGGCACAATTTTCTCCTAAGCCAGTTGTCAAAGCAGAAAGTTTTAGGTTTCACAAAAGAAACCAGGAGGCAGAAACAATTGCGCAGTATATTGTACTACTTAAAAAGCTCACTAAACTGATTGTGAATTCAAGGGACTGCTGAACGAAACCCTCTGTGACAGGCTGGTCTGTGGCCTTCATAGTGAAGCATTCCAGAAGCCCCTCCTGACAGAGGCTAACCTCACTTTGCAGACGGTCATAGAGATTGCAGTTTCCATGGAGCTGGTTGCAGAAGAAGCACAGCAGCTGAGTGCATCAACTTGAGTGCATAACATGACAGCTGAGTGTGCACACAAGATAGCAAGCAGCCAAGAATGTTACTGTTGTGGAAAGCATGGTCACCATCCATCTAAATGTTGGTGCAGGAACCTTGAATGACATCAGCGTGGCAAAAAGAGACACATTGAGCACGTCTGTAAAAACAAAAAAGTAGCAGTGAATCAGAAAGGCAAACCAGAGAAAAAGGAATCTGCCGTCTGGTGTAACAAGAAGAAAATTTGGCATGTCACACAGCAGAAACGGGTGGACCAGAGTGACATCGAGTCTGAAGAAGAAGGGCCCCTCCACATCTTGTCAGTGGCCAGTGGTTCACAGGGCCACTGGGTAACACTGCTGCTGGAGGACCAACCAATAGTTATGGAACTGGATACAGGGACAGCAGTTTCTCTGGTCCCAGATGTATAAGGAGAAGCTTAAACATCTTCCCTTGACACCTTCAAAAATCATTCTGAAAACATATACAGGGGAATCTGTACCTATGATGGGTAGAAGGAAGTTAAAATGGAACTTACTGGACAGACTGCTAAGCTACCACTGTTTGTGGTGATGGCAACTACCCAGTTTTAGTTGGACGGTCATGGTTTGAGAAGATCCTGTTAAACTGGGCAGAAGTACACAGCATTCAGGGGAGGCGGTGGCATAGTGTTATTGTCATTAGCCTAGCGTTAAAGAGATCCAGGGTAATACTCTGGGGACCTGGGTTCGAATCCTAGCATGGCAGGTGGTGAAATTTGAACTCAATAAAAATCTGGAATTAAAAATCTGATGATGACCATGAAACCATTGCCAATTGTTGTAAAAACCCATCTGGTTCACCAATGTCCTTTAGGGAAGGAAATCTGCTGCCCTTAGCTAGTCTGGCCTACATGTGACTCCAGACCCACAGCAATGACTCTTAAATGCCCTCTGAATAAGGCAATTGGGTATGAGCAATAAATATTGCCCTAAATGCATGCCCACATCCCGCAAACGAATATTAAAAAATAGCATTGCAAAAGAAGAAACTGGTCTGACAGCTGCTATAAAAACACATGCTTTTGTTTTCAAAGAAGATTTTGGAAGCATGAAGGGAATCACCAGAAAATTGAATATCAAAGCTAACTCTCAACCAAAATTTCTGAAGGCCAGAACCGAGTCTTATGTCATACGACCAATAGGAGAAGCTGACCTGGAGCACCTGGTCAAGATAGAAGCCTTGGTGCCTGTCTCCCATAGTGAATGGGCAACTCCCATTATTACAGTGCTCAAGAAAGACGGCTCCATACGCATCTGTGGAGATTTGAAGGTTACTGTTAACCCCGTGTTTTGTGCTGAACAATATCCACTTCCTCATATTGAGGATCTTTTTGCTGGCCTGGCTGATGGACAGAAATTCAGCAAAATAGATCTATTCCAGGTCTAGTTACAAATGCACATTGATGAGAAGCTACAAGAATATCTTACCATCACAACACACAAGGGTCTGTACAGATATTGCCATTTGCCTTTTGGCAAAGTTCCAGCCTTGTTTCAGAGGGCCATGGACCAGACCCTGAGTGGCTTGCCTGGAGTTCAGTGCTACCTTGACGACATCTTGGTAACAGGCAGGACTGATGAGGATTATCTCAAGAACTTGGAAGACACCCTACAAAGGCTAGAGGAGTACGACCTACAGGTTTGCAAAGATAAATGTGAGTTTTTCCAGACCCCTGTAGAATATGTGGGGCATTCATTGATGCTGTTGGGCTTCACAAAGCACCCTCCAAAGTCAAGGCCATTGTGAATGCTCCAGCTCCTTAGATTACCAGCCAGCTTCACTCGTTCTTAGGGCTGATGAATTATTACAGGAGATTTATTCCACAGCTGGCAACTTTGCTGAAACCCCTGCATGAGCTTCTGTGTTAGAACAAAGCCTGGAGATGGACAGAGGCCTGTGACACTGCGTTCAAGAAACTAATGTGGTGCTGACAGGTTCCGAGGTACTGACGCACTTTGACCTCTCCTTACTTTTACAATTTGCATGTGATGCATCGCGTTATGGAGTTGAGGCCATTGTTTCACATGTAATGCCCTGAGGTGTGGAGAGGCCCATGGTGTTCGCTCCATGGACTTTAAGCAAAGCAGAGAGCCACACAGAGAGAACACGAAGCACAGGGAATTGTTTTTCGAATTCGGACATTGCACCAGTACCTGTTTGGATGAAAATTCATGCTGCGGACTGATCAGCGGCCACTCACTACAATATTCGGTCCACACATGGGCAACCCCTCTTTAGTAGCAAGCAGAATGCAGTGTTGGGCACTGATCATAAGACCATAAGACATAGGAGCAGAAGTAGGCCAATCGGCCCATTGAGTCTGCTCCGCCATTCAATGAGATCATGGCTGATCTGATAATCCTCAACTCCACTTTCCTGCCTTTTCCCCATAACCATTAATTTCCTTACTGATTAAAAACCTGTCCATCTCAGCCTTGAATATACTTAACAACCCAGCCTCTACAGCCCTCTGCATTAAAGAATTCCACAGATACACTACCTTCTGAGAGAAGAAATTCCTCCCCATCCCTGTCTTAAATGGGTGACCCCTTACTCTGAGATTATGCCCTCTGGTCCTATACTCGCCCAAAAGAGGAAACAACTTCTCAGCATCTACCCTTTCAAGCCCCATAAGAATCTTATATGTTTCAGTAAGGGCGGCTCTCATTCTTCTAAACTCCAATGAGCCCAACCTACTCAAACTCTCCAAATAAGAAAACCCCTCCATACCCGGGATCAACCTAGTGAACCTTCTCTGGACTGCCTCCAATGCCAATATATCTTTCTTTAGATAAGGGGACCAAAACTGATCATAGTATTCTCGGTGTGGTCTAACTAGTGCCTTGTATAGTTTTAGCAAGACTTCCCTATTTTTATACTCCATTCCCTTTGAAATAAAGGCCAACATTCCATTTGCCTTCCCTATTACCTGCTGAACTTGTATGCTAGCTTTTTGGGATTCGTGCATGAGGACCCCCAAATCCCTCTGTGCCGCAGCTTTCTAAGGTCTTTCTCCATTTAAATAATATTCAGCTCTTCTATTCTTCCGGTTAAAGTGCATGACCTCACATTTTCTCACATTATATTCCATCTGCCTAGTTTTTTCCCACTCGCTTAACCTGTCTATATCCCTCTGTAGACCCTTTGTGTCATCGTCACCACTTGCCTTCCCACCTATTTTTGTGTAATCTGCAAACTTGGCGATAATACATTCACTTTCCTCATCCAAGTCATTAATATATATTGTAAATAACGACATCATATACCAAAAATCTACCCTATATGGCAATGGAGATGGCCTTTCGAGGCTGCTGCTACCAGTCAGCCATGTGGACACTACTCAGAAAGACATTTTCTACTTTGCACGTGTGGAGAGCACACCCACCACTTCAGTCCAAATCAAGAAGGCCGCTCGAGTGGACCCAACATTGTCCAAAGTCATGGACCTTGTGATGCATGGCAACTCTTCCCCAAACTTCCTGACCTTCAACATTAGGTTTCCAGGAGGATGGAGTTATCAATAACTTCAGGATGTTTTCTTTGGGGTATGTGAGTTATTATTCCAGCAATATTGAAGAAACCAGTTGGAGCAATTGTATGTTGGACACTGTAGAATAGTCCACATGAAAGAGATTGCAAGAAGCTACTTTTGGTGGCCTGGCCTGGACCAAGACATTGAAGCCAGGGCAAGATCTTGTCCTTCATGTCAGAGTGTGAGAAACGTTGGCACCCTCCATTCAATTGGTACCTTCCATCCATGGGATTGGCCGGAAAACCCTTGGCAGCGCATCTATGTCGATTTCGCTGGACCATTTGAAGGAACAATGTTCATGGTGGTTGTGGATGCTCATTCCAAATGGCCAGAAGTTTCTGTGATGTTCTCTACTACAGCTGAGAGTACTATTCAAAGACTAAGAGAAATGTTCAGTCATTACGGGTTACCAGAATCAACTTGTGACCCACCATGGGCCTCAGTTTGTCTCGCAGGAGTTTGAGAATTTTTTGAGAAGTAACGGAATTCATCACATCACCTCAGCACCATTCCACCCATCCAGCAATGGATTAGCTGAAAGATTTGTTCAAACCATGAAACACGCCTTAAGCTCAGCACAAGGACATTCCTCCATTCAAAAGCGTCTGGACACATTTCTGCTGACAGACTGAAACATGCCACATGCTGCGACTAAAACATCTCCAACATTCCTACTGATGGGATGGCAACTGCGCACTTTGAAACCAACAAAAACACGACAAGTAGGGCAAGATCAACAGCACGACCAAGTGGAGGGAAGAGCACAAAGATCAAAGCCAAGAATTTCCTGTTCTGGACAAGGAGTTCTAGCTCGTAATTATGCTACTGGAGCTAAAAGGATTCCTGCTACAGTGATTGCTCAGACACGACCTGTTTCGTACACCGTCCAAAATGCGAATGATCTCATCTGGCGGAGACATGTTGACCAACTGTTGCCAAGCCAAGCACCATCTAAGGATACACCTCCTATGGGAGAGCCATCTTCAAGTCAAGGAATGTCGTCTCCAGTCTCACCTCCTCATTCTAGCTTGACTGAATTTAAAGTCATCTCACCTTCACCTGCATTAGACACAATTTCAGATTCTACTACAAGTCCTAAATTGCCATCAGTCTCTAATGAACATTACCCTGTAAAGGCACCAGAAGTCCGCCATAACCCACACTGGAGGGAAGACCTGCTGAGCATCTGAATTTATAAACTCAGAGACTTGAGTTGGCTTCAGCGGATATAGAGGCAGTCTACCCTCTTTCCCTAGTTCAGAAAATGTTTTATTGACTGACAATTCCAGTAAGAGGGGAGGAATATGTTATATATTGAATGTCTTGTTTAGCTTGCTGTACTTTGCAAGCCAATGCATTGTGGGATTGCAGAATCCACAATGTTTTTTAGTTCAGTTACTGCAGTCAATAAACGAAGCACATTGTTCAACCACCTCCGCACCTTTGTGAGTATTTATCAATCTCTAAAAGGTTATCGGCTGTACCAATATTAAAACATAACAGATGGTATTCAGGCTGCCATTGTGAGAGGAGCACAATGAGGTATTGAGTGAACATGCATTTGTGACCCTTAATCCAGTATCCTTGCTGGTGAATGCACCAGCAGGAGAAATAATCCTGTATCTTTGATGTGATTTGCTGCTCAGGCAGAAATGTGCAATTCCAGCAGTCTCCACAATAGCAGCAGTTACTCATCTTAATGTCCTTCAATCTGTGTTGCCTCCCAGCACAACGTGAACTAAGTCGATTTTCTCCTTTCTAAATGAGCCAGTTTCAGACCTGATCATAATGCACATCAGGTCAGAGTGTGCAGCAAAAACTGCAGCAGTACAGACTGCATGGTGCCATCCAATTAACCCAGCCACATGCATATGGTGTAATAATTTGAAGTGTCAGCTTGTATTGATTAAAGTGTAAAATGAATGTGCATTCATCAATCAACATTGAAAGAATCCATAGCTGGCTACAGCAGGATTATCTAAGTGTTATTTTCAGGTCGCTTGTGATTATAGATGACCACTTGCACAACAGGTGAGAGGAAACTGAAATGATAAATACCACAAATAGCATGGTTCGATCATGCAAGCTAGTTTTTTTTTCCCAACAATCATGTCAATTGGAACTGATGGGCAATGACAAAGTAAGTGTGCAATGTAGAATCGGTTTGACTGCCCAGTTAGCTGGAACATACAGCAATCTGGTAATGTGCAAAGCATATTTTAGGAACCCAGCTGTACCGCAATAAAATGCTCCGTCGTTTCTCCATACTGAGGTGTACAGTGATGGTTGTTTTCGCTGCAGCCTATAGACTGTACAGAAGGCGCTTTAGGAGGTTTGAAGACAGAATTAAAGGGCTCCTATTGTGACAGGCACTGTTCTGTCAGGCAGAAGCGATTGGGCCACATTGTATACAGTTGGAGTTTTACCATTTTTAATCACAAAGCAAAGTAAAATGTCACTCCTTAATCACTATCATTCAGATAAATCAGACACTGTTTAATACCCTTGGCCAGAATTCTACGTCTCGCGGGCAGGCACACGTCCGACCCAAACAGGCAGTGAGCATCCCGATGTCATTCCCACACACGAGCAATCTTCAGTCGGCAAGTGCCACCGGGAGTCAGAGCCTCGCCCACCAGCAGTTAAAGTGCTACTTAAGGCCATTAAAAAGCCAATTGCACTCAATTTTACGATCCCCGTGCAATTTTGCACTTGCCGCATGGGCAAAATGGGCAAGTGGACAGCCCACTTTTAACAAAACTTCATCCAAGGGCTGGATAAAAAGGGTCTGCAGCATTGCTATTGTGAGTAGTGAGAAGTTTAGGAGATAGTTTGCTGCTGGTTGCTTATGTGAACTTGACAGCTTCATCTCTGTTCTAAGCTTTAGTCGTAGCATTTCTAGGCTTCATTTCAGGATTCTTTGGTGTCTCCAAGGCCCTATAAGGATTTTGACCATGTGGACCCTTTCAGGAACCACACAGCCTTCTGTTAGCTAGGTAATGGGGATTGTGCTCTCCCCTGGGGGCACCTCCTCTGAGGAGGAAGAGGGGGTGGGGGAGGTGGGCAGAAGGGAGGGTAGGCCAGGTGCCCCAATGCAGCTTCCAGGGGAGTGACCTGTGTGAGGAGAGGCGCAGGCAAAAGGGACGCAGGGCCAGCAGGAAGTCCAAGGCGGAAAGTCCACAAAAGGTGCCACTATCCTGCTGCCAGGTTTTTCAGGCAGCAATGCAGCTACCTTAATATGCCTGAGGTGCCGTGCCAAAGGAGGCTCCACCCCTCCAAGGAGGCTGTGACCTCCATTTGTCAGAGGATTGGGCCTGAGATTACCTCCAACTGTGTGGGTGGACACCTCATGCCAGCAGCTCTGAAGGTCACAGTGGCCCTCAACTGCCATGCCTCTGGCTCTTTCCAGGGGTCAGTGGGAGATCTTTGTGGAGTGTCCCAATCAGCTGGACAGTTGAGTCAAGCTGGTGACTGACGCTCTGTTCAGACGGGTACAGACATTTATTCATTTCTGTATGGGCGAGGCCAGCCAGGCTGAGTGAGACAAAGGTGTTCCCCACATCCAAGGTGCAATCAACTGCACACATGTGGCCATCAAGGTGCCAGCGGCTCAGCCGAGTGTTTTTGTCAACAGAAAGGGTTTCCACTCGATGAACGTGCAGATAGTTTGTGACCACAGGATGCTGATTCTGCAAGTCTGTGCAAGGTACCCAGGCAGCTCCCATGATGCTTTTATCCTGAGACACTCCCAGATGCCGAGGTTGTTCAGCGCTCCAGCCCGACTGGATGGATGGCTGCTGGGTGACAAGGGCTATCCATTGAAGAAGTGGCTCATGACGCCTCGCTGCCGCCCAAGAACAGAGGCAGAGCAGTGTTATATTAGGAGCCACGCCTCCACAAGGGTGGTGATAGAGAGGGCCATAGCTCTTCTGAAGATGCGCTTCCGATGCCTGGACCATTCAGGGGGACCACCACAATTCCCTCCAGAGCGAGTGTCACTGATAGTGGTTGCATGCTGCGCTCTCCATGATCTGACTCTGGCCACTGGAGGAAGAGGATCCTGAGGCAGCTCCGGAGGCCACAGATGATGAATCCAATGGCGAGTCAGAAGAGCAGCACGGTGAGGACAAGGAGGCAGATCTCTGGACCCTTCAGGGAGGCAGGGACACCAGGGACGCCTTGATCAAACGCTCCTTCAGCTAGGCTGCCAAAGATCTCCTTCCACCTCATGTCAGGGCTGCCGCCTCCATCCCGGATGTCTGAAATGACCCTTTCCTTTGAACTCAAAGTCCGCTCAGTGCCTGTGCAATAAAGTTTAGAGCCACTCACATTCAGCATTAGATACTGGCGTACCCTGCACCTACAAAACAAGTGAAGCACACTCAGGCCATTAAGCCAAAAGCAAATTCCTATCCTGTTGGCACTCACATCAAATGAACATAACAATATATGGTGTTAATGGTCACACCAGTAAACATATTAACACAACATGGCAGAACAGAAGGCCCCCATGCCTAACATAAACAGGTGGAACCAAACTCAACATTTTATTCATCCTTAAACTTCATGGAGAAAATACCTTGAAAGTAAGGGCACTTTCATTAACCAATAGCTGAATGATTAGACCAAGGATTTAATTTCACCAGAGTTTAACATACTACAGTAAGTTAGCTGAGAAATTGTTCAAATTATCTGTTTTAACAAATAAAAGAAAGCCTGTACAAAAGTGATTTGTAATGTTTTGGTGGTAAAATGGAGAATATGGCAACTAAAGGAAAGATATGAAAGAGGAATTATTCAAAGAGAAAAAATAGAATCGCTGCCATACTTCCAGCAAGAGGCATGGCAGCAGAGTGCGAGCCACACAGAGAAAATTCTTGATCTTTGGGATTCACCAAGGGTACAGTAGCATGTTTGTATGTTAGCCAGAGAAGATCAGCTGACATTTCCAGCCACTGGTAAGGCCATTGTTCCAGGCTCCTGGACAGACTCCAAAGATTCTCTTTGGGATGCTGCGTCTGCAGGTTTTAAAGTGCCCGCCGTGTCACCATTGGACCCAGTGCCCAACAGGCTCCCGCCCAGCCATTCCCGACCATCAAGAGGGCGCATTTCACGCTGGGCAAACCTTAATTGGCATCCAGCGTGAAACATGTTTGCAACATGACCACGGCCGGGTTCAGATTCCACATCCGCTTCTGACCCCTCGACTTGGCACGCACACCAAGTGTGAAATTCAGGCCCTTATTTTAGGAGCTATTTCAAACAAAAAGAAACAAATTATTTGCTCTTCAATGACCGATTAGCTTTATCTAGCAATATCTTGAATAACTTTGAAATTAGTACTCCAAATGAGTGGACCTGTTTTTTGATCAGTGAATCTTGAAATTAGTTCAGTGATGATCTACTGATGGTTTTACATTTTAATTATTGAATGACAATTTGAATTCAGATATTTAAAAGCAAACTATATGAAAAATGTTTTCAACAAATCTTTTGTTCTAAGGGTGGAAGGGTGGAGCTATGTGTCACTTGAATCACTATCATACCATATGTGAGTAATGTAGAGATACGTTTCAACAAGATGTAGATTCTGGCATTGCAGGGTTCATAAAGAACTGAAACAAGGCTTGTTTACAACAACTTTGTCAGTATGTGACCCCTTTTAAGATTCCAATGTACGTAACTCAGTAGGAGTGGTTTTGACTTGTGCATTGCTTCAGCATCCGCTTGGTGAGCAGAACAAGCTGTCCACCCAGTCGCATCTCTGAGAAGCCTTGTTTGAATATGATTGACGAGCTACCCATGCCTTTCCCAATACTTACCAATTAGAGTGGGTGGGATCTCCAATGCCTACTCAGGAAGGCTACACTTCTTGAAGCAAATTGTGCCCTTTTTTCTGGTGCTGAAACACGGTCACCACAGTTGTTCCTTGAATTTGAGGTAGGGTCCTTGGGTTCTGTATGCCCTGAGTGATTGATAACTTCACCTTCCTACTAATCCCCTGCTTGAGTGGTCTTCAAGGCTTGGAACACTCCCAGTTTCCATAAGATCCACACTCTGTATAAGCTCCCAGAAATCTCCAAATCTGAGGAAATACTTATTTCAGCAACCAGAACGTCAACTTGCATTTAACATAGTAAACATCCCAAGACACTTCAGAGGAATGTAATCAGACAAAAATTGATACCAAGCCATACTAGCACACAAACTATGAATGCTGTGAAACAATCGAGGCTCCTTTCCACCTGGTTCCACTGATCAAACAAGTTTCAGCTGAGTCTTTTATCTTTATCTTTAACTTCATCTTTAAGTAGCATTCCCAATAACCTGCCAGCTTACCGGCAAGTTGCACACTCCTGTTGTACATTGGACCTCTGCGGGATTTTACTGGACAGGTCTCCTACTCAGCAGTAGTGCCACTTTGGCCCACTTTTTCCAAAACTGAACCATATTGAACCAGCTGGCTCACTGATTCAATACCTGGATCTTAAGAAGGACAATGATGGGCCATTACATTTGACATCAATGACCCCAGGTTAGGGATGGTAAAGTTAGCCAGGGTTCAATATCCAGTGATGAAAATTATGCTGTGTAAATGTCAGGTGAGATTAACATCTGCAGCCGCCTGCATTTCTGTCCAGGGAAACTTGAAGAACAATAAGTCATTGCCTTCTGAACAATCGGTAGAAATGGGAGACAATTGGAAGTAAAGCTGGGAGTTGGCGAAGGAAACCCGGATAAGAGTGAGAATTAACAAGTTGAAGGACAACTGAGAGCTATTAAAATTGTTATGTGAAACCATATGGGAAAACAAACCAAGACAGCACAAGAAAGATCTGCTCGTAAAGGGCCGATGTTCAAAAGTCGAAACATTGAAAGGCCATTAACTACTTACACTCTTTCAGAAATCAACCTTGTAACAGCCTTTTATATCTTTTTTATACATCAGAAGTTTTTTTTTTAAAAATACACTATTTTATTTGAAAAACCACATGTCAAATCTTTTATTTTTAAAAGCTTTCAAACAAATTCCACTGTCAGAGCATCTGTGACATTGCTCAGTAGATAACATAGGGCAGGATTATTCAGTCGGCTTGTGGGGGTGGGCCCGACACGCCAACGCGTAAAGTGACGCATGATGACGTCGGGCGTGCGTCCCAACGTCATCGCGCTGATTTGCGATGTTTCGTTCGGCGGGCGTGCGCCCAAGTGGGCTGAGCACCCGCCAAAATGTAAACGGCCTATTAAGGCCATTAAGGATCTCATTAAGGTTATTGTAAATGCTCCCCGTCCAACCTTAAGGTTGGTGGGCAGGCGAAAAGGCCAAGCAGCCTTTGCGTTTTTTAGGAAACCTCGTCCACAAGCGGGATGAGGTTTCTTAAAGCTTTTGTGAAATAAATAAATAAATGCTCATAAATATAAAACCCTGTCCTATCTCATGTGACACAGTGAGAAGACATGTTTAAATAAATTTTTAAACCTTTTATTTATTAATTTTAGAACCCCTTCAATCTCCCTGAGGCAGCTCCGTGCCTCAGGGAGATTGAAGCGCTCTTTCACGCACATGTTCTCCTTCCTCCCCCCACTCGCACAGGTAGTGCTGAACACTACTGCTCACGTATTATGCTGGGAAGGCCTTAATTGGCCCACCCGTGTAAAATGGTGGCACGGAGCTGATCGTGGGTGGCGATCGGCTCTGTGACCGCCCCCGCCAAGCCCGCCAAGCCCACCCACTGCCTGAAAAATTCAGGCCATAGTGAATCAAAAGAGAGTTCTTACCCCTGCTTCAGAGGTTTGTGAGCTTAAGGTCCAATCTGGAATGTTGAAACAGGCTTGAGAGGCTGAGCTCCTTTGCCTATGTTTCCAAGTTCCTAGCAGTGATACATAATCTATCCGACACTTCAGTGCGGGACTGATGCAGTGCTGCATCATCGGACGTGTTGTTCTTCAGATGAGATATTTGGCATCTCAGGTGATTGTGAGACATCCAATGGCAATAGTTAAAAAAGAGCATGAAAGTTCTTCCAATATTCTGACGAATACTAATCCTTTAAACAACACCTGAAAGTAGATGATCTGGTCATTTATTTAGTGGCTGTTTGTGGGAGCTTGCTGTGTGCAAATTGGGTGCTGCATTTTCTACATTACAACCATGGCTACATTTCAAAATACTTCATTGGTTGGAAAGCGACATCCTGAGGTTGTGAAAGATGCTATGTAAATGCAAGTTCTTACTTTCCTTCCATTCCTTTCTTTTTCCTTCTCTCTTTCCCTCCTTCCCTCCCACACGAGTTACCACTCAGAACTTTCTAACTCTTCACTCTCACATTGAACTCTCACATTTTAAAATATATAATTTTTTAGTATTGAAAAAAACTCAATGTGCTGCAACACCAATATTTTTTATACACATCTATGCAGACTTAATCCTTTTGAGGCTTATTTTTTCAAAGGTAGATATCCAATCTGTTTGAACTGGTTGAATAATAATTTGAAGGGTACAGGGGGAAAGCTCTGAATATATTTTCTATTTGATCTCATTGGTTTGGAAAGAAAACAGAAAAAATAGTAGTGCGGTAGTTCGGAAGCCCCCATATAAAATCATTTTGGGGTAAATGTCATGGTCTACCTGATTACAGTTTGCTAAAATCACTTACTATTTGAATTTCTTGAAAGATTACCATTGAATATTTATGGATGAGCATCAATTGCTTCCATTCATCACTTTTCCAAGTATATATTCAAAATGTGAACAAGTGAAAATGAATAATAAAACACTCTGTGCAGCTAACACACTGGGACTAAGGGCAGGCAAGTAGGTCATTACCACATCAGCACCGGGGACGAGCAAGTCAGAAGCAGTACACTGTGATTGATGGCATGTCAATGGTGTGGCAGCACAGCAGGGCTAACCACAGAGTGTGATGGCCTTTTTCTTTAGCCCCTGGGCAAATGGACTACCTGATCTCAGAGGGTTCAAGCCACTTACATTTAAAAAAAAACAGGATTCCTTAATAGATCCATCAAGTGCCAAGTTCCTGAGTCTACATCTAAGGAGGCCAGTAGAGTAAAAGCTGAATAAAATACTGAAGAGTGGTAGCGACTAATTTTTTTTAAAAAGAAGGTTCAAAGGCTGCTTGACGATTAGTTATATAATGATTCTGGCCAAAACAGGAACACCTATTGCACAACAAAATTGAACTCTATCCCTAGATAGCTGCCAAAGGTTAGGCCTAAGATTTCAAAACTAGGTCATAGATTTTTAGTAAGAGCTAGGCAATATTTTTGAGCATTTTCATTGGTTCCGCTCATCCTAGCTAACTTTGTTTTTGTTTTCTCCCTGCTGATTTTTGATTTGTAGCTTTTACACCTCTTTGGTATGATTGGGTGATAAATTTAATTCTGACTTACTACTTGTTTATATGTCTCCAGTGGCATTTGAGTGATTGTGTGCAAATGTGTCATGTACTTTGGATGAGCATCAAAGCTTTCAAATGTGATGCTTTCAGGTGACAGATGGACTTTAGGGGCTGGATTTTCACCTTCAAGGTGAATAGATGGAGTCAAGAAATTTCCGACTCGACAGACCCGCCTCAGAAGAAAGTGCCCTGTCAGACCCAATACATACAAACAAGGGGCAAGAGTAAGCCATTTGGCCCCTCGAGCCTGCTCCGCCATTTAATAAGATCATGGCTGATCTGAGAGTAACCCTTGCTTACCAAAAATCTATCCACATCTGCCTTAAAAATATTCAAAGACTCTGTTCCCACCGCCTTTTCATTAATAGAGTTCCAAAGATGCACGACCCTTTGAGAGAAAAAAATTCACTTCATCTCCATTTTAAATATGTGACCCCTTATTTTTAAAGAGTGACCCCGAGTTCCAGATTCTCCCACAAGAGGAAACACCTTCTCCACATCCACCCTGTAAAGTCCCCTCAGGATCTTTTATGTATCAATCAAGTCACCTTTTACTCTTCTAAACTCCAGCACATACAGGCCTAGCCTGTCCAACCTTTCCTCATAAGACAACCCGCCCATTCCAGGATTTGTCTGGTAAACCTTCTCTGAACTGCTTCCAATGCATTTACATCCTTCCTTAAATAAGGTGACCAATACTGTACACAGTACTCCAGATGTGGTCTCACTAGTGCTCTGTATAACTGAAGCATAACCTCCCTACTTTTGTATTCAATTCCCCTTGCAATAAACAATAACATACTAATAGTTTTCCGAATTACTTGCATACTAGCCTTTTATGAGTCATGCACTAAGACACCCAGATTCCTCTGCATCTCAGAGCTCTGCAATCTCTCACCATTTAGATAATATGCCTCTCTTTTATTCTTCCTGCCAAAATGGACACTTTCACATTTTCCCACATTACACTCCATTTGCCAGATCTTTGCCCACTTACTGAACCTATCTATATCTTTTTGTAGCCTCCTTATGTCCTCTTCACAAATTACTTTCCTACCTATCTTTGTGTCATCAGCAAATTTGGCAACCATACCATCTTTCTCTTCATTCAAGACATTTATATAAATTGTAAACAGTTGAGGCCCCAGCACTGATCCCTGTGGCACACCACTCGTTACATCTTGCCAACCTGAAACAGACCCATTTATGCCTACTCTCTGCTTCCTGTTGGCCAACCAATCTTCTCTCCATACCAATAATTTACTCCCTTCACCATGAGCTTTTATTTTCCGTAATAATTTTTGATGTGGCACTTTACCATGTGCCTTCTGGAAATCTAAGCACAGTACATCCACTGGTTCCCCTTTAACTACAGCACATGTTAATTCCTCACAGAACTCCAATAACTTGGTTAAACATGATTTCCCTTTCACAAAACCATGTTGACTCTGCCTGATTACATTGAACTTATACGAATACCCTGCTATAGCTTCTTTAATAATAGCTTCTAACATTTTCTCTATGACCGATGTTAAACTAACTGGCCTGTAGTTTCCTGCTTTCTGTCTCTTTCCCTTTTTGAATAATGGAGTTACATTTTCTATCTTCCAATCCAATGGGAACTTCCCGGAATCTAGGAAGTTTCAGAAAATTAAAACTAATGCATCAATTATATCACTAGCCACTTCTTTTAAGACTCTAGGATGAAGTCCATCAGGACCCAGGCACTTGTCAGCCCACAGCTCCAACAATTTACTCAGTACCACTTCTCTGGTGATTGTAATTTTCCTGAGTTCCTCCCCCGCTTCCATTTCCTGATTTATAGCTGCTTCTGGAATGTTACTTGTATCCTCGATAGTGAAAATTGATGCAAAATACTGGTTCAATTCATCTGCATTTCTTTGTTTTCCATTATCAATTCTCCAGACTCACTTTCTATAGGACCAATGCTTACTTTGTTAACTCGTTTCTTTTTAAAATATTTATAGAAACTCTTACTATCTGTTTTTATATTTCCGGCTATCTTTCTCTCGTACTGTAATTTTTCCCTCCTTAATAATCTTTCAGTCATCCTTTGCTGTTCCTTATAGTCTGTCCAATCTTCTGGCCTTCCACCTATCTTTGCACAAGTATATACTTTTTCGTTAAGTTTGATACGATCTTTAACCTTTCTAGTTAACCACGGATGGTGTGTCTGTCCTTTGGAATTTTTCTTACTCGTTGGTATGTAGCTATTCTGTGTATTCTGAAATATCCACTTAAATGTTTGCCACTGTATCTCTCCTGACCTATCCCTTAACCTAATTTTCCAATTCACTTTAGCCAACTCTGCTTCCATGCCCTCCTAATTGCCCTTATTTAAGGGACCCGCTCCTCTCTCCCTCAAACTGAATGTAAAATTCAAGCATATTATGGTCGCTACTACCTAGGAGTGCCTTCACTATGAGATCATTAGCTAATCCTATCTCATTGCACAATATTAGGTCTAGTATAGCCTGCTCTCTGGTTGGCTCTAGAATATGCTGTTCTAAAAAACTATCCCGAAAACTATCTATGAACTTTTCATCTAGGCTATCTTTGCCCATCTGACATTTCCAGTCTATATGTGGATTAAAATCTCCCATGATTATCATTGTGCCTTTCTGACAAGCTCCCATTATTTCTTCCTTTATGATCCATTCTGCCATGCGGTTACTATTAAGGGGCCTGTACACGATTCCCACAAGTGACTTCTTGCCTTTACCATTTCTCATCTCGACCCAAACCGTTTCCACATCCTGGTTTCCGGAACTTAGGTCATCCCTCTATATTGTGCTAATACCATCATTAACTAACAGAGTCACCCCTCCACCTTTCCCTCACTTCCTGTCCTTCCTAAATGTCCTATACTCTTTAATATTCAGGTCCCAAGTCATGTCTTCCTGCAGCCATGTCTCTGTAATGGCTATCAAATTGTACTTATTTATTTTTATGTGCGCTCTCAGTTCATCTGTTTTGTTTCAAATGCTTTGTGCATTCAGATACAGAACCCTTAGTTTTATCCTTTTATCCTTTATATAACCCCTAGTCTCATCTGTTGATTTACTGTTAGATTTGTACACTCTGTCCCTTCCTGTCTCCATCTGTTTTCCACTTCCCGTTATAATACCTTTCTCTTTTGCCTTGTCTCTACTCTTTGATTTACCACATCTTCCCAAATTTGTACCCTTGCCCCCATTACTTAGTTTAAAACCCTCTCTATTCCCCTAGTTATGCGGCTCACAAGAATACCAGTCCCAGCACAGTTCAGGTGTAGACCATCCCAATGGTACAGATTCCACTTTCCCCAGAACTGGTGCCAATGTCCCACGAAACGGAACCCACTTCTCTCACACCTGTCTTTGAGCCATGCCTTCATCTCCATAATCTGATTTGTGCTATGCCATTTTGTACATTTTGTGGGTCAGGTAATAATCCAGAGATTATGACCTTTGAAGTTCTGCTTCTTAATTTGGTGCCAAACTCCTCAAACTGACCATGCAAAACCTCCTTTGTCCTGCCTATGTCGTTGGTAACAACATGGACCATGACGACTGGGTCCTCCCCCTCCCACTGCAAGTTCCTCTTCAGCCCCAAGCAGATGTCCTGAATCCTGGTACCAGGCAGGCAATACAGCCGTCTGGACTCGTGCTCGTTGCTGAAGAGAATGGTGGTCTTTGACTATACTGTCCCCTACTGCCACTACATTCCATGTAATTCCCCCTGCTTGAATGGCTTCCTGTACCACGGTGCCATGGCCAGTTAGCTCATCCACCCTGCAGCCCCCACTCTCATCCAAACAAGCTGAAAAAACCTCAAGGCTGTTGGGCAATTTCATGGGCCGAAGCTTCTGCATTCCTGCCCTCTGGGTCCCCTTACCTGTCTCACTTGCAGTCACACCCCCCTGTCCCTGACCATTGACCAAATCAGAAGACTCCATCCTAAGGGATGTGACCGCCTCCTGGAATAAAGTGTCCAGGTAACTTTCCTCCTCCCTCATATGCTTCAGTGTCTGCAGCTCAGCCTCCAGCTCAATAACTCGGAGCTGAAGATCCTGTAGCCGCAAATATGCAGATGTGTTTGCTGGAGATCACACTAGTATCCTGCAATCACAGCACATCACCTGCCCTGCCATCTCCAATATGTGTTAATTAATTAATAATTGATAATTAATTAATTATAATTAATACAGCCTATACCTCACAATAGGTTTTGGCACTGCTAGTAAACATTACAATACTGATAAAACAATACAGTACTTACAATACTGATAAAACTAATAATACCACTGGTTTACCTGCTCCTTCTGCACCAAAGTGGAAATCAAATATTGGAGGCTAAAAAAAAATAGAAGAAAAGAAAACACCTCCTTTCTGCCCCTCACCAAACTCCCCACTCAACACACTTTACCTATTGGAGTAAACCTTACCTGAAGCTCCTCCTTCCCCCGATGCACCGAATTCCCACTTTGAACCAAATTCGTAATTTCTCTGTTGTTTCCTGTTGTTGACACTTTAAAGGTCTGGTTAATTGACACTTTTATAAGGCTATAGCAACAACAGATTCCCTGTCTCTGTCTCACTCAGGCTGAAGTCTCCCCTCTCCGACTGTGCGCCTCTTACTGACCGTGTGCTTTAAAATTCCCTTTCTTATATAGAGCTACAATGTTTGCTCCGAGGGAGCAAGTGTGGGATGGAATTGAGCCTGCCACCCCCAGAGGCAGATCAGAGGTGGCTACCCAAGTGGGCTGTTTAAAAGGCCTGACTCAGTTCTCTGAGGCTTTGTCCCAGTTTTTTGCTTATATTTTAGGCCCTCTAGTTCTCACCCCTCATACCCCCGTATACCTTCGTCCACTCCCCATGCCACCTCCATGCCAACTCAGCCAAAAATGGCACAATGAGACTTGGCTGAGCACCCATAATCCCATTAAACATTTTACTTTTTTGACATAGCTGGAGAGAAGGGAAAAAAATTGCCTGATCAACAGCTTTATGATATTATAATAAGCTTTATTTTCTGTGTTCTGTTTTGTCAATGGCTCAATGTTTATTTACACAAGATAAATTGGTGTCAAGTGCATATAGCTTCTGTTATTGACACTTTGAAAATCTGGTTATTTGACACTTTTATAAGGCTATAGCAACAACAGATTTTTAAGACAATTATGAATGGGTGGTTTTCTAAGCAGTTCCACACATGCCATGGTAATGTTCACTGGTTTTGCACAGAGTGTATACAAGGTGAATGGCATGGTATAAAGGGGGGGGTAGGTGGCATGAGTTAGCATGGATGTAAAGTGGGGGCATGGGTAAGGTCTTTTGAACTAACCTTTCAGAAGGTTCCTGAATCCACATGGGGCCATGAACTATGAGTTACAGAGAAGCTGACCCAAATCTCAAAAAATTGCAAGGGACTAGGAGATGCCCCCTTCTGCAATGCAGCCGGCCATTTTGGGAGTGCAGGGTGCGGGTTTGCTACCTTTATCTCTCAACACCTAAAATTGTGGGGAACCAGGAATGGGGCAGGAATCCCGTAATTACTTCCCATCCGACATTAAATGGATTAAATTCCCCCTACTCCCCACCTCCCCCCACCCCGCCCCCATTCTGACATAGTCAGAGGCATGAAATTCCAGGCATAAATATAAGACTTATTGGGAATAAAATTGGAGTTGGACGGGATGACAAAATGAACAGTAGCGAATCGATAATGGATTTCACTCTATTCCCTCTATCATTGAGGGTGGGCTGTGGGGTGAAGGAGCATGGCTGGAGGACACTGTAGATAGTAAGAATACAGAAAGTTTGTAAACGACCTCCCTAGAGATTGCGTTCTGGGAAAATAATTAAGTATGTTCCAATGCTAACACTAAGTAAACACATGGCAGCTAGACTTAGCAGTAAAAAAGTGATGAATTTCATAATCATCACAGCAAAGTTTCTTAACTTATTCCTAAATGTTTTCTTAAATAACTTGGAAAAGTAAAACTGGAATATTGTTATGACCTTGTAGAAGGCATGTTTGAATGCTTGTATGGAAAAGAGACATAAATATATATCTTATGAATAGGCGTATTTTTTAATTTTCAGTATAAACACAATCATCTTTCTTCTCTTGATAGTTTAAAAATTAAACTTGACATGGAAAGTAGCTGTGGAATTGGTTTTCCATCTTGAGAAAATAGGAAAAGGCTCCTTGGGCCTGTTCAATTAGATGCCAATAGAACACGGCTGATCTGTATCTTCACTCCATTTACCCGACTTGGTTCCATAACTCTGAATACCCTTGTCTAACAAAAATATATTAATCTCAGTTTTGAAATTTTTGATATTCCTGGTCTCAACAGCTTGCTGGGGGAGAGCACTGTCCGAGGAAATGCTTTCTGACATCATCCGAGACAACCCAGCTCTAATTTTAAGATTATGCTCCCTTGTTGTGGTCTCTCCCCAGCAAAAGAAATAGTTTTGCTTTATCTACCCTATCAAATCCTTTAAATAACTTAAATGACTGAATTAGATTACCCCTTAATCTTCTATATTCATCGGGCGGGTGGGCCTGGGAGCAGCCGTGAAACCAACCGCCACCGCCCGCGATGGGACCCGACCGCGATTTAATGCTGGCCAGCCAATTAAGGCCTGCCCGGCGTAAAACGCGGCTCCGCACTATCCGGGAAGGACTGAGCTGGGGTGGAGGCCTGTCAGCCGCCGGGTCCAATGGCGACCCAGCGGCCAGTTTAAAAGCAGCCCCAGAGAGGCTGCCAGGGAAGGACATCTGTCTGCCGTTGTAACGATGGAGTCGAGTGCGGCAGCAAATGCTAGGTGGGAGGGCAGGCTGGGTGGGCACTTAGCCTCCCGGTTTTCCAATGAGTGTCTCGCCATCTTCCTGGAGGAGGTGGCTGCCAGGAGGGACATCCTTGTCCCCAGAGATGGGTGGAGGAGGCCACCGCACCTCACCAAGAGGGCATGGGAGGAGGTGGCAGCCCTGGTTAGCAGCCATGACGTGGGGCGGTGCACATGGGTGCAGTGCCGGAAGAGGTTCAATGACCTGCTGCACTCAGAAAGGGTGAGTATTCCGTTGGCATGGATCAGTGTGCAGAAGTGTTAAAGTTTGGCCGTCCCCCCATGGACCTCAGGGATGTTAGAGTCTGAGTGCCAACTTTCATTGATGCCAGAGCTGGCCATGGGGGTGAGCCCTGGCTGCTTGGACTGAGTGCCTTGTGGCTCGAGGGCCATGACTTAGATATGTCCCATGAGGTGTTCCTCAGCTGGGGTTGGCCAGGCTGCAATGGCGCTGCAGGTAAAGAGTGGACTAATCAATGCTCCTCTCATGTGCAGGCGGAGACCCACCCAACCTGCTGCTCTCCCGGTTCGAGCACACTACCCTTGAGCTGGAGAGCCGGCAGGCTCCCAGTGCAACCGGGCGTGGAGAGGTGGGGGTGCCAGGGAAAGGTAAGAGCGCAGTGCACAGAGGTGAGAGTTTCGGATTGTGCAACCATTCTAGCGTAATCTCTTCATTGATGGGACCGTCAAACCTGGAGTCCCCATTGATCATTGGAAGACGAGGGCACCATGATGCAGATCTCCATTGTCTCACCAGGGTGCCAGGCATGCACAGAGACAGTGTGATGACTTCACTACTGACATGTCCTTGTTCTCCCTTTTAGGTTCACCAGCAGGCGTCTGATCTGTAGACATTGAAGGGCCACCTCTGACACCGGAGGAACACCGGGCATCATTTGCGTCACACCCGCTCTCTGAAGCAGGCACCAGTGCAGATACCAGCACCTCAGTGGGCATTAAAGCAGCGGCTAATGTCTCGGTGCACATTGGTGAGGGCACTTCACATTCGCTTGAGGTGCAGGCGGAGGCAGAGTGTGCCCAGGGTGCCGGCAGCTGGAGGACTGCTGGAGACCAGGACGATGCTCGGTGAAAGGCTGATGATGAGCCTCTGGAGTCATCCATTAGGCGGCAGATGCTGGATGTCCAGCAGGATGTGTGGGAGGATCTGGCAAAGATCCATGAGGGTATGCGTGCCATGGTTTCCGTGATGGAGGGGTCCATGTGGAGCATGAGCACTGCGTTGATCCATTGAGAAAGTGGCAACTCTCATGGAGAGGCAGCTCCAGAGACAGAACCAGGGGTTCCTGGGGTTGCGTTCAGACCTGCAAGCCCTCACACAGGCAGTGACCTCAGGTGGTTATGTCAGTGTGGGAGATGGATGAAGCACCCAGTATCCTAGCTAGGTGCCTGTCCATCAATGGTGACCAGGGAGGTCCACTGCAACCTCACATTGGCACAGGAGCTGCCTGTTATCTCTGTGGCTCCTCTCAGGGCGTTCCGGATGATGACAGCAGCTCCTCTGATCCTCCACCAGTGACCGTGGCATCTGATGAGGCTGCGATGATTGGGGAGATGCCAGCCATGGCACTAGCCACTCCCTCCCAGGCCACAGGCTCCACTCCAGAGGATGACCGCTAAGGTCATCAAGTCCAACAAGGCAGCAGAGTCCAATGCCGATGCCAGCAAGTGGGGAGCACCTAGTCCTAGCACCCGAAAACATAAATTAAAGGCACCATGAGCACAAGAGGTCTTGGGTGATTTTATGTTCATTTATGTTTACTTTATATCCATGCTGGTCTGGGAATGAAGGCCAGAGAAGTTTATGTAAATAGTTTAGAATTGTCAAAATTAGATAATTTTGTTTTTGTCGTCATGGCCTGAGAATGCTTCACCTGTTTATTTTATTAGTGCGGGGAATGTCAGTATGTAATGCTGGATGTAAGTAGTTCTGAACTTTATTGCACGGGCACTGAGTGTTCTTTGTGTTCAAATGAAAGGGTCCTTTCAGATATCTGGAATGGAGGATGCAGCACTGTTATGCTTTTGAAGCTGATCTTTGGTAGCCTAGCTGAAGAAGCATTGGATCAAGGCATCCCTGGTATCTCTGCCTCCTGGAGGTTACCAAGGTCTGGCTCCATGCCCTCGGCGTTCTCCTCACCGTGCTCCTCTTCTGACTCACTACTGGACACATCTTCTGTAGCCTTTGCAGCTGCATCAAGATCCTCTTCCTCCAGTGCGATCCCCCCCCCGCCCTTTGCTAGTTCCAGATTATGGAGAGCGCAGTCTGCAACCACTATCAGTGACATCTGCACTGGGGGTATTGTAGTGCACCCCCTGAATGGTCCAGGCATCGGAAGCGCACCTTAAGAAGACCTATGGTCCTCTTTACCACCGCCCTTATGGAGACATGACTATATTGTTATGCTTTTCTGCTTCTGTTCTTGGGTGGTGGAGAGGCTTGAGCCACTTCTTCAACGGATAGCCCTTGTCACCCAGCAGCCCTCGATCCAGTCGGGCTGGAGCACTGACGTGCCTCAGCACCTAGCAGTGCCTCAGAATGTAAGCATCAATGGAGCCTCTTTCGGCATTGCATCTCGGACATATTGAGGTAGCTGCATCGCTGCTTGTAAACCCTAGCAGCAGGATAGTGGTGTCTTCTGCAGCCCCTTCCGCCTTGGACTTCCTGCTGGCCCTGTGCCCCTTGTGCCTGCGCCTCTCCTCACACAGGTGCCTCCCCTGGAAGCTACATAGGGACACCTGGCCTCCTCTCCCTTCTGCCCGTCTCTTCCTTCTCAGAGGAGGTGCCACCAGCAGAGACAACAAGCCCCATTACCAGGGTAAAAGAAGGCTACCTGATACCACATGGTCTGAATCCTCCGGTGGCCTGGCAGTCAGCAATGAGTCCTGAAATGAGGCCTGGAAATGCTAAGGATGAAGACCCAAACAGAGATGAAGCTGCCAAGTACCAATAAGCAACCAGCTGTAAACTATCTCCAAAACTGTTCATTTCTCACACTGGCAATGCTGCTGACCTTTTTTATCCTGCACTTGGATGAGGTTAGTGAAAATGTCGGCTAGCCACCTGCCCATTTTGCCCATGTGACAGGCAGAAAATCACACAGGTAAGGTAAAATCACAGTCAGTTGGACTGTTAAGGGCCTTAAGTGCCTTGTTAATTAATGGCAGGCGCCAATCTGGCACCCGCACGCGCCCGCCGAGTGAAATATCGATCGAGTGCGCAACGACGTTAGGGCGCTCACCCAACATCATCTCGCACTATTTTACTCCCGTTTGGGTTGGGCGCATGCCCGCCTACAGGACATAAAATTCTGCCCCAAGAATAGCGAGTGCAACCTGTCCTCATAATTTTATCCTTTTAGGGCAGCGTTATTTCAACAACAATAGCAACAACCTGCATTTACATAGTATCTTAAATGTAACAAAACCTTTCAAGGTGCTTTATAGAAGCAAAATTACAAAATCTGACACCAAGCTACATAAGGATCCATTAGGCTAGATGACCAAAAGCTTGGCCAAAGACATTGGCTTTTAAGGGCGTTTTAAAGAAGGGAAGAGAGGTTTAGAGGAAGGAATTTCAGTACTTAGGGCCTTGGGACAGAATACATGGCCGCCAACCACTAAAAACACAGCTGACTTCTCTAAAAAGACAACAGAGACATCATAAGGTGCATTTATCAACTGCAAAGATGAACCATCCTCTAGGACCTCAACCTCCATGCGATCACTCGGTACTGCAAGGGTTTCTTGCTCATCACTTTCTAGGAAGAGCCAATTCAGGTTCAGCAGATCTTCATGGGGATGGTCACCATCTGCTGCAGTGCCTCCTGTATCCTCCACCTCTGGCCTTACTTCATGAAAAACAGATTCATAACTTCAATCTCTGCCAGAGGTCTAGAGTCTTTGTGAAACGAAGGAACTTACTGCTGAGTGTATGAACTTCCTCAGCTTCTGAAGGCTGAATTTCCAATGCTACTAAATAAAAGGTTGAAGATTGTTACATGAAAGACAGTGAGTCATTCAAATGAAGAGCATAATATGGTTTCTCTAGGATGCCTAGAAGTATGCCAACATCACCATTCAATAAAGATGTGCATTGATTGTGAAGAACAGAGAGAATCAACGATCTTTCAACCCTTGTAGTCAAGAAGAGCAATAACCTTGCCTTTGATTGGAAGGTCTATGCCGCACGGACCTTGTAATGCGATGTTTGATGGATGCAGGGTCATTGTCTGAAGCCCGATTTGGTGCTTGGAGTTCAGCCTACATCGTGCACTGAACCTGTTGCTCGATAAAGGGGTTCTGCGGTGGGCCAAAATATGTCAATCGCCGTGAGTATGGTGTCAGAGTCCATGGTGGACTCCTGCACCCCCTGACTTAGGAGCACATTGTCTGCCACTGGATGTACAGCATAAAGAAAGGAACTAACTTGAAGCTTTTGCTCTTTTTTGTGAAAACCTGATGCTGCTTGATACTGGAAAAAATGACATTTCCATAACTCCCACTGCTGGCCTTTCGAGGCAGTCAAACAGGTGAGGCAAGGGCAGGGTCTGCTCACCAAGTACAGCCATTGTTAGCTCTCTCCAGTATGCCGCCTCCTTCCGCTGAGTTGTTATGAGCTGCTGCAGTCTGAGGCCACCGCATGGGTGTCATCAGCTATGTCCTCTGCTTGTCCCAGAGGGACCATCCTTGCAGCCTCGGTGGACCCTGAAAGACATCAAGGATCTGAGAGGACTGAGAATGTAGGAATCGTGGGCACTCCCGGGGAACCGTGCGCAGACCTGCAGGATGTGTTTCTGGTGGTTGAACACCAGCTGGACATTCAACAAGTGGAAGCCCTTGCAATTGACATAGTTGACCGCTTGTTGCGATGGAGATCTGAGCGCCACATGAATGCAAACATCAGTAATACGTCCAATGAGTGTGAGGCTGGACTATCACTTTGGCCTGAAGGTTACACACTACATAGAGAAGAGGCCCTGGACTGAGACACATGCCTTTATCTTGCTCAGGAACCAAGGTTTCACACCTGAGTGACATAAACACAGCTCATCATAACAAGGAGCCATAGGAAAGGATACAGTATTGGGAGTTTATTGCCAAAAGTGAACATTGTATATGTGATTAACACCCGTGCCCAGGCTGTGGAACTACATCTTCTTAACCTTCCTAACCCTGCTGCTACATCTTGGTGCTCCCCCAACATCCACAGCAGAGGTGGAGGCAGCCTGCTGACTGCTACACCCTGTCTGTGATGACCATGGCAGGCATCTTCTGGAGGGATGAGACCTGAAGGACCCCAGCCTGCTCCCAGGGACACATGGGTAGATGACCCTGGGTGTGTACCTGCTGATCCTTATCCCTATGGGTGCCTGTGGGCCCCTGGCTGACTCCTTGAGGAGAAGGGAAAGCTGGAGTGAGATCAAGCTGCTTCTCACGTTGACACTGTTGGAGGCCAACTATGGCATCAGTGATGGATTTCAGCTCATGCAGCAGTGCAGGCCTGATGTCTTGGCCCTAGGTCTCCATGGTGGCCATCATCCTACTAGTGTTGACCTTGGGGCATTGGAATACCAGCGCTATCACCTCAGACTGAAGTGAGATGGACTCCTCCATCTTGCCTTGCAATCTGAGGAGTGCAGCGGACATCCCTTCCTGATGTTCCCGAGCTTGCCTTTGCAGCTCCAGCAACTGTAACATGACCGAGTTCAGAGGCTCGTCACCTGACTCAGAGTCAGCAGATTTCTGGCTACCAGCAGTCCTCTGACTGCCGGAGACCTGGGAAGTCCCTGCTGTCGCCTGCTGTGGATCAGAAAGTGCGATGTGCTCACCAGATTGTGATCCCGAGACTACACTAAAGTTAGGTCCCACATGAGGTGTGTGTCTCTGCACTGGTGCAGGGTGTGGATAAGCACTGTGACAGGTCTTCAATGAAGATGTCTTAGATTCCTCTTGAGTAGTTTCTTCAGGACTTGATTGGAAGCCCTGGATCGTGGACTCTGTCAGCTGTTTCCTAGATGTGCCTGCAAAAACAGAGAAATAATTAGTGCATGGCAGTGGCCTATGAAAGAGGACACATCACTCACAACATGGTTGTCTGATGGATGTTGCACTGCTGGATCCTCATTTGGTACAGCACCGCCGACCTCAATGTCAGCACAGGACTGGTCCCAGTCACCGCCGGCCAGCTCGATGGCTCTGTTTTCAAAGTCTGTGAGGAGCTTGATTTCAGTCATTCCTCCACCAGTCTGTGACCTCTCGCTGCTGTTGTGTGCCAGCTTGTTCTGCATGAAAAGAGATGGAAAGAGTGTAAACAGGACGCCTAACAGGCCAGGTAATAAGTATGCCTGACATGTGTGGGTGATGAGTGGTCCCATCGATAGGATGAGGACAATGAAGGTGTGAATGATGATGTCCCTTGAACTGCCAGTAAGTGAGGGCCTTGTGGAATTACGATGGGTTTGTGAGTGTGTGAGTTGAGAGTGATGAGAAGAGTGACCTACCCTGATGGAACGGAGGAGATCATTCATCCTTGGTTGGCACTGGGTGCCTGTCCTCTTTTGCAGGGCCTTGGTGCTGACCACCACTGCCACCTTCTCCCAAGCAAGATTGGTGATATTGCTACCCGTCCTGTGGCCAGAGCGGGGTTAGAGGACACCACTTCGTCCGCAAAGGCACTCAAAGGACACATCACTAAACTGGGGGGGCTGCAGTCTTCTTGCCTTTTGGGGCCATGTCTTCCGTGCAGCAGTCCTGTGCTGGAAGCACTGAGAGGTGTGCACGTGGCTGGACTTTAAATATGGCGCCAAGCATAATGAAGCAGCAAGGTGGGCGAATGAGAGCCCTCCTCCATCGAAACAGCATGTTTTCCAGGAATGCATTATTAATGAGGTGGAATTGGGACGATACAGCGTGAAAAGCCGCTATTGCGGCCAGCGGATAAAATGTCCTTTTTCTCACCTGCTACTGCAACTAGTGCATATCTGGGATGATCCTGCCCATTCTTTCTCACTCCATAGATACTGCCAGACCTGCTGAGTTTTTCCAGCATTTTCTGTTTTCATTTAAGAGACCTGCGCTCGCTCTTTCTGAAGGCCTGCTGACCCACATACCAATCAGGCAATGGCAAGGCCAGCAACAGGCCTTCCCTTAGAATCAGAGCCACAGAGGTGAAAGTCTCGCCTACCAAGAGCTGCCAACCAATCAGAGGCCATGGCTACTGCCGAAAGAACAGACACCAGAGTCCCAGGATCGCGGAATGACTCAGGTCACAGGTAAGCGGAGTTTCACGGGGTGGGGGTCACTGGGAGAAGGGTGTAAGGGGGGTCAGCAGCAAGAGCAGGGTAGTGGTTCTTAGCGGGCCCCCCTTCCCAATATCGAGGCTCTCGATCAGGCACTAAGTGCCTTTAACCAAGGGATAAACCGCACCCCTCCCTTCTCCCCCTCCAGGAGGTAACAAGCTGGCCGCATGGTTTTAGCTGCTATGCACTCCATATGGCGCCAGACCAGACTGTAGCTTGGTTAATACCAGTGGCAGTGGGTTGAGGCCCTTAAGTGGTCATTAATTGGCCATTTAATAGCCTCAATTAGCACCGGAATGGGAAGGTTGACCATGGGCCTTCCTGTCCTGAACTTAATGCTCCTGCAGCAAGGTTCTGGCACGCTACCATCCTGCCTAATTACATGCCCTTCTCACCTCCAAGCTGGCCACCAGAGAGAGCAGAAGATTCCGCCCATGGTGGCGCATGACTGTTCAATATTCACGTTTTACACTGTTTCTACATGGATTCTGAGATGCATATGTGGTGGAGGGATGCACATTTCCAGTGAAGGGATTATTAAGTGTCTAAGGTTTCAAAGCAGACAGAACAGACCATGCGTTTATTAATTGGGTTCTGCCTCATAAGTAATTGGTGTTTCTCTTACCAACTGCAGCTGTATACACAGATTAAGCAAAGATTTTTGAATTAATGGTCACTACAAAATGAAGCTGCTTACGCTTTTTTAACTTGGTTCGTTCATCCTTTCTCTCTTCTACTCTCTCATGGATAAATAGAGTTGAGTGACTAATATCTTGTACAATACCACATTAAATACCTGTTGAGTGTTTTAAACACTGAGGATCAAAATTTCTGTTGTTCACTTATTGTCAAGCTCCGTTTTGCTCATGAACTGCAACCCAACTACCAGAAGGATGTCTCTCCATGCCAAATTCCTTCCCCAATTATTCTCTCCTTCAATCTCACTTTTCCCATCATGTTTCATTCCAAATTTCTCACTCTATTCTCTCCTGAACAACAATGTGAACCTATCCAAGAAAACACTCCAAGCTGTTTGAATAAAGGTCAAACAGAGATTGATTGGAGAGGTGAGCACATTTTTGCGGTTTTGCATATTGATTAAGTTTATTGAGTAAACTTGTAATGTGCAGCCTGTCAGCTAATTCAGGGTACATCTCGGACTGGACCTGGATTTTCTTAGTTTCTTTAACTTAGAATCAAGACTTTGACAGCAGGTGAGGTAGATGGATATCTATTCTAATCTTTGAGGAACTCAATTTGTTTCTCCACTTTATCAGCACACTTCTAAAATAAGCCCCGTAACTAAGAAATTTACATTGTCATAAACGTTTTAGACGGGGCTAGAATTACTGTATAACACAAAGTGACATTACCCATTGTAGACCATTGGTAACACTTTTCACACTCAACCTATGAACTCAATACCGAATGATAAATTGAAGGGTACGATTTGCATTACGCTTTTGCAGGTGACCCTGCAGAACTCTCTCAATCATTAATCATATCCAGCTGTTCATCATTGAGCAGTCCCCAGCCCCTCACGCACAGGTCAACCTTCTGGCCAGCTCGTGTGGTGTTTAACTGATGTAGAGTGCAGTATTTACAGCAACATTGGTTGTGCATGTGAAACCTTAGCTGTGCTACAGAAGTGACATTTAACCCGGTGAAGGTCACTTCAACTTTGGGTGACAATATAAAATGGCCAAAATCAAACTGGCGACTCTGTAATACATGCTGATTGACTTTGTCTTTCATTGACCTCAGGGCTCTGCAAGCCCCTTGCTCATGTGTTTAACAACTTACTGCAGTCTGGAATTGTTCCCATGGGTAGGCAGGAAACTCATTGATGCCATTATTTAGAAAGGACATGATGTCAGAACCAAGAAACAACAGCTTGATCTTGATTACAGGCAGTTGCTGGAAGGGATCACTAAAGATGCACTTTGTGAGCAACGTGACAGACAAAGAGTAATTAAAGAATCTCAGCCTACGTCTGGAAAGATCATGTCTCACCAACATGGTTGAACCAGGTTGATAGAGGTAGGTCTCCCATATATATTGTGATTTTGAAAGTGCCTCGAACAAGATGTTACCCATTAGATTACTAAATACTGTTGAGTTTTCTAGATAGTAAGCAGGTTTTTGGTTGGATAAGAGATTAGTTACATACTCATTGACAGAAGGTAGTTATCAATAGTAGTGGGACCTACTGGTGGAGTCCAGCAGGGATCAGTGTTTGGCCTTTACTAGATGCATGGGAACGCCACCACCTGCAAGTTCACTCCAAGCCACACACCATCCAGCCAGCAATGCCCACATCCTGTTAAAGAATTTTTTAAAATCACCAGCTTCATCAATGATCTAGATGAAGGTGTTGAGGGGGAAAACAAATTCACGATGGTACGAAGTTTTGTGTGGCTGTTAGGATCATGGATGTGAAAAACAGATTGTAGCCAGATCTTGATGCGAAGGAGAAATGGGGTGAAACAAGAATGTGTATACTACGCAGGATTGTGTGCTCAATGCTGTTAAGCAGAAGGAAAGCCTGACTGTGCTAGTGCTGAATATCTGAAGAGCCACAACCAGTACTTTTTAAAAATGTTTTCATGGGATGTGAACATCGCTGCCTATACCAGCATTTACTGCCCATCCATAATTGCCCTTGAGAAGGTGGTGGTGAGCCACCTTCTTCTACCACTGCAGTCCATGGTATACCCACAGTGCTGTTAGGGAGGGAGTTTCCAGGATTTTGATCCAGTGAGAGTGAAGGAATGGCGTTATAGTTCCAAGTCAGGATGGTGAGTGACTTGGAGGGAACTTGCAGGTGGTGGTGTTCCCATGCACTTGCTGCCCTTGCTCTTAGGTGGTAGCTTTCATAGGTTTGGAAGGTGCTGTTGAAGAAGCATTGGCAAGTTGCTGCAGTGCGTCTTGTGGATGATACACACTGCAGCCACTTTGCAGTGATGGTAAAGGGAGTGAATGTCTTAAATGATGGATGGGATGCTGATCAAGTGAGCTGCTTTTTCCTGGATGGTATCAACCTTCTTGAGTGTTGTTGGATCTGCACTCATCCAGGCAAGTGTAGAGTATTCCATCACACTCCTGACTTGTGCCTTGTAGATGGTGGACAGGCTTTGGGGAGTCAGGAGTTGAATTACTCTCTGCAGAATTTCCAGCCTCTAACCTGCTCTTGTAGCCACAGTATTTATATGACTGGCCAGTCCAGATTCTGGTAAATGGTAACCTATAGGATGTTGATTGTGCAAGATTCAGCAATGGTAACATCAAGTGGAAATGGCTAGATTTTCTCTGATTGGAGATGATCATTGCCTAGCACTTTTGTGGCACTAATGTTCCCTGCCACTTATCAGCCCAAACCTGAATAATGGTTTCAATATCTGAGTGATGAATGATACTGAACACAAGACAATTGAAAAGGCAAATAGAGTAATACCATGTATTGGTCGGACAATTAAATTTTTAAAACTATATTGATACATTCATATAAGGTCTATGTAAGCCTCCTTTCAAACGCAGTGTCCAGTTTTGATTAAGTCACATCATAATTGATAAAGAGGCCTGGAAGAAAATCGGAAAATGGAAAGTAGATTGCTTCCTAGTTTAAAGACTGTTGGTGGGGTTGGTTGGAAGGAAGGTGGTGACAGTGGTGTGGGGGCAATTTTCAAAAAATGCCCATGATGGGCGTAAAAGACAATAGAGCAGGCACTTGGCCCATATGTTTGTGCTGGTGCAGTCTGAGTCTCATTGGCATATGGCTGGCGAGCTGTGGGCATGAAGTAGCTGCCCTTCTCTTGCTTCCCAGGTGAGAAACAGAGCAGCTCCTATGCTGAATAGGTCATCAGATCAGTCTTTGGGGGGTGGGGCCGCTGTTGTATCAGATGCAATGCGGGACTGGGTGGTGACATCACTTGGGTTGACAGCAGGTGAGAGTTCACTTTAGGGCTCTGGAGAGGCAGGAACATGTCTCTGGGCTAAACTTACAAACAAAAAGCTTCCTGGACTGTTCCATCCCTGGCACAATTGGGCAGCGCCGGTAGTACACAGGAAAATTCACTGTCCTGGATACCTGTTTTTGAGGGACAAAGTGAAGAGGTTGTAAATATTGAGAGCTGTTAACAAAGCATGTAATGTCGAAAATACGTCCCTCTTACAAAGTAATAGGATAGGCAATTAAACAGTGTGATTAACGTCTCCAAGCCTTCAATCATTTTATTGGCACACAAGACAACCTGGACCTGATTTTTAGACCCCCATAGGCTGGGAATGGAGACAAGCGAGGCAGTAGTGGGGTGATGAACTTTGCATGCAGCTTCCCCGGTTCCATCTTGCTCCGAGGCATTTTCCTGGAGGCGGGGTGGCGGCAGGGCTACCCGCTCACAAGCACTGGGTGGCCAATTGACCCAGTTAAAGGCCCTATTAAGGCCTGTTTACTGAGGCAGACAGGAATTTTTCAGCCGGCCTCTCATTTCTCAGAGGCAATGCCGTATCACTTAGCTGCTTTGAGGACCAGCACTCCAGGCAGACTAAGAGGTCTGGCAAGACTGCTTGGGTGCAGCAATACTGCAGGCTGCTTAGGGGAGTGGCTCACTCCACCCTCCCCACAGTAGTGGTCTGGGTTCCAAAGGCCATTTTTAATTTAAAGTTTGAAAAATTTAGAGAGAGGGCACCCTCTGTCACATTTACTTGCCATGGCATCCTGCTGCTGTATTCAAACTTGGAGATTTCCTATTGGCCTCTGGCGGCCATCCTTAATTGGATGGCCAGCCCAGCCCCTAGCCATTATTTGGTCACTCCAGTTGGGATTGTTTCCAACACAGTGGGCAGAATCTTGTGCTCTCACTGCTGTCAGGCTTGGAGTGGGGCACGGAGGGATATGTGGGTGAAGGGCATGTAATTAGGTGGGATGGTGATGTACCAGAACCCTGCCACCTCCCCCCCTCCACCAGAATGAAATTCTGGGTGGGAAAGCCCACTTGAGGGACTGGACATTGGGAAGTTACGGGGGCGAGGGGGAGGGGGGCTGCTGAGAGGCACCTCCTTCCTTTGCTGCCGACACCCCTGCACCATCTCTCTGCAGCCCCCACCCCAGAAAACCACCCATCTGCCACATTATCTCCCTGTGACCTGGGTCGCTCCGGCAGCAGCCACGGCATCCCCTGTGGTTCTGCTGAGCACAAAAGCTGCCAGACAACCAGGCAGGTGAGACTCTCGTCCCCAGGGTCTTTATTCCTGGGGAAGGCCCGCCACTGGCCTCGCCACTGACTTAGCAGCTCGGTGGGCCTTCCCGAAACGAGGCAGCATGGGTCTCTCACTGGCTCTCCAGCTAGCAGGCGAGGCCCCCAATGCCTCAGCAATATTCCACCTAGTATGGGCTTCTGGCTCACATTTAAGCCTGACAGTGGGGCTCAAAAGCCCACAGAGAAAACCCTACCCCCGGTGTTGTGGAGGGACTGGCAGGTGCGTGGGCTTGGAATTAAAAATAGACAGTAAGTAAACAATAGTTGGCTTGTCTGGTGATGGACAAGATATGATTGCAGCATTGAACCTCTCCTGTAAAGAAGCTATTTGTAAGGATATGAGAAGAAAAAGGCTACACATTTGTCATTGTGATGAATATTGTGTTGTTACTTTTTTTGAAATATGCACATTTATGATTTGAAATTCTGTTCAAGGCTATCCATCTAAACAACACGGTACCAGGAGGTCACTGTGCTCTCTTTCTCAGATTGTATTGGCCCAATTCTAGTGTTCCTGCCTCTCTCTGCAGCACCTGCTACAAGCTATATTTTTCACAACTCTCAAGATTTTTGGGAGGGAGGGAGGGATGGGAAATACTTGAAATTGCAAGCCAAAAACATTGCAGCAAGAGTCGAGTATAATGGAGGAGAGAGGTTTCATCAAACAGACCCTGTTGGTTGATGAGGAATACTAAAAGACTTGGAGAGATTATTTTGAGGTTCCGGGAGGGAAATTCCAATGTTCCTACAAAATCAAATGTCTGCTTCACCAAGTCTCCTTAAGAATAGAATTAGTGAATAAACCACCTTTTATATTGCCTGTTTAACTTTCGTTAAGCTGTTACCAAGGAGCTGAATTTTCCTCATTTATTTTTGCATGTAACATGCTTCCACCATTAATTGTCAATGGGGGTGTGTATGTGGGGGGCCTACTGATCGTCAGCTGTTGGAAAGCTAATAGAATATCACCATTTATTGCAAGGGGGATTAAATAGAAAAGTAGGGATGTTATACTTCAGTTATACAGGGCACTCGTGAGACCACATCTGGAGTACTATGTGCAGTATTGGTCACCTTATTTAAAGAAGGATGTAAATGCATTAGAAGCAGTTCAGAGAAGATTTACCAGACTAATACCTGGAATGGGTGGGTTGTCTTATGAGGAAAGGTTGGACAGACTAGGCTTGTATCTGCTGGAGTTTAGAAGAGCAAGAGGCAACTTGATTGAAACTTATAAGATCCTGAGGGGTCTTGACAAGGTGGATGTGGAGAGGATGTTTCCTCTTGTGGAAGAATCTAGAACTAGGCATCACAGTCTAAAAATAAGGGGTCACCCATTTAAAACTGAGATGAGGCGAAATGTTTTCATTCAGAGGGTCATGAGTCTTTGGAACTCCCTGCAAAGGTGGTAGAAGCAGAGTCTTTGAATGTTTTTAAGGCAGTGGTGGATAGATTCTTGGTAAGCAAGGGAGTGATAGGCTATTGGCAGAAGGTGGAGGTTATTGGTGGTAGGTGGGATGCAGATTTCAGGTTACTGTCAGATCAACCATGATCTTATTAAATGGCAGAGCAGGCTCAAGGGCTGAATGGCCTACTCCTGCTCCTTGTTCGTATGTTCATGTGTTCGTAATGGTATTTGCATAGTTTCTCCAGGAATTCCACAGATTTTCCACTTCAATTACAATGGACAATCAGAATGCCCTTTGCAGGAATTCAACCTCTTCATTACTAATTCTGTGAAAGGTGCACAGAATCCTTGGCAACATGTTTGTATTTTAGACTAGCTGGACATATTTCTTTCAAACACAGTCCCCATCATGAGCACCGTGATGTACATATGATTAGCTCCCACTAAGCATTGGATGATATTTCGACTTTTAGAGAACAGGAAATATCTGAGGCCAGGATTGAAGCAACTGCATTTACAAATGCAGCCACTTTGGCCATTGTACACCTTTAACAAGATGATTATTGCTGTAAAAAGAGACATGCTGTCAAAGCTTTTCATTTTGCACTTCTCAGGTCAGAACTTCAAGAATTCCAAATTTCAAAGGGAAATACAATTTATACTGCAAGAGAAAAGTGTGCTGATTGGTTGGCAAGGTCCACTTGCCAACCAATCAGCACCCTTTTCTCATGCAGTATAAATTGTTGTTACCTCTGAAATTTGGTATTCTTGTGATTCTGTCCTGATGAGGGCAAGACAGAAAGCTTCAACAGCATGTCTCTTTTTACAGCAATACCCAAGCTCTGAACTACCAATAAGATGATTGAGACCATCATTGCTAACAGAGGACTGAGATCAGGGGACAGGGCTACTGCACGCACTCTCGCATCCAGGCAGTGCTTCACGTCTATGACAGAAGGTGAACTTGTCTCCAGAGTGAGCACATACTGCTATGTGTTTAGCTATTTCCCACCCCCCGCCCACTGCCAGGACTGGTCACTCTGTTCATCTCCCACATTGGGAAAAACATCACCTCTTCCATCTACTGGCTGATGAGCGGGATCTGCCACCAAATCTCATTTAGTAAAATCCATAGAGCCTCAGAATAAATAAGACATGGACACAGAATGATCCATGGAGCAATTTCGATACAAATGTTGTATGATAATGAGATGGGTATAACTCATTGAATTGCTGTTTAGTGTATTGTAACTGGCGCCTTATTTAATTGAAAATGACAAATGGTTAGCACTATTTGTTCATTAGCTGCACTTGGTATTGGTGGACGATGCAAGTTATCGGAACTGTAACATGAAATTCATAAGTTTAACTGGTTACTACCATTTCAATGTCATTTGCCACACATTACCAGCAGTTACTGTGACAAGATCAGGGAGCCGCTGCTGTGGGAATGATGCCAAATTTTGTCCTCGGCAACAAACAGCAAAGTGGGCCTGCTGGAAGCTGACTTGTGAGTCACTTGCAAGCATGCTGCTCGGGAAGCACAAGGAAAACTAAATTTGCGTGAAGAAAAGATGATTTGTGACTGTCAGGCATCAAATTAAACCGAAAATGTTTGTGGAAGTTTTCTATACATGTCTTACATTCATGCAGAACAATTTGTGCCTTATTTCTGCACAGTAGCCTGACAGAGCTGAGTTTGGATTGCTTGCAGATCTTAAACTCTTCGCACCTTCTTCATGCACTGATACTGAAGTTTGGGCTAGCTGCTTCACATTAGGTCTCTGGAAGGACGGACTGTGCTGAGATTACACAGAAACTGTTTGGTATGGCAGCGAAGTTAAGTGCTTCTTAAATCACTGTTATTGCTGCACATCCACGGAGTACAGAAGTATGTTAACTCCAGTCCAAAATAAGCTCTTTCATTGTAGCGCCTATTGGTTGTAAATGAAGAATAAAGACGCTGTGCCTTTGGCTTGTCTCTAAATAAATACAATAACCCCGTAAAATGTGATCAAAGCACAAATGGTGCTGAATAACAAGAGAATTTCAAGGTGACTTTATCCTTTCAAATCAAAAAAAAAAGCTTACAGACACATTAGCTGGTTTCTGTTTGAATGATGTTCTCCTCAAATGTCAAAGTAAACACAAATTTTAAAGCAAGGGTAATGACAGAAGATAATGGCCCCGATTCGGAGACATGTTGGGATATGAACTGGATACAGTGGGGATGAAGTCGGGGCTCTGATTTTGCACAGGAAACTCTGAAGAAAGTTGACTGTGCCTGTGAGTGTTTTCTTTAACTGGGCAGCTAATTAGTACTTTGCTTCTGGGTTTGGCATGCAAAGTACGGCAGTGGCATGGTCTCTCGTATTTAAAGGGCCAGTGCCAAGGTGGAATTTGGAAGAGTTGGAGTTCAAAATAAAGGAAGAGAAGTTCAAGATTGGATTTGAGACAGGGAAAGATGTGATGTCTCCTTTGATGTGGTGCTGGGGCTGTGAGGAGCCACAGAGAGACTTTTATCCCCAGCAATGGGAGGAAGAAAGCTTCTAATGGTGCCAAGAAGGGATGGCTGGACGTGGCCAAGGAGGTCAGCAGCAGGAGCAATAAACTAAGCAGTGCATTCAGTGCAAGGAGCAATAAGCTAAGCAAGCCAGGAAAAGTGAGTACAATTGGACATTCACCTACATCCTGCTGTGAACATAAGGACATTAGTGAGGAAGGATCTGGCCTCAAAAGATCATGAAGTAGAATCAGTATTAATGGAAATTAGGAACAGCAAAAGTCAAGAAACGCTGCTGGATGTAGCTTATAGGCCCCTTAACAGTAGTTATGCTGTTGAACAGAGCATTAAACAAGAAATTATTTGAGCTAGCAACAAAGGCAATGTAATAGTTGTGGCAGATTCTAGTTGTCATATAGACTGGACCAATCAAATTGGCAAAGTTGGTCTGGAAGATGGGTTTGTAGAATGCTTTCATGACAGTTTCCTGGAGCAATTTGTTGTGGAACCAACTTGGGATAAAGCTTTTTTGGATCTAGTATTATGCAATTAATGAGGCAGGGATAATTAGTCATGTCATAGTAAAAGATCCACTGGGAAATAGTGATCACAATACAATTGAATTCCACATTAAGTTTGAAAACAGCATATGCCAAGAATCTTAAAATTAAACAAAGCCAATTGCTAAGTATGAGATGTGAACTGGCTAAGGTTGATTGGGTGAATAGACTAAAAGATATGGCAGTTGTCATGAAAAGCAGATCACAGCCATGAATTACTTCTGGGCATATTGAACTTTTTTTAAGGAAGACCTATTTTTTTTTTAAATAAGCAAAGACTGATCAAAAGATGGCGATAATGTAAAATGACCACTTTCTGGAAAATTCGTATGTGGATTATACTGACAGACCTGTCCTGAGAGAACGTGGAATGTCACACCTGAAGAGATGTCAAGGCCTACTCCAAACAGAGACACTTGAAAGGAGGGTATGGCAAATGCAAAAGACTGGACATTAATCTCCTGTGGTTGTGAAGACAATGGAGACTGTTTCCTGCCTCGACAGACATCCAAAAATCCACCTCCTGTTGATTTATATCCTAGAATGTGTAAAACGTTGATATGAATGTAAGGCATGATTATATCACCTCCCAGGAATACACAAGAAATTGGGTTGCAAACCTGGCTGCAGACCAGTGTGCTGTAAGCAACAGCAACAGGAAGAACTACCAGTCACCCCTGCAGTAGCAGTTGAAGTCTCTCTCTCTCTCTCTCTCTCTCTGTTGCTCAGCAAAATCCACAGTCAAAAAGAAAAAGTTCATCCTCTTCAGCTACCCTGCAGAACCAAGTGTCTCCAACTGGCTGCGAATCTGCCAGAGTCAACTCTACCAGAATCACCCAACTTAATGGCAGCAACATACCACCATCTATGCCTCACAGACAAGCCAAGGATTGATTTATATGTTTTTAAACTTTTATTTGGACTCTTAACTTCTCATTTCTGATCTGTGTATGTGTGTTGCATTTTTACTATTTTTCTCAAGTTTTAGTAACTAATAAACTTGCTCTTTCTTTGACTCAAGGAAGCCTGGTTCAATTGACTCATTCTAAAAGTTAAATATATTTGGACAGGGAAGAGGTATCCACAAGGAAATGCTTTTTAAATTCACCTTGTTGAGACCAGCCAAGGGGGCTGAATAAAGAAGGGGAGCCTGCTCAATCCTCCTCACCCGGGACCGTAACAAAATTGAGGGTCCCATTTGGGAATTTAACAAATGGGTGGACCTTATCCAGGGGCCGGTCGTGACATGGTAAATAAATAGTGGGAATTTTTTTTTATCATTCATTCATGGAATGTTGGCTTCGCTGACTAGACCGGCATTCATTGCCCATCCCTAAGAGCCCTCGAGAAGAGGATTGTGAGCTGCCTTCTTGAACCACTGCAGTCCATGTGGTGTAGGTATACCCACAGTGCTATTTGGAAGGGAGTTCCAGGATTTTGACTCAGTGACAGGGGATGCAAGATATAAGGAACGGCGATACAGTTTCTAAGTCTGGATGATGTGTGACTTGGAGGGGAACTAGCAGGTGGTGTTGCTCCCATGCATCTGCTGCCCTTGTGGTAGGGGTCGCAGGTTTGGAAGGTGCTGTTGTAGGAGCCTTGGTGAGTTGCTGCAGTGCAACTTGTAAATGGTGCACAGTAGTTCCTAAGACAGCACCTTCCAAACCCATAACTGCTACCACCTAGAAGGACAAGGAAATATATTGCCGTTCCTTCACTGTTGCTGGGTCAAAATCCTAGAACTTCCTCCCTGACAGCACTGTGGGTGTACCTACACCACATGGACTGCAGCTGTTCAAGGACGCAGCTCACCATCACCTTCTCGAGGGAAATTAGGGATAGGAAATAAATGCTGGCCATGCCAGTGATGCTCACATCCCATGAATGAATATAAAAAAAGCACTGCTGCCACTGTGCGGCAGTGATGGAGGGAGTGAATGTTGAAGATAGTGGTTGCATGCCAATCAAGTGGGCTGTTTTGTCCTGGATGGTGTCAAGCTTCTTGAGAGTTGTTGGAGCTGCATTTATCCAGGCAAGTGGAGAGTATTCCATCACACTCCTGACTTGTCCCTTGTAGATGGTGGACAGACTTTGGGGAGTCAGGAGGTGAGTTACTTGCTACAGAATTCCCAGCCTCTGATTGGCTCTTGTAGCCACAGTATTTATATGGCTAGTCCAGTTCAGTTTCTGGTGAATGGTAACCCCCAGGATGTTGATAGTGGGGGATTCAGCAATGGTAATGCCACTAAATGTCAAGGGATGATGGTTAGATTCTCTCTTGTTGGAGATGGTCATTGCCTGACACTTGTGTTACTTTAAGGAAACAATTCAAAATGTTCAACAAAAATACATTCTATTGAGAAACAAAAACTCATTGAGAAAGATCCTTCTGTGGCTTACTAAGGAGGTTAAGGAAAGTATTAAATTAAAAGAAGAGCCTAATAATGTTGCAAAGAATAGCAGTAAGTCTGAGGATTAGGAGTGTTTTAGAAAGCAGCAAAAGGGCCACCAAAAAGTTGATAAAAAGGAAAAATTAGAATGAGAGTAATCTAACCAGGAATATAAAAACAGATATAAAATTTAATATAAATATTAAAAAAAGCTTTAACAAGTATATGAAAAGGAAGAGAGTAGCTAAAATAAACATTGGTCCCGTAGAAGCAGAGACAGGATAAGTTTTTATGGGGAATGAGGAAATGGCAAAGGCATTGAATAAATATTCTGTGTCTGTCTTCACAGTAGAAGATATGTTACATACCAGAAATAGAGAGTAACCTAGAAACTAATAAGAGTGAGAGAATTAAGAAATTAATGGCCCAAATTTTCCAATCAGAGTCAGAGTAGCTGCATCTGATACTGATCAGACAGAAACCATTTACCTGGATACTTTCAAAAAGGCCAGACTTCCGATCCACGATGCAGAAGAATGCCCTCAATGCAGATATCCACACAAGAGTAGCGAAGAGAATCAGGACAAAATACCCCTTTTTTATGGCACTAGCTGCCATACATGCCCAGTGTGAATGTTAGTGGAAGGGTGATGGACGAATGTAAGTGAACGAGAAAATGTGTTAGTGAATGTGTAGGGTGGGTAGATGTGTGAACTAAGTGGAAGGGTAGGTGGGTAAATGAGTGGCAGGTGGATGAGGTGGCAGGTGGGTGAGGTGGCAGGTGGGTGAGGTGGTCGGGTGGCAGGTGGGTGAGGTGGCAGGGTGGGTGAGGTGGTAGGGTGGCAGGTGGGTGAGGTGGCAGGGTGGGTGAGGTGGTAGGGTGGCAGGTGGGTGAGGTGGCAGGTGGGTGAGGTGGTAGGATGGCATACAGTATTCTAGTTGTGGTCTCAGTAAAGTCCTGTACAATTGTAGAAAAACTTGTTTATTCTTGCACTCCAATCGCTTTAAAATAAAGGCCAACATGCCTTTTGCATTCTTAATTGCTTGCTGTACCTGCTTGCTAACCGTTTATGTTCCTTGTGCAAATTTCATGCCTTTTAAAAATATTTCTATTTTTCTGTTCTTATGATCAAAGTGAATAACTTTGCATTTCTCCACATTCCACTCCATCTGCCACCTTGTTGCCCCTTCACTTAACCTGTCTATATCTCTTTTCAACCTCTTTGCGTCACCCTTACAGCTTATATTCCCAACTAGTTTGGTGTTATCAGCAAACTTAGATACATTCCTCTCTGTCTCTTCATCTAAGTCATTAATATAGATTGTAAATAGCTGAGGCCCCAGCACTGATCCTTGTGGTACTCCACTGGTCATAACCTGCCAACTTGAAAGTACCCTGTTAATCTCTACTCTCTGCTTTCTGTCCATTAACTAATCCTCTATTCATGCTACTGTATCACCCCCAACTCTGAGTCCTTATCTTATATATTATCCTTCTGTGTGGCACCTTATCGAATGCCTTTTGGAAATACAAGAACATGACATCTACTGGTTCCCCTTTATCTACCTCACAAGTTACATCCTCAAAAATTTCTAATAAATTTATCAAACAACACAGGCATCACTGCCGCACGCGTTTTGTGCTGGGTGGGCCTTAGTTGGCCCGCCAGCATGAAATTGTGGTCCGGCCCCGATCGCAAGCAGCGGTCAGCTTCCCGACTGCTCCCACCTGTCCCCACCGAGCCCGCCCAATGAGGGAAAAACCCTGGCCCAGATGTACGACCCGGATGCATGCTGGGACCCCACAGAAGTCCTGAGTGGCTGACTCCATGGGAATTGCTTTGGAAATGTGAATTTCCAATGGACAATACCCCTGCTCCGCAGGAGCATCCAAAAAAAGTCTCAGGTTCAGATTTGGAGATTTCGGACAGCCCCGACTTAGTTACCTGAACAGTTACCCAGGAAATGTTAGACAGCAAAATCCTTGTCTCACTGCTGGGTAACTATACAGCTGACCCCCCCATTTACCCACACTGACTCTCCTCCCCCAGCCCCAACTCCTCTCTCGATTTCCCAACTACCCCACCTGACCTGACCTGTCCCAACTACCCCTCCCGACCGACTACCCCCGACCCATCTACCCAATTTCCCACCCCACCCATCTTCCACCCTACCATCTCATCCACCTGCCACACTACCACCCTACCTATCTGCCAGCTTTTGGGCTGGAATCTTATGGAGGTGACGGGGGTTCTTGGTTGCCAGCTGGAGATCTGGGATTTTCCTCACATCATGCTTGGTTCAGTTGTAGACTAGTTGATAGGGATTGATTGTGTAATTAGTCAACAACTCCATTATTGTTGTATCATATGACTACTAGGATGATAGAAAGTTAAGTGGATGTACAATGGGCTTTTCTTGTCCAGCAATTCATATGTTCCTATGACATGTCTGAGCACTTGTGTTCTATTCAACCATTGTAACTTGCATCAAACCATACATTTCTTCAACTAAAGAAATCAATTTTCCTTAATGATTTTCAAAACTTGAGTCCTTGACTCCAAGAACTGCATTACCAGATCTCAGGGGGTCCACGAGCTCATTGGATTTCTGTCAGTCTATCATCAGATTTCATTCTTTTCCTATATTTGATGACTTACTCACTCATTATTTGTGTTGTTGTGTAAACTAATTAATATTCTCCAACACTAGAAGCCTTTACTTAGATATAGCTGGGTTGTCCTTCAGAAATTTCCTGGCATGTGTAATTGCAGCAGTGTCCCCAAGAGAGTGTTAATATTGGCAGGTAGGGGTCACAAGAGTAGGTGAATATTTCTTGAGAGTGTCTCAGAAAATTGCTTTCTTAAGTTGGCACTATGGCCTATTTGCAAGATAATGATCTTTTATTTTCTTGCAGGTGTTGGTGGGGGTGGGTTGGGGTAATGTTTATGGTTGAAGTCTGGGATGCAGTATATATGTAGTGTGGTCTATATGCATGAAATATGGTGCCTTTTGTACTCTGGCTAATTTTGATATTGGTCAATAATACAGTTTTGGATCTCTGGAGCTAATTTTCCACATCTTAAGGCAGGCAGGGATAGCTTCCATAACAATCTTATGGCATGATTGTTGACAGCAGCTCCAACTGCAACTGTACATCACATTACATCAAGCCTACAGCACAGAAATAGGCCATTCAGCCTAATTGGCCCATGTCGATATTTATGCTCCTGCCACCCTTATGGATTATGAGAAAATGAAATCAGGAAGGATTTGATCTCATGGCAACTATGACATTTTGAAATAGACTTTCTCAGACATGATAAAGAAGTTATTGAAATGGGTAATGAACCACTTATGAACATTGCTCATTACATCTACAGTTGATTATGGATTGCATTGTTGATACATTATCAGGTTTACTTATACATCGCTTAATTCCGCCTGATTGTAAAACTCTGGACTCATCTTGATATCCCCCAAATCTGAAGCACTAGCAGTTCGGTATTGCTTGAAAATATATAATTCACTATTCAATCACTCTAGATGGGCTATTTTTACCCGTTGGGTCAAAAATTCTTGTCAGGGGAGCAATGCTGTAATATTAATGAGGCTTTCTCCAGAGTTAGTGAGATCCACCTTGAGACCTGCAGTCTTATGCTATCTCTAGGAACAAAAGCACTCCCTGTGGTAGATCGTGCAGACCCTAGATACTGGAGGCAGGCCTAGTTTCTGCACCCTCAGCTGAATATTTAAGCCAATTTATTGTTGACCACCATGATCTTTTCCAGCCAGAAAACGAGCCAGCCAACTGAGCCATAATAAATTTTGTGAAGCTTGAAAATCCAACCATTTGGTGCGCATGTCGATGTCTGAACAACAGCAGTGTATTGAAAGAACGATGCAGGCATATTTTTGGTCATTGGTTCACAAGTTACTTTAATGATGAGGAAGGCCATGTGGCCATCTTAACTCATCCATCAAATGCAACGCACCACTCCTGAGGAAAGATGACCTGCCAGCATGAAGCATGGGAGTGCACAACAGCATGCTTATCCTAAACCATCTGATCCCCAGATTCATCCTCTCTTCCACAGCGATCTTCTCACTAACGGCCACTGCACCCAAGCTCTCAGAAATGAAATTCCTCGATAATAGTCGTTCCACTCATTTCTGTAGCGATTGTTCCAAATTTTCCCTTTTGCTAAACTCGGCAGATTAAGAAGTAAAGTATTCATTTTCACTATTTGACACAATGCTGCATAAGTTTCTCATTGATGTATTTAACAGGTCTGAGAAAATTAAGTTATCCTTTATCTTTTCCCATCCTATTTTTTGCGGAGTTTTGTGTGTGGTGTATAAATTTGAAGGGAGCTGGCTATGCAGTGGACTGTAACATATTACAGTGATTCGAGCAAAATTGTTTAATGCTCCAAGTTCATTGTACAACCTGACCCCCTTAATTTTGCCAGTCTTGAAAAGGAAATTCCTCGATGATAGTCTCAGACAGCTCTCTGGCTATTGTATCTGGATTTCTTGCTCCAACTCTAATACTCTGAAATAGGATTTCTTACATCTCCTACATTTCATTCCTCTTTGTAGTTTGATGAAGCATTGTTGTTGTCACTGCCTATTTGTCATAGCAGAAGTAATAGTACATGGGAGGTGACTCTAATATGGTTTTGTGAAAACGTATAGATTTCCTCTGAGAACCATTTGGATGAACTGTCTTGCAATAAAATCACTACTATGAAATAAGCAAGTGCAATTTTGTGGTGATGTTGATTATATTGCCTTTGTGGAGAGAGCTGTGGCCATTTGGGTTTGACAGATGTGACAAGAAAATATGAATTCATACATTGTGATGATAGTAAAAGTGAAATTAAACAATGGAGATTAGAATGCAACCCCCTCACATCACAGCAGAGAAATGGATCATGTGTTGTGACTCTCAGCTATGCAGACCAGCCAGGTCCCAGTTTCAACACCCTGGCTGTGCTGTGCCAAGCCGATCTCACTGAGGATGGTGATATGGAGCGCAGTGGATCGTCCAAGTATTGTTTTCGGGTAGTGTTCTTCATTCCAGTGAGTGGTGGCTGCATGGGAATCTCTTTGAGTGGTCATTGTTTGAAAGGAGGACTGGGGTGATGGTGATGTCACCTGCAGTTCTGAAATGTCCTACACAATATTCACTGTCCATGCCCTTATAGGATAATCATTTGGCTGAGGTACAGCAAGGTGGGTGCAACCGGTGGAGCAGTCCCACCACATCAGATAATGTCTTCAGACGAGAAGGGGAGAAAGTGCTGTCGGGAATGAGGAGCGGGAGTGGCTCTGGTGAAAATTTCAACAAGCGTCATTTCAGCAGAACTGACATTTTGGTACATAAAGAAACCCAGAAATGAGGTCGCTTGCCAATACTGAATGTCTGGAAACAATGTTCATGTTGTCTACAAAAGCTACCAATTTTTTGACACATAACGACTTTGGTTACATCACAACAGTGACCAAATTTCAAAAAGTATTTCATTGGCCACAAAGCACTTTGCAACACCCTGAGGTGGGAGAATTTATGCTTTATGCTAACTTGCCAAGCTGATGTGCTGCTGTTTTGCCCCAAAGCATTGCCCCTCACAGTAATGAGAAGAAGGGTTACACCCACAAGTCTACTCACAGGCTAATTCAGGCAAGCTTTCAGAGAGAGGCACAAGTTTCAAGGATGGATCACTTGGTTGCAATCGCAGCTGGGAAATACTGCACATTGAATGGTGGAGAAAAACACGCTCCAGAAGTGATCTTTAACAAACCTGAGTAGCTTCCATCATCTTGTTGGCCCTGGTACATGTGAAATTGACATCAAAAATCAGCTGAAATCAGGTGAAAGCTGCCGTGACTAATCTTTTCTGCACAGAACACAATAGTATGTACTTTCTTCCTTCTCAATGGACACTTAGCAATCAGCGCCTCAAATTTGAAACAAAAGGTTGGGTACGATTGCAAAATGAGAGTGGTATTGAACTAAGGGGTTTTAAATGCTAAAGATTGCCCTGTAGGGATCTGTCTGATGTCTGCTTTGAATCTTGCACTCTGTTGTGGTTGATAACTCCTCAGCAGAAACCCATTTAATCAAGCTTTAAAGCTTAACTAGAATATCCTGTACAAATATATTTTTAATAAGTAATGAGGAGATTGCCAGAACTGCTTTGGGCACACACAGCCGTTTTTTTTTGCCGTATCATTTTCATTCTACATTGAGCTCCTGTGTTGCCTCGTTAATCTATCCAGGAGACCTTGATTGTATTATAATGTTTTTTTCCCCCAAAAGCACTTTGGAGGAAACTAATCTTTCCTCCAGTCCCCAGGTCCCGCACACATTGAAGATGTTCAGCTCACTTAGTATTTCCAGCTCACTTAGTGTTTCCAGCTATCAGTCTTAATTATTGAATATGCCTAAAAGGTAACCTTATCCAACCATTGCAATTAGCCTCCATTAAAGTATACATGGGTGAAACCATTGTGAACAAAAATGAACCAATAGCTTTGTATAGCTTGCTGAACACTATTTTGTAGTTTTCTTTTCCTCCAAGTTTCTTAAATGTTTTTTTTTAGAAATATGTCTGCTTGCCGAATTTTGGTAGAATTACATTCTTGGGAGCTGTTGTGGTAAATTATTAATCACGCACTACATGCAAAATGGTATTTAATAGGCATTGCAGGCAGTACAATTGATCTTAGCTGCCTGCAGCTTGTAAAAATACCACCCCTGGCACGCTACTGATTTCTGTCGTGACAGATTAGTGCTGCTTTACTCAACCTGCAGTGACAGCAAGCTAGGTGATGCTGCCATCGGTCTTTCCACCTCAGCCTTAGCTTCCAGAACCCAACTGACACCAAGAAACCAGGTCTTAAAGAGAATACTGGATGCCAGATAAACATTTTTCACTTCGAAATTGGGCAGAGCCCAAGAACAGGTGCGGATATCACATTGCAGGTATATCCCGCGCCTGTTGCAAACGTCATGTGCTGCATGCTCACTTAAATGATTATACTGTGCACCTGGCGCTAAATGCACTATTGAGTGGCTGCACACCTAAGGAGGATGCACAAAAATGTGAGAATCTATCCCTAGTTAAACCTAGCATGCACTATTTAAAGCCAATCTTCACCTCTTAAAGGGGAGGGGCATTGTGGCAGGAACAGGTGTTGGAAGTCATTTTAAAACTGATTTGACCTGGGGCACAGCCAAGAATGAAACAACATGGCAGAGAATGGTTCCCCAAATTTTCCAATGTAGTACTGCAGGTCTGGGTACAAGATGAAGAGGAAGAAAGATGTCATCTATCCATAAGGGCCAGGAGACCCTTCGAACAAGCTTGATGAAGGCAGTGGGACCAGATAGTTGCAGTGGTCAATGCCAAGAGTTGAGCCTAGAGAACCTGGGTACAATGCTGCAAGAAGTTCAATTGACCTCACAAGAATCATCAGTGTCACTAAGTGCATCTTCACAGGCCATATCCCACTAACTGCATCACCACCCTCACAAATTGCTGAGTACACCACACCCCCATCGCTCACTTATCAACTATCTCTATCAATCAGGACCCACATTTGACATTTATAGCTTTACCTCATCCTCACACACATAGCACTGCTGCAAGCCTCAAACCCACATATTGCAGCTTGCACGCACTTCCAGTTTTGGCAATGTGACAATCACATTGCCAAAACAACAACAGCAACTGGCATTTATATGGTGCTTTTAATGTAACAAAATATCCCAATGTGCTTCACATTGTACCACACTCACTTACACACTTCCCTCTCTCTTGTAGGACAAATTGGCACACAACTGGAGGTAGCAGCACTTAACCGGCGTGTGATAGGCATGGCTGTGTGTTTTTATCCTAATGGACGAGTCAGTGATCACCATCATTGAAGTTGCCATGATTTAGATCATAGTCAGTAGGGGGCTGAAACCACCGAAATTGATAGTATGCTCATACCTAAACCTCCTTATCGCAGCTCACTATCCCCTCATCCCACAATCCCTTCTGATTTGCAAGCCACAGATGATGTAAGCAGGAACCTCTTACAATTCTCCCATCCCTGCACCTCTGTGCTGCCTTTGTGCCTTTCTCCTTTCAGAGACCCAGGATTTGCCACCTAAACCGGCATTCATGGAAGAAGAAACACTATCACTTACACTCACAGCCATCGGCTCAGATCCTATACGCTGCAAAGTTTAGAGGACAGTCTCGAGACAGGATCTGCGTGTGGTGCGATACCAGGCATGAGTGGACTGCAAGAGACAAGAGTAGCGCAGGTGCCAGCTCACAGGAGGATGAGGTCACACATCAAGTCTGCTGCAGAGGACTCAAATGAGCACTTTGACATGACGAGTTACAAAAGGCTGATGGGTATGCTCAATGAAATGCTTGATGCATTAGCAGGCCTGCCAGAAAGCCCTTATCTTCCTGTTCCTCCTCTTCATCAACTGGTGAGCATATAACTGTTGACAAGAGCTGCGACCTCACGATGGCGAAGTTGTACAACATGCAGGAAACCACATGAATCTTGGCACATACTCTGCCAAGGGTTACTCCAGGGCAGTACAGGCAGCAGGAACAGTTTTTAAACACCCTGATGGGCTGCTTGATCATATTTTGTGTGGCTGCATTGCTTTTCTTACATGCATGCTGTGTGCATGTTTGTGGGTTTGTCGAATCGCCACACGACTACAAGAACACTGACTTGTTAGAAGCAGAACTATATTTATTCAAGCATGCTTGGGAGTAGGCTGCACAGGACACCACACGTGGTTCCTAGTCAGTCTACTACCCAGAACAGAGAATCCAGTGTTTATACAGCTCATAACAGGAGGTTCATACCATATAAGGTCCGTACATCAGGAAATCACAGTTATGTCATAGTTAGCACGTACATAGGGCGAGCGCAGTAGTACAAATACAGGCAGATGGGACATTTCATGATAAGACAGGAGATAGTTTAACTACAACTATGTAGATAAAGATTACATAAATTACCATATCAGCAGATTTAATCAGGGCACCATTGTTTCATCTAGCACATAACAGGACACAGTTGGAACCACAAACTTTTCAAAGATACTCCGCATGATTAGTTTACACTGCTTGATTAGTTTATATCATTCCTTACTGCAATATAATCACTTTTAGATCATTTAACCCATTAGACACTTTAGCTGACTAAAGCTCTATTCCACAGGTTATGCACCAGAGCCATGAGCCAGGTGGTCAATAAAACCCTTGTTGTCCATAAGCCACACTCTGGTATACTGTGGTGGCTCAAATACAAACGGCACAGTGGACTGCTGCAGAATGAAGGCATCATGACTGTTAGGATACTAGGCATTGTCCTGCACGAAATGCTGTGCATAGTTGCACACCAGAAGGATGTTCCTTCTTGATTGCAGTGCAAGTAGTGCCTGCAAAGCAACATTAATGAAGTAACTGAAACCCTGCATTTTGGGAAAGCTGCAGTCCTCACAAAGCTGTGAGCTGGTTCCACTTGTTGCTCTCTGGCAAGACAGAATAAAATGTATTCAGCTCTGTTGGAACATAGAGACTAGGTGACTTCCCTTGTGCAACAGTAGATGAAAAAATGGAAGATGATACAAATATCACCACTTCAGCCTGGAAGAAGGCAGACACGGAAAGGTTGATGCCCACAGTCACCTTCACAGCCACTGGGAATGCCATCTTCACCCTGCTTTGAGTTTACCATTGTGACTGCAGTAGGTGTTGGATTTCATTGAGGGTGCTTGCACATGATCAGGGGGGAGATCTCATCGTGAGTGAGACACAGCCAGAGTGAGTGTGGGTATTGGCAATTTGGCGCACAGTGGGAATTCGGTGCATAGGGAAAGAGGTGCTCTTTGCATTTTTTCTTTGCTATGCAACTTCTTAAATCTTCAAAGGGTGGTCTTGCCCAGCTGCAACAGTAGAGGCTACAAGGGAAAGGAATGACTGGTAAGTAGTGGGTAAGGTTGGGTAAGTATTTACTAATTTTATCGCTTATAGTTTAAAGTCTTTTGTGGTTTATAGTTTGTATATTCTGTAGTAACGAGGATCGGGAAAGAAGGCCATTAGAGTAATTGATTTAAAAGGTTTAATTTAAAGGGATAAGTCATGGCAGGAGAGCTCAAAGCCGTGGTGTGCTCCTCGTGCTCCATGTAGGTAGCCGGGAACATTTCCAGTGCCCGGGACCAGCATGTGTGCAGGAAGTGTGTCCAGCTGCAGTTCCTGGAAGACCGGGTTTCAGAGCTGGAACGGTGGCTGGGGACACTGTGGAGCGTCCGCAAGTCTGAGAGCATCGTGGATAGCACATTTAGAGAGGTGGTCACACCGCAGATGAAGGGACTTGAGGGAGGAAGTGAATGGGTGACCACCAAGCTGTCCAAGAGAAACAGGCAGGTAGTTCAGGAGACCGCTGGAGTTCCACTCGCAAATTGGTATTCCATTTTGGAGGCTGATGAGGGTGCGGATTCCTCCAGGGAGTGCAGACAGAGCTAAGATTCTGGCACCACAAGTAATAGTAACAGGGGATTCTATTGTCAGGGGAACAGATAGGCACTACTGTGGCCATCAACATGACTCCAGGATGGTGTGTTGCCTCCCTGGTGCCAGGGTCCGGGATGTCACTGAACGGCTGAAGGGCATCCTGAAGGGGGATGGTGATATGGCAGAGGTCATGGTACATGTTGGTACCAATGACATAGGTAGAATGAAGGATGATGCCTTGCATCAAGAATTCAGGGAGTTAGGCAATGGACTAAAAAGCAAGACCTCTTGGGTTGTAACCTCTGGATTACTCCCAGTGCCACGTGCTAGTGAACTCAAAAATAGGAGAATAGCGCAGATGAATACGTGGCTTAAGAGTTGGTGCAGGAGGGAGGCTTTTAGATTCCTAGATCACTTGGACCATTTCTAGGGAAGGTGGGACCTGTACAAGTGGGACGGTCTACATCTGAACCAGAGCGGGACTAACATCCTTGCGGGCGGGTTTGTGAGTGCTGTTGGAAGGAGATTAAACTAATTCGGCAGGCGGAGGGGACACAGAATGTTAGCAGAATAGGGACACATCATAATAAAGTAAAACAATCAAATCAGAGGGAGTTTAGCTGTATTTCATTTCAAGGGAGTAAGGCAAGGTTGGATGGCCTCTACATTAATACCAGGAGTATTACAGGTAAAACAGATGAGTTAAGGGTGAGGATTGACAAGTGGAATTGTGATATAGTAGCCATCACAGAGACATGGTTGATGGAGGGGCAGGATTGGCAGCTCAACAATCCTGGATATAGAATCTTCAGGCGAGACAGGGAAGGGGGTAAAAGAGGATGAGGCATTGCATTATTAATTAAGGAGTCAGTTACTGCAGTAAGGAGAGATAATATCTTGGAGGGGGCATCGAATGAAGCTTTGTGGGTAGAGCTTAGGAATAAAAAAGGGGCAGCCACATTGTTAGGTGTTTATTATAGACCCCCAGATAGTCAGCAGGAAATTGAGGAGCAAATATGTGCACAATTTGCGGAAGTGTGTAAAAACAATAACAATAGGGTAATTATATTAGGTGATTTCAACTTTCCTAACATTAATTGGGATAGACATAGTGTTAAGGGCTTTGATGGAGTGGATTTCTTGAAATGTATACAGGAGAACTTTTTAGGTCAATATGTAGAGGGTCCAGCAAGGGACATTGCAGTGCTGGACCTAATTCTGGGGAATGAAGCCAGACAGGTGGTTGAGATGGTGGTGGGGGAGCATTTTTGTGATAGCGACCACAACTTGGTACAATTTAAGCTTGTTATGGACAAAAAAATAGACAAGTTGCAAAAAAATGTTTTGGATTGGGGGAGAGTGGATTTTAGTAAAATAAGGCAAGATCTGGCCAAGGTAGACTGGGAACAGCTACTTGCGGGGGAATCTACAGAGGGGCAGTGGGGGGCATGCAAAAAGGAAATGGGGAGGGTACAGGCTCAACATGTTCCCTCTAGGGTGATAGGAAGCAGTAACAAGCCCAGAGAACCATGGATGACCAGAGATATTCAGGATACGACGAGAAGGGAAAGAGAGGCTTTTAGCAGGCACAAGGGAAGCAAATCAGCGGAGGCATTAGTGGAGTGCAGAAAGTGAAGGGTGGAGCTTAAGAAAGCAATTAGGAGAGCAAAGAGGGGATATGAGAAAACTCTGGCTGATAAAAATAGGGAAAATCCTAAGATATTCTGTAAGTATATCAATGGGAAGAGGATAACCAGGAAAAGATTAGGGACCAAGGGTGCAATCTATGGGTGAAGCCAGAGGACACTGGTAGAGTGTTGAATAAATACTTCACATCCGTCTTCACCCAAGAGAATGAGGATGAAGGTATCAAACTCGGGGAGAGAGACTGCGAGGTTCTTGCGCAAATTGATATAGGGAGTGACAAGGTGTTTCCAGGCTTAAAAGTGGACAAATCTCCAGGTCCGGATGATTTGTGTCCCAGACTGCTGAGGGAGGCGAGGAAGGAGATCACAGAGGCTCTGACCCAAATTTTTAATTCCTCTCTGGCTACGTGAGAGATGCCAGAGGACTTGAGAACAGCTAATGTGGTTCCGCTATTTAAGAAAGGTTGTAGAGATAAGCCAGGGAACTACAGGCCAGCGAGTCTCACGTCAGTGGTAGAGAAACTATTGGAGAAAATTCTGAATGAGAGAATCTATCTCTACTTGTAGAGGCCAGGTTTGATCAGGGATAGTCAGCATGGCTTTGTCAGAGGGAGGTCATGCCTAACAAATTTGATTGAATTTTTTGAGGAGGTGACCAGGTGTGTAGATGAGAGTAGTGCAGTTGATGTAGGTTATATTGGTTTCAGCAAAGCCTTTGACAAGGTCCCACATGGGAGATTTATAAAGAAGGCAAAGGAACATGGGATACAGGGTAATTTGATAAGGTGGATTCAAAATTGACTTAGTTGTAGGAGACAGAGGGCGATGACAGAAGGATGCTTTAGTGACTGGAAGCCAGTGTCCAGTGGTGCACCACAGGGATCTGTGCTGGTTCCCCTATTATTCCTCATTTATAAAAACGACATAAATGATTATGTGGGAGGTAGGATTAGTAAGTTTGCATATGACACAAAGACTGGCTGGGTGGTTAACAGTGAGGTTAAGTGTCTTGGGCTACTGGAAGATATAGACGGGATGGTCAAATGGGCAGATGAGTGGCAGATGGAATTTAACCCTGAAAAGTGTGGAAGGAGTAATTTGACAAGGAAGTATTCAATGAACGGCATGACACTAGGAAGTTCTGAGGAACAAAGGGACCTGGCCATGTGTGTCCATAGATCTCTGAAGGCGGTGGGGCATGTTAGTGGGGTGGTGAAAAAGGCATATGGGACACTTGCCTTTATCAATTGAGGCATAGATTACAAAAGTAGGGAGATCATGTTGGAGTTGTACTGAACCTTGGTGAGGCCACAGCTGGAGTACTGTGTGCAGTTCTGGTTGTCACATTATAGAAAGGATGTGTTTGCACTGGAGGAGGTGCAGAGGAGATTCACCAGGATGTTGCCTGGGATGAAACATTTAAGTTATGAAGAGAGGTTGGATAGACTTGGGTTGTTTTTGTTGGAGCAGAGAAGACTGAGGGGCGACCTGATCGAGGTGTACAAGTGTATGAGGAGCATGAACAAAGTGGATAGGGAGCAGCTGTTCCCCTTAGTTGAAGGGTCAGTCACGAGGGGCCATAAGTTCAAGGTGAGGGGCAGGAGGTTTAGGGGGGATGTGAGGAAAAACTTATTTACCCAGAGGGTTGTGACGGTCTGGAATGTGCTGCCTGGGAGGGTGGTGGAGGCGGGTTGCCTCACACCCTTTAAAAAGTACCTGGATGAGCATTTGGCATGTCATCACATTCAAGGCTATGGGCCAAGTGCTGCTTAATGGGATTAGGTCGGCTGGTCAGGTATTTCTCATGTGTCGATGCAGACTTGATGGGCCGAAGGGCCTCTTCTGCACTGTGTGATTCTGTGATTCTGTGATGTCCTTGGTGGAGCACAGACATCATAGGTTCAGGTTAGAGAATTGTTTCCTGAACCCCCTGGACTGATATGTCCTCCAGTTCTCCCCCTTCTCCGCCCCTCTCTCTTCCATCAGTTTGTCCTGCTCCATGTCACCTCTTGCTCTATCATGCTGTAGGTCAAAGAATGCACATGACTGCACCATATCTGAGAGCAAGTGTTTTGTGGAGATACTTTGAATTCAGAACCAAGTCCTACAGCCTGTGCCATTCTCTGTAAAATTCAGCAACTTTAAATGAATCTAAAATCAACAAACACTTCTACAATTTTAGCAAGAGGCCAGTAGAAATCAATCAGCAAATAACCTGAAAGTAGTTGATGATCCCTTTAAATAGTGCAGGTCTGGGATCCTCCCTGCTGCTGAACATGTGTTCAATTTTACCAAGTTAAGAGAGGGCATTAGGTGGACTGCTGAGCTCCAAAATGGCACCAAATCAGTGTTACACACTGTTATGACCAGTCCCTGGGCGAGGTCCCCCAATTTGTTAACTTCCTGAATGGGACCCAAATTTTGTTACGCTCCTCCTGGGTGAGGAGGAATGAGCTGGATCCCCTTCCTTATTCAATCTTCTTGGTTGGTCGCAACAAGGTTAATTTAAAAGTGATCCCTTCCCTCGTAGATACCTTTTCCCAGTCCAAATGAATTAATTTTTTTAGAAGGAGCCAATTTACCAGGCTTTCTTGAGTCAAAGAAAGAATAAGTTTATTAGTTACGAGAAACCTGAGAAAAATAATAAAATGCAGCACATACACACAGATCAGAATTGAGAATTTAAGAGTCCAAATAAAAGTTTTAAAAAGATATACAAATTAGTCTTTGGCTTGTCTGCAGGTTCTAAATGCCGAAACATTGTGATCATTAAGTTGGGTGATTCCAGTAGAGCTGACTTTGGCAGCTTAGCAGTTGGTTTGAGACACTTGGTTCTGCAGGTTGGCTGAGAAACCTGTCCTATTTCTTTTTTGATTGTGGCTTTGCTGTGCCTTGCCTCCGGATACAGAAAGAGAGAGAAACTTTGCTTGCAACTGCAGGGGTGGCTAGTTGGTCTTCTTCTTGCTGTCACACACACAGCACACCAGCACACTAGCAGACTAGCACACACTGCACTCATCTGCAGCTAGCTTTTTAACCCTTTTTACCCTGTGTATTCCTGTAAGGGGAAAAACCATGTCTTGCGCCCAGAGTCTGTTTTCTTTGACCTCCTACCATTTTACACATTCTGAGATATGAATCAACAGGAGATGAATTTTAGATGCCTGCTGAGACATGGTAATCAGTCTTTTGTCTGTGCAACCACAGGAGATTAAAGTTCAGTCTTTTGCATCTTTCCTATCTCCCTATCAAGTGTCTCTGCTTGAAGAAGGCCATGACACCTTTTCAGGTGCGACATTCTCTCAGAACAGGTCTGTCAGCATAATCCACATGAGAATTTTTGCAGAAAGTGGCCACTTTACATTATCAGCCATATTTTGCTCAGTGTCCTTGCTTGTTTTTCTTCACACGTCTTCCTTAAAAAGTTCAATATACCCATAAGTAATTCGCGGCTGTAATCGTCCTTTCCTGACAACACTGATTGATGTCACAGTCTGCCTACTCTGCAAATGTCCGACAGGTACAGATGCTCCCTGCATGCATGCTAATGCTTTCACCAAAGTTGCAACTGGTGTGGCTAGCTCCAGAAATGTGCAGACATGCCACAGGTACCATCTTGGAAGACATGGCAGCAAAAATCTCAGTCCTACAGAACCAAATTTCATGGCCTTTGAGTTGACATCTTCTAGAGGATGCAGTCTGGCATGCAGATAGGCCATGGAAGGTGGGATAGACTGGTGTCTGTAACTTATAGAGATGAGCCTGCACCCATTTTCAGTGTAATAGTGTAAAGCTGTGTGTGTGTGATCTGCAGCTGTCCAACACAATTGCCAAGATCTGATCCAAAGATTCAAGTTTTGAAAAACAACCCCATGAACCAGTCATACCAACTTCTGCAGAAGAGCATTTATATATATAGCTTTTGAGGTAAAGTAAAACAGCTCAAGTGACAGTACAGATGGTAATAAAAATGACTGACTGTTGAGCATGAAGAAAGTCAGGAGAACTGACAAAATAGGTGAGTTTCAAGAAGGCATTTAAAAGCGAAAGGATTCGAAAGACAGAAGGGCTTATGGAGGGGAGGGAATTCCACAGAATGGGACAGAGGCAGCTTCTCTGCAATTGAAGGTGCTGGGAGTGCAGGAATGCAAGAAAAGGCAGAGCATGGAAGACAAAGCAAAACTGGAGGAGGTCACAAATGTAGCTTGAGGACGAGGCTGAATTTAAAATCTATTCAATGAAGTTGGGGGACAAGCCACCAGTAATAATCAGCAAAGGGGTGATAGCAAGACTGGGTATGGGCTACCAAGTTTTAAATGACTTGGAGTTTAGGGGTGAGGTTGGTTTAACTTCACGTCTTGACTAGATAATAGAAATAAATAATAAAATAGAAACTGTTTTGTAGATTTTGGCAAAGTAGACATGCGGCATTCTTGCAATCATTATTTTTTTCCAACACTTGAGAATGCAAAGTGAAAATTTGCAACACTTACCAAAAAGTTGTTCAGGCCAGCTCAATTCAAAATTGTAAAACTGAGATTGTTAGATTTTTATTCAGCAAAGGTATTATGAAATCAAGGTGGGTAGATGGAGTTGAGATACAGATCAGCCATGTTCCTCCGACTGTAACAAATAACAATGTTGACGTATTTTGCAGATTTTGTAGAGCAAAGGTCAGATTTCTGTGAAAAGGATTAAAAACCTATGCTAGTTACAACAGCAGCTGTAAATTCAGATGCAAAGAGACCTGGCTTGTCTGCAGGCACCATTTCGAAACTCTGCCATACTTATGAGAAAATTGAATTTTCTTTCCAAATTTCTACCCCACTCAAAACCAGTCAATTTATTATCCACAAACATGTTTCTGCTGCTTCCTGATTCTCTGAAATAATTTGTATTTTAATTTCTCACTCTCATTTTGGAAGCTTTGTGCCAAGTGCAAAGAAAATTCAGTGCACAAAGTTAATAGGTATGGGATTAAATATAAAAATGGAAAAACCTACAATGCAATTTACAGATAAAAATGATTGCTTTGCACATAAATTTCTTTGTTTATTTTATGTTTCTGACACTGACTATGCTTAGGGTAATCAAGAATATTGACAAAAGTAGGTGTAAATCAATTTTAATACCATTTCGTTGAGCAAAAAAATTAAAAACTATCGCAGATAATTTTTATCTCACTGTTGGCCTGATGCAAAAACAGTTTGATTAATTAATGGCGCTAAAGGGGAATATCAGTGACTTTGTTTTATTAGAATTTGCTTTAGCCGGTTGAATAATTGAGGGGAATGCTCAGCTAGTTATTCCTGTGGAAGATATTGATTATTTAAGATTTTAAGGATCCATTTTTCAAGACACCATTAGAGAGGGATCAGAATATAACAGTTTACAAATATAAACTGTAAGTATTGTAGATGTATTGAAGAAGGCAATCTTTTAAAACTGATCAAAATTAAGCGCATTATTTCAGCCACATACATCTGAAACAATGGCAAGTGTATATGTGGAGAACGTTACAGGATAGTAACACAGTCGAAGATTCCACATCAAATTGCAAACAATTGCAGGGCCTGGACGATGACCCTTGGGTTCCAGTTTTGGTGCCAGTTTAAAACTTCCTCAGTGCAGCAAAAAAAAGAGACCCAGTGTATTTTAACCCCTGGCATTTCTTACCCATTCCGGGCAGGCAAACATTGGGTGGAAGCAGGAACTTGTGCAATCTTCCGTAATCACCTGCTAAGTAGGTCACTGCATGGGTTCATCTGCCAAACCACCCAGTGGGGATGCTTGCGACTGGGGAAGGGTGAGATGGTGACCAAGGAGGACTAAAATTTCTTTGTGCGTCGCAGAGGAGCAACTCTAGCCCAGTCAAATGGTTCGTGTGATGTAAACCTCAAGAGTAAATCTTGAGTCACTTTGTTAACAATTTTTCTGAACCAGGGAATATATGTTGCAGCTTATAACACAATTCCAGCCATCTGTTACCTTGCAAAATATATACAATTTGCTTCTTAAGGGATTGTCAGCTTGCTGCTGTTTCCTCTTCTGCATTGTAATGTTTATGTCATTTGACAAGAAGGATGATTACATGGGTTAACACGCTTTGTTATGAAAGCAGTCACAGTGATATAACATTGTGACAAGAAGGGAAAGGAATGCTTGGAGTCTGTGTATGGCAATGGCATATTTACTTCCTGCATATATGATAAATGGGCCAGTTAACTCAATTCACCAATCAGTTGTCTGTCAAGTTGTCAGTAAAAACTCAGAACGTCAGCGGTCAGATGTGGCCTGATGCATCTTCTCACTCATTGCAACCCAGTAGGCTGAAAATCTTGTTGAAGAACCCAAGATTGGTGAACCTGGCTGCCTGGATTGTGTGCTTTGATATTATTAACTGCTTCATCACCCAAGGGAGGGATGTGGATGTGCATGTTTTGTTGGTTGCAAACACCATTGTACAAACGATGTGAGCTGATGGGCTCTGGAGAGCATTTGTTCACCTTTTTTATAGATTTATGCAGTGAGTGGCTTAACTCATTCTGACAACTAGAGTTTTTTTTAATTCCCACTTTGTCCTAAAGCTAGACTCAATTCTATTTTGTTGGACGTATTGTGATGCTGCTTCATACGTGCTTTTGGAAACCGGAAGTGTTTCCTACTGTGCCAGAATTTCAAGGTGACTTAGATAAATTACTACCAAGCCAGCTTAAATGTTTCACCTCAATGAGGGGGAATAGATGGGTTCATCATCTGGGCTCTCCAAGATCTTGAACATTGCAGAAGGAGAGTGAATCAATCACTTACTCAGTTGGGCAAGTATCTCATAATAATATTGCTTGGGGGGTAACAGGGACGCTAGGTACATGATTCATTTTATGATGAAGCTATCTGGGAAAGTTGAAGCACATTCTGAATTTGAGCCATTGAGTCAGCCATGGCTCGGTGGTAGCACACTTACCTCTGAGTTAGAAAGATGTGAGTTCAAGTCCCGCTCAGGAGACATAATGCCAACTGAGTGCTACACTGTTGGCGGTGCTGTCTTTCAGCTGAGACTTTAGATGGATTTATTTCCACAGGTGGATGGAGAAGATTGCCAACCCCATTTCAAACAGACCAGTTTCACCAATATCCTGGCCACTATTTATTCCTCAACCAAAACCACTAAAACAGATTGTCTAATCATTATCACATTACTGTTTATGGGAGTTTGTTATGTATAAATTGGGTGCTGTGTTCCTACATTACAACAGTGACTACAATTTAGAACAATTTCATTGGCTGTAAAGAGGTTTAGAATGTCCTAAATTTGTGGAAGATTTTATAGGAATGCAATTCTTTTTTCAAAAGAAAATTCCAAAATATTTGGCGGCTGATAACGTGGCGCGAGTGCAGTGGTGCCAGGAGGGCTGTATATTGGCCACTGCACATACATCAGGTGCAACAGGCTGAACATAGCCAACGATTCAAGGTCAGCTGATTTAAATATTTTGATGGTGTACTGGGAGCACTCAAAGGACGAGGTAAAATATCAATTCTAGCAGCTCTCAAAGAGCATTCAAAAGAGTGAAAAAATTGACTGTCAACAGGATGGTCAGTGATCAGAAAGTTCCTATCTCAACTGGTACTGAAATGAAAGACGGCTCTATTTGGAGGTGAAGGCTATCGGCTAATGAAGACTAATGAGGAATATCAGCAGAGCCTTGTGAATAGAGGTGACAGAATGTGTAGCATAAGGGTCTGGCACAGATAGGGTTAACGTGGGACTGAGTACACAATCCCCACACAATGATGTAACAGAACACATGACCCACACCTAGGGTTCAATCTGGTGCTGGACAAAGCTGTCTGCACAAGCAAACATGTAGACAGCTCTTGGCTTGAACTCTTTACTGTATATATGTACATCATTTTTGTGGTTAATAAATACATGTTTTTAACCTACTTAAGATTATGAAAACTTCATTAAGACCTACCAAATGGCATCCAACACTCCTCCCCCCCAAAACTCGCGAAATCGCAACGAAAAACTAAAATCCTGCAAGACTAAAGAAAAATTCGAAGAAGCATTCTGACCTGAAGAAAAGCTCGAGAAGCGGATGCACAGGAGAATATTATCAGGGGAAAAGCTCCAAAGAAAGGCTTGGAAGCTGAAGGCAGAACATTAAAGTTCCTCGTGGCAGCAGAAGATTCCATGGGATCTCTTGGAAGTCCAGCTTTGATTCCCAGAGTGCAGAGTCAGCAGACCTAGCAGGAGTCAACTAAAAGTTTTAAATTCCAGGATATAGCAAGTCCTGAGAAGCTTTTGAATAGTCCAGTGGTCAGAAATTACAGTTCAAAAACTTCTGTTGAGAAAACCAGATTCCCAAGTCAGTTCCGAGCTCACTCCAAAAAGAAATGACAACTAAAAAATCAGCTTTAAAAACCAGCATAGGCCAGGATTCAATGCTTTCATGACCCTAAAGCATAGCATTGAAATGGCAAAGTCTGCAGCCAGTCAATCTAAGTAGCCATGGTTAAAGTCTTTTCAATGCTGAGTGTGAACACCATTGCAGCGGGAGCCCATTAAAACTGTCAAGCATGGGTAAACTCTTTGTCTTCAAGCAAATGGCGGCGCCATCTTGAATTTAAGCAAATTCTTAAAACTGAACCTACTCTTTAAAATGTTTTAACCATGGATCAGAAATCCACTCTTCCAGATCAAGTTGGACTTTTCCAAGGTCCAGAGCGATCACATAATTTTGGGACTTTGGAGAAAAAGATTCCTAAGATACACAATTGCTTCAGGTCTGGATAGACGCTCAACAAGTTAACACCCTGCTTTATTCAGTAGGCTCAGGGCAGACAACATTGTTGTTCAACAAGGAATCACCAAATCTTCTGATAAATATGAAGAAGCACAAAATCATTTAATGTTTATTTTAACCTAAGAAGCAACAAAATCCTCAAAAGGGTTCAATTTAATAAGCGTGTCCAGCAGCCAGGAGAACCTGTCGACTCCTTCATTAATGATCTGTACAGGATGGCTGAAGGCTGCAAGTACGGAGAGCTAAAATCTGATCTTATCAGGGATAGAATAGTTGTAGGAGTAGCAGACGACACAATCTCAGACATGCTGCAAGTGAAAGAAGATCTAACCATCGAGAAAGCTATCCAGATTGATAGGCATTCTGAACTCCATGTGCAGCACAGGTCCATTTTAAGAGGAGAAAGTAAATTGTGATACAAAAGAAACCCCTCAGTCCAGTTAGTTAAACAGCACATAAACAGGGACACTCCAGGCCAGGGGAAGCAATACCCTAACCGACCAGTAGAGTGACCATGCTGTGGAGCAAAGCATCCCCACAGGCATAATCAACGTCCTGCAATTTCAGCCCAATGCCTTCAATGCAACATAACTGGACTCTTTGGCAAACTGTGCAAGGCCAAAACATCCACATGCACAGAGAACCAAAGATGACTCATGAGGTTGGGATTGCACACCAAGAGGAAACACAGCCATGCTTCTTGGGTGAGATCAAAGATCCAGAATTTTCAAATTAGGATGAGGCCATCTCACAAACTTTAAATTGGACATGGGAGCCAGTTTTACAGTCCTATCAGACAAAGAACCGTGGCAGAGAGACCTCTGGCTACAAACACCACTCCATGGGCATAGAGGAGTCCAAGTTCTGGTCATCGGCATGATTCTGGAGCCAGGTATGGTGGCAAATAAATCTTTGAGCTGATGTACATCATCCATTACCAGCCTTTTTCTCTCTTGAGCGGAGATGTCTGTACAGCCCTGAATCTCCTCAAAATGGCACAAGATGTCAAGACAATGACTACCATAAATTATTCAGAATTGCAAGTTCCCGGGAACTCCAACAAGAAAGAGTGTCCAGCCTGGGACTTCAGATCTGAACTGTCCTCTCTTTGCAGAGCAGGTTTGTCCAATTTCATTGCCTGTGTGGAAAGCCCTCGTTAAACAGACCAACCAACCACTCAGATGGTTACCACGATGCCTCGAGTGGAAGATAGACAAGAGAGCAACCAACGACCAGAAGAGCTCCTCCTGCTCTGACAACTTTTGATAAGGTCAACACCATGACCACAGACCACAAATGCTGCAACTCCCAGCCAGCATGACAGTGCCATAAGCAATGCTGGAACAAAGTAGCAGCCATCTGTTGCTGACAGCACACCACATAGCCAAACACAAAGGTGAGCTTACTAAAAAAAAAACACATCCTCATAACAGGAAAGGCCAGCTTCCATCACAGAGGACATCACAATGACACACACAACAATAGAAGAAGAGGAAAAAATGTCATGAAGACAAGTACGATGTTCATCCACCTTGCAAGGAACAGGATAGAACAACAACCACCCATCACCACAACTGCCAAATTGACAAAGAGCAGTTCAACGGTAAAGAATGGAAAAAGAGGATAAAAAGATATCCAGATGCCAGAACAACCTTTAAATCCACAGAGTTTACCTGCAACAACAGAGCCTACCATTCCTCTGACAGTGGTGCGAATGAGATATGGAATGGTTTAAGGCCTCCAGACCACCTGAACATATGAACTCTGAGACTTGAAGGAGGTAGATGGGATAGTCATAACAATGTAAATACATGGGTAAATTAAAATAACTTGAAATACGTTGGATAAAGACTTTGGGAGGAGGTGTAGTATTAGGCTCTGGCACAATTAGGGTTAATGTGGGATTGATGACTGTACCACTCACATAGTGATGGAAGAGAACACTTGACCTGCATCTAGAGGGTGAGCCTAGTGTTGGACAGAGGCATGTGCACAAGCAAGCATAGAGACAGCTCCCAGCTTGAACCCTTTACTGTCTATATGTACATAGTTTTTGTAGTTAATAAATACATACAGTTGACCTACTTAAGAACACAAAGACTTCATTAAGACCCCCTGAATGGTATCCAACACCCTACGACAGAATTCATGAATGCAAACTCATTTTGGTCTAAACATGGAAGCAAGTGAAGAATAAACTTTATGAGCTGTGCAACCTACTTAAGTATGTAAGCATGTGGCTACATCTTAATAAGTTGCCTCACAAAGCTTTTTATTGCACAGAGGGAGTGTGCAATGCACTTTGAAAACTATTCATCTTGCTTAAATAACTGACACCTTCCCTTCCACACAACTTTGCTACATTAAAGTCTTGACCCATTTAAACCAATAACTGCAGCAAGTTAAAAGCACTAAGTGTAAAGCTATCAAAGTTACGGGTTCATAGCGTGACAAATAGTCATTATTTGGAAGAAACAATGTTTTAGGTTGCAGTGAAACAGTAAAGCATTCTGATTTTATCAACCAAACCTAAGGGAAATTACAGAACATCCTCTGAGCTTATACTTCGTCAATCTATTTATTAATGGATGATACTCACTCTGGGTCCTTGGTACAGTCGAGTCTCTTAATCTAGAGGGTTTCTTCTCTCTTATTCCTCAGTTTCATTTAAAAGATTGGGAAGTGGATTTTGTCCTAGTTTTGCTGTCTGACCACTGCCCATATTTTTCTAGCCTGTGAGCAGTGCTTCTCTTTTCAAAAAGTTTTGAAGCATTATCTGGGCTCTTGAGAGAAGGAGGTGAGAGGCTCAGGATATCTGCATTTTATTAGGTAGGTACCGTGTACTAAGCATTTCTAAAATATGTATGAGATTTAAGGATGTGTTGGAGGTTGCTCTTATGTATTCAATGAGACTACTTCTTTATTTACACTTAGAAACATTTTGACTAACGGTCATGACTCACCACCAAATATTTGGAAGGAGAGGGGAGCAAATTTGCAGGCAAATTACAGAGAGATGCATAAAGTATAGAGCAGTGATATAAAAACAGAAAATGCTGGAAACACTCAGCAGGTCAAGCAGCATCTCTAGAGACCAAAACAGAATTAACGTTTCAGGTCATTTTCAACTCCCCAGGCATGAGTTGCTTATCACAAGTTTGAGTATAAACGCATGATTTTCATGGACAGAAAGATGGAGACAGCAGACTGGATTTTCCCTACTCCCTGAAAATGGGTTGGAGGCAGAGGAGCCAGAAAAAAAGGGAGAAGCCAAGTCAGGACGGCTCCCCAACACATTCCCACCGGGGTAGGCAGGGAACCAATTAAGACAATTAGTCCCTCAATTAGGGGCAACATTGCAACCTCGTTGGCACTTTGCCATAGCGGACCGACCCCCTGCTCCGTGCAGAGGCTACCATCTCAATGGAGACAGCCTCCCTGCAGCACGCTCGGGGCCATGAGGATGAAAGGCTGCATCAACGGCCCAAACTAATCCTCCAGGAGGGGTCTTCCCTCCACCCTGAGAGGCCTTTACTCACTTTGATCATCCTCAGCTTTTAATTTCATGAATTCCTCTGAGAGCACCTCCAAGTTGAGGCACCCTCATGGTCCCTGACCTTCCTCGGCATTGCCCATCTCTCCTGGCGGAGCTGTGGAGACACCAGAGCTGCCAAGCCTCTGGTTGGACCAGCATTTTTGAAAGCTCGATGCCATCCCTAATAGGACAGTGAACATAGAGGTGGCTAATTAGGAGGCTGCCTCTGGGGAAGATTGCACGGCACGCTTCTGATAAGTGCGAGCTCGGATCCCAGTTTGTTCCCGAGTTCAGGGTTCTGAAGCCTGCGTTAAGCCCAGCATGTGAATGCATATGGGATGATCCCTCGAGTCAAACTTTCTGCACCCAAACACTGAAGAGGAAATTCTGAGCCATTTTGCTGCAATGTCTGCCCAGGTCTTTTAGTGTTCTGTGGAGGTTTGGGGCATAGTACCTGATACCAAAGAAACATTTGATCTGCTGAAAGTACCACCTCAGAACTCCTGCCTGCAGTCTTTGTTTATTCTTGCTCTTTAACTGCAAGATATCTTTTCCTGATTGTTCCATTAAGGTCAGTTGCTTTATTAGAATGTTGTTCAAGCCATCAAAATGCTTAATTGCAGCTTCATTTTGATCAGAGCATGAAAACTTTAATTATGTGTATTACTGGCAAATCAGCAGGGAAAATTGCATTTTAATAAAAGAGCACTGTCTCTGCTAATTTACCAATGTTTAATGTTCAAATTTAATTCTATGGTCTTAAGAAGATCTAAACTCCAAAATCACATCTGAAGCCAAATATAACTTAGTTGATATGACATTTCACCACGGCCATTCAAAATGCACCTGGCTATGTATAGTGCCAGAATGAACACAAATCTCATTTACTTCTGAATTAATATCAGCAAGATCTTATTCTTATACTTTAAACCATGTACCTTTAATTTTGGAAAATAAAAATCAATACTAACAAGATACTTCTAAAGTTATACCCCAATTAGCACAATTGGTTAAATCAAAATAGACAAATGCTAGAAATGATCAACATGTTGATCAACATTTATCCAGTTCTTTTTTCTCCTTTTTCCCTAATCTGAAGGCAATAATTGACACTTGACTGATAATTCACGTGTATCGGCAACCCTTCCTCAACCACTCAGTTAAATGGCCATATATGAGTTTTAGAAGCTGATTATTGGAGAGTAATTTAATCACTGGGGGGAAGATGACTGGCATTATCAAACTCAAAAGTGTTCTCTGCTGATGTCTACACAGCTACTGGATTTCAGCAGGGGTCAGTGGGTAGTGTTCAGGGTTGTGAAGCTCAGTTGACCTTGTTGTTTCTCTTTCGCATGCACTGTAGTACCCTGACTCCTGTCCCAGCAGACATCAGAGCTAAATTTTCTCAGTTTTGTCTCTGCTGGAACGGCAGAACCATTAGTGGGTTAGAAAACCATTTGAACTCTGCAACAGGCTCCTTTACTGAGCCATGATATTAGCATCTGGCCTCCGGGTTCCCTGGCCAGTCGGAGAGAGGTTGGCGGACTGACATGTCGCCTTTGTCAAAGGAAAGATTTCTAATTAAAGGGAGCCCAGCATGGGTTGTAATAACTCACTTGAACAGGATACCTGAGGCTGCAGTGATCACAAGAATGGAGAGGAGACCTGAAGGCAGCTGGGTCTCTCACGCTTATTTGGAGATCCTGCTTTGGATCTGAGGGGCTGCAGTGAGATGATCTTTTCGAAGGAGGGAACCAACAAGCAGGCATGTATGGGAGCAGCCATAGAAGTCAGCAGCAGAAGTATGGTCCCTCTAAACTGGAGACAGTGCACCAATAGTATCCAAGACCTCAGTAGGGCAGGAAAGATGAGGACATAACAATTTCAGATGTCAAAGCCCACGCTCTAACTTTTCCAACATTCTCCTGCATAGCACCCCTCAGGACAATACACCTTGCAGCTCCACTCATTCTTCTCTCTCCAGGCACCTCAAATCCCTATCTGAACAGCCAACTTGCCCCCATCCTATTGCCCTCTCACACCTATGCCTGACAGTCACCCTCCACAAATGTTGCCCTTCCTTGCTACCGACACAAGCGATTGTGAATACTCACACCTTGGACAGAGCCTTGGAGAAAGGAAGAAAACCAGGGAAGGGTTTTGTCCTCTCGTCACAGGCACCTTGACAGCCAGTGGCAATGTGTACCCACCTGGCCCACTGAGGTGGTCTTGTTCCAGGTGGCTGCAGGTGTCAGCAGTGACTTGCCTTGAAAACCTGATCCTCCTGAACCACTGGTTCTCCGACACGTCAGGAGCGTTGATCCTCTGGAGACCCTGGGTTGGGGATCTCACTTCCTTGGAGTTGGATGTCTGTGTCCTTCCCCTCTGCTCTGTGCAACAGCATGTGGCTGAGGAGAAGGCAGCTGTTGCTGATGTTTCTCCTGCTCCTGCTATTGGTGTTGGTGTTGCTGCTCCTCTTGAGGTGCGATGCAGAGCTGCATACGCTGCTCCCATGCTATGGTGAAGCAGACAGCAGGGAATTGTAGCTGAAGGTGTGTGAAGTGCAAGACAGGTGAAATAACTGTCAAGAAGTTGGAAACCACCTGTCAAGCAGTGATAGCAATTTCTGAGAGAAGAAGTGCTCTGAACAGTAGCCTCTAACCCGGTCATGTCTGCAGCTCTTCAGTTTCACTGATCAAAGACTTCCCAACCTGTCAGTTTCAATGAAGAAGCGCTTTTTTAATTCTTTCACGGGATGTGGGCATCATTGGCTAGACCAGCATTTCTTTATTGCCCATCCATAATTGCCCTTGAGAAAGGTGGTGGTGAGCTGCCTTGTTGAGCCACTGCAGTCCATGTAGTGTAGGTACATCCACAGTGCTGTTAGGGAGGATCCCACCATGCACGCACCTCGATGAACCTGGCAAGTCCCAGACAGCTCTGGAAATAGATCCGCTCGCTGCCTGTTAAATCCAGAATCCTTAGTTAAAACAAATAATTGCTTATTATAATATTTAAATGTTTTACCCAACAGCTGCATGGGGGAGGGGGGTGTTCTCCACACCCTTCAGACCCGTCCAGGTGAAACCCAGAAACTGGTGAGATTACGTCAGGATCCTGACCTGAATTCACTTTTTGGGGATTTAAATTCTTGCATGCACTCAAACTCATGCACCTTTTGCCTGGGAAAATTGTCCCCAGGTCTCTCAGCATAGATTGAGGAGTCAACTGCCTAGAGCCTCGCTGATCTGTGTGGCTCAGTACATCAGTGTACTTTACCCATTGCCCCTTCTCAAAAGCACAGCATAGTATGCAAATACTTTGATCAGAGAATGTAATTCTTTTCACATGCAGCTTTTCAAAAATACCTTCCTATTTTGTTAAGCCTAGGTGTTAGGATAATACATTCCCAATGTATGTAGTGTTATAGGGTTTCTTGGAGAAGGTGAGTTGACAAATACAACAAAAGAGTCTAGTGTCCTCCAACCAGCTAGTAGCAAGAACATGAGAAATAGACATGATTTCACCAATTTTGAAGTCACAGCAAACCTAAGACACCATTCTATTTCTCAAAACTTGTAAGTTGGAGAAGCATTTGGCTTTGTACTCCAAGCATTATATAACATCAATTCAGTTTCCATTTTTGCTTGATACAAATCTGTTTACCTCTAATGTTTTGACTCACTGCTTCAGAACTGTCAAGTTGTGCGAAGTTGAGGACATGGCAAAGTACAACAAACGTGAGGTGGAGTTAAATTGTAGCCAGAGATTCGGAGTTGCTTCAGGCCCACAGAAGCTTTGTGTTGTCACAAATCTTTCATTCGCTGTTGCATACAAAAATATACCAGTGATCCAAGTGAAGAAGTTGCTGTACGTATGTTAAAAAATGGCCAGCATTTGTTAGGAAATGAGGGACAGTTACAAGCGCTGCTGTTTGTGTATTCTTCAGCTTCTTAATAGGGCTCAGAAAAAAAGCAGGGTCGAGGAAGCCATCAACGATTTCCCACTAACTCTAATCCAGTGCCCTCACTCCGATGATCCAATCACTGAGGGGGAGTGTGGGCGGGGTTGGCTCGATACATTGTCCTGGTAAAATTTCAACACAGGTAAAAATAGAACTAGGGGCAGAATTTTTCTCTTGTCAGGCGGGCGTGGCAGGTGGGCCTGGGAGTGGCCATGCAACGGTCCGCCACCTGCGATTGGACACTGACCGCGATTTCATGCTGGCTGGCCAATTAACAGGTAGCCAGCGTGAAAGGCACCCTGAAATGCTCAGTGCTGCCTGGGTGGGGGCCGGAGGAGCACGAGCGCTGAAGTGTGCACATGCGAGCAGGTGCGCTCAGTGAAAGCTCGCTGAAGGCACAGGGCTGCCTCAGGGAGCTGAAGTATTTTAAATCAATCAATAACATTTTTTAAAATTCTGAAAAAATATCCACACAGTGGACACAATCACCCTATCATGTGGATAACAAAAATGCTGCTCAAATATTTTTCTTTTATTTTTAATTAACATTGTAGACCTCATCCTAACCATGAATGAGGTTTCCTCAAAAATCCAAAGGCTGCTTGGCCTATTCGCCCGCCCGCCAACCGTAAGGTTGGATGGGCAGGGAAAACTTCACTTCAATTAATTGATTAATGGGTTTAGCAGCCCTCTTAATTGTCGGCGGGCACTTTGACGACACTCACACGTGCCCGCCAACCAAAATATCGTGCACTATTTTACACTCGTGCATTTCGGGCACGCGCCCGCACACCGAGGTGAAAATCCTGCCCTAGGTTATCGCATAATACAATCCTGCATCAGAAAACTCTTCCCTGTTTGCTTTGTGAGAATGGTGACACTCCCTCTTTTTAAGTATTCTTTTTATCTCTTTTCCTGATTTAATTGGATGACATAACCATTTGCAACCATAAAAGTAGCATCCTGTTCCCTTGTGTTGCAAAGAAGTGAATAAGCGTAAGCCAAACCTACATTCCTCTTGTGAACTGGTGTGCTTGGGCACACTTCACCACCAGCACATAAGTTACAGGAACGACTAAAGCAGTGGTTGCTACCATTAATAACTTCTGAAGGATTTTGCATCATAGTCCTCGAGTTGGCGAGGTTCCTTGTGGAAAATCTGTTTCCGGTATAGTCAGGTCTAGTTTCCGTTGCTCTGTCGTTTGCTGGTTCTCTTGTGTGGATGAAGCTTGTCCTACACGATTAGAGTATTTTGTGAAGTTGTAAAATATATTTTTGTAAAATATATTGAGGTGCACCCTTGTTGGTTTAGTTGGTTAAGTGAGCACTTAGCCATACAGAGTAGAAATGCCTCAGCTTTGATCCCTGTCCCTGCTGACTTACCTGATTTATGGTTTTGCTGGCAGTACAGGCTTTCTCCTCATTATAATTTGGAGACGTTAAGGACAATTTTGCAACCCCGACTGCCACACAAAGTGAGATGTGTAATGAGGAAGGGCAGATTGGCCATTGTTTGTAATCTTCACTATTGTATTATGTTCATCTAGGAACCTCTGATGCAGTTTGGATCAGCTTTAACTATGATAGTCTACCCATCCTTCCTTGCTCACAGCTAGAATGAATATTACTGAACCCTCCTCAGGTGGCTCAGGGAGGGAGTTCTTATCATTGCCTTAACCTCATAAAGACTCTGGCCCAGTTTCTTCCTTTGCCTTATTTACTCAGCAGGATCTCTGAGAGAGAATCCAAGGATGTTTCAGGGAGAATACATGGATGCGTTGCAGCCTTAGAAAATTTTGAAGGAACATGACAGCCTTGACAATATTAAGCTTGAGGAGAGGGAGAGATACTCACAGGTTTATCTTCCAAAAGGGCCGGGCATCCACGCGGGTTGTGTCACTACCTCATGGTCTCTTGCGATCCCTCTCCAGACTGCCCCTGGAGTTAGCAGATTAGCGGAGAGGGCACCAAAACAAAACAAAGGTGGCTATCAAGGTGAGGGCTATGTTTGATAAGTTTTTTTTTCCCCCATTTGTATAGATATTTGTAGATTGTTTCCCTGTGAGCAAGGTCCATTTTCAACCTCCAGACAAAGTGCAAGATGGTTCATTGATTGCTGCAGTGCAAGAGTGTGATATGGGTCAGACCTGCATCACATACAATAAGAGTGCCTCACACCTGATGACATAGCCATAATAGAGAGGGAGCATTGATCACACATGCCCGTTTTTGTTTTGCCATAGCTGCACGCTCCTTCTAGATTTTGGCGCATGAGATGTACTATGGAGAAGCTTCCTTAGTTGAACAACGAGCTTTAGTTACAGAGCTGGATTAGCTGCAGGCCTCTGGCGAGGCTACAATACACTTTGCTAGACTAGGAAAACTCCACCCCTTGTAAACTTTCCCATGCTTGGTGCTGATTGGCTGTCCTGCCCACGTAACACTTACTCAGTAAGGCTGGCCTTAAAGCAACATTCACCCTCCATCCCTCCCCCTTTAATTCCTTGTTTCACATTCCTTATTTACACAAATTACTTTATACAGGTGAATTAAAAAAAACATCAAAAATCTTAGAAATAATCACATTGGCACTTTGTCATGAATTCAGATTATACACTTATATACATTGGTCCAGTAATTACAAATCAAGTCATTGAGGGGGTTTTCTGTTCCGGGTAAAATGGTGTTATTCTATAGCCTGAGGCCGCCCTACAGGATCGACACTAACAGGAACTTCGGTTATGGGTCCCTCTTTGGCAGAGGCAGTTCATCACTATTTGATTCAACAGAGACATCAATTATGTCTACAACAGGTCGATCAGGCACTTCGGTCCTTACGGGTTCAATAACATTCCTTGGTGACAACACTGATTGTGGAAGTGTCTCCCTGCTCCTCAGGTGATCCATGTGTTTACGCACGATCCGGCCTTCCATGTCTACTTGGTATGAAAGGGGTCCAGTCTCACAGGCAATAATTCCTGTGGCAAAAACAGAAAATGCTGGAAAAACTCAGCAGGTCTAACAGCATCTGTGGAGAGAAAAACAGAGTTAACGTTTCAAGTCTGTATGACTCTTCTCCAGCTAAGAAGAGTCATATGGACTTGAAACGTTAACTCTGTTTTTCTCTCCAGAGATGCTGTTAGGCCTGCTGAGTTTTTCCAGCATTTTCTGTTTTTGTTGCAGATTTCCAGCATCTACTGTATTTTGCTTTTACAATAATTCCTGGGATCTGTTATGGCAGTGGATAGTAAATGCTGAGCTGCTCTGTGGAGGCCGGGTCACTGAGTATACTCAAGAAAAAAATTGACAATTTTTTGGATATTAGGGGCATCAAGGAGTCCGGAGAGAAAGTGGGAATATGGCATTGAGATAGAGGATCAGCCATGATCATACTGAATGGTAGAGCAAGTTCAAAGGGCTGAATGGCCTACTCCTGCTCCTAGTTTCTATGGAATCTATGCTCAAATCCCAGAGGGGAACTTGAAACAGCTGCCACAACTGTTTGCAATTTGTACTTTATTTCAAGACGCATGCCCTGAATTCAGTAGTAATGAACCCACCAAGACTGAGAGGTGTTTTACAAAACTAAATTAAATATTTATTAATAGAAGAAAAGATTTTAAGCACGCACATAGGTCTACAAATTACTGCTATAATCACTCCTCAGTCTCCTAATTAATCCAGCTCCCAGTTACAGCTCCATTAAGGCAACAGTAAAACAACAAAGGTTTCAACTGACCCAGGCAAAGCACACAATACCCTGGACAAGGAGATTCAAAGTGAATTTTCTTAGCTTCAGTTCCTGTGGACAGCAGCTTGATGCACAGAAGCTAGAGGTTTTTCACACTTGTTCGATCTTAGAATGCCTTTTTCCTTACACACTTTATCTCCTTTATACATGTTTCTCCCTTTTTAATGTAAATCCCATTGTTCCAATATGTCTTTGCAACTTTACTTTTTCCACAACATAAATCTTTTATAGTACTCATATTATCAGTAATGTTTGGAAAAAATAAATACACTGTTTGGCTTAGTCTCTTACGGCTAGGTGTAATACCTTACCATCTCTTTGAAATTCACTACTCTGGTTTATCTAAAAATGCAAATGTTCCTCACACCTCACATTCTAAAACTTCAGCCATGTTTACATATTTAGCATTTCTTCTGATAACTCAAAAGCTTCAGACTAGTTCTCTGCAATTCAATTAAACCCCACCCCATACACACACAACCTCACACAGAGAAACAAATCCAAACCCCATTATTAACCTACCTTTACAATAACTCACAATAATATTATGAAAATTATTATACTTTCACGACAGGATCCAACTTGAACCGCTACCAAAGTTTCTTACAAATACGCCTTCATCTACTATAAATTTTCGGGCCCTACTATGGAAATCATGGCTTGTTTTCTGATTACCTTTGTTCTTCTCTTCCCTCCCTGGCAAATGTGGAAACACGAGGCTCAGTTTCGTTCTGAGACGACGTTTCATAAGCAGATCTGCTGGTGGAATTCCCGTTGTTGCATGCGGAGTCGTGCAGTAGCTAAGAAGGAAGCGTGAGATTTTGGCTTCCAAGGATCCTCCTGATAATTTTTTTAGCCCTGAGTAGAAAGTTTGGATGGCCCTCTCGGCTAGTCCGTTTGATGCTGGGTGGTAAGGCGCAGTTCAGATGTGTTTAATGCCATTTAGATTGGTGAAGTTTTGAAATTCAGCACTTGTAAAAACAGCTCCATTGTCTGATACAATGACTTTGGACAACCCGTGAATCGAAAAGCATTGGTGTAACCTTTCGATGGTAGCATGCGACATTGGTGATTTCACCTCAGAAATCTCCCTCCATTGTGAGCGTGCGTCAATTATGAGGAAAAACATTGTTCCCAGGAATGGACCCACGTGGTCTATGTGGATTATAGGTTACGTATCAAGAACCCTCATTGTCAGCCAGGCCGTTCCCAAGGGTGTAGGGCTGCAGCTGACAACTTATGTTGAGTTGACACTGTTGACAGTGCCTGACTTCTCGATATCTGCATCTATACCAGGCCACCACACGTAACTCCTGGTGAGCATTTTCATTTTAGAAATGCCAGGATGAGTGCTGTGTAATTCAGTTAGGAGCAGTTCTCTGCCTGGTACAGGAACAGCTACTCTTGCTCCCCGGAGTATGATGCCATTCTGACAACTCAATTCGTACTTGCGGGTAAAAAATTGTTTCATTTCCTCGGAGACTGGCTCATTTAGCCATCCTATGAGTATCTGGTGTCTCACTTTGGACAGAAGCAGATCTCAATTGGTCCAGTTCCTGATCTGCTTCATGCAGATGGATGATGTGTCTAAAAAATTCAATGCAAGGACAATTTCTTGGAGTACAGGAGTACACAAGGTGCTTTCTTGCAAGGGTGGGCGGCTAAGAGTATCCGCGTTTGCTATGTGTATCCCAGGTCGGTGCTTGAAAGTGTATTCATAGGCGGACAGAATTAATGTCCATCACTGAATTCTTGCCGATGCTATTGATGAGATAGCCTTGTCTTCTTTGAAAGGGTCCAAAAGCAGTTTATGATCAGAGATGATAGTAAAGTGCCTGCCATGTAAGTGCCGGTGGAATTTTTTAACTCTAAAGACTATTGACAGTCATTCCTTCTCGATCTGCAAATAACTTTTTTTGGCCCTGAGAGGGTTCTTGATACGTAACCTATTGGCTTCTAAAAGCCGTCGTCTATTTCATGGAACAACACTGCACCAATGCCATATAGAGAGGCATCGCAAGTCAATATCAATTCTTTAGATGGATCGAAATGTATACACAAGGTTGAGGAGTGCAGCAGTTATTTTACTGTGTTGAAGGTTGCCTCCTGTGGGTCCTTCCAGGGCCAACAATGGTGTTTCTTCAGCAGTATGAGCAAGGGGGCCAGTACAGTTGATAAGTTGGGTAAAAATCACCCGTAGTAGTTTACCAACCCTAAAAATGATTTGAGTTCGGTGATATTTGTGGAGCAAGGAGCCTCCTTTAATGCCTTAACCTTTTCTTCCACAGGGTGTGATCATTGTGCGTTTACACAGTGCCCCAGATAGGTAACCTCAGTGGCTTGGAAAGTGCATTTCTCCTTTTTTAGGCAGATTCCTGCTTCCAGAAATCTTTTTAATACTTCCTCTAAATTTGCTAAACACTTGGCCCCTATCGATCCAGTTATGAGGACATTGTCAAGGTATACTACAACCTGTGGTAATCCCTGTAGCAAACTCTCCATTGTCCTTTGAAATATTGCAGATGCTGAGGACACGCCAGAAGGTAGACACGTATACTGGAATAGGCCTTTGTGTGTGTATATTGTTGCATACAACAACAACTTGAGTTGCTGGCACGTGTGGCTCATATCAAATTTAGTGGAGGATTGACCTCCTGTCAGCTTTGTGTATAAGTCGTCAATTCTTGGAATTGGATATTTATCAAACTTGGCGGCCCGATTAAATGGTAGATTATAATCGTCGCAAATGCGGACGGTCTTATCCGGTTTCAGTACGGGAACGATAGGTGCTGCCTATTCCGAAAATTGAACGGGCTGTATGATGCCTTGTTCCTCCAGCCTGTTTAACTCAGCATCCATTTTTTCTCTTAAGGAATATGGTACTGGCCTTTCCTTAAAAAATCAGGGAGTTGCCTTGGGATCAACATAAATCTTGGCTTGCAAGCCTTTGATTTTTCTTAATTCGTTGCGATAAACACTGTCATTTTTTTCACAATTCTAGCAGTCCTCCTGCCCGCATGTGAAAAATCTCAGACCAATTTAACTTGATTTCTTTTAGCCAATCACGGCCCAGAAGGCTTGGTCCTTCCCCAGTCACTGAGCTGACTGCTGCCCATAGCTCACAGGTACCATGGCGATGCCTTTTACTTTTATGGCTTCTCCTATGTAAGTCTTGAACTGGGCAGAAGTTCTCTCCAGGCTCAAGGGTTGGGTACTTTCTCTCAGGTACTGAAATGTGTGCTCACCCATCACTGTGGCTAATTCCCCTGCCTCCACCTCCATAACTAGAGGCTTCCCATTCATGTGGAGTGTGGCAGTAATAGGATCTGCCTTGACTGCTTTAAGATTAAAAAGAGAGTGAATGTCAGAGTCAGTTATTTCAGGCTCTTTCACATTATGTACTTGTAACATCTTTTCTACCTGGTTACCTGGCAGCCTGGACTTAACTCTGCACTGCTTTATCAAATGTCTTCTTTTGTGACAGTAATAGCGCTCGGCCTCCTTGAATCTACATGTTTCAGGAGCGTGGTTACACCCACATCGGTAACATTTCAACTTCAGGATCGCTGTTTGATTGCCTCGGTATATATTTTTTGATTTCTGAGTGATTGGGAATGATTCCCACTTCGTGGCTGCTTCTGCAGTTTTGGCACCACGCCTGGCTGCAGGTTCCTGCCCTAACTGGTAAATGGCACCATTTTGCAAGCTCTGTAGCTCCTGCAAATCTCTTTCAGTGCCTCTCAAGGCCTGCGCTATCTCCATTGCTCATTTAAAATTTATACTGACTTCTGCCAGCAATTGACACTGAATGGCAGCATTGCACACACCTCAAACTAACCAATCCCATTACATGTCCTTCAAGGTTGCTCCAAAATCACAATGCTCCAACAATTACTTCAACTTAGCAATGTAAGTCATGATCAATTCGCCTTGGGCCCTCACCCTCATCAAATTTGAATCTTTGCATAATGACTAATGGTTTGGGCTGAATCCTTCACTAAATCCATGTGCTCACTGAACAATTTGGAGTCAGGCGTGCTTGGGGCTGTGAGACTGCAAATAAGGTTGTAGGTTTGACTCCCACAAATGCTCAAGAGAATTGCTTTGCGCTTTGCTTCCTTCCCTATTTTGTTGGCCTGGAAATAAAACCTGAGGCGCTCGATGTATTGAGTTCAGTGCTCCATAGAGGAGTCAAATCGCTTGATCCTCCCAAAGAGAGGCATTCTGATGAGCATATATTTTTTCCCTTTTTAAAATGAGATACTCACAGTTGTCAAGTGAGAGCCAGTGCCAGGATCATTTATCCTCGTCACCAGGTGTAGAGATGTACTACCAAGAGGCTTCTTTAATTGAACAATGAACTTTATTTACAGAGCTGCTGGATTAGCCGTAGGCCCTTAGTGAGGCTACATACACTTTTCTAGATGAGGAAAACTCTGCACCTTATAGACTTTCCCGTGCTTGGTGCTGATTTGCTGTTCTGACCACATGATCCTTACTTAGTAAGGCTGGCCTTAAAGCAATAATCACCACACCACGGCCCCTCTGAACCATATCCCAAGCACCTTCAGGTAGCTTGACCTGATGGTGAAGGGGACAAAGGATCAATCAGCCAAGTTTCCAAAGAACATGACCTCACTTTTACCATGACCTACTTTCTAGAGGCCCCAAGGCCCGTTCGAACTGGTTGCAGCTGCGCATCAATCTGCACACCAACAGTGGATCCTGGCCTGAGTGCCTCTGCGGCCTGGGATTGTCACCCCTCTTATGTCTGCATCCTTCCTGATGGACTTGGCAAAAGGTTTGGTTCAGCACATGAACAAGACAAGAGAGAGGACAGCCTTCCTGACTCCAGATTTCATCAGAAAGTTTTCTGATTTCCACCCATTAATTGAAACCACACTACTAAATTTTGTGTCGAGCAATCGGATCCAATTGCAGATTCCCTCCTCAAACCCCATTTTGGAGAAGATGTCTATCATGTAGATGTATGATATACTGTCAAAGGCCTTCTCCTGGTCCAAGGTGATATCTATCTCTCTGTCCCGCATATTGACAATCATATCCCCGAGTGGCACAAGGCTATCAGCAACCTTCCTGCCAGGTACAGCACAAGTCTGATTCGTGATAACCTTGGACAGAATTTTGTAGTCCACATTAAGCAGTAAAATGGGTCACCAATTTCCTTCCTCTCCCCTTTCCACTGGTAGATGAGGGTGCTGTTCCTCATGGATTCTGACATGCTGCTGGCCAGAAGCACACTCTCAAACACTTCCAAGCAGGTCTGAGCCAATCCAGTCCCACACAGTTGAGTACAATTTGGCCAGTAAGCCAGGAGTTTTACTCATTCCAAAGAACTTGACGGCATTTATCAGCTCCTCAAGAGTTAGCGGTTTGCCCAGACTCTCCCGTGTACTGTCATCTAAGACCTCCAGGTAGAGAACAGAAAGGACGGGAGGCCACGCTGTCTCTAGGCTTCATATCATACCAGCCTAACATTAAAGGATTTGTTCATCCTTAGTATGTCAAACTGTGATGATGTTACTGAACTGTCTTCTTCTTCCAGGCTGCTGATCAAAGAGCTCTCTTTCTCTCTCTCCCTCTCTATCTACCTCCCTGTGTACATTTTGGAAGCAGAAACGTGAGCATTTCTCATCCTGCTCCATGGAGAGGATTCAGGACCAGAAGATGATCTTGGAGGCCTCTGAGGCAAAGAGCTGCTGGTTCTTCAACTTCTTGACATTGACCCCCATCGACTGCAGCAGGAGCAGATTCTGCATGCTTCTCTGGAGTTAGGACATTTCTCTTTATCTCTCTTTCACCTTCAGAACACCTTTGAGGATAAAGAACTTCTTTGTGTTAGGCTTTATTGCTTCCCACCAGTGCATCAGGGACTCAAAGAGGGATTTCACGGTTATCCAACTTTTGTAATTCCCTTTGAGATCCTCGATATTTTCCAGCGTCAACAATTTCGCGTTCAGCTTCCATGTCCACCTGCCAACCCTCTGGTCTTCCTGTAAGCCACAGTCAGCCAGTAGGAGGCAGTAGTCAATGAAGAATACTATCTTGACTTCGATGGATCTGGCTATGAATGCTCGGGACTCAAATAGGAAATTTATGCTGAAATAGATGCACTTATCTGGCCTCTACCAGGTGTATCTGCTCACTTGCTGAAGACATTATGCAGCTTATTGTCTTTTACTGTTTCCATCGGGAGTCTGGACAGCAAGCTGATACTTCAGGGGATGTTTTTTGTACAGATTGGATATGCATCCTGTTGATTTGTTCATAGACGCTTATTAGATTGGGAGTTGTGGAGAATTCCTAATCTATATTCTCATCCTCCCAGCTGAGCACTTTAAAAAATGGATGTCTGGGATCAGGAGTAGTTAAAAAAAACACATTCATGTGGGAACAACCAATTTTTGATTTCAAAAACAAGAAACTATGGAGTGTCAGAGTGAAGACTGGTGCCCAGTTTGCTGTCGGATGATCCAACTGCATCAAAGATGCAGTGAAGTCGCTGCCCAGAATGACCAACCTGGATGTTGCCAGCAGCAGTGAGAGGTACTGAAGGACAGTCCACTGCTCACTGTTTTGAGCTGGGGCGTACACTTTAATTAACCAGATTGGCACAGTTTTGTACATAACCTCTGCTACAAGGAGGTGATCACCCCCTCACCGCCCCCGCCCCCCCCCCCCCCCCCCCCCCCCACTCCCCCCTACCCCCCAAATAATTAACTTTGGACATGGTGAAGTTACCTCGCTGTGACAGAATAGCAAGGCCTGAGGAACAGGAACTGTTTCCTCCTGACCAGCTCAGTGGGCCTCAATCACAACCATTGTCTGTATGTGCTGAGGTACCGTGTCCCAAACTCCTGTATGTGCTGAGATACAGAATCCCACACTCCTGTATGTGCTGAGTATAGTATCCCACAGTCCTGTATGTGCTGAGTACAGTATCCCACAGTCCTGCATGTGCTGAGGTACAGTATCTCACACTCCTCTTTTTGCTGAGTACACTACCCCACACTCCTGGATATGCTGAGTACAGTGTCCCACACTCCTGTATGTGCTAAGGTACAGTATCCCACACTCCTATATGTGCTGAGGTACAGTGTCCCACATTCCTGTGTGTGCTGAGGTACAATGTCCCACAGCGGTAAGTATGGTTTTATTTAGTGTGTAATATGCCTTTAAGAATAATGTGTGTTAAGGAAGATCACATGATCTTTAATACCCAATAGGAGGGTAGCACGGGCTACCTCTGTAGTTGGTAGTTAGTGGTGTAAAGATAGAGTGTGAAGTGAAAGCACACATGTAGTTGCTGCTGAGTACCTTTGGAAATAAACTAAAAGTTTCCACCTAAGATGTGTCTGCTGATCAACTCTATCAATAGTACCAATTCGGCCACCACTCACAACAAACTGGCGACGAGGATAAAACAAGTTTAACAGAAGAAATCAAGTGAAACAAAATTGGCACTGTACCTCAACCAGTAATTGTAAGTAGCAGTTCCATTCGAATCGAGGAAGTAATTCCTTTTCAGAATGTCGCAATTTGGAAGAAATGATCCTTTCGATCCAGCCATGGACAATTGGTCTCATTACATTGAATGTCTCACACTCTTTTTCCAAGTGAACGAGATTAGGGAGTAAGAGAAGTGAGTGATTCTCTTAAGTACATGTGGGAGTAAAACCTATGGCTTGATTCGAAGTTTGATGGCACTCAGTGCCCCAGATTCGAAACATTTTGATGAATTGGTGGACCTCATGAAGGGTCATTATCAGCCAAAGCCCTCAGTAATGATGCAAATGTTCAAGTTTATCTCGAGAAATAGATCCCTGGGGGAGACAGTTGCCTGCTATGTGGCAAGTTTGAAGCAGTTAACGAAACATTGTGAGTTTGGTGTATCTCTAAACAACATGCTCAGGGATCGTTTAGTGTGCGGTGTGAATGAGGACACAATTCAGAAAAGATTATTATCCGAAGTAAATTTGGATTTCAAGAAGGCGCTAGAGATAGCACTGGCCAAAATGGCACTGGTAAATAAACTAAAAGTTTCCATCTAAGAAGCGTCTGCTGCTCAACTCTATCAATAGTACAACTTGGCCACCACTCATAACACCCGCACTCCTGTATGTGCTGAAGTACAGTATCCTTCACTCCTGCAGAAACAAAAGACATCTTTGACTGTGGCAAGGTAACCCAAGGTCAAAACACATCACATAATAGACTAAAGGCCAGTCAGTCTCATACATGGTTATCCTTGCAAGCAGCACTCTCTGTCCCTAAGTGCATGTTTCTTACAGTACAAAGATCACACCCATGACAATGATTGATGCAAATCCACCTTAATTATTGCATTAATTCCCACATCCTGGGTTTGTGAATAAGCCATTAACATACAAAAGTATTTTGATGAAGAAAATGCTACAGTAATCAGATCACCAGGTTGGTGAATGAAGGTGTACCTCCTATAACAGTTTTGAGACTAACATTTCCAAGGCACTTGGGGGCTGACCCAGACACAGTGGAATCATGGAAACACTTTAAGGATGTCCTCAAAGCACCTCTGAAGAGGTCAAATATCCTCACCGACTCAGGGCACCCTGGCTTGTGGGTAATCAAAATAGAGAAGGCTCATCTGGGAAAGCACAAAGACATCAAAAGACTTTGTGCAGAGGTGAAGTTGAGGCATCAGAGGGTGTGCACAAACTTCCAAAGAAGCCATCTACCCACCCTTCAAGCAGGGTCTGCCCTACACGGGGCAGAATCTGCTGATCGCACGTTAGATTTACCAGCCATCTCAGAACCCATCAAACTAGAGTGGAAGCAAGTCACCCTCCATCCTGAGGGACTACCCATAAGAATCATGGTCACCATGTTGTAAATCCTGTTAACAGCTTGGCCACAGGAGTTTAGTTGTCAGGACAGTCACTTAAATTCAAACAAACACATACTATTGTGTGGTCTCATTGCTCTAGCAATTTCTTGGTTGACATATTCATGAACCTGTCCCTCGGTGTGAATAATTTCATTTCAGCTTGTTTTAAAAGTTCAGTTAAAAGTCCCATTAGTTCCTGCGACACAAAACATGACCCTTTTCTGACAATTGTCAATTTACAAACTTCCTTTGCAAGTATAACTGCTTGACCCTTTAATGTCAGCTGACTTTGAGTTAATTGCATTCGAAGGACTAGCTACAGTTGCTCTCTGATAGCTGACCAGGTAATGCATTGATGTTGCATGCTGTTAGAATCTGGCAATAAATTGCACCTCGACATCCTTCAGATTAGCACCATGAACCTGAGCATAGGATTGTACAGCAGTGCAGCAGTGATTTTATCATTTTGCTACCTGATAATTTGGGGAAGGTTTTACATACTTGTTGAATATGCATCTTGTTGACTTGTTCATGGATATTCATTGGGTTGGAAGTTGTGGAGAATTCCTAATTTATCCTCCTCCCAACTGAGAACATAAAGAAATGGATGACTGGGAAAAGGGGTAGTTAAAAAAAATATACAAAGTGACGCTCTTGTGAACAATCAACTTCCCATTTCAAAAACAAGAATTAATGGAGTGTTGGAATGAAGACTGGTTCCCCATTTGTTTTTCCTCAATGTGGATTCTTCCCTCAAAGATGAAAATCAATGACTCAAGAGCTCAGAGCCTACCTCTTTACATCAAAAGAAATTCAGGATTAAACATTCTCTCGTTTAATGGTCACATTGAACAAGGTCATGCTGAAAGTGTAACAAAGTTAAAACTTTAGGTTCTGACAGAGGGAATTCAGTCAAATTCTATCATTAACATTGATTGTCATGACAACTACTCCCCAGCCCAGATTCTACTCTCATTGCTAGCATGCCTTTTCAGTCAATAGAATCAGGCATGTGACTGCCCCTAAATGTAAGATTCCATGTCAGAAACGCCCGCTTGTATGGGCAAGATGCAATAGTGTCTTTCCATTTCAAGTCTGCCCTCTTCTTTTTCTCTGTCTGATCCCTGAACAGCAGGCTTCATTTTCCACATGAAGTCATTGCCATTTTCCACTGAGTCCCATGGTATGATTAGAAGATCAGAATGAAATGTCAAGATTTCCATGGGGGAATTTGTTGAATCTTGAATGGGCTTGGAAAAAATACACTGCAGATTTCCCCAAAGTGATGATTTTATTTTTGTTTTTGAGTCTGCAGACTAACGTGAACTCCACAATGCAATTAATATTTACCAGAAGGAAGCTGACAACAATATTCCCTTATGAGGTAGGAATGTTTGATCATTGTGCAAACTGTGTTTGCAATCTAACCATACCTCAATCTGAATCGACAGTTATTACCACACTGACCTGCTTGGGTAATGCTGCAATTCGCACTACATTACGTTCAGCAGCATCATTGACCTAAATACACATTCAGTCAAGGCTTTTGACTCTTGTAGCCATTTTCCCTTCTTAATTTGTAAACAGTGCTACAAGTCTCTGAGGTAGAATAAATGCAGCAATGCTGACTGGTGATAGTGAGTTATGGCACTTTTATGAACGCAAGAGAAATACAACCCAGGAATGGTGCAGACATCAGCAAGTTAACAATGGTCTCTCCCAAGAGTACAACAGCATACAGAACTCACTGCTTACATTATGGGCATGGTGATTTTAAGAGAGATTTAACTGAGTGCTTAAATGGATTCTTCCGCACCTCATGCGGCTGTTGCCTCCTCTATCTTACTCAATACATATGAATGATCCTTTTTGATTTCTACGTTTGTAAAGAATCCGTCCTGTGGGCAGTGAAACTACCAATCATTGTCATAGAATCATTTATGTTTTCCTGTAGTCAATTCATCTGGAAGTTTGGCAAAATGTTTAGGAACCAAACTATTTAGAATTACACATTTTAATGCGAACCAATGAGCCATTGGCAACTAGATAGGAATTTCCAGAGACCATCGTTACTTGCATCAGTAAGCATGAGACCAGGCAGCTATTGGATGTGAGTACTCTATGGAAGTTCTGCTTCTTTCACTCTTACGAGAGAGCTCATAATTCAATTTTTTTGTAAGTTATTCATCGTAATGACTGTATCAATGACTCTCAAAACCAACCAGCAGCTCTGAAACATCTGGGCTTCTTACCAGATGCTCTATGTCTGCATTGAATAGAAACAATGTTAGCTTGTCGAATTACCTAGTTCACAATGATTCCAGCAAATGTGTTTCGGAAGAAGATTTTTTAAAAATCTCATTTTGTCATCCACATGGACCACCCAAATGATGTGCATTCTGCTTTAACCGTAGGGTAGATGCTTGAACTAGTTTTATACAATGTCTGATTTTGGATTTTAAGGGCCAGATATTCACTACCAAGCCAGCATTTTGGGCCCCTACATCTAATTGAAATATAAACCACCAATTTCATTCGTAGTGCATCACATTCCCCATGATTATATGAGGGAATAAAGGTCAAGGTTGAGTTTGAATGACCTGCTTAGTGTTCTTCTTACCCTTTTACACAGGGGCCCACTAAGCAGTCTTCCATTCTGAAGAACTCTAATAGTGCTTGGGAAGAGCAAATGTGCATAACAGTTTGGTACTTTTATTGTATAGTGACTTTTTGGGACACAGTAAAGCATTCAAACACTTGAACCACATTTTCAATATATTTTGTGATCATTAATCCTGTTCATATTGCATTTGAAGTTTTTTTATTCATTCGTTCATGGGATGCGGGTTTCGCTGGCATTTATTGCCCATCCCTAATTGCCCTTGAGAAGATGTAGATGAGGCTCTTTCTTGAACTGCTGCAGTTCCTGTGTAGTAGGAATACCCACAACTGTTAGGGAGGGGGAGTTCTAGGATTTTGACCCAGCAACAGTGGAGGAACAGTGATATAGTTCCAAATCAGGATGGTGTGTGGCTTGGAGGGGAATTTGAAGGTGGTGGTGTTCCCATGTATCTGCTGCCCTTGTTCTTCTAGGTGGTAGAGGTTGCAGGTTTAGAAGATGTTGTTGAAGGATCCTTGGTGAGTTGCTGCACTTCATCTTGTGGATTGTACACACTGCTGCCACTGTGCGTCGATGGTGGAGGGAGTGAATGTTGAAGGTAGTGGATGAGGTGCCAATCAATCGGACTGATTTCTCCTGAATGCTGTCAAGCTTCTTGAGTGTTGTTGGAGGTGCACTCATCCAGGCAAGTGGGGAGTATTCCATCACACTCCTGACTTGTGCCTTGTAGATGGTGGACAGGCTTTGGGGAGTCAGGAGGTGAGCTACTCGCTGCAGAATTCCCAGCCTCTGACTTGCTCTTGTAGTTACAGCATTTATGTGGCTGGTCCAGTTCAGTTTCTAGTCAATGGTAACCCCCAGGATGTTGATAATGGGAAATTCAGTAGTGGTAATACCATTGAATATAAAGAGTTGATGGTTAGGTTCTCTCTTGTTGGAGATGGTCATTACCTGGCACTTGTATGGCCTGAATGTTACTTGCCACTTATCAGCCCAAGCCTGATTATTGTCCAGGTCTTGCTGCATATGGACATGGACTGCTTCAGTATGTGAGGAGTTGCAATTGGTGCTGAACATTGTGCAATCAACAGTGAATATCCCCACTTCTGACCTTATGATGGAGGGAAGGTTATTGAGGAAGCAGCTGAAATGGTTGGACCTAGGATGCTACCCTGAGGAACTCCTGCAGTGATATCCTGGGACTGAGATGATTGATCGCTAACAACCCCAGCCATGTTCCTTTACACTAGGTATGACTCCAACCAATGGAGAGTTTTTGCCCTGATTCCCATTGACTCCAGATTTTCTAGGGCTCCTTGATGCCACACTGGGTCAAATGCGGCCTTGATGTCAAGGGCAGTCATTCTCACCTCACTGCTTGAGTTCAGCTCTTTTGTCCATGTTTGGACCAAGGCTGTCATGAGGTCAGGAGCTGAGTGGCCCTGGCGGTTATTGCTATGCAAGTGCCACTTGATAGCACTGTTGACAACACCTTCCATCACTCTGCTGATGATCGAGATTAGATTGATAGGGCAGTGTTGGATTTGTCCTGCTTTTTGTCACAGTGTTCATAACAAAATAGGAAGGATATTGTAGTATAACCCCAGTAGGCAAGGAAATTGGTTACAGTGGCTCAGATTTTTTAGTCAGTGGTAAAGAAACTTCATTCACCATTCACCTCACTGACAGCTGCCCACAAGGTTTTTGTGGCCATTTGAGCTGAGACTTGCTCTACTCTGGTGGTTAGCCAGCACAGTGCCCTCTACAGGGTTTCTGTGGTGGTTGTGAGCAAGTCAAATAACAGTGAGACTACTGAAAAATCTTTACTCAGACACGCTGTGTGAAATCTTAATGGACGAGCGGAGATATGTTCGCGGGGGTCAGACCAGGAGGAAAATAGGAAAAGTCAACATCGAATTGGTGGCCCGATGTCTTCTCACCTCCAGGTGATCATGCCAGAGGCAGGTGAACAATGGCAGGTGGCCAATAATTGCTAACTATGAGGATAACTCAGGAGATGGGGTGTAATCTGCTGGGATCTTTCTAGCAGCCCCACACTGAGCGCTGAGTCCAGCAGCTCAATGGAGGTGGCCTCCTGATGCTAGGCCAGGGACTGTCAGGACCAGAGACCCCAAGGCTAATGATGGGGCCATGGGCATGAAAGGCTGCACCCAGGGCCTAAACGAGTCCGCCACACTAACCAACTTTGGCCCTCATCATTTTGATTTTGTTGTAGCTCCCAAGGCCACCTCTATGCTGAGGCACCCTTGCCCTCCCCTTGATACCCGGTGCAGTGCCCACTGCTCCTGATGGGGCTGCTGGCCTTCCAAAGTTGCCTGCTGATTGGACCTCTGTGACAATCTCACATGTCAGCAGGACTCACAGACCATCAGGGCTGGGACCTGCATTTGTCTCCAATGGAAGAATATTTTCAAAGGCGATAAGATTCGACTGAAGGGAACTAAACCAGTGAGATGAAGGCAGGACATTATATTTAAATTATGTGCACGAAATGGAACAAAGATCAGGAAAGATAGACGGGATAAAAAGAGAGAGAGAGAAAGGAAAAATACATAGTAAAAAACTGTAAAACATTTAAAAATTATAAAATAATTTTAGTATTGCTGAAAAAAGAGACATTTCAAAGCTTTTCGTCTTGCATGCATCAGGACACTTGCAAGAGTACCAATATAAGGGGGAAACAACAATTTATACTGTATGTGAAGAGAGCACTGTTTGATTGGCAAGTGGCGTTGCCAAGGAGAATTTTAAAATATTCCAGTGGCCTTGTAGCCCCCAAACCAAGTGATATTTCTTTAGTGATATTTCTCCCTCCCTTTTGTTTTTTCCAATAATTTATATAGATTTTTCTTTTCCCACCTATTTCCATTATTTTTAAATCTGTAATGCCCTGTCAGTCTTTCCACCCCACCCCCACTAGACTTGTACCTTGAGTGTCCTGCTATCCATTCTTATTTAGCACATTCTCTTAGTTAATATCATCACCTTTAACACGTCTTTGTTCCTTTGTCTGTGACATCTTTTGATTATCTGCTCCTATCACTGTTTGCTTGTCCCTACTACCACCCCCCGCCCCCCCCCCAACTTCTCTCCCCCCACCTTAAACCAGCTTATATTTCACCCCTCTCCTAACTTTACTCAGTTCTGCTGAAGGGTCATGAGGACTCGAAACGTCAACTCTTCTCTTCTCCGCCGATGCTGCCAGACCTGCTGAGTTTTTCCAGGTAATTCTGTTTTTGTTTTGATATTTCTTTGTGTATGAACCTAAGTATTGAGAGCTCTCAGACAATTCAACTGTATTGCCTCAATCACTTCAAGATGATCAGTCAACACACATGGATATCCCTCTTTAAACCTCTCTGCCTCTCTACCTTTCATTCATTATTTAAGATACTCCTTAAAACCTACCTCTTTAACCAAGCTTTTGGCCAACTGTCCTAATATCGCCTTATATGGCTCAATTTTAAATTTTCCTTTATAACACTCCTGGTGAAGCACATTGGGACATATTGCAATATTAAAGGTTCTATATAAATGCAAGTAGTTCTTGTAGTCATGTTCATGAATCTCCCAATGGTTGGTCTAGAACAGCACTGCTGAAGTTAAGTTGTCCACTCACTTAGTACAAGAACACACATGGAAACTTTACTTCTTAGCCATCAGGATGGCTGGGTGGGGCTAGTTTTAAGGATTTGTTTTGTGGCATATGAACATTATCTTGCACATATACACACACAATGTGCAGGATTTTACCAAATCAGTTGAGGTCCTGCTATCGGCTGGAACTGTGTGTCAGCAACAACACAGGCGGCCAGTGGGACTTCCCTCTTAATTTTGTGGGTGGAAACTCATTAAGTGGCTGCTGGCAGGGTTTCCATCCTGCTCAGGGTGGCTGCCTGCCCCACAGAGCTGCTGGCCCAATCAGAGGGCAGACAGCACAGCCACCTGAGGAACGTTGGCCACCACGGAAGCAGGCAGGGGCCTTGCTGCATTCAGGAGGTACGCCGAAAAAGCTCATTAAAAATAAATGTTCATGTGGCAGAGGACAAATCCCTCTGAGGAATTTACTGAGACCCCAGGGGCTGCCCCGCAAAACCCTTCCCTCCCACTGGAAAGCCGCCTCCATTCAGCTGGCGACCCCCTGACACAGTGGGGGTCAGTCTGCCATCGGCAAAATGCTGGAAGGCTTGCTAAAATCGCCCTTAATAAGGCCTTTGCATATTTAAATTGGCTTCCCACCCCGTTGAGGGGGAAAGCCTGAATGATCCCATTCCTGTAATCGGTAAAATTCCCCGACAGCAGGACATGGTGGGGGAACTGATCCACCACAGCACCCTGTCATTTTACTGCCCCCCCACCCCCAGCCCCCCTGCCCGCCTTACTCCCCTCTTGTGTGGGCCGCTAAACTCTCCCCAATATTTTTGTGGTTTAAATGCCAAATCTTTCCCATTTTATTACTCTAGGACCTTGACAAATGAAATGTAATAGGAACAGTGTGTGCACTTTGAGTAAGTGCTGAGATAATGATAGCCTTGCAGGATATTTTCCAAAGTCTCTCCCCACTGGTATGCCTGTGGGCTAACTCTTGAATTTTTTTTGCGCATTATGTGTCTCTAAAACACTGGAATAGTAACTACGTGCCAGCTGTGGCTCAGTAATTGTATTCTCGCCTCTGTGTTCAAAACCTACTCCTGAGACTTGAGCACATCATCTGTGTTGGCATCCCAGGGCCATGCTAAGTTCTGCACTGATAAGGAATATTTCATGTAGGATGTTTCTGTCTCCCATAGGCCAGTGGCAGTATTCAAAGAAGAGCAATTTTCTCTGGCATGCTGTTCAATGTTAATTCCTCAAACAACAGCACTAATAAATTGAATATTTGGCCATTATCACATTTCTGTTTGTGCGATCTGGCCGTATGCAAATTGGCTGCTGCATTCCCTACATTACAACAGTGACTTTAAAAACACATAATCGGCTGTAAATTGCTTTGGGATCCCCTGAGGTTGTGATAGTCTCTATATAAATGAAATTCCATTCCTTCGAAAGAACGTGAATGATGTTTGTAATTAGCATATTAAGGTCGGCACAGCAATCACTCAGGGTGAGCTAAGGATAGATTATTTAAAATTCATGTTAAAGGGTGGAGTTGACCAAAAGCTAAGTTTATGTGGAGCTGAACCATAACAATCAGAGATTCCCATTGATGCTTAGTTAACTGGTCCCAGCCAACCTAATTGTCGTAGTTGGTTACATTAAGGGGAATAATATCAACCATGGTTCATACTGGTACAGTGCCAAGTTGGTTATGTTACTGGACTTGTAACACAGAGGCCTCGACTATAGGTTTTGGGACATGAGTTAAAATCCCACCCAGGAAGTTCTGGGGTTTGAAATTTCAACAGAAAGTGTTGGAAAGAGTCTGACAGCATCTGTGAAGAGAGAAACAAAAACGGGAATGGCAGAATTTTTCGTCCCAGGGGCAGGCACACACCAGACCCAAATGGATGTGAAATTGCGCCTAATGACATCAGGCAAGAGATCCGATGTCATCACGCACTCTCGCGATCTTTCGGTCGGCGGGCACATGCGATAATTGCCAGCGCGCCAACTGACAATTAAGAGACCCGTTAAAGGCCTTAAACAAGCAATTAGTTTGTATTTTTCGCTGCCTTCCCAAACCGTTCAGTTGGCGAGTGCGTGAATAGGTCAGGGTGGGATGAAGTTTCCAACGGTAACCAAAAAAAACAATAAAACATTTTTAACATGTCCCTCTTCATGTCCCTTTTCATGGGACTGAGTCGTATGTGGGGAGATGTTTATATCATTTGCAAAATGTTTATTGTTCATTTTAAAATTTTTCAGCTCCCTGAGGCTCTCAGCACACATTTCACGCTGGCTGGCCGCTAATTGGCCAGCCAGCGTGAAGGCGCGGTCCGAGCCCAATTGCGCGCAGCGGTCCATCTCACGGCCGTTCCCCAACACGCCCAGAGAGGGGGAAATCCTGCCCAGGAATTCGAGTTCAGTTAATGAAATGGAAGGCGGTGGCCTAGTGGTAATGTCATTGAACCTGGAATCCAGAGGCCCCGGTTAATACTCTCGGGACACGAGAGCCCCACTATGGCAGCTGGTGGAATGTAAATTCAACTAATAAATAAATCTTTAATATAAAGTTAGCCTCAACAGTGGTGGCCATGAAACCATTGTCAATTGTCATAAAAACCCATCTGGTTCACTAAGTTCGTTTAGGGAAGGAAATCTGTTACCTTTACCTGGTCTTTCATGTGACCTTTACATGTGGCACCAAACCCATAGCAATGTGGGTGGCCCTCTGAAATAGCCTAGCAAGGCACTCAGATGTATCAAACCGCTATGAAGTCTGAAAGGAATGAAATTGGACAGACCACCGGCATCGACCTGGGCACTAGAAATGACAATGGCAAACTCAGCCCTGTTGATCTTGCAAAGTCCCCAATTACTAACATCTGGGGGCTAGTGCCAAAATTGGGAGAGCTGTCCTACAGACTAGAGATGCAACAGCCTGACATTGTTATACTCACAGAATCATACGTCACAGCCAATGTGCCAGGCACCACCATCACCGTCCCTGGGTATGTCCTGTCCCACCGGCAAGACAGACATTGTAAAAGTGGCGGCTCGGTAGTATACAGTCAGGAAGGCGTTGCCCTGGGAGTCCTCAACATTGACCCTGGATCGCCTGAAGTCTGCATGAAGGCTTCATGTCAAACATAGGCAAAGAAACCTGCCAATTATCACCCACTCTCAGCTGATGAATCAGTGCTCCTCCATGTTGAACACCAGTTGGAAGAAACACTGAGGGTGGAAAGGGCACAAAATGTACTCGGAGCGGGAGATTTTAATGCCCAGAACCAAGAGTGGCTCGGTAGCACCATTGCTGACTATGCTGGCCGAGTCCTAATGGACATAGCTGCTAGACTGAGTGTACAGCAGATGGTGAGGGAACGCACTAGAGGGAAAGACATACTTGACCTCATCCCCACCAATCTACCTGTCACAGATGCATCTGTCTATGACATTATTGGTCGGACTGACCACTGCACAGTCCTCGTGGAGACAAAGTCCCGCCTTCACCTTGAGGATACCCTCCATCGTGTTGTGTGGCACTACCACTGTGCTAGATAGGATAGATTTTGAACAGATCTAGCAACCCAAAACTGGGCATCTGTGAGGCGCTGTGGGCCATCAGAAGCAGCAGAACTCTATAAGACCAAAATCTATAACCACATGGCTCGGCATATCCTTCACTCTACCAGTACCACTAAGATGGGGGATCAAACCTTGTTCAATGAAGAGCACAGGGTGACAGGCCAAGAGCAGCACCAGGCATACTTAAAAATGAGGTGTCAACCTGGTGAAGTTACATAGCAGGACTACTTGCCTGCGAAGCAGCGTAAACAGGATGGCCAGGATTTTGCCCTCGTCAGGCAGGCTTGGCTAGAGCGGGTGGGAGCGGTTGGGAAGCAGGCCGCTGCCCGCAACCAGGGCCTGACCGCAATTTCACGCTGGCACGCTAATTGAGGCCTGGCCAGCCTGAAATACATGCTGCAGCGTACAGCGCTGCATGTGTGGGGGTGGGAGGAGGAGCGCGAGCGTGCAAATTCATGCATGCGTGCAGGTGTGCGCAGGAAGGCTCCCTGAGCTGCCTCAGGGAAATGAAGATTTTAAGAAATAAAAATAAAGAATTTTAAATTGTTAAAAAACATGTCCCCTCATGAGACTCTGTCACACGACCACGGACATGTTATAAATTAAATGTTTAAACTTTTATGACTTGTTGGAGACCTCATCCCGCCCGTGGAAGAGGTTTCCTAAAAAATCCAAAGGCCGCTTGGCCTTATTGCCTGCCTGTCAACCATAAGGTTGGATGGGTACTGAAAAATTTCTTTCATTTATGACTTTAATGGCCTTAATAGGTTTTTTAATTGTTGGTGGGCACGCTGCCAACTCCCATGCGTGCCCGCTGACCGAAATATCACGCGAGTGTGCGATGATTCAAGACGCTCACCGACATCATCGCGCGTCATTTTGCGCTCATTCGATCAGGCGCGCACCCACCCGACGTGTGTAATATTCTCACCCATGTGTGTGATATGGTGAGGGAAAGACATACTTGACCTCATCCTCACCAATCTACCTGTCACAGATGCATCTGTGCATGACATTACTGGTCGGACTGAACACTGCACAGTCCTTGTGGAGAAAAAGTCCCGCCTCCATGTTGAGGATAGCCTCCAACGTGTTGTGTGGCATTACGGATAGGATAGATTTTAAACAGATCTAGCAACACAAAACTGGTCATCCAGATCAGATCTAAGCTCTGCAGTCCTGCCACATCCAGTCGTGAATGGTGATGGACAATTAAACAATTCACTGGAGGAGGAGTCTTCACAAATATCCCCATCCTCAATGATGGAGGAGCCCAGCACATCAGTGCAAAAGGTAAGGCTGAAGCATTCGCAACAATCTACAGGCAGAAGTGCTGAGTGGATGATCCATCTTGGCCTCCTCCAGAAGTCCCCAGCATCACAGATGCCAATCTTCAGCCAATTCTATTCACTCCACAGAATATCTAGAAACGGCTGAAGGCTCTGAATACTGCAAAGAATTTGGGCCCTGACAATATTCCAGCAATAGCACTGAAGACGTGCTTCAAAGCTTGCCGCGCCCAAGCCAAACTGTTCCAGTACAGCTACTACATTGGCATCTACCTGGCACTGTGGAAAATTGCCCAGGTATGTCCTGTACATAAAAAGCAGGAGAAATCCAACCCGGTTAATTAAACCCCATCAGTCTCCTTTTTATCATCGGTAAAGTAATGGAAGGAGTCATCAACAGTGCTATGAAGTGGCACTTGCTTAGCAATAACCTGCTCACTGATGCTCAGATTGGGTTCCAACGGGATCACTCGGCTTCTGACCTCATTATAGCCTTGGTTCAAACATGGACAAAAGAGCTGAACTCCTAAGGTGAGGTGAGAGTAACTGCCCTCGACATCAAGGCAGATTTTGAGTGTGTGTGGCATCAAGGAGCCCAAGAAAAACTGTGGTCAATGGGAATCATGGGGAAAATGCTCTGCTGGTTGGAGTCATACCTAGCACAAAGGAAGATGGTTGTGGTTGTTGGAGGTCAATCATGTTAATTCCAGGACATCACTGCAGGAGTTCCTCAGGGTAGTTTCCTAGGCCCAACCATCTTCAGCTGTTTCATCAATGACCTTCCTTCCATCATAAGGTCAGTAGTGAGGATGTTCGTTAATGATTGCACAATATTCAGCACCATTCACGATTCCTCAGACACTGAAGCAATCCATGTCCAAATGCAGCAAGACCTGGACAATAGCCAGGCTTGGGCTGACAAGAGACAAGTAAGATTCATGCCACACAAGTGCCAGGCCATTACCATCTTCAGCAGGAGAGAATCTAACCATCTCCCCTTAACATTCAATGGCATTACCATCACCGAATTCCCAGCTATCAACATTCTGGCTGTTACCATTGACCAGAAACTAAACTAGACTAGCCATATAAATATTGTGGCTACAAGAGCAGTTCAGAGGCTGGGAATTCTGTGGTGAGTAACTCACCTCCTGGCTCCCCAAAGCCTGTTCACCATCTATAAGGCACGAGTTAGGAGTGTGATGTAATACTCAGCGCATGCCTGGATGTGTGCAGCTCCAACAACACTCAAGAAATTCGGCAGTGAAGTAACCTGCTTGATTGGCACCCCATCCACCACCTTCAACATTCATTCCCTGTCCAACCAATGCACAGTAGCAGCAGTGTGTACCATCTACAAATGCACTGCAGCATTTCACCAAGGCTCCGTTGATAGCATCTTCTAATCCCACAAACTCTACCACCTAGAAGGACAGTGGTGCAGATGCAAGGGAACATGACTACCTGCAAGTTCCCCTCCAATCCACACACCATCCTGACTTGAAACAATGTTGTCATTCCTTCACATCACTGGTTCAAAATCCAGGAACTCGCTTCCTAACAGCACTGTGGGTGTCCCTACAATACATGGACTGCAGCGGTTCAAGTAGGTGGCTCACCATCACCTTCTCAAGGGCAATTAGGGATGGGCAATACATGCTGGTCTAGCCAGCGAGGCCCACATCCCATGAACGAGAAACTTAAAGAAAAAAGAACTTGGAACAAAAATTGTTATCCATGATGACCATAAAACTAACAAATTGACTTTAAAACCCATCTGCTTCACTAATACCTTTGGGCAAAGAAATTTGCTGTTACCCAGTCTGCCTATGTCCAACTCCAGACTCATAGCAATGTGATTGACTCTTACCTGCGCCCTGGAATTGCCTAGCAAGAACCTCATTCGTACCAAACCCATTACACTTGTTCAAGAAGACAGCATTTCAGCACCTTCCCAAGGGCAAAAAGAAATGGGCAAATAATGCTGGTCTTGCCAGTATGCTACATCCCATGAATTAATTAAAACAGACATTGTTGATCACTAGCGTCCAGTGATTCCTGGTGCTACGTTTCCATGTGTGGAGTTCAAATGAGGACAGGAATGGACTCGCTGACATCACCTTCCAGCTACATAGCCCACTGACATGCACTGTCTAAGATGGCAAGTGAAGAATGGGCAGTTGGAGTGAGATATGGGAAGGTTGCTGATGCCTGTGGAGTTGCACTTTCAGAATATGAGGGTAGAGATTTGGAGGAGGGAGAACAATATTTATGGGTGATGCAGTACCAGTACACGTACGTAAATGCACTATGGAGTGCAGTAATGCAGACCCTGCTTTGCCCATTCTAAGTTCTTGACATGGAGTCAGTTCTTTGGGGAGGCACTGGACCAAGTGCTGGTGGCTCCTCTTTAGAGGAAGGAGAAAGAAAATACACAAAGTTAGTGGTTTCCACGGCACCTACATATCCCCTCACAGCCAGCCAAGAGAAGCATTGGCAATGGCATGGGAGCAGATTACCCCACCTTCTTGACAGCAGGCGACCATTAACCTGTGAGAGACGAGAAGGTGAAAAAATTGGATGAGGAATAGTGAACTCACAAAACAGTTTTAAACATATATTTTTTAATATGCTGCACTTAAAGGTAAATGAAAAAATATTTGATTTCTGAATCAGCCATGCAAATTTGAAGTTTAGTCTATATTCATCCCTACAATCTTTTTCTTACCCTCTACCTCACTACATACAACCTCTTAAAATGTTGGTTCAATCCATTCAACATCCTTAACTAGACAATCGGATGCTGGGAATAACTTCTTAGCTGCTGTCAGTGCTGTTCCTTGACCAACTCACTTTTTTACATAATATAATGTAACAATGATATTTCACTGTCATATATAACAGATTCCAGATAGAGCTACTCCAAATATCATATCCAAAGCACTAAACCATGCCTCATTTATTCTCATTGTATAGAACAATAACATCCCATTCTTAAACATCCATTGCTAAATGCCATTCACAAACAGTATATGTTAAAAATCTAATCACTTATGTGCAAATACACATTTTATTTTAATTTTTTTTCTCTCTCTTTGAACCAAACCACTGTATCAATTGTAAAATGTACTGACTTCTATTACAGTTTATAAAGCCCTTGACCTCCTAACAAAGCAATTTATTAATTCTGACTGTTGATGTGTTCTTGTAGAAATAATCCAGGAGCAAGACGGTTTACATTATTGGAAAGAACATTGTCTGGTGGGTTTGCATCTCATTTGAAGTATTCTGAAGGGAGATCATGTCAGTTCTATCAATGTGGGAACAAAATTCCCCCTCATTCCTCATCAGTGCCATGGCAATGATTTTATTATCAATTTATTTGCCAGCCTCGTGTCAGAGAAGATAAGGGGAGCCTAAGAAAGTGACATATGCTGGTTTAAATAGGGAAAGAAGGTGGATTATCGTGTAATGTCAAATTGATGAGTGCAGCCAATTTTAATGACTACTGAGTAAATAGGTTGCCTGAGGAGATGCTTGCTTACAATGTGGAAAGATAGAAATAGCACTATTAACTGGTTGGTAACATGAAAAGATAACCTGCAAGAAGCCACCTAGTAATAACCCTGATATTCGTCACAGTCACACAAGCAAGCATATACAGAATTAAACATGAGTGGGAATGTGAGCAGAATTCAGCTCATCATTTGTGAAATCAGATCAAAGGCAGGCTTTACTTACACCACAAATTATAAGGTGATAAAAAGGATCCTTTTATATGTTAAACATTGAATCATACCTTGATTAGATTCTTCAATAATTATCGCAGTACAAAGGCAATCCGTTTGATTAAAAAAAATTGTTATAAATTATGATAAAGAGTCTAGTTTACGTTACAGCCCACAAAAATCCAATGCTACCAACTCCATTGTTTCAGAATGTTAGGGACCTTTCAGGCCAGAAGGACTTGACCTGAATATAAACATACTTATAGAATCAAGAAATTATCACTTTATGCCATTGCATAATCTCAAAAGCTGTGTGTTTAAGGCATTGTTTAATTTCCTTTAAAAATTTAGGAATAATTTGATTAAAAAAGCATTCTAAAGTCACATCCGCAGACATTGCTTTACCCCTTAAATTCATATCAAAAGGACAACGCTCAATGAAATACGAATGACGGTCACTGATCATGCTGTCTCTTCTCAATTACTCTCTTCAAATACTTGTCAAGGCAATGTGAGCTCAGCTCTACCTTTGTGAACCCCAAGCCATTGAATGTAAAGTTAGATCTCTGAGTCAGTGAAATGATAGAATTGTACCTAATAAGTACAAGTGACAGAATAACTCATCTCCTTAGGGTTTTGTCAAATTGCTCACAGTTGAACTGACAAATCACATGAAATAAGATTGATCAGACTGAAGCCCTTGCATATCCAGCCCGATCAAATTGATGATGATCCCGTAGATTCCTGCTTCATTTCACTGGCATCTTCAGATGACATCCAGAGAATGTTTGTTGTGTTTCTTTTCATGTCATCTGCTCTCCTTAACTGGCCTGGTCTACATATGACTCCAGACCCACAGCAATGTGGTTGACTCTTAAATGCCCTCTGAACAAGGGTAATCAGGGATGGGCAATAAATGCTGGCCCAGCCAGTGATGCCCACATCCAATGAATGAAAAAAAAATACTGATAGTGAACTGAATTCTTTTACTGCTTTGGCTATTTTACCACTTTGAAATTTCCACCGTTCTCAAAAATGATGAATTCCTGCTGGGTTTCTCCTTGTCCATCGTTAGCTCAGTGGAAGAAATGCCAGAAAAAGTTCCACAAAAGGCATTTATTTCAAGCCTAAATTGGATAAAATTTAAATTAAACAAAAAGGAAATTTCTCATGCCAAATTAGTGAGATTACATGATAAGATACGATTTATGTGAGTTCAAATGTACTGGGAAACATAATGTTAATAATAATTTTTATGCTCCCCTTTATGGCCCAGTGAGCTAATCCAGTTCAGAACTCAGCTGTACAGATGGGAAAGGTTTGAGCTGTGGCCTTAGGCTGAACCAACTGTGCACTGCAATTGGTCTAAGCATGTTGATTTGCTCATTTTACCCTGTTCCCTCCTCCACCCAGCCCCAGCAGCTACAACTACTGTTACCACCTGCTGCACTAACATCCCAGAGCAGACAACAAGTGGCATTATAGCCTGGCGATGCCTCCCTGCAGATTCGCCACCAGGTCTTCTGGGAATGGCGGGAGGTCCTGTTTCCCAGTGATGGCAGCCGGGGGCCCTCCTATATTTTGTAATGGGCACACCCTGTTTTCCACCCTCCCCACCGTGGCATCTCCATCTTCAGCCTGTTATTCCAGAGACCCCTTCATGTTGTTACAGCTATGCCCTGGACACACACACACTGATCCCGGAGGTGGGAGCCACTAGGGGTGTAAATGCCAAGCAAGGTTACTGATACAGCAATTCGTACCAAAATTGTCACTGGAATGTTGTTGTAGCATTGAGTGTCCCGGCAGCTGGACTGGAAGTGTGCGGTCTGGATGCATGGCAATCACATGGCAGCCAACCAATTAGATACTCATGGATGAGGTGCCTGGCCAATCACGGAGCAAGGGCGGGAAGGAAGCCAATGACCCTGCCATGACTTCGAGGGATCGAAGGACCAGGCAACATATTTAAAAGGGCACCCAGGCAAGCAATCATGCCCTGTAATGCAGTAGCATCAGTCTAGCTGTGTGAGCCTTGAGCTGATAGCCTCTGCTACCATCTGATCTTTTCCCCTTGGATAACCGCAACTTCTAATCCCATTTGCACATCTTACCCTGTTCCCTCCTCCACCCCGCCCCAGCAGCTACAACTACTGTTACCATCTGCTGGACTAACATCCCAGAGCAGACAACAAGTGGCATTATAGCCTGGTGATGCCTCCCTGCAGATTCGCCACCAGGTCTTCTGGGAATGGCGGGAGGTCCTGTTTCCCAGTGATGGCAGCCGGGGGCCGTCCTATATTTTGTAATGGGCACACCCTATTTTCCACCCTCCCCACCGTGGCATCTCCATCTTCAGCCTGTTATTCCAGAGACCTCTTCCTGTTGTTACAGCTATGCCCTGGAAACACACACTGATCCCGGAGGTGGGAGCCATCACTTTGCACCTTTGCTCAGTCATCTTTGACTTTCCGTTCTTCAGCTTTGACCCTTACTCCATCATCCTTGCCCTGCTCTCTGTGACCCTCGACTCTCAAGTTCTCAGCATTTACCTTCTCTCTATAACCCTGGATCTCCCAGCAATGATGCTTGACCTCCCATCTGTTTGACCTGCCCTGTGTAATCCAGCTTCATCCTTTTATCCCCGAAGAGCCCTCATAGGTCTGCCACAACCCACCATTCCTCCCTTGGTCAGTCATGCCCCAATCCCCTTGCTCTGTCAGCAGCCTGCCTCCCTCTTTCCCTCCCTCCCTTGGATAACCATGTCCAAATCCGCATGCACCGGCACCTCCCAATCTCAATACATTAATGACTCCTCTCCCATTGTCCAACAAATCTTTCAATGAAAGAAAAACAGCTCCCACTCAGTCCAAATCCACCGCAAAGACTGCCTCACCTGCTGCCCGCTACCTTTAACCAGTTGTGAATCTGAAGGCACGTGTTTATCGTTTGCCGCAGAGTTAATTGCAAAGATGCTGTTTAGTCTGGTGAAATGGTGTTTTAATGAGTATGCTGACGTTCTAATGTGGGAAGTTCAATCCGCCCTCAACCTGCCACCATCTTAATTTCTCCTTTCACCCTGTCATCGGGAAGCTGACATGCGTGTGTGCACATGTACGTGTGCCTGCATGTGTGTGTGCGTTACTCGATACATCTCGCCAACCTAAAAATGACCATATATGCCTACTCTCTGTTTCCTGTTAGCAAGCCAATCTTCCATCCATGCAATCCTTGCGACCCTCAGTTGCAATCTAATATGAGGCTTGAAATAGGTGTGGGATCCCGCTTAGAATAAGTATTGAGGCTAATGCCAGTTTCAGATGACCACCCTGAGCATTTTGATATGTAGTACATACCCTGTGCTGAATGAGTGCAAGCATCCCGCATGCCTTATTGGACCCTTCAGTACCTGTTCATCACCTGGAAAAAATACACAGCATGATTTAATTTCTAGACCCAAATTGCAAGCGGGGTAAGTTCACCATTCCTGAACCCAGAAAATAATAGCAGCCCCAACCACAGAAAACCAAGGAGCAAGACTAACTGAAGTGCTGCCACCCTTAAATGTGCACTGTTCACACCATATGCAGACTTGTGTCAATAATGTGGTAAACTAATGCATTCTCTCATAATTCTCCCGTAATTAAAATATATTATGGCTCAAAGAAATATGAGTCTGTGTTTAAATCTTTGAACAATAAACTGAGAAAGGTGATTTGAAGGACATGTTTAACAATACAAACCTATATTAATGCTGTTTTCTGTACAATTTCACGCTAAGTTATAAACACTCACACAGTTATCAGAAAACAGTAGCCATAGTGTATCTGCAACACAGTGTTATCAATTTTCTCAGAGAATTATCCTAAACCAACAAATTACTAGCAGCATACATAATATTAATTTTCTCTGATGAAGACATCACAACCTTGGTGAAGGAGCCTTGGGGTTAAGACCTCGACGTGCCAACTGATAACCCACAATATCTCTCATAAGACGATAACGCATGTAGCAGCATGTGCCAATTTTCGACTTATTTTTTATTCCTCGCCAATTTTTCTCTCCTCTTCCCCAAGTCCCATAATGTAAAGCATTGACTTCATCTGGAAGTTTGGTCCCATGGGAACTAAACAGCATTCGCTCATCCAAGTGGTTAATAATCATACCTGAACTTTGACAGTGATTATCAACAATCCTAGCCTCACACAACGGTATCAGTGGATAACACCAGGAGTTGATTGTCTTTAGGGGTATGGATGCCAATTGAAGCACCCCTTTAGTCATGCCAGATGAGGTCAGTTGACTCAGCAGAGAGCAGGAATCAAAACCCATGGCTCAACTGCTTACTAGAGAACCAAACTGAGCCAAAAGGGCAAATGAGAACACTTCCAATTCCAAACATTTCATTGGACTTAACTTGCAAGAGCCAGAAAATAAACATTATGCCAACAGAAAGAGAGCATGAACTGTATGATGCCAGTCCAGTGGTGAGACTGTTGTTGGAATTTGCTGTCCAGACAGTGCAAGACACCAGACTGCTGGGAAAGCAGATGAAGCCAAAAGTGTTATCTACCCCAATAGTGTTATCTTGCTGTGGGATTTTGTTTCTCTTGCAACATTAGTCTTATTTTGTCCTCAGCAATCCCAGCCCAAGACAATCATAGTTTTGAAAATGTTATTGTTCTTTACCTCAATATGTTTGCACTTTAAATTTTCCATTATTTCCATCAGCTTTGTGAACATTGAAATCACTTTTAATTATATTTTCATCTCATTCAGGTTTGACACCTGAATACACCCGTTGTGTTATATGCATTACCAGCCTCTAATCATGAAACAATCAAGATTCATAGAAATTTACAGCAGAGAAGGAGGCCATTTGGCCCATCCTGACTGTGCCAGCTGGAACAAAAAGTTATCCAGCCTAATCCAACTTTCCAGCTCTTGGTCCATAGCTCTGTACATTATAACACTTCAAGAGCATATCCAAGTATTCCAAAATGCAACGAGGATTTCTGCCTCTCCCACACTTTCAGATAGTGAATTCCAGACCCCCACTACCTTCTGATGAGAAAAGTTTCTCCTCAACTGCCCTTACACCAATTACTTTAAATCCCTGCCTTCTGCTTACTTACCTTCCTGCTAAGGGAAATAGGACCTTTCTATCCACTCTACATAGGCCCTTCACAATTTCACACAGCGCCATTAAATCTCTACTCAACCTCCACTATTCCAACAACAACATATATATTGTATATAAATGTATTGCTTTTAAGGTAATAAAACCACCCAAGGCATTTAAGAGGGAAATTATAAAGCAAAGTCTGACACCGAGCCACATAAGGAGATATTAGGAAGATAACCCCAAAAGCTTGACAGGTAGGATTTGACGAATGCCTTGAAGGGGGAAAGTGATGTAGAGGGGTGCAGAGGTATAAGCTGGGTATTCCAGAGCTTGGGTCCTAGGTTACTGAAGGTCAATGGGGAGGGTGATTAAAATTGAGGATGTGCAAGAAAACAAAATTAGAGGAACACAGACACCTTAGAGCTGGAGGAGATGGAGAGATTTGAAAATAGGGATGTGAATTTTCAAATCAAAAAGTTGCTTGACCAGGAGCCAATGTAGGTCAGTGAGCAGAGGGGTGCTAGGGGAACATAACTATTGCTAATTAGGACATGGGCAGCAGGATTTTAGGTGACCTTAGGTTTACAAAGGGTAGAAAGTGGGGGACCTGCCAGGAACACGTTTCAATAGTCGACACTAATACAGAGGCATGAGGTTTGAAATTTCAACAGAAAGTGTTGGAAAGAGTCTGACAGCATCTGTGAAGAGAGAAACAAAAACGGGAATGGCAGAATTTTTCGTCCCAGGGGCAGGCACGCACCAGACCCAAACGGGAGTGAAATTGCGCCTGATGACGTCAGGCAAGAGTCCCGATGTCATCACGCACTCTCGCGATCTTTCGGTCGGCGGGCACATGCGATAATCGCCAGCACGCCAACTGACAATTAAGAGACCCGTTAAAGCCCTTAAACAAGCAATTAGTTTGTATTTTTCGCTGCCTTCCCAAACCGTTCAGTTGGTGAGTGCATGAATAGGTCAGGGTGCGATGAAGTTTCCAACGGTAACCAAAAAAACAATAAAACATTTTTAACATGTCCCTCTTCGTGTCCCTTTTCATGGGACTGAGTCGTATGTGGGGAGATGTTAATATTATTTGCAAAATGTTTATTGTTCATTTTAAAATTTTTCAGCTCCCTGAGGCTCTCAGCACACATTTCACGCTGGCTGGCCGCTAATTGGCCAGCTAGCGTGAAGGCGCGGTCCGAGCCCAATCGCGGGCAGCGGTCCATCTCACGGCTGTTCCCCAACACGCCCAAAGAGGGGGAAATCCTGCCCAGGAATTCGAGTTCAGTTAATGAAATGGAAGGCGGTGGCCTAGTGGTAATGTCATTGAACCTGGAATCCAGAGGCCCCGGTTAATACTCTCGGGACACGAGAGCCCCACTATGGCAGCTGGTGGAATGTAAATTCAACTAATAAATAAATCTGTAATATAAAGTTAGCCTCAGCAGTGGTGACCATGAAACCATTGTCAATTGTCATAAAAACCCATCTGGTTCACTAAGTTCATTTAGGGAAGGAAATCTGTTACCTTTACCTGGTCTTTCATATGACCTTTACATGTGGCACCAAACCCATAGCAATGTGGGTGGCCCTCTGAAATAGCCTAGCAAGGCACTCAGATGTATCAAACCGCTATGAAGTCTGAAAGGAATGAAATTGGACAGACCACCGGCATCGACCTGGGCACTAGAAATGACAATGGCAAACTCAGCCCTGTTGATCTTGCAAAGTCCCCAATTACTAACATCTGGGGGCTAGTGCCAAAATTGGGAGAGCTGTCCCACAGACTAGTGAAGCAACAGCCTGACATTGTTATACTCACAGAATCATACATCACAGCCAATGTGCCAGGCACCACCATCACCGTCCCTGGGTATGTCCTGTCCCACCGGCAAGACAGACATTGTAAAAGAGGCGGCTCGGTAGTATACAGTCAGGAAGGCGTTGCCCTGGGAGTCCTCAACATTGACCCTGGGTCTCCTGAAGTCTGCATGAAGGCTTCATGTCAAACATAGGCAAAGAAACCTGCCAATTATCACCCACTCTCAGCTGATGAATCAGTGCTCCTCCATGTTGAACACCAGTTGGAAGAAACACTGAGGGTGGAAAGGGCACAAAATGTACTCGGAGTGGGAGATTTTAATGCCCAGCACCAAGAGTGGCTCGGTAGCACCATTGCTGACTATGCTGGCCGAGTCCTAATGAACATAGCTGCTAGACTGAGTGTACAGCAGATGGTGAGGGAACGCACAAGAGGGAAAGACATACTTGACCTAATCCCCACCAATCTACCTGTCACAGATGCATCTGTCTATGACATTTTTGGTCGGACTGACCACTGCACAGTCCTCGTGGAGACAAAGTCCCGCCTTCACCTTGAGGATACCCTCCATCGTGTTGTGTGGCACTACCACTGTGCTAGATAGGATAGATTTTGAACAGATCTAGCAACCCAAAACTGGGCATCTGTGAGGCGCTGTGGGCCATCAGAAGCAGCAGAACTCTATAAGACCAAAATCTATAACCACATGGCTCGGCATATCCTTCACTCTACCAGTACCATCAAGATGGGGGATCAAACCTTGTTCAATGAAGAGCACAGGGTGGCATGCCAAGAGCAGCACCAGGCATACTTAAAAATGAGGTGTCAACCTGGTGAAGTTACTTGCCTGCGAAGCAGCGTAAACAGGATGGCCAGGATTTTGCCCTCGTCAGGCAGGCTTGGCTAGAGCGGGTGGGAGCGATCGGAAACAGGCCACTGCCCGCAACCAGGGCCTGACCGCAATTTCACGCTGGCACGCTAATTGAGGCCTGGCCAGCCTGAAATACATGCTGCAGCGTACAGCGCTGCATGTGTGCGAGTGGGAGGAGGAGCGCGAGCGTGCAAATTCACGCATGCGTGCAGGTGTGCGCAGGAAGGCTCCCTGAGCTGCCTCAGGGAAATGAAGATTTTAAAAAATAAAAATAAAGAATTTTAAATTGTTAAAAAACATGTACCCCCATGAGACTCTGTCACACGACCACGGACATGTTATAAATTAAATGTTTAAACTTTTATGACTTGTTGGAGACCTCATCCCGCCTGTGGAAGAGGTTTCCTAAAAAATCCAAAGGCCGCTTGGCCTTATTGCCTGCCTGTCAACCATAAAGTTGGATGGGTACTGAAAAATTTCTTTCATTTATGACTTTAATGGCCTTAATAGGCTTTTAAATTGTTGGTGGGCACGCTGCCAACTCCCATGCGTGCCCGCTGACCGAAATATCACGCGAGTGTGCGATGATTCAAGACGCTCACCGATGTAATCACGCGTCATTTTGCGCTCATTCGATCAGGCGCGCACACACCCGACGAGTGTAATATTCTCACCCATGTGTGTGATATGGTGAGGGGAAGACATACTTGACCTCATCCTCACCAATCTACCTGTCACAGATGCATCTGTGCATGACATTACTGGTCGGACTGAACACTGCACAGTCCTTGTGGAGAAAAAGTCCCGCCTCCATGTTGAGGATAGCCTCCAACGTGTTGTGTGGCACTACCACTGTGCTAGATAGGATAGATTTTGAGCAGATCTAGCAACACAAAACTGGGCATCCAGATCAGATCTAAGCTCTGCAGTCCTGCCACATCCAGTCGTGAATGGTGATGGACAATTAAACAATTCACTGCAGGAGGAGTCTTCACAAATATCCCCATCCTCAATGACGGAGGAGCCCAGCACATCAGTGCAAAAGGTATGGCTAAAGCATTCGCAACATCTACAGGCAGAAGTGCTGAGTGAATGATCCATCTTGACTTCCTCCAGAGGTCCCCAGCATCACAGATGCCAGTCTTCAGCCAATTCGATTCACTCCACATAATATCAAGAAATGGCTCAAGGCTCTGAATACTGCAAAGAATTTGGGCCCTGTCAATATTCCAGCAAATAGCACTGAAGACGTGCTTCAGAACTTGCCGCGCCCCAGCCAAACTATTCCAGTACAGCTACTACATTGGCATCTACCTGGCACTGTGGAAAATTGCCGAGGTATGTCCTGTACATAAAAAGCAGGAGAAATCCAACCCAGCTAATCACATCCCATCAGTCTGCTTTTGATCATCGGTAAAGTAATGGAAGGAGTCATCAACAGTGCTATGAAGTGGCACTTGCTTAGCAATAATCTGCTAACTGTCGCTCACCAGGGTCACTCGGCTTCTGACCTCATAATAGCCTTGGTTCAAACATGGACAAAAGAGCTGAACTCTCAAGGTGAGGTGAGAGTGACTTCCCTCGACATCAAGGCAGAATTTGACTGTGTGTGGCATCAAGGAGCCCAAGAAAAACTGTGGTCAATGGGAATCATGGGGAAAATGCTCTGCTGGTTGGAGTCATACCTAGCACAAAGGAAGATGGTTGTGGTTGTTGGAGGTCAATCATGTTAATTCCAGGACATCACTGCAGGAGTTCCTCAGGGTAGTTTCCTAGGCCCAACCATCTTCAGCTGCTTCATCAATGATCTTCCTTCCATCATAAGGTCAGTAGTGAGGATGTTCGTTAATGTTTGCACAATATTCAGCACCATTCACGATTCCTCAGACACTGAAGCAATCCATGTCCAAATGCAGCAAGACCTGGACAATAGCCAGGCTTGGGCTGACAAGAGACAAGTAAGATTCGTGCCACACAAGTGCCAAGCAATTACCATCTTCAGCAAGAGAGAATTTAACGATCTCCCCTTGACATTCAATGGCATTACCATCACTGAATTCCCAGCTATCAACATTCTGGCGGTTACCATTGACCAGAAACTGAACTAGACTAGCCATATAAATATTGTGGCTACAAGAGCAGTTCAGAGGCTGGGAATTCTGTGGTGCGTAACTCACCTCCTGGCTCCCCAAAGCCTGTTCACCATCTATAAGGCACGAGTTAGGAGTGTGATGTAATACTCAGCGCATGCCTGGATGTGTGCAGCTCCAACAACACTCAAGAAGTTCGGCAGTGAAGCAACCTGCTTGATTGGCACCCCATCCACCACCTTCAACATTCATTCCCTGTCCAACCAATGCATAGTAGCAGCAGTGTGTACCATCTACAAATGCACTGCAGCATTTCACCAAGGCTCCTTTGATAGCATCTTCTAATCCCACAGCCTCTACCACCAAGCAGGACAGTGGCGCAGATGCAAGGGAACTTGACTATCTGCAAGTTCTCCTCCAATCCACACACCATCCTGACTTGAAACAATGTTGTTGTTCCTTCACATCACTGGTTCAAAATCCAGGAACTCGCTTCCTAACAGCACTGTGGGTGTTCCTACAATACATGGACTGCAGCGGTTCAAGTAGGTGGCTCACCATCACCTTCTCAAGGGCAATTAGGGATGGGCAATAAATGCTGGTCTAGCCAGCGAGGCCCACATCCCATGAACGAGAAACTTAAAGAAAAAAGAACTTGGAACAAAAATTGCTATCCATGATGACCATGAAATTAATAAATTGATTTTAAAACCCATCTGCTTCATTAATGCCTTTGGGCAAAGAAATTTGCTGTTATCCAGTCTGCCTATGTCCAACTCCAGACTCATAGCAATGTGATTGACTCTTGCGCCCTGGAATGGCCTAGCAAGAACCTCATTCGTACCAAACCCATTACATTTGGTCAAGAAGACAGCATTTCAGCACCTTCCCAAGGGCATATAGGAATGGGCAAATAATGCTGGTCTTGCCGGTATGCTACATCCCATGAATTAATTAAAACAGACATTGTTGATCACTAGCGTCCAGTGATTCCTGGTGCTAAGTTTCCATGTGTAGAGTTCAACTGAGGACATGAATGGACTCGCTTACATCACCTTCCAGATACATAGCCCACTGACATGCACTGTCTAAGACGGCAAGTGAAGAATGGGCAGTTGGAGTGAGATATGGGAAGGTTGCTGATGCCTGTGGAGCTGCACTTTCAGAATATGAGGGTAGAGATTTGGAGGAGGGAGAACAATATTTATGGGTGATGCAGTACCAGTACACGTAAGTAAATGCACTATGGAGTGCAGTAATGCAGACCCTGCTTTGCCCATTCTAAGTTCTTGACATGGAGTCAGTTCTTTGGGGAGGCACTGGACCAAGTGCTGGTGGCTCCTCTTTAAAGGAAGGAGAAAGAAAATACACAAAGGTAGTGGTTTCCACGGCACCTACATATCCCCTCACAGCTAGCCAAGAGAAGCATTGGTAATGGCATGGGAGCAGATTACCCCACCTTCTTGACAGCAGGCGACCATTAACCTGTGAGAAACGTGAAGGTGAAAAGATTGGATGATGAATAGTGAACTCACAAAACTCTTCTAAACATATATATTTTAATATGCTGCACTTAAAGGTAAATGAAAAAATATTTGATTTCTGAATCAGCCATGCAAATTTGAAGTTTAGTCTATATTCATCCCTACAATCTTTTTCTTACCCTCTACCTCACTACATACAACCTCTTAAAATGTTGATTCAATCCATTCAACATCCTTAACTAGACAATCGGATGCTGGGAATAACTTCTTAGCTGCTGTCAGTGCTGTTCCTTGACCAACTCACTTTTGTACGTAATATAATGTAACAATGATATTTCACTGTCAAATATAACAGATTCCAAACAAAGCTATTGCAAACATCATATCCAAAGCACTAAACCATGCCTCATTTATTCCCATTGTATAGAATAATAACATCCCATTCTTAAACATCCATTGCTAAATGCCATTCACAAACAGTATATGTTAAAAAATCTAATCACTTTTGTGCAAATACACATTTTATTTTAATTTTTTTTCTCTCTCTTTGAACCAAACCACTGTATCAATTGTAAAATGTACTGACTTCTATTACAGTTTATAAAGCCCTTGACCTCCTAACAAAGCAATTTATTAATTTTGACTGTTGATGTGTTCTTGTGAAATAATCCAGGAGCAAGACGGTTTACATTATTGGAAAGAACATTGTCTGGTGGGTTTGCATCTCATTTGAAGTATTCTGAAGGGAGATCATGTCAGTTCTATCAATGTGGGAACAAAATTCCCCCTCATTCCTCATCAGTACCATGGCAATGATTTTATTATCAATTTATTTGCCAGCCTCGTGTCAGAGAAGATAAGGGGAGCCTAAGAAAGTGACATATGCTGGTTTAAATAGGGAAAGAAGGTGGATTATCGTGTAATGTCAAATTGATGAGTGCAGCCAATTTTAATGACTACTGAGTAAATAGGTTGCCTGAGGAGATGCTTGCTTACAATGTGGAAAGATAGAAATAGCACTACTAACTGGCTGGTAACATGAAAAGATAACCTGCAAGAAGCCACCTAGTAATAACCCTGATATTCGTCACAGTCACACAAGCAAGCATATACAGAATTAAACATGAGTGGGAATGTGAGCAGAATTCAGTTCATCATTTGTGAAATCAGATCAAGGTGAGGCTTTACTTACACCACAAATTATAAGGCGATAAAAAGGATCCTTTTGTATGTTAAACATTGAATCATACCTTGATTAGATTCTTCAATAATTATCGCAGTACAAAGGCAATCCGTTTGATAAAAAAAATATCGTTATAAATTATGATAAAGAGTCTAGTTTATGTTACAGCCCACAAAAATCCAATGCTACCAACTCCATTGTTTCAGAATGTTAGGGACCTTGCAGGCCAGAAGGACTTGACCTGAATTTAAACATACTTATAGAATCATGAAATTATCACTTTATGCCATTGCATACTTAAATATTCTCAAAAGCTGTGTGTTTAAGGCATTGTTTAATTTCCTTTAAAATTTAGGAATAATTTGATTAAAAAAGCATTCTAAAGTCACATCCGCAGATATTGCTTTGCCCCTCAAATTCATATCAAAAGGACAAATCTCAATGACTAATTCCCTGATGGAAAGCTGGTTAAGCATTTAACCAAACGCTGTTAATTGTATTTAATGTAACCAGTAGTACTCCCAATATTCCTTTGGGAACTCTTTACTATGAATGCAGCATGTAATCAATGCTCTATACATTATACCCTTAAGGCTCTGGAATAGTCAAAATGAAATATGAATGACGGTCACTGATCATGCTGTCTCTTCTCAATTACTCTCTTCAAATACTTGTCAAGGCAATGTGAGCTCAGCTCTACCCTTGTGAACCCCAAGCCATTGAATGTAAAGTTAGATCTCTGAGTCAGTGAAATGATAGAATTGTACCTAATAAGTACAAGTGACAGAATAACTCATCTCCTTAGGGTTTTGTCAAATTGCTCACAGTTGAACTGACAAATCACATGAAATAAGATTGATCAGACTGAAGCCCTTGCATATCCAGCCCGATCAAATTGATGATGATCCCGTAGATTCCTGCTTCATTTCACTGGCATCTTCAGATGACATCCAGAGAATGTTTGTTGTGTTTCTTTTCATGTCATCTGCTCTCCTTAACTGGCCTGGTCTACATATGACTCCAGACCCACAGCAATGTGGTTGACTCTTAAATGCCCTCTGAACAAGGGTAATCAGGGATGGGCAATAAATGCTGGCCCAGCCAGTGATGCCCACATCCAATGAATGAAAAAAAAATACTGATAGTGAACTGAATTCTTTTACTGCTTTGGCTATTTTACCACTTTGAAATTTCCACCGTTCTCAAAAATGATGAATTCCTGCTGGGTTTCTCCTTGTCCATCGTTAGCTCAGTGGAAGAAATGCCAGAAAAAGTTCCACAAAAGGCATTTATTTCAAGCCTAAATTGGATAAAATTTAAATTAAACAAAAAGGAAATTTCTCATGCCAAATTAGTGAGATTACCTGATAAGATACGATTTATGTGAGTTCAAATGTACTGGGAAACATAATGTTAATAATAATTTTTATGCTCCCCTTTATGGCCCAGTGAGCTAATCCAGTTCAGAACTCAGCTGTACAGATGGGAAAGGTTTGAGTTGTGGCTTTAGACTGAGACAACTGTGCACTGCAATTGGTCGAAGCATGTTGATTTGAGACTAGGGGTGTAAATGCCAAACAAGGTTACTGATACAGCAATTCCTACCAAAATTGTCACTGGAATGTTGTTGTAGCATTGAGTGTCCCGGCAGCTGGACTGGAAGTGTGCGGTCTGGGATACATGGCAATCACATGGCAGCCAACCAATTAGATACTCATGGATGAGGTGCCTGGCGAATCATGGAGCAAAGGCGGGAAGGAAGCCAATGACCCTGCCATGACTTCGAGGGAACGAAGGGCCAGGTGACATATTTAAAAGGGCACCCAGGCAAGCAATCATGCCCTGTAATCCAGCAGCTTCAGTCTGGCTGTGTGAGCCTTGAGCTGATAGCCTCTGCTACCACCTGATCTTTTCCCCTCGGATAACCGCAACTTCTAATCCCATTTGCTCATTTTACCCTGTCCCCTCCTCCGCCCTGCCCCAGTAGCTACAACTACTGTTACCACCTGCTGGACTAACATCCCAGAGCAGACAACAAGTGGCCTTATAGCCTGGCGATGCCTCCCTGCAGATTCGCCACCAGGTCTTCTGGGAATGGCGGGAGGTCCTGTTTCCCAGTGATGGCAGCCGGGGGCCCTCCTATACTTTGTAATGGGCACACCCTGTTTTCCACCCTCCCCACCGTGGCATCTCCATCTTCAGCCTGTATTCCAGAGACCTCTTCATGTTGTTACAGCTATGCCCTGGACACTCACACACTGATCCCAGGGGTGGGAGCCATCACTTTGCACCTTTGCTCAGTCGTCTTTGACTTTCCGTTCTTCAGCTTTGACCCTTACTCCATCATCCTTGCCCTGCTCTCTGTGGCCCTCAACTCTCAGGTCCTCAGCATTTACCTTCTCTCTATAACCCTGGATCTCCCAACAATGATGCTTGACCTCCCATCTGCTTGACCTGCCCTGTGTAATCCAGCTTCATCCTTTTGTCCCCAAAGAGCCCTCATAGGTCTGCCACAACCCACCATTCCTCCCTTGGTCAGTCATGCCCCAATCCCCTTGCTCTGTCAGCAGCCTGCCTCCCTCTTTCCCTCCCTCCCTTGGATAACCATGTCCAAATCCACTTGCACTTGCTCCACCCAATCTCAATACATCAATGACTCCTCTCCCATGGTCCAACAAATCTTCCAATGAAAGAAAAACAGCGCCCACTCAGTCCAAATCCACCGCAAAGTCTGCCTCACCTGCTGCCCGCTGCCTTTAACCAGTTGTGAATCTGAAGGCACGTGTTTATCGTTTGCCGCAGAGTTAATTGCAAAGGTGCTGTTTAGTCTGGTGAAATGGTGTTTTAATGAGTATGCTGACGTTCTAATGCTGGAAGTTCGATCCGCCCTCAACCTGCCACCATCTTAATTTCTCCTTTCACCCTGTCATCGGGAAGCTGACATGCGTGTGTGCACATGTACATGTGCCTGCATGCGTGCGTGTGTGGTTGTGTTACTTGTTACATTTTGCCAACCTAAAAATGACCATATATGCCTACTCTCTGTTTCCTGTTAGCAAGCCAATCTTCCATCCATGCAATCCTTGCGACCCTCAGTTGCAATCTAATATGAGGCTTGAAATAGGTGTCGGATCCCGCTTAGAATAAGTATTGAGGCTAATGCCAGTTTCAGATGACCACCCTGAGCATTTTGATATGTAGTACATACCCTGTGCTGAATGAGTGCAAGCATCCCGCATGCCTTGTTGAACCCTTCAGTACCTGTTCATCACCTGGAAAAAGTACACAGCATGATTTAATTTCTAGACCCAAATTGCAAGCGGGGTAAGTTCACCATTCCTGAACCCAGAAAATAATAGCAGCCCCAACCACAGAAAACCAAGGAGCAAGACTAACTGAAGTGCTGCCACCCTTAAATGTGCACTGTTCACACCATATGCAGACTTGTGTCAATAATGTGGTAAACTAATGCATTCTCTCATAATTCTCCCGTAATTAAAATATATTATGGCTCAAAGAAATATGAGTCTGTGTTTAAATCTTTGAACAATAAACTGAGAAAGGTGATTTGAAGGACATGTTTAACAATACAAACCTATATTAATGCTGTTTTCTGTACAATTTCACGCTAAGTTATAAACACTCACACAGTTATCAGAAAACAGTAGCCATAGTGTATCTGCAACACAGTGTTATCAATTTTCTCAGAGAATTATCCTAAACCAGCAAATTACTAGCAGCATACATAATATTAATTTTCTCTGATGAAGACATCACAAACTTGGTGAAGGAGCCTTGGGGTTAAGACCTCGACGTGCCAACTGATAACCCACAATATCTCTCATAAGACGATAACGCATGTAGCAGCATGTGCCAATTTTCGACTTATTTTTTATTCCTCGCCAATTTTTCTCTCCTCTTCCCCAAGTCCCATAATGTAAAGCATTGACTTCATCTGGAAGTTTGGTCCCATGGGAACTAAACAGCATTCGCTCATCCAAGTGGTTAATAATCATGCCTGAACTTTGACAGTGATTATCAACAATCCTAGCCTCACACAACGGTATCAGTGGATAACACCAGGAGTTGATTGTCTTTAGGGGTATGGATGCCAATTGTAGCACCCCTTTAGTCATGCCAGATGAGGTCAGTTGACTCAGCAGAGAGCAGGAATCAAAACCCATGGCTCAACTGCTTACCAGAAAACCAAACTGAGCCATAAGAGCAAATGAGAACATTTCCAATTCCAAACATTTCATTGGACTTAACTTACAAGAGCCAGAAAATAAATATCATGCCAACAGAAAGAGAGCATGAACTGTATGATGCCAGTCCAGTGGTGAGACTGTTGTTGGAATTTGCTGTCCAGACAGTGCAAGACACCAGACTGCTGGGAAAGCAGATGAAGCCAAAAGTGTTCTCTACCCCAATAGTGTTATCTTGCTGTGGGATTTTGTTTCTCTTGCAACATTAGTCTTATTTTGTCCTCAGCAATCCCAGCCCAAGACAATCATAGTTTTGAAAATGTTATTGTTCTTTACCTCAATATGTTTGCACTTTAAATTTTCCATTATTTCCATCAGCTTTGTGAACATTGAAATCACTTTTAATTATATTTTCATCTCATTCAGGTTTGACACCTGAATACACCCGTTGTGTTATATGCATTACCAGCCTCTAATCATGAAACAATCAAGATTCATAGAAATTTACAGCAGAGAAGGAGGCCATTTGGCCCATCCTGACTGTGCCAGCTGGAACAAAAGGTTATCCAGCCTAATCCAACTTTCCAGCTCTTGGTCCATAGCTCTGTACATTATAACACTTCAAGAGCATATCCAAGTATTCCAAAATGCAACGAGGATTTCTGCCTCTCCCACGCTTTCGGATAGTGAATTCCAGACCCCCACTACCTTCTGATGAGAAAAGTTTCTCCTCAACTGCCCTTATACCAATTACTTTAAATCCCTGCCTTCTGCTTACTTACCTTCCTGCTAAGGGAAATAGGACCTTTCTATCCACTCTACATAGGCCCTTCACAATTTCACACAGCTCCGTTAAATCTCTACTCAACATCCACTATTCCAACAACAACATTTTTAGTATATAAATATATTGCTTTTAAGGTAATAAAACCACCCAAGGCATTTAAGAGGGAAATTATAAAGCAAAGTCTGACACCGAGCCTCATAAGGAGATATTAGGAAGATAACCCCAAAAGCTTGACAGGTAGGATTTAACGAATGCCTTGAAGGGGGAATGTGATGTAGAGGGGTGCAGAGGTATAAGCTGGGTATTCCAGAGCTTGGGTCCTAGGTTACTGAAGGTCAATGGGGGGGTGATTAAAATTGAGGATGTGCAAGAAAACAAAATTAGAGGAACACAGACACCTTAGAGCTGGAGGAGATGGAGAGATTTGAAAATAGGGATGTGAATTTTCAAATCAAAAAGTTGCTTGACCAGGAGCCAATGTAGGTCAGTGAGCACAGGGGTGCTAGGGGAACAGAACTATTGCTAATTAGGACATGGGCAGCAGGGCTTTAGGTGACCTTATGTTTACAAAGGGTAGAATGTGGGGGACCTGCCAGGAACACGTTTCAATAGTCGAGTCTAGAGGTATTTTTTTTCTCTTTTAATTCATTCTCCGGATGTGGGCTTCACTGGCTGTGCCAGAATTTATTGCCTATCCCTAGTTGCCGTTGATGAGGTGATGGTGAGCTAGCTTCTTGAACCGCTGCAGTCCATGTGGTGTAGGTACGCTCATAGTGCTTTTAGGGAGTTCCAGGATTTTGACCCAGCGACAGTGAAGGAATCGCCATATATTTCCAAGCCAGGATGGTGAGTGACTGGGAGGGAACTTCCAGGTGATCGTATTCCCATTATCTGTTCCCCTTGTCCTTCTAGATGGTAGCGGTCATGGGTTTGGAAGATGCTGTCGAAGGAACCTTGGTGAATTCCTGCAGTGCACCTTGTAGATGGTACACACTGGTGCTACTGTGCGTCGGTGGTGGAGGAGTGAATGTTTGTGGTTGTGGTGCCAATCAAGCGGGCTGTTTTGTCCTGGACGGTGTCAAGCTTCTTCAGTGTTGTTGAAGCTGCACTCATTCAGGCAAGTGGAGAGTATTCCATCACTGGAATCACTCCTGACTTGTGCTTTGTAGATGGTGGACAGGCTTTGGGGAGTCAGGAGGTGAGTTGCTTGTTGCAGGATTCCTAGCCTCTGATCTGCTCTTGTAGCCACACTATTTATATGGTTAGTCCAGTTCAGTTTCTGGTCAATGGTAACCCCCAGGATGCTGATAGTGGGGGATTCAGAAATGGTAATGGCATTGAACATCAAGGGGTGATGGTTGGATTCTCTCTTGTTGGAGACAGTTTTTGACAGACACTTGTGTGGTGCAAATGTTACTTGCCACTTGTCAACCCAAGCCTGAATATTGCCCAAGTCTTGCTGCATTTGGACATGCACCACTTCAGTTTCTGAAGAGTCACCAATGGTGCTGAACATTGTGCAATCATCAGTGAACATCCCAGCGCCTCATGAATGCCCAATCTTGAGTTGCTAGATCTGTTCAAAATCTATGCCATTTAGCATGGTGTAGTGCCACACAACACGATGGAGGGTATCCTCAATGTGAAGGTGGGATTCTATCTTCACAACGACTGCTGGTGGTCACTCCTACCGATGCTGTCATGGACAGATGCATTACGGCAGGCAGGTTGGTGGCGCTGAGACCAAGTATGTTTTCCCCTCTTGTTGGCTCCCTCATCACCTGCTGCAGACCCAGTCTAGCAGCTATGTCATTTAGGGCTCAGCCAGCTCAAACAGCAATGGTGCTACTGAGCCACTCTTGGTGATGGACATTGAAGTCCCCCCACCCAGAGTACATTCTGCACCCTTGGCACCCTCGGTGCTTCTTCCAAGTGGTGTTCAACTTGATGGAGTACTGATTCATGAGCTGAGGGAGATGGTAATCAGCAGGAGTTTTCCTTGTCCATGTTTGACATGATGCTATGATACTTCATGGGCTCCGGAGTTGATGTTGAGGACTCTCCGGGCAATCCCCTCCCGACTGTATATCGCCTCTGCTGGGCCTGTCCTGCCAGTAAGACAGGACATACCCAGGGATGGTGATGGTGGTGTCTGGGACATTATCTGTAAGATTTGATTCCGTGAGGATGATTATGTCAGGCTGTTGCTTGACTTGTGTGTAAGACAGCTCTCCCTAGCCCCCAGATGTTAGCAAGGAGGACTTTGCAGGGTCGACAGGGCTACAATTGCCGTTTCTGGTGCCTAGGTCAATGCTGGGTGGTCAGTCCGGTTTCTTTCCTTTTTTGTGACTTTGTAACAAGTGAGTGGCTTGCTAAGGCCTTTTCAGAGGGCATTTAAGAGTCAATCACATTGCTATGGGTTTGGAGTCACATGTAGGCCAGACAGGGTAAGGATGACAGAAAAGGACATTAGTGAACCAGATGGGTTTTTATACAATCAACAATGGCTGCATGATCATCATTAGACCTTCAATTCCCGATTTTCATTGAATTCAAGTTTGACCATCAGCCGTGGTGGGATTCAAAACCGGGTCTCTAGAGCATTACCCTGGGTCTCTGAATTACTAGCTCAGCAACAATACCACTACACCATCGCCTTGTAACAAAGGCATGAATGAAAGTTTCAGCAGCAGATGGGCTGAGACAGGAGTAACATTCGGGAATGTTACAGAGGTAGAATTAGGCAGTCTTAGTGATGTCATAAGTATGAGGTCAAGTTTTTGTTATTCCTTCATGGTATCTGGGTGTCATTGGCTGGGCCAGGATTTATTGCCCATCCCTAATTACTCTTGAGAAGTTGGTGGTGAGCTGCCTTTTTGAACCGTTGCAGTCCACTCACAGTGCTGTTCGGGAGGGAGTTCCAGGATTTGACCCAGCAACAGTGAAGGAATGGCAATATATTTTCAAGTCAGGTGTGTGGCTTGGAGGAGAACTTGCAGATGGTGGTGTTCCCATGCTTCTGCTGCCCTTGTCCTCCTGGTGGTAGAGGTCACGGGTTTGGAAGGTACTGTTGAAGGAGCCTTGGTGAGTTGCTGAAGAGCACCTTTTAGTTGGTACATATTGCTGCCACCATGCATCAGTGGTGGAGGGAGTGCATGTTGAAGTTGGTGGATGGGTTTTTTTTTCATTCACGGCTTTGCTGCCTGGGCCAGCATTTATTGTGTACCCCTAGTTGCTCTTGAGAAGGTGATGGTGAGCAAGTTCTGGAGCACAAGTCTTCAGTACTATTGCCAGAATATTATCAGGGCTCATAGCCTTTGCAGTATCCAGTGCCTTCGGTCGTTCCTTGATATCAAGCAGGCTACTTTGTCCTGGATGGTGTCAAGCTTCTTGAATGTTGTTGGAGCTGCACTCATCCAGGCAAGTGGAGAGTTTTCTGTCACACTCCTAACTTGTACCTTGTAGATTGTGGCCAAGCTTTGGGAGTCAGGAAGTGAGTTACTTGTTGCAGAATTCCTAGCCTCTGACCTGCTCTTGTAACTCTAGTGTTTATATGGCTTGTCCATTTCAGTTTCTGGTCAATTGTAACCCCCCAGGATTTTGATACTGTGCAATTCAGCAATGGTAATGCTATTGAATGTCAAGGGGACATGGTTGGATTCTCTCTTGTTGAAGATGGTCATTGCCTGGCACTTGTGTGGCCAAATGTTACTTGCCACTTATCATTCCAAGTCTGGAGCTTGCCGGAATATTGTCTAGGTCTTGCTGTACATGGGCACCGACTGCTTCAGCATCTGAGGAGTTGCGAATGGTGCTAAACATTGTGCAACAGAATCCTTACAGTGCTGCAGGAGGCCATTCGGCCCATTGAGTCTGCACTGGCTTTCAGAAAGAGCACTCTGCTAATCCTACTCCCCTGCCTTATCCCAATAACTTTGCACATTATTTCTTTTCAGGTAGCAATCTAATTCCCTTTGAAATACCTCGATCGAACCTGCCTCCACCACCCTTTAAGGAAGCTTGCTCCAGATTCCAACCATTCAGAGTGAAAAAATTTTTCCTCACATCACATTTACTCCTTTTGCTAATTATTTTATATCTGTGCCCTTTAGTTCTTGATGCTCCCTTGAGTGGGAACAGTTTTCTCAAAGTTCCCTCAGGGTCTTGAATACCTTTATCAAGTCTCCTCTCAACCTTATTTCCTTCAAGGAAAACAAGTCCCGACCTCTCCAATCTATCCTCATATCTACAGTTCCCTATCCCAGGAATCATTCTTGTGAATCTCCTCTGTACACTCTCCAATGCCTTCACATCCTTCCTCAAGTATGGTGCCCAGAACTGGATGCAGTACTCCAGATGAGGCCTAAATATTGTCTTATGCAAGTTCAGCATGACCTCCTTATTCTTGTGCTCAATGCACCTATTAATAAAACCTAAGACACTATATGCTTTATTAACTGCTCTCTCAACATGCCCTGTCATCTATAATGACTTATGTACATATACACCGAGGTCCCTTTGTTTCTGTACCTCCTTTAGAATTTCTCCCTTTACTTTATACTGTATTTCCTTATTCTTCCTGCCAAAATGAATCACCTCATGCTTCTCTGCATTGAACTTCATCTGTCGCTTGTCTACTGAATCCAACAACATATCTATGTCCTTTTGAAGTTCAAGACTATCCTCATCACAGTTGACAAGTTTTCCAATTGTGGTAATCTGAGGTACCTTTAAGAGAATGTGAGCAGATTGACCACATGACTGTATGACCCAATTGCTGTGTAGCGTGGGCTACAGTGTTAATGTTTGATTTGAGAATGTCTGGTTTAAGAAGCACACATCATGTTAGTGCTCTATCATCTGTGTAAATAAATAACATGTGCTTCGCCTCATATTGGTCTCTGCATCTGCAGTATATTGTTGTCAGCTCACCCACCGACAGATAAGCGTGCAACCAGTTCGCAAGCAAAGCGACCCCACAGTAGAATATAACAACTGGCAGCGAGGAAAAACACGACCAGTTGACGACACCAAGGAAAGCCGCGAAAACTCAACTGAATCAGCCGTGTCTTGCAGGCTGATTGTGAGTACAGCCCTCACCATAGTCGCCGAAGTTATCTCCCTCCAGTATGCACCAGTTTGGCCGCATCGAACGTTTGATCAGACCACCGATGACTGGTCACATTATATTGAATGCCTCACGTTTTTCTTTTTGGCCAATGACATATCGGGGGAAGAGAAGAGGCGGGTGATCCTCTTGTCGACATGTGGCAGTAAACCATATGGCCTAATTCGTAGTCTAATGACACCCAACACCTCAGATTACAAGGGCTTTGCTGAGTTGGTGAATCTTGTGAAAAGCCACATTCAGCCGAAACCCTCGGTAACAACGCAGCATTTTAAATTCAATTTGAGGTGTGGCGCCCCTGGAGAGACAGTCACTTGCTATGTAGCAGCCTTGAAACAACTGGCAGCGCTGTGAGTTCGGGATGTCAATTAATGACATGTTAAGAGACCAATTATGATGTGGGATTAACAAAGATGCCATTCAAAAAAAGTTGTTGTCAGAAACAAATTTAGACTCCAACAAGGCACTGGAGTTGGCGTTCGCAATGGAAAGTGCAGTCAGGGCTTCAGAAGCAATCAAGGGAGCACAAAATGACGCCATCCTTCACGTCGGGAGAAATAGCTCGGAAAGGTGGAAACAACCAGCATTAAGAGACCAGCAAAAGGCGATGGTTTAACGGATAAAACCAACGTCAATAATGGCAGAAATGGAACCAAACAGCCTGAAAAAGAATGACAATTTAAAAGAACCAAGTGTTTATACCACCATCACAATGGGCGATATTGAAAAGACAGATTGAGACAAAATTTCAAACAAAAAGGCAGAAATTGTGAAATTCAAATAATTGAGGAACCAAAAGAAACAGAGTCAGATATTTACTTGCTACACAACTTAAAAATGGGTAAAACAGAGCCAATCTACGTGACAGTGGCAGTCAACGGGAAACCCATCCGAATGGAGTTGGACACAGGGGCATCCATAACAGTTATAGGGGAACATACATTTAACATCTGAATGGAGGAGGCCATTCACTAGAGCTGGAAAATTAAAATGCAAGATTAATGATGTATACTGGCGAAGACATACGGGTAAGAGGCATGTGCAAGGTTCCAGTACAATATAGAAGCCAATCAGCTAATCTGCCCCTGATAGTGGTAGCAGGGAAGGGTCCACATCTACTTGGTTGGAACTGGCTTAAGGAAATAAAGTTGGATGGACTGAGACTTTTTAACTCAGAAAGAAAGGCCTGCAAGAATTATTATGGAAATATGCCTCTGTGTTCAGGGAAGAGCTCAGGAAGATTCAGGGGCTGCAGGATAAAATCCACGTGGACCCTGGAGCAACCCCCAGTTATTTGAAGACCAGTACCCTATGCATTACAAGAGAAAGTTGATATTGAATTAGATAGGCTGGAAAGGTTGGGAGCCCTACAACCTGTACAATTTTCTGAATGGGCAGCACCCAGTTCCAGTTCTAAAGCCTGACCAGAGTGTGTGAATATGCGGGGACTACAAGTTGACCGTTAACAATGTGGCCAGGCTTGACAGGCATCCTATACCAAAGGTTGATGCATTATACTCCAAGCTGTCAGGGGGGACCGCATATACTAAACTCAACATGAGCTACGCTTACCAGCAAGTCGAGATAGAAAAGGCGTCTTGGGATTTTGTGACTATGAACACACATAGGAGGTTATACCAGTATACCAGGTTAGCCTTCAGAGTCTCATGGGCTTGTGCCATTTTCCAACGGACTATGGAAAATTTACTTCAAGGTCTATCCCATGTGGTGGTTTATCTCGATGATGTCCTCGTTACTGGACTAGCTGATGAAGAACACCTGGCTAACTTAGAAGAGGTATTGATGTGTTTCTCACAAGCTGGAGTACGCTTGAAAAGGGAAAAATTATCTTCAAAGCAAAAGAAGTGATTTACCTGGGTCATAGGGTTGACTCACAGGGCCTTCACCCAGTAGAAAACAAGGTGAGAGCCATTCGTGAGGCACCAGCCCTGAAAAACGAATGGAACTCAAGTCCTTCTTGGGAAAGATTAACCACTATGGTCATTTTCTCCCAAATTTGTCAACAGTACTGGCTCCGTTAGGATTGGTTTAAACATGCGATGCATCCCCTTATGGAGTAGGGCAATACTCTCCCATCGGATGGCGGATGGCTCTGAACGGCCCATTGGCTACGTCTCAAGAACAGTCACTGTGGCAGAATGAAGATATTAACAAATAGAGAAAGAAAGCTTATCCATTGTATTTAAGAAGTTCCACCAATACATCCATGGTCATCACTTCACCATCGTATCCAATCAAGCCACTACGAGGCTTGTTTGGAGAAGATAAGGCAATATCCCCCAATTGCCTCAGCACACATCCAAAAGTGGGCACTGATTCTAGCTGCTTACGAATATACTTTTATCCACCGGCCAGAAAGCCAGATTGCCAATGCCGACACGCTGAGCCAATTGCCTCCAAATGACAGCAATGTGAACATCCCCATCCCTCAAGAACTTGTCTTGTTATTAAACTTTCTGGATTTGTCACCAGCAAATGCCAAACAGATCAGAGAATGGACAGACCATGATCCAGTTTTGTCTCACATCAGGGAACAAGTCTTGCAGGAATGGCCTAATGAGTCAAAGTCGGATGAAATGAAGCCCTATTTTAACAGGAGAAAGGAGCCAACCTGTCATCTTACTGTAGCGAGCGACAGTCATTGTGCCTCCAAGAGGAAGACAACCATCATTGATAGAATTGCATAGCCCTCACCCCGGCATCTCTAGAATGAAAATGTTGGTGCGCAGCTACTTATGGTGGCCAGGGATAGGCACAGAAATTGAAAATATTGTCAAGAGCTGCATGCAGTGCCAACAGGTGCAGAAATTGCCTCCTTCTGCTCCACTGCATCCCTGGGAATGGCCAGGAAGGCCATGGGTCCACTTCCATGTTGACTACGTGGGGCCTTTTTTGGGAACAATGTTCCTCTTGCTTATAGACGCTCACTCCAAATGGATGGATGTATACAAGGTGAGGTCGCCCACATCTGCCGCCACGATAGACAAATTGCGTCAGAGTTTTGCGATATACGGTTTACCAGAGATAATAGTGTCTGATAATGGGGTGGCATTCACCAGCGGGGTCTTCCAAACTTTTGCAACTCTCAATGGCATAATACATGTCAAGACCTTGACATACCACCCTGCATCCAATGGTTGGCTGAGAGTGCAGTCCAGCCCTTCAAGGCTGAAATGAAACAACTAGATGGAGACCCTATAGCAACAAAGTTATCACATTTCCTGCTCAGCTATAGGACTATGCCACACACGACCACTGGTATTGCCCCTGCAGAGTTATTAATGAAGAGACGTCTCAGGACACGGTTGAGTCTCATATTGCCAAATTTAGGGAGAAGGGCACAGAGAAGTCAGGAGGCCTAAAAAAATGAACACGATTACCACAGTCATGAAAGAAGCTTCACTGTAGGAGAAGCAGTTTTTGCAAAGAACTTTGGAGATGGGCCCAAATGGCTATCAGGTGAAGTCAGTGCAGTCATGTATCGGTTGAAGGTCAGGTAATCAAGAGACATATAGATCACCTCAGGAAAAGGGAAACAGATCTATAAGAAAAGATGCACAAGATTCCCACTGGAGTCTACACCACAGCTAGAAGGAACTCCTCTTGCTTTGGAAGTAACTGTAGGTGAGCCTGAGAGAGTTGAAGAGACAAACTTAAGGTTCCTACTGGGGAGCCTAGTGGACAGGTAACTCCTGAGAGGGAGGCCTCAGATAAACCAACCAAAGTCATAGAACTACGACGGTCGACACATTTGGAAAAACCTCCTGAGAGACTGAATTTCTAAATAGCTTATTTATGTAAATAATTAATATTTTTAAAATTGTACTTTCAAGTAAAGAAGGAGGGATTTAGTAACCTGAGGTGCAATACACCTTTAAGAGAATGTATGCAGACTGACCATGTGACTGCACCACCCAATAGCTGTGTAGCGCAGACTACAATGTTAATATTAGTCAAGAGTAGGGTCTGGTTGGAGAAACACACATCATGTTAGCGCCTTGTTGTCTATGTAAATAAACAGCATGTGCTTCACCTCATATTGGCCTCTGCATCTGCAGTATATTGTTGTCAACTCAACCACCGACAGATAAGCATGCAATCGGTTCGCAAGCAAAGCGACCTCACAGTAGGATATAACACCAATCTTCGTATCATCTGCAAATTTAGAAATCATGCCCTGAACACCACAGTCTAGGTTATTAATATATATCAGGAAGCGCAAGAGTCCCAGCACTGACCCCTGGTGAATTCCACTCCAAACTTCCTCCAATCTGAAAAACATCCACTTATCACTGCTCTTTGTTTCCTTTCACTCAGCCAATTTATTATCCAAATGCTTACTTTTCCTTTTATTCCATGAGCTAGAATTCCATTTGAAGATCCATATACACCACATCAACAGCGTTTCCCTTATCAACCTTCTCTGTTACCTCATTGATGAAGCAGCTGGTTGGGCCGAGGACACTATCCTGAGGAACTCCTGCAGTGATGTCCTGGGAGTGAGATGATTGACCTCCAACAACCACAACCATCTTCCTTTGTCTAAGGTATGACTCCAACCAGTGGAGAATTTTCCCCCGATTCCCATTGACTCCAGCTTTGCTCGGGCTCCTTCATGCCACACTCAGTCAAATGTGGCCTTGGGCCGGAATTTTCCGGCCCCGTTGACATTGGGTGTCAAGGCAGGTTGGGGGTCGGGGTTGGCCAATATGGCAAGAAAGCCAAAAATTGGTTTCATGCTGGCATGAAATCATCCAATGGTGTCCGCCATGGTGGAACGCCAATTCCACTAGAGGTCATCATGAACCCGATTTGCATCCCGCTAATGGGTTGCAAAGTAAGAATCGAATGGAATCATCCCCTCATGTCAGATTTTCCATTACATCGGTGGGAAAGCACGTCGGCCAGAACATGTCTGGACAAGTGTGACATGCAGAATTTGGGACTTACCGCTAGGGCCTTGCTCAGATCGTGGACATCCGAGGAGCAGAAGATGCTGGACCCTGACAGATACCAGACCCTGGAGGAATACTTGCATCACATGCTGGGTGGATTCTCATGAACATGGCTCTGCTGAGAAGCAGCTCACAGAAGGTGAGAGGTCTCCACTGATGTCTCGGGTGTGCTTCGGAACATCACGGTCTTGGCCATGGGCTGCTACGGATGATCGGTGAGGGAGGAGGGGAGGAAGGTCTAGCTGGGAGCTGGAAAGGAAGTTTCACCAGGATGAGGTGAGGCTTGGGTCGAAGAGACAAAGGTGTCAGTGGGTGTGAGGTTGGGCGGGAGGAGGAGGTAGTATGGGGCAGGAGGGTGTTATGGTGAAGAATACAGAAAATGGGGAGGTGGGTTTAGCAGGGAGGAAGGTGTAAGGGAAGGAGTTTGGAGGGTGTTAGGGGGAAGAAAGTAAATGAGAATTTATGGTAAGGGAGAATTCATTGTGAGGGAATGATACTGTTGGAATCTCCAAGCAGCCAGTGCCTGCAAGTACATAAACAGTGAAAAAGCACCAGATGAACCTTATACACTCTCGAACTTTGTACATCCTCAGGGTTTGCAATCACCAGAAAGGCCCTGGGAGTCAGACTGGAGACTTAGGTTGTAAAAAACAACTGAGATTGAGCCTGTTTATAGCAGACAGGGAAAGAACAGATTGTCCTAGTTTAGGTAGCAGGGAAGGTCTCTGCCTGGGTGAAAATAGGGACATACAATGCATGTACCTGTTACCAGAGATGTCTATTTAATGTAAACCTATATGTTGACGAGATCGGAATCTGGAAACTATTCTTGTACGTGGTCAATAATGTATAAATATGTTGAACATTTGTAATTTAGCAGAGTGCTAGCTCAAGCTGCATTGAGATCGTTCTCCCCTTGCAATTGCTCGAATGAACGATCGTGACCTGTACCTGAGACTCCTGTGGTCCATTTGTCAAAGTGACCACAACAGAGGGGAAAAGGAGTTTGGAGGGGGGAAGGAATTTGGAGGAGGAAGGACTTTCTTGAGGAGGAGTTTCGTTGGGGGAAGGAGTTTGGCGGTGGGAAGGAGTTTGGAGGGGGAAGGTGTTCAGAGGAGGAAAGGAGTCGGGTGAAGGAAAGTGTTCAGAGGGGGAAATGAGACGGAACAGGGAGGAAGGAGTTCTGGGGGAGGGAAGGAGTTTGCAGGGAGAAAGAAATGCAGGGCAGGAAGGGGTTTGAAGGGGGAAGGAGTTTGCGGGTAGGAAGGAGTTGGAGGGGAAAGGAATGCAAGGGGGGGAAGGAGTTAGGAGTTCAGAGGGGGGAAAAAGTTCAAAGGAGGGAAAGAGTCCAGGGGAGGAGGGAGTAAGGGTGGAGGAGGGAGAAGTCGGGGTGATGTCCAGGTGAATGTGCAAGGGAGGGGTCTGTGGAGTCAATGAATGCCTCCAGGGGAGCGAAATGAGGGTGGGCTTGGTAGGAGGGAATGGTGGGTATGAGAGGGGGCAGAGTGAGCCAGAAGGGTGGGGGGTTGAGGGTCAGGCAGTAGTGGTAGAAGGTCCAATGAGGGTGGTTGGTGGGGGTGCGGAGGCAGACACAGACCTTGGGCGTGGGAAAGAGAAGGTTAGGGAGGTCAATGGGGGTGGGATTCTCAGGAAGGTAGGGAATGTGCACGTTCATCTGGACATCGTGGAATGAAAAGGGCTCGGATTGGTAGGTGCCGGTGGGGAGGAGGAAGGTGATGCCAAGGGAGTCAACAGTGATGGGGAAGGGACATAGGTGACTGGGGGAGGGGATAGGATGGGGGAGCTGATCAGAAACTTAACGATTGCCATGTTTCTCAAGCCAAAAGTGAGCGGAGCCTCGTGTTGGGCAGGAATAGGTGCTGCATGGGAGTGTGATCAGTGGGTGGGCAGAGATGCAGGTCAGCTCAGACAGACAACTGAAAGAGAACCCCAACAGGCAGCATTGAAAAAACTCGGGACAGTGAGATGAGTGTGATGGAGGAAAACTCCACGTGCGTGGGAGAGTGCTTGCACGAGACTCTGAAAGGCCCTGCCACACACATTCTTCTCCCTCCAAAGAAATTCTCAAGGTCCGGCGCATGCAGTTGAACTGCTTATTAGGGGTGATTGCAGTGGGAGGACTCGCAAAGCCTGTAAATGAAGCTGAAAGACACCATTACACATTATTCAGTGAAAGTGAATATATTTTCTGATTATAAATTGACAAAATGTGTTCACCTGTGCAACCACTTGTGATCAGAAATACTTAACTTTTCTAGACCTACCAGTTCTCCTTGGTGCTGCCCTGACATCCACAGCAAGAGTGGAGACAACCTGTGCAATGGTTGGCCCTGTTGCCTCTGGTGACTTTGCGTGGGTCCTCTGGAGAGCCGAGTCCTTGAGGGCCCTGGTTTACTTCACCTGTCCTCCTGTGGGCCAGCTGCTCCCTCTGCAGTGGACGAGGCTGAGGGGGCTAGAGGCAAAGGTGACTCGGAGGGAGAGGACAGCCTCTGATATTCCTGATTCGATGACCCAGGGGTGTCCAGCAGCTGCTCTTCCTCCCTTCAGGTGCCTGTTGGCCCTGGCCTGACTCCTTGGGAGGAAGGAGCGCCTGGAGGGACGTTGAGGTTCCCTGTTTCTCTCTCACGTCGCCACTGCAGGAACTCACCCATGGCTACCACAATGGAGCACAGGTCTGCGTGCATCTACGCGTTCTGCTGAACCTCCATATGTCATGTGTGAGCACCACTTCATTAGAGAGCAGGCTGCGCACTCCTCCAACTCGTGTGTCACTCTGTTGAGGGCTTCCAGCAGCTCTGCGTGATGTTCCCCCGCTTCTGCTGACTCTCCAGGATGAGTTGGAAGGCTGAATCCAGGGGCTCATCACCTGACTCAGACCTCACATGCCTCTTCCCCAGCAGTCCTCCGAGTGCTGGGGAGCTCAGCTGAACTTGCCTCCTGCTGCTGCGGACATGTGTCCATGCAATGACCACCAGATTGTGAACCTGAGCCTGCTCTAGATCTAGGTCCCACCAAGGTGTGTGTCTCTGCGCTGATGGAGGGTGTGGGTATGCGCTGTGGTGGATCTTCCAGGCTGCTTATTTCCACCTCTTCAATGGAAGAGGTGTCCTCTTGGCTGGAGATGAGGACAGGGATGGAGCTGAGGGATCGACTAGCTGAGGATGTCAGTTGCTTTGCAGAGCTCCCTGTGAACCAAAGTAGAGATAGTTAGTGTATGGCAGCAGAGTTAAAAGCAGGAGAGAGAGCACTCACAGTTATGTTGAGAGAGGGGTGATTTGGTACAGGAGCCTCACGTGGGTGTTCACCGCTGACCTCACCGCCACCGGTTAGCGTGATGGCATGCTCCTCAAAGCGAGTGAAGGGTCTAAGGTGAGACCTCTCCCTGCTGAGAGCCACCTTCTCCTGCATGAAAACAGATGGAGAGAGTGTGAGCAGGACACATGACACTGAATGGAATGTTTGTGTGGTGAGCGAAGACATGGGTGGGATGAGAACACGAGTTCCAGAGGATATGAGCCTGATGCAAATATGAGGGTGTGTATGAGAGAGGGTGTGTATGAGAGTTGGTGGTGTTGCCCCTTGAGGTGTGAGACCCTTGTTGATGTGTGATGGGTTTGTGAGTGTGTGAGTTGAGAGCGATGAGGTGGTTGACTTACCCTGGTGGAACGGATGAGAGCATTCATCCTCTTCCTGCACTGGATGGCTGACCTCCTCTGTGTTCCAGCTGCTGCTGCCACCACCACCCAGGGCAGATTGGTGGCTCTCCTATGGACAGAGCAGGGGTAGAGGACATTGCAGTGACCCTTCACTGCATCCAGCAGGCTCCTCAGAAAGGCATCATTAAATTTGGGGGCTCCCGTCTTCTTTGCTTTCATGGCTGTCTGTCGCCTGGAGCAGTCCTGGTCTGAAAACATGAAGTAGGCATGCACTCTGGCGTGCTTAAAAATGGCGCCTGGAGCGAGGAAGCAAGCCTGAGCCCACCTGCCAGCGTTCCAGCTCCAGTGTGTTTCCCATGAATGTATTGTTAATGAGTTGGGACGCGCACAGGCATGGGTTGATACAGTGCGAAAAGCCACCATTGCGGCTGGCAGGCAAAACAGCCTTTTTCCCGCCCACTACCGCACTTTGCAAATCTGGAACGATTCCGCTCTTGATGTTAAGGGCAGTCGCTTTCACATCACCACTTGAAATCAGCTCATTTATCCATGTTTGGACTGAGGCTGTAATGAGGTCAGGAGCTTACTGGGCCTGGCGGAACGCAAATGAAGCGCCAGTGAGCAGATTTTTGCTGATTAAGTGCCACTTGATTGCACTGTCGCTGACCCCTTCCAGCACTTTGCTGATGATCGGGGTAGATTGATGGGGCAGTAATTGGTCCAGTTAGACTTGTTCTGATTTTTGTGAACAGGACATACCTGGGCAATTTTCCACATTTCCGGGTAGATACCAGTGTTATAGCTACACCGGAACAGCCTGGCAGTTCTGGAGCACAAGTCTTCAGTGCTATTGCTTGAATATTGTCAGGGCCCATAGCCTTTGCAATATTCAGTGCCTTCAACCATTTCCTGATATCACGTGGAGTGAATCAAATTGGCAGAAGACTGGCATCTGTGATGCTGGGGACCTCAGGAGGAGGCTGAGTTAGATCATCCACTTGGCACTTCTGGCTGAAGATTGTTGTAAATGCATCAGCCTTGTCTTTTGTAATGATGTGCTGAGCTCCCCCATCATTGAAGATTAGGATATTTGTGGAACCTCCCCTTCCTGTTAGTTGTTTAATTGGCCACCACCATTCATGACTGGATGTGGCAGGACTGCAGAGCTTAGATCTGATCTGTTGGTTGTGGGATTCTTTCCAAGAGAAGGAATTTGTGGAATGTCTATGAGATGGTTTTTTGGAGCAGCTTGTGGTGGAGCCCACTAGGGAACAGGCAATTCTAGATTTAGTGATGTGTAATGAGGCAGATTTGATAAGGGAGCTTAAGGTAAAGGAACCCTTAGGAGGAAGTGACCATAATATGATAGAATTTACCCTGCAATTTGAGAGGAAAAAGCTGGAATCCGATGTAACGGTATTACAGTTGAATAAAGGCAACTACAGAGGCATGAGGGAGGAGCTGGCCAGAATTGACTGGGAGATGAGCCTAGCAGGAAAGACAGTGGAACAGCAATGGCAGGAGTTTTCTGGGAGTAATTTGGGAGACACAGCAAAAATTCATCCTAGGAAGAAGAAGCATACTAAAGGGAGGACAAGGCAACCATGGCTGACAAGGGAAGTCAGGGACAGCATAAAAGCTGAAGAGAAATCATACAATGCGGCGAAGAACAGTGGGAAACCAGGGGATTGGGAAGCCTACAAAGACCAACAGAGGACAACTAAAAAAGAAATAAGGAGGGAGAAGATTAAATATGAGGGTAAACTAGCCAGTAATATAAAAGAAGACTGCAAGAGTTTTTTTTAGATATATAAAGGGTAAGAGAGAGGCAAAAGTGGACATTGGGCCACTGGAAAATGACGCTGGAGAAGTAGTAGTGGGGAACAAAGAAATGGCGGAGGAACTGAATAGGTACTTTGCATCAGTCTTCACAGTGGAAGACACGAGTGACATCCCCAAAGTTCAAGAGAGTCGGGGGGCAGAGGTGAGTATGGTGGCCATTACCAAGGAGAAGGTGCTAGGAAAACTGAAAGGTCTGAAGGTGGATAAATCACCTGGACCAGATGGATTACACCCCAGAGTTCTGAAGGAGATAGCTGAAGAGATAGTGGAGGCGTTAGTGGCGATCTTTCAGGAATCACGAGGGATGGTCCCAGAGGACTGAAAAATCGCTAATGTAACCCCCCTGTTTAAGAAGGGAGTGAGACAAAAGACGGGAAATTACAGGCCGATTAGCCTGACCTCGGTCGTTGGTAAGATTTTAGAGTCCATTATTAAGGATGAGATTTTAGAATACTTGGAAGTGCATGGTAAAATAGGGCAAAATCAGCATGGTTTCATCAAGGGGAGGTCATGCCTGACAAATCTGTTAGAATTCTTTAAGGAGGTAATGAGTAGGTTAGACAAAGGAGAGCCAAAGGATGTTATCTACTTGGACTTCCAGAAGGCCTTTGACAAAGTGCCACACAGGAGACTGCTCAGTAAGATAAGAGCCCATGGTGTTAGAGGCAAGGTACTAGCATGGATAGAAGATTGGCTGTCTGGCAGGAGGCAGAGAGTGGGGATAAGGGGGTCCTTCTCAGGATGGCAGCCGGTGACTAGTGGGGTTCCGCAGGGGTCAGTGTTGGGACCACAACTTTTCACTTTATACATTAATGATCTAGATGAAGGAACTGAGGGCATCCTGGCTAAGTTTGCAGATGATACAAAGATAGGTGGAGGGACAGGTAGTATTGAGGAGGTGGGGAGGCTGCAGAAGGATTTGGACAGGTTAGGAGAATGGGCAAAGAAGTGGCAGATGGAATACAACATGGGGAAGTGTGAGGTCATGCACTTTGGTAGGAAGAATAGAGGCATAGACTATTATCTAAATGGGGAGAGAATTCAGAAATCTGGAGTGCAAAGGGACTTGGGAGTCCTAGTCCAGGATTCTCTTAAGGTTAACTTGCAGGTTGACGCGGTAGTTAGGAAGGCAAATGCAATGTTGGCATTTATTTTGAGAGGACTAGAATATAAAAGCAGGGATGTGCTGCTGAGGCTTTATAAGGCTCTGGTCAGACCTCATTTAGAATATTGTGAGCAATTTTGGGCCCCGTATCTCAGGAAGGATGTGCTGGCCCTGGAGAGGGTCCAGAGGAGGTTCTTGAGAATGATCCAAGGAATGAAAGGCTTAACATATGAGGAACGTCTGAGGACTCTGGGTCTATACTCAATGGAGTTTAGAAGGATGAGGGGGGATCTGATTGAAACTTACAGAATACTGAAAGGCCTGGATAGAGGACGTGGGGAAGATGTTTCCATTAGTAGAAGAGACTAGGACCTGAGGGCACAGCCTCAGAGTAAAGGGAAGACCTTTTAGAACAGAGATGAGGAGAAACTTCTTTAGCCAGAGAGTGGTGAATCAATGGAATTCATTGCCACAGAAGGCTGTGGAGGCCAGGTCATTGAGTGTATTTAAGACTGAGATAGATAGGTTCTTGATTGGTAAGGGGATCAAAGGTTACGGGGAGAAGGCGGGAGAATGGGGTTGAGAAATTTATCAGCAATGATTGAATGGAGGAGCAGACTCGATGGGCCGATTGGCCTAATTTCTGCTCCTATGTCTTATGGGATTGCTTAGCTCTGTCTTTTGCATGCTGCTTACACCATTTGATATGCAAGTAATTCTGTGTTGTAGCTTCACCAGATTGACACCTTATTTTTAGGTATGCCTGGTGCTGCTCCTGGCATGCCCTCTTACACTCTTCATTGAACCAGGGTTGCTCCCCTGGTTTAATGGTAATGGTAGAGTGGAGGATATGCCGGGCCATGAGGTTACAAATTGTGCTCGAGTACAATTCTACTGCTGCTGATGGCCCACAGCACCTCATGGATGCCCAGTGTTGAGTTGCTAGATCTGTTCGAAATCTATCCCATTTAGCACGGTGTTAATGCCACACAACACAATGAAGTGTATCCTCAATGTGAAGGTGGGACTTTGTCTCCATATGGATTGTGTGGTGGTCACTCCTACCAAAACTGTCATGGACAGATTCATCTGTTTCAGGTAGATTGGTGAGGATGAGATCAAGTAGTTTTTCCCCCCTTGTTGGTTCCCTCACCACCTGCCACAGATTAAGTCTAGCAGCTATGTCCTTGAGGACTCAGACAGCTCGGTAAGTAATATATCCACGCTTTCCTCATCACAAAAATTCTCCATTCCTGCCAACATCCTCGTAAAACTGCCTTGTACCTTTTCTAAAGCGATCACATTTTTCCTGTCAGTTATCATTCATAATAAGTGCTATCATTTAATTTGTACAACCATTTTGGAATATATTGATTTTGGCTTCAAACTCTGAAATAAAGTACATTTCAAAATGTATCCAAGAAGTGTGAGGCATTTGCACAGATCTGTTAGCAAGTGTTTTTATAATGAAATAAAGGCCCAATCACTCATAAGGGATAGCGTAAACACAGTTCATTTATTTAATATAGGCACATGGGAACATATATACATGGATAGAAAGCTTGAAGACATCAACAGCAGAGCTATGTGTGCTGTGTTCTGCTCACAGGCCAAAGTGAAACTGAGGCTGGATCACATAACACACTTCCCCTCTCGTGCTGCTGCTATCCCTTAAAGGCGAATGACAACGCAGACCTGTTAGCAAATAAATTTTGTACTGTATTGTGGCAACTGAGAGTATAGTCCAACCCTTCTATCAACTGGGGGTGATGTGATTTACTGCACAGGCTCCAGCCAGTGAGCTTTTAGCATGGGCAATCCAGGGGGCAGGGCTTCCTGAACAGAGTCCTGGTTGAGCGTGAAAGCATTGGTAAATTTATCTGTAATAAAGTTTAACTGTTTCTTGGCAAAAACCTGTCTGCTCCATTGAGTCATCACAATTGGCAACGAGGGTAAAATCAGTCCCGGCTCTGCACCTTGCCCGGTTACTGTGAGTACATCAAATAAAAAAAAAACTACTCACCAGTCATGCCACTCTTCGGCAGAATCGATCCTTATGATGCGGCTATGGAAGACTAGAGACAGTTTGTAGAACGCCTCGGACGTTACTTTGTAAGAATCGAGATTACCGCGGAAGAAAAGCTGAAAGCGATCCACCTAAGTGAATGTGGCAGTAAAATTTACACCCTCATTCATAACCTAACGGCCGCGAGTGCACCCAATTCCAAGTCCTATAATGAATTAGTGGACCTCATGAAAACACACTTCCAGCCTTAGCCATCTGTAATAATGCGGTGTTTTAAATTTAATTCGAGAGTTAGGGCCCCGGTGAAATTAATCGTGACCTATGTTATGAGCCTCAAGCAGAACAGAACAGTTAACAGAACATTGCAACTTCGGGGACGCATTAAATGGTATGCTGCAGGACTGATTGGTTTGTGGAGTTAAGGATGACGCCATACAGCACTGTTTACCCACCGAGGTTGACATCAACTCTAAGCACGGCCTAGAAATCTCCCTCACCACGCAAAATGCTGCGAGAGACTCGCAGGCTTTGCACCACAAGGAAAATGGCACCATATTTCATGTTGGGTGGGAACCTGCCACCAAGAGTGGCCGAAAGCCAGTCTGCAGAATTGAAGTGAGATCCAATGTCCACTGTGAGAAACATTAAAAAGTCTAACAGAAACACTTCAGCAGTGACTTCAAGACAAAGTTGCTATAGCTGTAAATTCAAAGAGACAGAATGCCATTACTGTCATAAGAAGGGTCACGAGGTTAGGCAATGCCAGATAAAGTTGAAGCAGTCTGCAAAACAGCAAATCAACATGATTAACGGGTACATCAAAGGCTGAAGCTGCTGCTCCTGATGTTTACTCCTTATATAATGTGAATGCTGTGAAGACCAAACCTATTGCTGTGACAATAAAAGTAAATGAGAAGCCACTGAAAATGGAAGTGGACACGGGTGCCTCAAGGATGGTGGTGGGAGAGCACACTTTCAGGTACCTTAATGAAGGTAGACAGCCAATAAGCCTGGATCAGACAACCGCTAAATTAAGAACATACATGGGAGAATCCATTCAGGTAAAGGGCATCCCCACAGGCCCAGTCTCTTCCAAGCAACAGACAGCCCAGCTGCCTGTAATAATTGTGAAAGGAAAGGGTCCCAGTCTTTTAGGCTGAGACCGACTACAGAAGATTGAACTCAACTGGTCTGAGATATTTCACCTCAAATCAGATGGAGCTCCAGAACTTCTAAGAAAATACCTGGGTTTTTTGGGATGAACTAGGGAAGTTAAAGGGCATGCAGGCCAGGATACATCTGGATCCGCAGGCAACACCTTGTTTCTTTAGGGCAAGACCTGTGCCTAATACGTTGAAAGAAAAGGTTGACGTGGAGCTGTGCCAGTTAGAAAAACCGGGCATTATCCGACCTGCTCAATTCTCGGAATGGGCAGAGCCAGTCAGAGCAGCAGTGGGAACGGAGAGAGCAAATCTGGAGGTGAACAGCGCCAGCGCAGCTTGTCAATAATAGCCTGAGGGTCAAGGCCCAGATCGAGCCAGTCGGAGCAACAGCTAACCCCAACAGGAGCCCCGCCAGAATTCAAAAAGGCTGATGAAAGTGAGGTCAGTGTAAAGCAGAGAGCTGATTGGTAGGTACCAGGTAAGTTGTTTTTCTCCACTTTAAAGCTACATTAAGGAAAGGTAAGCGTTCTAGCTTTTTTTTTAAAAAAAGAAAGAAACTTAAATAATTTTCTACTTGGCTTAAATTTAAGGTAAGAGTATTTTAACTAAGGCTATGGCAGGAGAGCTCAATCCCATCTGTTGTACAGCCTGCAGAATGTGGAAAGTCTTAGACGCTCCTGGCAGCCTGGATGACCACATCTTCAGGAAGTGCCACCGGTTTGATCAGCTTGAGCACCGGGTTTCAGAGCTTAAGCGTCGGTCGTCTGGAGGCACAGCAGTGGCTGAGAGTTACGTGGATAGCACGTTTTTAGACAGGGTCACCCCGCAGCTTAAGGAAGTGCAGTCAGAGAAGGAATGGGTGACCACAAGTCAGAAGAAGGGAAGCAGGCAGGTAGTCAGGAAAGCCCCAGAGTGCATCTCACTCAAGAACTGTTTTTCTGTGTTGGAAAACAGTGAGAGTGACGGTTCCTCTGGGGAGTGCAGCCAAAGCCCAGCTGCACAAGCGGGCAGGAGAAAGAGAGGAAGAGCAATAGTGGTAGGAAACCCAATAGTGAGGGGTACAGACAGGCATTTCTGCAACCACAGACGTGACTCCAGGATGGTGTGTTGTCTCTCTGGGGCCAGGGTGAAGGATGTCACTGAATGGCTGCAGGCCATTCTGAAGGGGGAGGGTGAACAGTCAGAGTTTGTGGTTCAGATTGGTACCAACGACATAGATAGAAAGAGGGATGAGGTCCTGCAACAAGAATTTAGGGAGCTAGGTAGCAGATTGAAAAGCAGGAGCTCAAAGGTTGTAATCTCTGGATTACTCCCAGTGTCACGTGCTAGTGAGTATAGAAATAGGTGGATAGAGCAGATGAATGTGTGGCTGAAGAGTTGGTGCAAGAGGGAGGGTTTTAGAATCCTGGATCACTGGGTCTGTTTCAGGGGAAAGTGGGACCTGTACAATCCGACCATTTGTAGTTGAACCAGAATGGGACCGACATCCTTGCGGGGGGGTTTGCTAGTGCTGTTGGTGGGGGTTTAAACTAATTTGGCAGGGGGATGGGATATGGAGTGGAGGTATAATAGGGGGTGGTGTGCAGACAAGTATAGAAGAAAAACCAAGTCAGTCTGGAAGGCAGAGAGTATATGGTCAAGTTAGGGCACAAGGGAGCATGGCAAGGCTGGATGACATTTATTTTAATGCAACGAGTCTTGTGAGTAAGGCAGATGAGTTGAAGGTGTTGATTAACACATGGGGATATGATATCATTGCTATCACAGAGACATGGTTGAGGGAGGGGCAGGACTGGCAGCTCAGTATTCCAGTGTATGGAATCTTCAGGCGAGACTAGGGCAGGGGGAGTGGGGACGGCGTGTAAAAGAGGAGGTTGTGTCGCAATATTGATCAAGGAGTCAATTACTGCAATAAGGAGGGATGATATCTTAGAAGGTTCCTCAAATGAGGCCATATGTGTAGAACTTAAAAACAAAAAGAGGGCAATCACATTGCTGGGAGTCAGGGAAAGATATAAGGGTAGATATGCAGGCAAATCTCAGGGAAGTGTAAAAATAATAGGGTAATAACAGTAGGGGATTTCAGTTTCCCCAATATTAACTGGGATAAACAAAGTGTGAAAGGCTTAGAGGGGCGGAATTCTTTAAATGTACCTAGGAGAGCTTTTTAAACCAGCACGTAGAAAGTCCAACAAGAGAGGGGGCAGTGCTGGATCTAGTTTTAGGGAACAAAGCCAGGCAAGTGGTAGAAGTATTAGTGGGGGAGCATTTCGGTGATAGTGACCATAATTCGGTAAGATTTAAGGTAGTTATGGAAAAGGACAAAGATGGACCGGAAATAAAGGTTCTGAATTGGGGAAGGCTGATTTTAATATGATAAGACAGGATATGGCCAAAGTGGACTGGGAGCAACTACATGTAAGGAAATCTACATCAGAGCAGTGAGAGTCATTCAAAAAGAAAATAGTGCGAGTGCGGGGCCAACATGTACCCTTAAGGGTGAAGGGTGGGACCAACAAGTCCAGAGAAACCTGGATGTCGAGGAATGTACAGGATTAGATAAGGAAAGGAAGGGAAGCTTATGGCAGGTACCGAGGGCTCAAAACTGCGGAAAAGCTAGAGGAGTATAGAAAGTGCAGGGGGTTACTTAAAAAAGAAATTAGGAGAGCGAAGAGGGGGCATGAAAAACACTAGCGGGTAAAATAAAGGAAAATCCAAAGATGCTTTATAAGTATATTAGGGGCAAGAGGATAACCAGGGCCCATTAGGTGACAATCTGTGTGAGGAGCTAGCAGATGTAGATGAGGTTTTAAATGAGTACTTTGCATCTGCATTCACTATAGAGAAGGACAATGTAGGTATAGAAATCAGGGAGGGGAACTGTGATATACTTGAACAAATTAGCATTGAGAGGGAGGAGGTATTAGTGGTGTTAGTGGGCTTAAAATGGATAAATCCCCAGGCCCAGATGAGATGTATCCCAGGCTGCTGTGGGAGGCAAGGGAGGAGATAGCAGGGGCCCTGACATTAATTTTCAAATCCTCTCTGGCCACAGGAGAGGTGCCAGAGGACCGGAGAACAATAATGTGGTACCATTATTCAAGGAGGGTGGTAAGGATAAACCAAGGAACTACAGGCCAGTGAGCCTAACATCAGTGGTAGGGAAACTTTTGGAAAAAATTCTGAGGGATAGAATTAATCTCCACTTGGAGAGGCAAGGATTATTCAAGAATAGTCAGCATGGCTTTGTCAGGGGGAGATCATGTCTAACAGATTTGATTGAATTTTTTGAGGAGGTGACTAGGTGTGTAGATGAAGGCAGTGCAGTTGATGTAGTCTACATGGACTTCAGTAAGGCTTTTGACAACGTCTCGCATGGGAGACTGGTCAAGAAGGTAAGAGCTCATGGGATCGTGTGCAATTTGGCAATTCGGATCCAAAATTGGCTGAGTGGCAGGAGGCAGAGGGTGATGGTTGAAGGTTGTTTATGTGACTAGAAGCCTGTGTCCACTGGCATACCACAGTGCTCAGTACTGGGTCACTTTCTGTTTGTAGTGTACATTAATGATCAAGACATGAATGTAGGAGGTATGATCAGTAAGTTCACAGATGACACGAAAATTGGTGGTGCGATAAATAACAAGGAGTAACGCCTTAGACAACAGGACATTATAGATAGGCTGGTTAGATGGGCAAAACAGCGGCAAATGGAATTTAATCCTGAAAAGTGTGAGGTGATGCATTTTGGGAGGACTAACAAGAGAAGGGAGTACACAATGAACGGTAGGACCCTAGGAAGTGCAGAGGATCAGAGGGACCTTGGTGTACATGTCCATAGATCCTTGAAGGTAGCAGGACAGGTTGGTATGGTAGTTAAGAAGACATATGGGATACTTGCCTTTATTAATCGAGGCATTGAATACAAGAGCAGGGAGGTTATGATGGAGCTGTATAAAGCTTTAGTTAGGCCACATCTGGAGTACCGTGTGTAGTCCTGGACACTGCAGGAAGGATATGATTGCACTGGAGAGGGTGCAGGGGAGATGTACCAGGATGCTGCCTGGGCTGGAGCGTTTTAGCTATGAAGTGAGACTAGATAGGCTGTGGTTGTTTTCCTTAGAGCAGAGAAAGCTGAGGGGGATGTACAAAATTATGAGAGGCATAGATAAGGTAGATAGGAAGAAACCTTTCCCTTTAGTGGAGGGTCAATAACCAGGGGGCATAGATTTAAGGTAAGGGGAAGGTAAGCTACATCACAGTTTCAGCATACATGGCCTACATGAAAATGTTGTTTCAGATAATGGTACCGCTTTTACCAGCACAGAGTTTCAGAAATTTATGGATCAGAATGAAATCCGATATATTTAAACAGCCCCTTACCATCCCTCATCAAATGGCCTAGCCAAGAGGGTAGTAAAAACTTTTAAGTCTGATATGAAAAAGCCACTGGAAGGCATTCTGGAATCTCGACTTTCCCAGTTTCTTTTCAGTTATCATACAACGCCACATTCGACTACGGGTTCAACATTGTCAGAGTTATTAATGGAATGCCATCTGCGTACACATCTACACCTCATGTTTCATGTTTCCAAGCTTAGAGGGGAAGTTGGCGCACAACCAGGGTAATCAAAAGTTTAACCATGACATGCACTGCAAAGCTCACACTTTCAGCGTAGGTGACACAGTATACATATGGAATTTCGGCAGTGGTTCCTGTTGGGCTCCTGAAATCATTATCTCAGAGACTGGTCCACTCTCTTACCAAGTACAAGTGGGAGATAGAATACCATGAAAGCACGAAAGATCATATTCATGCCAGAGAGACATTCCAACAGTCAACTGATACATCTGTGATTACTGTTGAACCGTCAATTCCTGAGGTGTTTGATCGACCTAGAGTAGACATGCCAAATATCTGTGAAGAGTTGCCAAATCCTGAACTGCCACATTCCGATGATGTGCCTCATACTTCAGTTCCAGACCCTGTCAATCCCATTCAGGAACCTCTAGTGGTAGAGCTATGCCGCTCTAGCCATACAAGAAGAGCATCTCAGAGACTTGATTTATAATCACCTGAAATTGTATATATGTTTGTTGGATTGTTTTATGTCTTGGGTCGGTGAGTTCGCTTGTCAATCGAACTCTAACTGCACGCCTTCCTATGTTCTCATCAATTGCTGCTTGCAATCAATAATGGGGAGAGACTGATGCAAGAATAAACAGTGGTGGTTTATTGAGATATAGGGCAGAGCACCAGATCATACATGTTCACTCAGAAACCTCCAGAACTAGACTTATAGTTCCCAGTTGCCTGCGCTGTACAGTGATTCGTCAGTATTGTCACATGATCTGCACACTTGCATTCTCTTAAAGGGACAGGGTACCTCACTTTACCACAGATTGTTCAAATGTTTTCCTGTAAATGGAAATTGTAAAAAATACAAAGGGGAAGGAAATGTGGTAACTGGGGGTATAGCCGCTCCCTGCTATCAATCGGGGTTCACGTGATGTACTGCGGGGGCTCTGACCAGTGAGCTTTTAGCTTGGGCAGTCTGGGGGGGGGCTTCCTGAAGAGAGCCCTTGTCAAATGTGAAAGGGCCTGTAAATCTCTTCGTATTAAACTTTAACTGTTTCTTGACGAAACCTGTCTGCTCCATCAAGTCATCACATGTATCATCAGAGCTCACTTGCAATGTCACAAAATTTTCAATCCACCACTGCAGAATTTGCACTTTTAGTCCAGCATTTTTTTCTACCCTTGTTCAATACAACTGATGTGATATTGGGTTCAGCTGAAGCTTAGGTCCTGACAAGTTCATGTCCACTGCATTCACAGGTAGCTCTTTCTTTCCCACAGGATTTCCATTTAGCAGTGCCTGAATTTTGTAAGTTAACACCGAAAGTAACGCACCTGTGATACCGTAGCCAATTTTGACATGACTTATGTATCTCACTGTCTCTGTGTGTGAACAAAGGCTAATAATTCTACAGGATGATTTTACAATGACTGCTGTTGGAGTGGGAGTTAGGTGCAGTCTCTGTCAATTGATCTTAAGGAAATAGAAAGATTGCTCACTAAGAGAGTTGGGCTGTAATGGGAAGACATTTAAGGAAAGGCGATATGAGAAATCCACTGATCTAGATCTGCAGGGAATTGGCAACTGTCAGCTGACAACTCAGATCCATATGAAATGGCTATTCCTTTACCAACAGTACATATCTCGCATAGTGTTTGTTTCCATGTGCCGTCCCTACATGGATCAAAAACACTTTTGTCTGAAAAATTTCAAATGCTCAAGCCGATTTCAGTAAGTGAGCTACATTGATCGCAATATGCTTGAGAGGCAGCCAAAAGATTGTCAGATATAGCTCAAAAACAATGCTGCAGTTCTGTATTTCATATGGCAAAACTGGGGACAGCCTGGATAAACTTAACTACCCTGCAGTTGCATGTTTAAAGTTCAATTAGAGTGCAACTTTGTTAAACACTTGTGCTGTTCTGTATATCCTTTATCTAAAAATCTTCTATTAATCTCACTTGGAGGAAGGAAAGAAAACATTTCAACCATTTGAGTAGCAGATGCTATTTAATATCAAGCTTTCAGCTACTTAAGGACTGAACGTTCTGTATAATTGACAGTTTCTGTGAATTGCCATCAGAAAACGGTTTTGTAAAATGTAATACCATATCCAAGTAATAACTGAGCAAAACATAGAACAAAACATTGCATTAACTTCTAGTTTGTCATACTTATGTTTTTAGATCGATTTTCGCCAGGCTAATGGTTTGTCTAACAATCAAATGCAGGAACCTTGACACACTACCTCTTTTCTTTCTACCCACAGCCCTGTTGTATTGTCTTATCTCTCCAAAATGAGGTCATTTTCTTCCAAAGCTGGTGTCATTTAAATACTGATCTCAAATAAAATGATCTCCCTTTCCAAACTCATTAAGATACTTAATGATTAAATTTCTAAATCTAGGATATTGACTATCATATGCAAATCAGTCTTTTTTTTGTGGAATATGTTTTCTGGTAATTTTGCTTTCTGTTTTTCTTTCTAAATAAATTACTAAAGTGGGGGAGTACATTGGTTTGCCAATTCATTATTTCTGTTGACAGATTGAGATTGAGCCATTAAAACCAGCACTTGTTTGCAAACTAGTCATGTGTTTGACAAGCCTGAATGCATTGGTTTTAGCATTGATTTTAATCAAGATGCTTGTTTCATTTTGTGTTAATAAGATCAAAGAGTGCTCATCCACTGAAGCACATCAGGAATTATATACAATGCCACTGTATTTTGGGCCATCCCAGTGACTCTGGGTGTAACTGCATCATGGGCTTTAGTACAGAAGCCTATGGCACAGCAAAGTCCCAGATTCAATCCCTGATCTATGCCAATTCAGCAGATCCCAATGACCTGTGTGCATGTGGATATTGAGTGAGAAGGAGTAAGTCCTTCCTGCAATAGCCTACTGACTCCACCACCCAGGAATGCTCACTCAACAATCACCCCTCGATCAACACCAAAAAAAAAATGTTACTCATTTTATTTGCTGCATATGGACCCTTGCTATATGCAAATTTGCTGCCACAATTGTCTGCAAAATAACCATGATTACACTTCAGAGGTACTCCTTTGGCTTTGAAGCACTTAAAGATGTCCTGAAGACATGACGGCACTCAATAAAAGCAATATTTCTTTGCAAAACTGCTGGGCTTTGTAGAAAGAGATTTTTGAAGCAAAGCTGTTTTTGTGTTACTTCTGACATTACATTTCAGCCTGAAACTTATATGCCACAAAAAGTTTTATGCTCTGGTTCATGGGTGCTGATTATTAATGTTACTCTCATAGAATTCTATAACTGAGATAATTTAGTATAATCCCAAAATCCACACTCATGTCAAAATGTCAAAAACAGGAAGTGATACATTCTCGTAACTAGTGATGAGGTGACTTAGAGCAGGGCAAAGGTAACAGCTTTGTCTTAAGGAAGAATCTAACAGAAGGGATATTCTAATGGTTAAAGCTTTTGAACAAAAAATTGTCAAAGGACAGAGCGATAATAATAGTAATAAAAATATCTTCATACAGCTGATAATTAAAATGCCCAGAAACACACCACTATGTACCCTTAGCAATGAGTTCTTCTGTACAAGTGAAGGCAATAATGTCCCTAAACCATGTTATTATGACCTCTCTCCCAGTCTTTCGTTTTAGCAATTCTCATCACTTCCCTCCTCCTCAGAAGGCACATTGAGTCCTGTTTTTGTGTACACATTCAAGTCAATGTCAAAGAAATAGTAAGGCTCTCAAAATGGCTATTTTTGACAATCTGTAAGATGTGGCATAGGGAACTTGTTAATTAATTGGCTAGACAGCTAGCGTGTGGATCAACACGGGGTTCAATCCCCCTTCTGGCTGAGGTAGACTCTGGGCCTGCCTTCTCAATCTACCTGTCATAAAGTATCACAGATCTTTGCTGTGATTTGGCAAATAATTGTTAAGAATCTGCCTTTGGGCAGAGAATTCAAGAACAAGATGTGATACATATATAGAATAATACGAGTTGTTCATAACCTAAGTTTGTATGAAAAAACTCCATCAATATAAGTTGGGGCCTTTAACATACTCTCACTTCTTGGGTGTAATTTGGTGACCTCCCCTGTGGCAAACTTGGTGGCAGGGGGCGTTTAATCAGGCAGGAGGATTGTGGGGAACGCAATCAGCGAACTTGTGTGGGGTTGCTTGCGACCACCCTTGGGGTGGGACTCGACGTCAGGAAAAGTGGGGGCAAGGAGAGCCACCCCCTCCACACCCCCTCCCCAACCCCTGCCCTTGCTGCTGACACCCCTCCCCCCATTTCATCTTGAGTTCAGGGTCTAGATGGGGATTCTTTAGGGTTTCCCTGTTACCCTAAGAATGCTACCATAGATCGTTATCCAGTAAGAAAACCTCCTTGTATATTTACAGCTCCATATACATCTCAGTATTCTACACCATGTTGTACTTCTGCTTCCCAACAGATCTGGCTGTTAGTCATAGTTATATCAGTAATTACATCAGCATCAGGTGCTCCTGATGTTAACCCTTTACTCTACATTTCCCCCCAAATCTTTATCCCAATGATATACATCCTCCTACCTCACCATCCCCCCACACTCACCCCCCTTCCCACCACCCACCATGTCTCAGGCTTCACAGGGTTAATCTTTGTGGTGCTTTGACCAATCTCCATGACCTGGTGCTGATTTCATTTTGAGGTTGAGGACGAACTGCACTGTCTTGTCATTCAATAGGAGTGTCTTCCACATGCGTGGCTGTAGAGTTTCTATTTTGTTATGTTCTTTGCTCATGAACCGGTTGCACACTTATCTATTTATCAGTTAAGTCATTTACAATATACTGCAGACACAGAGACCAATATGAAATGAAGCACATGCTATTTATTTACACAGACAACAGAGCACTAACATGATGTGTACTTCTCTACAGACCCTACTGTAGACTAACATTAACATGGTAGCCTGCACTGCATAGCTATTGGGTCTTACAGTCACGTGGTCAATCTGCTCACAGTCCCTTAAAGGAGTATTACACCTCAGATTACCACATCCCTCCCCCTTTACTTGAAAGTACATTTCACAATACATTAACTAATTACAGAAATAAACTATTTACAAATACAGTCTCTCAGGATGCTTTTACAAATGAGTTGACCATCATAGTTCTACGACTTCGGATGGTTTATCTAAGACCTCCCTCTCAGGAGTTATCTGTCCACTAGGCTCCCCAGCAGGAACCTGTAAGTTTGCCTCTTCGACTCTCTCAGGCTTAATGGGTCCTACATGTACTTCCAAAGCAAGAGGAGTTCCTTGTTCCTGTGGTGTAGACTCCAACGGGAATGTTTGGCGCACCTTTCCTTGTGGATCAGTTTCCCATTTCCTATGTGTCTCCTGATTATCTGACCTTCAACTGATATATGGTAGGACAGGGATCCTGTCACTGCACTGATTTCACCTGATAGCCATTCGGACCCATCTCCAAGGTTCTTTGCAAAAACTGCTTCTCCTACAGTGAAGTTCCTGTCATGATTCTGGTAATCATCTTCATTTTTCCGGGCTCCCTAACTTCTCTCTACCCTCACCGCTAAATTTGGCCTTATGAGGCTTAACCGTGTCCTGAGACGTCTCTTCATTAATAACTCTGCAGGGGCAATATCGGTAGTCGTATGTGGCGTAGTCCTATAGATGAGCAGGAAACGTGATAACTTTGTTGCTATGTAGTCCCCAGCTAGTATTTTTATTCCAGCCTTAAAGGTCTGGACTGTCCTCTCAGCCAACCCATTGGATGTAGGGTGATATGGCGAGGTCTTGACATGTGTTCTGACACTGAGACTTGTAAATCTTTGGAATTCCCCACTGGTGAATGCTGTTCCATTAGCAGACACTATTATCTCTGGTAAACCGTGTATCACAAAACTCTGTTGCAATCTGTCTATGGTGGCAGCAGATGTGGGTGAACTCACCTCATTTACATCCATCCATTTGGAATGAGCATCTATAAGTAAGAGAAACATTGTTCCCAAAAAAGGCCCCACGTATTCAATATGGAGGTGGATCCATGGCCTTCCTGGCCATTCCCAAGGATGCAGTGGAGCAGAAGGAGGCAATTTCTGCACCTGTTGGCATTGCATGCAGCTCTTGACAATGTTTTCGATTTTTGTGTCTATCCCTGGCCACCATATGTAGCTACGCGCCAACATTTTCATTCTGGAAATCCTAAGAAGGACTTGAGTTCTGTGGAATTTATCGGGGTTGGCACCTCACAAATAGCTCTCACCTTGTCTTCTACTGGGTGAAGGCCCTGTGAGTCGACCCTATGACCCAGGTAAATCACTTTTTTTGCTTGGAAGATATACTTTTCCCTTTTCAAGCGTACTCCAACTTGTGAGAAATGCTTCAATACCTGTTCCAAGTAAGGTGTTCATCATCAGTTAGTCCTGTCACTAGGACATCATCAAGATAAACCACCACATGCGGTAGACCTTGAAGTAAATTTACCATAGTCAATTGGAAAATGGCACAAGCCCATGAGATTCCGAAGGGTAACCTGGTATACTGGTATAACCCCCTATGTGTGTTGATAGTCACAAAATCCAGAGAGGCCTTTTCCAGTTCGACTTGCTGGTAAGCGTGGCTCATGCTGAGTTTCATATATGCGGTTCCCCCTGCCAGCTTGGAGTACAATTCATCAGTTTTCAGTATCAGATGCCTGTCAAGTCTGGTCACTTTGTTAACAGTCAACTTGCAGTCCCCGCATATTCACACACTCTGGTCAGGCTTTAGAACTGGGACTATGGGTGCTGCCCATTCAGAAAATTGTACAGGTTATAAGACTCCCAACCTTTCCAGTCTGTCTAATTCAATATCCACTTTTTCTTGGAGTGCATAGGGGACTGGCCTCGCCTTCAAATATCTGGGGGTTGCTCCAGGATCCATGTGGATTTTAGCTTGCAGCCCCTGAATTTTCCCGATTCCCAGAGGCACATTTCTGTAATAATTCTTGCAGATCTTTCATTCTGAGTTGAAAAATCCCAGTCAGCTCAAACTTTATTTCCTTAAGCCAGTTCCGACCAAGTAGATTTGGACCCTTCCCTGCTATCACTATCAGGGGTAGATTAGCAGGTTGGCTTCTATATTGTACCGGAACCTTGCATATATTTCTTACTCGTATGTCTTCGCCAGTATATGTGTTTAATCTGGCATCTGGGTTTTCCAGCTTTAGTGAGTGGCCTCCTCCATTCAGGTACTTAAACGTGTGTTCCCTTATGACTGTCATGGATGCCCCTGTATCCACTTCCATTTGAGTGCGGTTTCTGTTGACTTCTACTGTCACGTAGATCGGCTTTATCAGTTTTACCCATTTTTAAGTTGCGTAGTGAGTAAATATCTGACTGTTTCTCCTAGTTCCTCCAATATATAAATTTCATGACTTCTGCCTCTATGATATACAGAATAAATCACAAGGCTGGGGGTTGGAAGTTAGAAGATGTGACACTGGGTCAGATGCAAGAAAATTTGAGTTTTAAAGTAACCCTTGTTATTACTTAGGATTATATAGAATACACAGCATAGAAACGGGCTATTTAGCTCAATGAGCCCATGCCAGCATTAAAGCTCCAAGCAAGCCTCCTCCCATCTTTCCTCATCTAAATCTACTATCTTAACCCTCTAGCCCCTTCTCCCTCAAATGCTTGCCTAGTGCCCCTTTAAATGCATTCATACTATTTACTTTGACCACTCCCAGAGGCAGTGTGTTCCACATTCTCACCACTCTGAGTAAAGAAATTTCTTCTGAATTCCCTATTGGATTTCTTGGTGACTGTCATACACTGATGGCTTTTAATTAGGCTCTATCCTCACAAATGAGCATATTTTGTTTACAATCTATGCAACTTTCTGCTTTATGAAGTGGGTTAATTTTTCTGCTGATCCCATGGATCATCTGTCTGTGCCTGTGACTCTTCCACAACAGTGCACACTATGATTTATTCTTTTGAATTTTCAATCTTTAGAGCGAGGCTTAGCGGTTAGATTTTCCACAACCTCATACGTGGTAACATATCTTGCACCCACCTTGCAAGTGAATGGCAGAGTGATGTTAGGAGTGAGCCCTCAGTTTTTCAGTGCATGTGAGGTACCAGAGCATCTATTCTCTTTTGCCATCTATTGTTGCAGTGCTGCAGTTATATTTTGTATTGCATTCTCTCATGATGCTTCCATAAGTTAAGGAAAGTAGATAAACAGACCACTATTTGAGTTAATATTGTAAGATTGGATGGTCAAATCTGATGCGCTACTTTAGGGTGTGTTGATACATTCTCATGATTAGAGCTAAGGTGGCAGCATTGCATTAAGGAGTGACAGTCAAATGGTAATCATGATGTTGTACGAAACCTGTCAGAAAAAGGTTGGAGAGATAGTAACAGTAACAAAAATATGGCTAATGATCACTATATAATTCCCTGAAGAACACTTGTAAGAGTTTGTAGAAATGAATGCTTAAGTCGAAGTAAGTGCAATAATATCCCCAAATTGGGTTATTATGATCTCTCTTTCTTAGAGGCAAGATTGCTACGACCAATCTGACCCCTTGTCTCAGTGGTATCATTCTCACCTCAGAGACATAAGAAATTTGAGCGTGCAAGCTAGGCTGGCACTGTCAGGAGTGCAAATTTTCAGATACATTAAACCATCATCTGTCATTTCGAGTGAATGTATAAGATCGTTTAACACTGCATTCAGAGAAAAGTAGTGACATTTCTCACAATGTCTTGGCCAATATTTATCCTCAACTAACGTCAATAAAACAGATTATTTGCTTGTTATCTCATTGCAGATCTTGGTGTGCTTGCTGTTGTGTATTCCTACATCACAGCAGGGACTACGGGCCCAATTTTAACTCTGTACAAGTGGATGGGTTTTAAGCAAATTTAAATCTCACCCTAAATTTCAAAAACACTTCATTAACTGTCGAGAGCTTTGGTTATGAAAGGCACATTACAAAAGCATTCTCTCTTCAACATTGCCTTTGAATGAATGCATGTATAGAATTTATTTGTGCTTCAATGCTGTACCCCTCCCCTGGGAATGGCTTCAAGTACAACTGGCAACTTCTCAGCTATTTCTCCCATTATTGCCTTAAAAGTCATAATGCGCAAAATGGATAGATGTCTGGATTGAATATTCATCAGACTGAAACTCGACCTATAAACCAATGGACAAATTTATTTAACATTAAACAGGTAAATGAATAGCATTCAATGCAAACAGTATAGTTCTCACAGTTACAACCTTTATTACTCTTCTAGAAATGTCAAAGACTCTTCTGCTGCACTATAAGTGTGTTAAAACGCTACCACAGAAGTGCTGATGTAACATAGTGTCTCTGCTGACTTCTGAGTGTGTAAGATCAGTCCTAGATATACTGTTCAAAATCCTTTGAAGATATGCTGAAAGAAGGAAACTCCAAAAAGCTGCAACCAGCAAAACACCAGTAGGTTGACCACAATCCACAATATTCAAACTATCATTGCTTGAGGACCAAATCTGTACTTCCTGTGGGTCCGTAGATTCAAATAACAACATAAGACTTAAGAGCAGGATGTGGCTGTTCAGCTCTTTAAGCCTGCTCTACCATTCAACATGATCATTGCAGATCAACAACTCCACCATCTCGCACTGTCCTCGTATATCTTAATTCCCTTGGTAATCAAAAAACTATCGATCTCTGTATTGAATAAACCCAAAAACTGAGCATCTAGAGCCCTCTAGGGTAGAAAATTCCAAAGCTTCACAACCCTTTGAGTGAAGGTTTTATGCCTTGGGTCTATGAGTTCATTAGTTGAGTAAACTCGAATTGCATGCCTTCATATACACTTGTTAGTTGATGCTCGCTATCAAAAACGGAGAGAGACCGACATAAGAACAAACTGTAATTGTTTGTTGCAACACAGCGCAGAGCAATAAATCTTTGCTTGCTCCTACAATCACTTCCGGCCCTAGACTTCCAGTTAACCAGTAGCCCGCGCTGTACAGTGATTTGTCAGTACTGTCATATGGTTAGTCCACTTACATTCTCTTAAAGGTACATGGTACTCCTTTACCACATCCCTTCCCCTTTACTTAAAAAATACAGTTAACAAACTTAGTAACATGTGAGCTATTTACATTCATAACTAATTACACTAATAACTATTTACAAATCAAATCTCTAAGGAGGCTTTCTTGGACGCATTGAGTGTCGCAGTTCAACAACCTCGACTGGTTTTTCTGAGACCTCCTTTTCAGGGGACAATTGTCCATTAGATTCCTCATTGGAAATTGGCAGGTTTGTCTCCCTGACCCCCTTGGGTCCCACAGGCCCCACCGGTGCTTCCAAATTGTGTGATCTGTCCTCTACATGCAGCACAAACTCGAGCGTAGATGAAGACTGCATTTCTGTTTGTGGGACTGGTGTTCTTTTGCAAAGATAATCCACGTGTTATCTAATTATTCGGCCGTTTACTGATACATTATAGGAGAGGGGCCCAATTACTTCACTCACCTCGCCTAATAGCCAATTGGGCCCATCTCCAAAGTTCTTCACAAGGACCACACTTCCCACCATGAAAGCTCTTTCGCAACCATGACCATTGCGACTGGCCTTCTGCGCCTCTTGACTTTTCTTCACCCTCCCCTCTAATATCGCCCGGATAAGGTGGAGATATCTCTTCATTAGTAGTTCTGCAGAGGCAATGCTGGTCATTGTATGTGGCGTGGTCCAGTATGTGAACAAGAACCAGGACAATCTCGTGCTGATGGGTGAGGTTTTGACATGGGTAATGCCGTTAAGGGTCGTAAACCTGTGGAATCCCCTGCTGGTAAAAGCAGTCCCTTTGTTGAACATGAGGGCCTCCGGCAACCCACGCACTGCAAAACTCTCCTGCAAATGGTCTGTGGTGGCAGCTGACGCAGGTGACTGGACTTCATAGACGTCCATCCATTTGGAGTGGGAGTCAACCAGTAAAAGGAACATTGTGCCCAAGAAGAGTCCCATGTAATTGACGTGGAGGCGCATCTATGGCCGTCCCGGCCATTCCCGTGGGTGCAATGGAGGTAAGGAGGGAGAGCTTTTGGACCTGCTGGCACTGAGGACAGCATTTGACCAGGGTTTCGATATCCAAGTCCATGCCTGGCCACCACAAATAGCTGCCTGTGAGCATCTTCATTCTCCTAATGCCCAGGTGAGCACTATGTAGCTCAGCTAATAACGGCCTTCACCCCCCTCAAGGGCATGATAACCCTCGCTCCCCAGAGTAATACGCCATCCTGGCAGGAGAGTTCATATTTGTGATCAGAATAGTGCTTCATCTCCTCAGATTTAGATCCATCTGACCAACCATTCAAGGCCTATTCCCGGACATTAGACAATTCTAGGTCCTGACTTGTCCATCGTTGGATTTGTCTGATCTGAACGAGGGAGGAATCCTGAAAATTTAGCGCTAAGTCCAGTTCCTGGGGAATCAGAGCCTCCCTGTTATTAGCTGGCAGGGGGAGGTGGCTTAGTGCATCGGCATGTGCGACTTGACTACCCGAACAGTGAACAAAAGTGTATTCGTAGGCGGCTAATATTAGTGCCCATTTCTGGATGCGAGCCAATGCAATAGGTGGTTTCACTTTGTCTTCTCCAAATAATCCCAGCAGGGGCTTGTGGTCAGTTATAATATGGAAATGGTGACCGTGGAGATAGTGATAAAAATTCCGGGCACCGAGCACAATAGATAAGCTCTCCTTTTAAATCTGGGAATATCGTCAAACTGCGACACTGAGTGTGTGAGATGTATAACCAATGGGTCATTCAGAGCCATCTGCCATCCAATGTGAAAGGACAGCTCCTATTTCATAAGGGGTCGCATCACATGTTAAAATTAACTCCTTCTTGGGGTCAAAGTGGACCAACAAGGCCGACGATCTTAACAATCACTTCACTTTCAGGAAGGCATCCTGGTGCAGGACTTGCCAGCTCCATTTCTGGTTTTTCTTAAGCAGGCCATACAGTGGGGCCAGCACAGTCGAGAGGTTTGGGAGGAATCGGCCGTAGTAGTTTACCACGCCTAAGAAGGCCTTAAGCTCTGTGGTTTTTCTTGAGGCAGGTGCTTCGCGAATGGCCTGGACCTTTTCTTCCACAGGATGCAGGCCCTGCGCATCAATCTTCTGACCCAAGTAAACTACCTTCTTCGCTTGGAATAGACACTTCTCTTGTTTTAAACGTACCCCCCCACTTGTGCGAAACGTTTGAGCACATCTTCTGGATTTGCTAAGTGTTCATCGTCGGTCAGTCCCGTGACCAGTACATCATCCAAGTAAACGATAACATGGAGCAATCTTTGGAGCAAGTTTTCCATCGTTCTTTGGAAAATAGCACACGCTGAGGAGACCCCAAAAGGTAGACGTGTGTATTGATACAATCCTCGGTGTGTATTAATAGTGATGAATTCCCTAGAGTCCTTTTCCAACTCTACCTGCTGGTAGGCATACATCGTGTCTAATTTCGAATATGTGGTGCCCCCTGCCAACTTCGAATACAATTCCTCAATCTTGGGTGTTGGGTGTCTATCAAGTTTGGCTACCTTATCGACAGTTAGCTTATAGTCACTGCATAGACGCACACTCTGGTCCGGCTTCAGTACAGTTACATTGGATGCCGCCCGCCCAGAAAATTGCACTGCTTGTAGGTTGCCCAATTTTTCCAGCCTGTCTAGTTCAGTTTCAACCTTATCCTGTAGAGCATAAGGGACTGGCCTGGTTCTTATAAATCTGGGGGTTGCGTTTGGGTCTATACGGATTCTGGCCTGTAGCCCTCGAATCCTTCCTAACTCTTCTTTGGAAATGGAAGCACATTTTTGCAACAATTCCTGTAAGCCTTTTGTTATAATTTCAAAAATTTCAGCCCATTTCAATTTAATCTTTTCGAGCCAGTTGTGGGCTATTAAGCTGGGGCCCTCTCCAGCTACCACTAACAAAGGCAACCTTTCAGATTGAACTCCATACATCACCGATACTTGACATAACCCTTTCAGTCTTATTTTTTCACCCATGTATGTTCTCAGTTTAATGTCCGAAACTTCCAATCTTAAAGGATGGGTCCCTTTATTCAAGCATCTGAATGTATGCTCTCCAATGACGGACATCGACGCTCCCGTATCAACTTCCATCTCAACGGGTTGTCCATTGGCTATAATGACTACTTGGATTGGTTCAGTTCTACTCACTTTCAGGTTATATAATGAATGGATGTCTGATTCTATTTTTCCTGGTTCTCCCATGAGACATATGTCATGATTTCTCCCTTTGTCTTTAAAGTACTGTCTCAGCCTATCTCTGCAGTGCCGCCTTATGTGACCATAGGGGTGGCAGAAAAAAGCATTCGACTTGTTTGAATTGTCGATCGCCCACTGGAGGCCTGGATGCATTTCTCTCATTCATTTTGTGGGTTTTCACTGTGGTATTGCTGTTTTATACTGATCTGTACATAGGGGGCATTTCCCATCTTTCAGTTGGGTCCAATGTTTTTGCGCCTTTTGTTGCTGGTCTGTCCCGCCCTACCAATGGATGGCGCCATTCTGTGTATCTCTTATAGCTTCTGAATTTCTAACAGCACCCTCAAAGGCTGTGGCTAATTCTAATGCCTTATTGAAGTCTAAATTAGCTTCGGCTAGCAAATGCCTTTGAATCCTATCACCTTAAATCTCACAAATCAGTTGGTCTCTGGACGTTCTGTATTTGCAATGTTCAGTTAATGCCTTTAAAATGGCAACATCCTCAGCTATTATCTCCTCTGGAAGCCTATTCCTTTAATTGAAGTTGAAGCACTGCATAGTAACTGAGGGCTTTGGCCTCAGGTGGTTTTGTACAATTTTTATTAACTCGTCAAAAGTCTTCGAGTCGGTGGTGTTAGGTGACGTGAGGCTGCGGATCAGCCCATATGTTTCGCTCCTACATGTAGACAAGAGAATCGCCCTCTTCTTTTCCACCCCCGTGAAGTCGTTAGCAGTAAAAAAGAACACTAGGCATTTGACATACTGAGACCAGTCATCTGAAATGGGTCAGATGGATCAACACACCCAAACTGCAGCATCATGAACAACTGCAAGGGGACTGCACTTCCGATGGGCTTCCCAGGTAATAGCAAATTCAGTTGTTTGACTTTCTTGACTGCCATTAATCGAATGTGTTTTGCCTTCTGCAGAGTTGTCCTCTCTCTGGGGCCTTTTATAATTTTCTGTCCATAGCCATTTTTCTGGTATGTACCTCTTTAAATGTATTGCTACTTTAAGAGCAGTGACCGTTTTTTTTTAACTCCACCTCTGCAGCTATCGATGTTTCTGTGCTGGGTTTCATGTTCTTTCTGAGTTTTGGCCGTGATCACGATTTTGCAGGGTTTTTTTTTCTTTTCTCTTTTTTTTATTTCAAACTGCCGCACTGCTTCCTGCTCTGATTACCATCTATTTTACCACAAAGTACAGATTCTCTTTCTAATGTTTTGCTCACTTGTCTTGTGGATTCTCACTCAGGGTGCTATTTTTTTGCTACATATACCCTCGTCGCCAGTTTTATGTCTTTGGTATGTGAGTTCACTCGTCGAGTAAACTCAAATTGCACACCTTCATATACACTTGTTATTTGATGCTCGCTATCAACAACGGAGAGAGACCAACATAAGAACAAGCTGTGATTGTTTATTGCAACAGAAGGCAGAGCACTAAATCCTTGTGTGATCCCACAGCCACCTCCAGCTCCAGACTTCCAGTTAACCAGTAGCCCGGGCTGTACAGTGATTGGTCAGTACTGTCATATGGTTAGTCCACTTGCGTTCTCTTAAAGGTACATGGTACTCCACTTTACCACAGAAGGGATTTCCAATTATCTCAGTCCTAAATAGATGGCCCCTTATTCTGAGACTGTGGCCCCTGGTTCTAGACACTCCATACAGGGGAAACATTCTCTGAGCATCTACCCTATCAGGCTCCTTGGGATTTTTAAAAATATGTTTTGATGATATCACCTCTCATTCTTCGAAATTCTATATTCTTAGGAATATCAATCTAATCTACTCAATCTCTTCTCATAGGAAAATCCTGACATCCCAGGAACCAGACTGGTGAATTTTTGTTGCACCCCCTCGTAAGGTCAGTTAAGACTCTATACAATTGCAAATAGAATAACTTAGCAATTTAAGAATAATTAATCTGCTGCTTTCAAGTCAGTCCCCATCAAAATCCAATGGTAGCAATGAACCCATGCCTTCTTGTGCCTCTGATTTATCCTGGAGTGAAACAATTGGTCAGGATGTTATGTGGATTCCATACAATCTGTAAAGAAAGTGAGCAGATGGCAGCTTAACCCCTTAATCCTCTGTGTTAATTGGCAAATTCTCGGGTGTTTCCTTCAATCCATCGGAGGAATTTAATGCCCCCTGCCCACCCCATGGCAAATTGGGTGACCTGGGGACATATAATCAGGTGAGAGGATGGTGGGTGTGGACCCTGCCAACTTCCCACCTCTGCCCTTTCCTGCCCCAATATCAGTTGAGGTCCTTAATTGGGCAATTAATGCGGGGGATTTGCCACGCGGGGAGCACTTATCTCCTGGCGATGGGTGGGGTCCCTGGTTCAAAGGCACTCAGTGCCTGACCAAGGGACCCTGCAATGAAAAGGGGGGACCCGGCAATGAGCGAAGGGCCCACTTGGAGCTACAAACCTATTCTTCCTGCCGGCCCTCTCCCCACAACTTCTTCCCCGGCAATCACCTTCTCGCCATCACTCAACTGTGGCTTAGCATCCAGCAGTGACACTAGGCCTCAGCTGGGTGTCGTACCAAAGCCGTCACCGCCTCCCAAGTGGCACTGACGTTTAATAGAGCAGTCAGCCTCTGATTGGCCAGCAGCTGTTAGCAGCCTGAATTTCCACCCATGGGGTATTTGATCCCAGGGAAGGCCCGCCACTGTCCAGTTAAGTGCCTGAAGGCCTTCCATAAAAGAGACCCCTGTTGCCTCCGTTAAATACCACCCAATGTTTTGAAATTCACAGTCACAATGGAGGGCCTTGAGATTCTTGTTCCATTGGGACAGACCCACCAAATGGTCCTAGTGAAAATTTCATATCACAAAGAATGTGGTTATTGATTTAGTTCATATTTATCACTAGTTTGTTGAAAACAATCTCATTTTCAAACAGTGACATCGCAGACAATTAACAGAAACACATGTTTTGACATGATTTACAACATCATGTATTGTGTTCAATAAATCTGTTTTAATTGTTTATAAAAACTATTTTGTAAAGATAATACTCATTTAAGTGTCAGCCATGGCTTAGTTGATAGCATTCTTGGCTCTCGCCTTACTCCAGGATTTAAGTACAAAATAAAGGCTCACTCTCCAGCACTGTAGGTGTGCTGTACTATTAGAGGTGTTGTCTTTCAGTGAGACTTTGAACTAAGGCCCTGTTTCATCTCTTAGGTGGATATAAAAGACCCCATGGTACATGAAGAAGAGCAGAGAAGTTGGTTCTAATGTGCTGGACAATATTTACCCCTCAATCAACATCACAAAACAAATATCTGGTCATTATTACATTACTGTTTGTGGGAACTTGCTGTGGGTAACTTGGCAGCCACGCTTCCTACATTACAACTTTGACTACATTTCAAAAGTATTTCATTGGCAGTAAGGCATATTACAATGTCCAAGAGTCGTAAACGGTGATTTAGAAATGCAAGTCTATCTTTAAGAAGTGGGGGAGTTGGAAATTTTTTTTTTACGGAATGTGGGCATTGCTGGCTCAGCCAGCATTTATTGCCCATCCCTAATTGTCCTTGAGAAGGTGGTGGTGAGCTGCCTTATTGAACCGCTGCAGTCCTTGTGGTGTAGGTACACTGAGAGTGCTATGTATGACTCCAACCAGTGGAGAGTTTTCCTTCTGATTCCCATTGACCACAGTTTTGCGATGGCTACTTGATGCCAAACTTGGTCAAATGCTAGCTTGATGTCAAGGGCAGTCATTCTCACCTCACCTCTGGAGTTCAGCTCTTTTGTCCATGTTTGAACCAAGACTGTCATGAGGTCAGGAGCTGAGTGGCCCTGGCGGAACCCAAACTGAGCATCAGTGAGCAGGTTATTGCTAAGCAAGTGCCACTTGATAGCACTGTTGTTGATTGCTTCCATCACTTTACTGATGATCAAGAGTAGACTGTCGGGGCGGTAATTGGCTGTGTTGGTTTTGTCCTGCTTTATGTAAAGAAAGAACATACCTGGACAATTTTCCACATTTGCCGGGTAGATGCCAGTGTTGTAGCTGCACTGGAACAGCTTGGCTAGGGGCACAGCAAGTTCTGGAGCGCAAGTCTTCAGTACTATTGCCGGAATATTGTCAGGACACAGAACCTTTGCAGTATCCAGTGCCTTCAGCCATTTCTTGATATCATGTAGGGTGAATCGAATTGGCTGAAGACTGGCATCTGTGATGCTGGAGACTTCCGGGGGCGGCTGAGATGGATCATCTGCTCGGCACTTCTGGTTGAAGATTGTTACGAATGCTGAATGCTTCAGCCTTATCTTTTGCACTGATGTGCTGGACTCCTCCATCATTGAGGATGAGGATATTTGTGGAGCTTCCTCCTCCAGTGAGTTGTTTAGTTGTTCACTACCATTCACAACTGGATGTGGCAGGACTGCAAAACTTAGACCTGATCCATTGATTGTGGAATCACTTAGCTCTGTCTATCACTTGCTGCTTATGCTGTTTGGCACGCAAGTAATCCTGTGTAGTAGCTTCACCAGGTTGACACCTCATTTTTAGGTATGCCTGGTGTTGCTCCTGGCATACCCTCCTGAATTTTTCATTGAACTAAAGTTGATCTCCTTGCTTGATGGTAATGGTAGGGTGGGGGATATGCTGGGCCATGAGGTTACAGATTGTGTTCAAGTACAATTCTGCTGCTGCTGATGGCCCACAGCACCTCATGGATGCCCAGTCTTCAGTCGCTAGATCTGTTTGAAATCTATCCCATTTAGCACAGTGGTAGTGCCACACAACACGATTGGGAGTATCCTTAATGTGAAGGCAGGACTTTGTCTCCACAAGAACTATGTGGTGGTCATTCCACTGATACTGTCATGGGCGGATGCATCTGCGGCAGGCAGATTGGTGAGGATAAGGTCAAGTATGTTTTTCCCTCACCACCTGCTGCAAACCCAGCCTATGTCCTTTAGCGCTCAGGAACTTGATCTGTGGTGGCGCTACCAAGCCACTCTTGATGATGGACATTGAAGTCCCCACCCAGAGTACATTCTGCACCCTTTCCACCCACAGTGCTTCCTCCAAGTGTTGTTCAACATGGAGGAGCACTGATTCATCAGCTGAGAGGGGGTCGGGGGGATGGGTTCTGTTGGTGGTATGAGGGTAATCAGCAGGAGGTTTCCTTGTCCATGCTTGACATTAATTGGAATAGACATAGTGTTAAGGGCTTGGATGGAGTAGATTTCTTGAAATGTGTACAGGAGAACTTTTTAGGTCAATATGTAGAGGGTCCAACAAGGGACGGCGCAGTGCTGGACCTAATTCTGGGGAATGAAGCCAGACAGATGGCTGAGGTGGTGGTGGAGGAGCATTTTAATGATAGCAACCATAACATGGTACAATTTATGTTTGTTATGGACAAAGAAATAGACAAGTTGCAAAAAAATGTTTTGGATTGGGGGAGAGCAGATTTTAGTAAAATAAGGCAGGATCTGGCCAAGATAAACTGGGAAGAGCTACTTGTAGGGAAATCTACAGAGGAGCAGTGGAGGGCATTCAAAAAGGAAATGGGGAGGGTACAGCCTCAACATGTTCCATCTATGGTGATAGGAAGGAGTAACAAGCCCAGAGAACCATGGATGACCAGAGATATTCAGGATACGATGAGAAGGGAAAGAGAGGCTTTTAGCAAGTACAAGGGAAGCAAATCAGCGGAGGCATTAGTGGAGTACAGAAAGTGCAGGGTGGAGCTTAAGAAAGAAATTAGGAGAGCAAAGAGGGAATATGAGAAAGCTCTGGCTGGTAAAAGTAGGGAAAATCCCAAGATATTCTATAAGTATATCAATGGGAAGGGGATAACCAGGGAAAGAGTAGGGCCCATTGGGGACCAAAGGGGCAATCTATGGGTGGAGCCAAAGGACATTGGTAGAGTGTTGAACGAATACTTCACATCCGTCTTCACCCAAGAGAATGAGGATGAAGGTATCAAACTCGGGGAGAGAGACTGCGAGGTTCTTAAGCAAATTGATACAGGGAGTGACAAGGTATTGGAGGTGTTGGCAGGCTTAAAAATGGACAAATCTCCAGATCCGGATGATTTGTGTCCCAGACTGCTGAGGGAGGCAAGGGAGGAGATCGCAGAGGCTCTGACCCAAATTTTTAGTTCCTCTTTGGCCATGGGGGAGGTGCCAAAGGACTGCAGAACAGCTAATGTGGTTCCACTATTTAAGAAGGGTTGTAGAGATAAGCCAGGGAACTACAGGCCAGTGAGTCTCACGTCAGTGGTGGGGAAACTATTGGGGAAAATTCTGAATGAGAGAATCTATCTCCACTTGTAGAGGCAAGGTTTGATCAGGGATAGTCAGCATGGCTTTGTCAGAGGGAGGTCATGCCTAACAAATTTGATTGAATTTTTTGAGGTGGTGACCAGGTGTGTAGATGAGGGTAGTGCAGCTGATGTAGTTTATAAGGATTTCAGCAAAGCCTTTGACAAGGTCCCACATGGGAGACTTATAAAGAAGGCAAATGCACATGGGATGCAGGGTAATTTTATAAGGTGGATTCAAAATGGGCTTAGTTGTAGGAGACAGAGGGTGATGACAGAAGGATGCTTTAGTGACAGGAAGCTAGTGTCCAGTGGTGTACCACAGGGATCTGTGCTGGGTCCCCTATTATTCGTCATTTATATAAACGACATAAATGACTCTGTGGGTGGTAGGATTAGTAAGTTTGCGGATGACACAAAGATTGGCCAGGTGGCTAACAGTGAGGTTGAGTGTCTTGGGTTTCAGGAACATATAGACGGGATGATCAAATGGGCAGATAAGTGGCAGATGGAATTTAACCCTGAAAAGTGTGAGGTGATACACTTTGGAAGGAGTAATTTGACAAGGAAGTATTCAATGGATGGCATGGCACTAGGAAGTTCTGAGGAACAAAGGGACCTTGGCGTATGTGTCCATAGATTTCTGAAGGCGGAGGGGCATGTTAGTGCGGTGGTGAAAAAGGCATATGGGACACTTGCCTTTATCAATCGAGGCATAGATTACAAAAGTAGGGAGACCATGTTGGAGTTGTATAGAACCTTGGTGAGGCCACAGCTGGAGTACTATGTGCAGTTCTGGTCACCACATTATAGGAAGGATGTGATTGCACTGGAGGGGGTGCAGAGGAGATTCACCAGGATGTTGCCTGGGATGAAACATTTAAGTTATGAAGAGAGGTTGGATAGACTTGGGTTGTTTTTGTTGAAGCAGAGAAGACTGAGGGGCGACCTGATCGAGGTGTACAAGATTATGAGGGGCATGGACAGGGTGGATAGGGAGCAGCTGTTCCTCTTAGTTGAAGGGTCAGGCACAGGGGGCCATAAGTTCAAGGTGAGGGGCAGGAGGTTTAGGGGGGGATGTGAGGGAAAACTTTTTTAGTCAGAGGGTGGTGACGGTCTGGAATGTGCTGCCTGGGAGGGTGGTGGATGCGGGTTACCTCACATCCTTTAAAAAGTACCTGGATGAGCACTTGGCACCTCATAACATTCAAGGCTTTGGGCCAAGTGCTGGCAAATGAGATTAGGTAGGTAGGTCAGGTGTTTCTCACATGTCGGTGCAAACTCGATGGGCCTGTTCTGCACTGTGTGATTCAGCCTGTTGATGTTGAGGATTTCCAGGGCAACTCCCCCCTGACTGTATGCCATTATGCCACGACATCTGCTGCATTAGTCCTGCCAGTGGGACAGGACAAACCCAGGTATGGTGATGTCTGGGACATTATCTGCAAGGTCTAATTCTGTGATACGTCAGGCTTTTGCTTGGCTAGCCTGTGAGATAACTTTCCTGATTTTGGCACCCAGATATTAGTACGGAGGACTTTGCAGGGTTGATAGGACTTGGTTTGCCATTTAGGATGCTAGTTGGTCCATCTGGTTTCATTCCTTTTTATTGACTTTTTAGCAGTTGATGCAACTGAGTGGTTTGCTGAGCCATTTCAGAGGGCTATTAAGTGAACCACATTTCTGCAAGCCTAGAATCCATGTAGGCTAGGCCAGACCAGGGCATTAGTGAACCAGATGGGTTTTTAGTTACCATCATACTTATAATTCCAGGTTTTTATTGAATTTAAATTCCACCATGGCAGGATTTGAACCCACATCCCCAGGGCATTATTTTGGCTCTTTTGACTCTAGAGTGACAATACCAGTATGCCACCACTTCCCTCCTAATTAGCCTATTCTTTCTTATGCTGAGCCTGGTGTGGCCTACCCAACTCTCAATTACAGATGGAAGATAGGAAAAGGCCATAAGCGAAATGTGGGTTTTGGACTCCTCCCTCCTTCAGCAGTTGACAATGCAGGAATGGTGCATGGGATGTTCAATTAACCCTATAACTACTACATCCGGGACAAATTACATATAAATTGGGTTGGATGAGGAGTTCCATTGATCTAGGGAGCAAAACTATTTCCACTTCACATTGTGCAGCCCAGGCCATAGGAGATGACAGAAAAACATTTTTCCTTTCTAACTGTTTACTGAGGCGAATAGTAAGATGGTTTATCAATTGGCATTACAGCTTCAAACAGTTAAACCATCTTATTGCAGTTGAAATATATGTCTGGAGCAGGTACATGATGAATTGCCCATTTTTCACCAAATTACTTCAATTAATCATTCATGGGTCTTAACATTTTTTTCAGAATTTATGACATGTCTTTTCAAGATATAATCAAATAGTCCTGACTCCATGAAACCAAAATGTGATTTTTCGATAGATGAGCCACTTCGACAAGCAAGTCTAATTCAGGGAGACTGCCCAGCCATAAGTGCTGACACTGTAGTACTAAGGGTTCTTTAGATGTCTCAATGATGAGATCTTGAGACTTGTATATTTAAACATAAACCGTTTATTGTTAACCTTTAACTGTTTACAGATCCCAGGTTATTGTCATGCATGGTGCTATTACCTCCAGGTTGGCTGGTTCCAGAGTGTTCTCTCCAGACTGTTCTCTCAGTCTGTTAGCATGTGACTCTATATATCATTCTATGGGTGGTGCTATTCTCCAGTCCCACTTGAACCCTTGTGCTGCTGAGCACCTTTACATTACAGTGGCATGCAGGCACACACAGCATCATACAACAGACACATACTTTTCTTAACTGTTGCTAGATGGTTGAGTTTGCCAAGACTTGACTGGACAGGATGAGACACTGCTGCTGGGTTTGCATGCAAAGGGGTTATGGTACCTTCTGATGCTGTTTGTAACTGATGTGATTGTTGCAATCTTTAATATGTAAATAGGTGGATCAAGAAAAAAAGAGGGAAAGTGAAAACTTGCAATTATGTAGTGGCTTTCATGAGCTCTGAACGTTTCAAAACACTTTACAGTCAATTGATTACTTTTGAAGTGCAGTCACGGTTGTAACACACAAAACACAGCAGCCAATTTGTGCACTGCGAAGTTGTAGAAACAGTGAAGTAGCCTATTTTAATCATGTTGGTTGAAGGTTAAATATTGGCCAGGATGCTGGGGAGAACTTTCCTGCACTTGTTCAAAATAGTGCTATGGGATCTTTTATGTTTACCTGAGAGCAGATGGGGCCTTGGTTTAACACGTTATCTGAAAGACAGCACCGTCAACAGTACAGCACTGCCTTGGTCCTGCATTGATGTGCCAGCCTAGATCTTGTGCTCCAGTATCTAGAGTGGGACTTGAACCCACAAACTTCTAACTCAGAAATGATAGTGCTGTCACTGAGCCATGGCTAACACTGTAAATGTTCATCAGTTTAACCAGCTTGCTTCATCCAAAGGGCCAGACACAATCCATCTTCCCATGAATTCCCTCTCCTTTTTTCAATGGGATATTCTTGAATGGAAGATCCTTTCTGATTTAAAAGGGTATGTCTTCCTGAGAAAGGCATAGCCTTTCAAACTTGATAACCAAGATACAAGACTGTAAGCTGAAGCCAAGGCCTGAATTTTTGCTATGACAAGAACCCCTCCCTAATGAAAATGCCAGACATACCTGGGAAACAGAAGTCCCACCCCCAGACATGGAACTTACTATTTACACGGGGGCAGGAATGTGCCTGGGTCAGCATTTGCACATGCGCATTTCATGGAGGCAGCTGCTGATATAAATCAACAGCTTCCTCTGCTCAAGTCTGATTTTGGTCTGAAACGCAACATGCCAGAGCGGGCCTGGTAGGAGCAGGTCTGAACATTGTGTATTTCTTTAGATAACTAGAGTACCACTTTGGAGAAGTTCAGGTACCCCTGTGAAATTTGTTTTAAACTTGTCTTAACTGCCCCAAAATTGGAAAAAACTCAATTCAAACTGTTTTGCTTTAGCCTAAGGGTGTAGGAGGGTGGGTCTGCTAGACTCACAGGGCAGTTTTATTTGCCTCTACTGACTTGTGTATCCAGGTGCCAGGAAGAACTTTGTGTTTGAGAAAGGCACATTGCACTTTGTATGAAGAAAGATACAAGGCGAGCATGGCACCTGGAGTATAAGGGTCTGGCACATAAAGGGTTAAGTGGGACTGGGTACACAGTGATGTAAGAGAAGACATGAACTACATCTAGGGGTTAATGTAGTGTTGGACAGAGCTGTGTGTGGAAGCAAACATGGTGACAGCTCCTAGCTTGGACCTTTACTGTACCTAGGTATATAGCTTCTACTAGTTAATAAATACTTACTATTGAGCTAGCTAAGACTATGGTGCCAGTGAATAGAGGTAGTGCCATATGTAACATTCCAGGCTTCCATGAACCTCTGCTTCCCTTGCAAAACACATCCTTTGCCACTTGGAAAGCAAATGCTGCCAAAGTATATGGGCACAGCAGACACACAATATTCCCTGGAGCATAAATGGCATGTCGAGCTGGATGCTCACACTAAGGTCAATGTGTGACACTGCCGCGCGGATGAATGCTGTACACCCAGCATGCATGCTTGAGATGCACCTGCTACCCAATATCTGTTATAGAGTCTGATTATTGAGCCTCCCTTAAAGTCAAGTTTGGATGGACAGTGAAAGTTACAAGGAGCATCTCAGTGCTTGATTCCTTGAACGCTGGATACTTATGTGATGGACCAGAGAAGGCAGAAGCCCTCTATTGCCTCAAAACCCTTGCTCCTGATGATTTCACCTCGAGATGGATCCCAGCATGCCACCCTCATTATCACTGGTAAGAACGCTCTTCATATGTTACCATTCCCTTTGGAGTTCTATAGTGTATAAACATACACCGAGTCACCTACAAGCATATGTAAATACATTCAAAAAGTGTTGAAATGTGATATATACAATGTGAAAGGAGTAACCACGGTGACCTATTAGTGCTGTAGGCAAGATGGCACCCTGAGCCACCTCCCCGCCACCCCCCACCTGCCCCCCCCCAACCCCCCCCGTCCCAACCCGTGTTGCCTCGGAAGAGGTAGAGGCAGGCTGCTCGCTTCTTGGCCTATACGGCAATGAGGAGTGTGGTGGCCGACCTCATCATGCAGGCACCCATTGGGGACCTCCATCAGACTCTGGCATCTGCGTCTCTGCATGTGCAGCCATGGTCACTGGCACATGTGGAGCAGACGAGGGCTCTGGCGGAGATCCTAGGGAGGTGGAAGCTGAGATGCTTCCGGTATCTTTGCCCTGCTCAGTTGCCCCCACAGCCCTGGCTTGGCCTTCAGGTGGGGTTGATGGGGCTGGCTACTGGTGCGCAGCGTTAATCCATTTCAGCACTGCTGTTCTAACAGTATGACTGTCCTGTTAAGGGTACGCAGCTCCTCACGTATTCCATGGATGTCAGTGTTCATACTCTGAATGGACTGATCTAGGCTATTAAGGGAGGCTTGTACCCTTTCCTGGCCAAAATGCTGCTCTTGCATCCACTCCAAGTGCTGCTGAATGTGTCTCTCCATGAGATTGACCAATCTCTTATGGTCAGATGTCATGCAGTTGAATGCCCAGGACAATGTGGAGCTCATGACAGCGATGGACTCCTCTATTCACCGTCCTAGAGCTCCAACCGCCTCAGGGAACTCTGCCTAATGTCCACACATCTGCTGCTAATTGTCCAAATATTATCCCCTGAAAGGTGACTCCTGAGGCTTCACGCTCCCACCCACTGGAGCATCATCATGATTTTCCTCCCTCCTCCAAGACGGACTATGGACAGATGTCTCTGATTCTGACACCTCCTCCTACACTCTGGTGCAGTGACTTCCATTCTGTGCCACTGATTCTACATGTTCTACAGCCCTCTGAAGTGCTTGCATCTGAGTTGGTGGATTAATCAGATGTGACGCTACGTCCCCGGACATGTCTTCCTTCTCTTGATTCCCAAGGGATGATTTTGTCCGGTATTTGAGGGAACAGACCTGGAATCTGTGTGAGACACAAAATGAATTATTTAAGTATATCCCTTCTTATTGTGAAAGCACGCTCTGATGCACACCATTGCATTTAGCCATGCTCGAGCTATCCATATGGTGCAAGCAAGTCCTCATACTTCCTCTTGTGCCAACATCCCTTTGTGCTCAGTAAACTGACATCATGCCTTCCACCATTACCACCATGTTCCAAGGTGATTTTAACACCGCCTTTATCACCTGCTAATGGCGATTCACCTTGGCCAACAGACAGTTGTTCAGGGACTCTGGCAATCCCCATGGCCATCTGTTCAACCAAGTGAATTATTCTCAGCCAGGCTGACCCATTCCCAGTCTAGGCCATCTCTTCAGTGCTTTTTTACCCTTTCTGACTGCAACAACAACATGAATTTATGTTAGCTTGATGTATTGTGGATGCAGCAATGTTTCTCTTCACTTTGTCTGTGAATCACAGTACTCATTCACATGTATTCTGTGTGTACCTACATGAGCATCTTACACATACAAAGCTCAATGCTGAAGCAGAGGTATGTGCCAGGTTTCGCACCTTGGCTGCAGCATGCAGAAGTGACCCTTCCCTTGAAGCTCTGTGTGGATGAACCAAGCCACTCACCCCGGCCAGAATGCAGCAGGTCATTGAACCTTTTCCAGCACTGAATTCATGAGCACTGATAATCTCCTGCTACACTCAGCACAGCCACAATTTGAATCCAGGCCTTCTTGGTTGTTGCAGGTGCATTACGCCAGTCAGTAGTGTAGAAGACTGTTCTCTTCTTCTGGACCTCTTCCACCAAAACTTGAAGGTCCTGGTCAGATAAGTGTGGGGCAGCTGGACCCATCCCTTCCCCCGCATCTCCTCAGTGTGACATTCTTTCAATAAAAATGTAAGGTGAAAAGCGTCATGAGCCATTCAGATTACAATGCTTTCATTCACTTTTTTGCGCTGGCATGTGCTAACCATTTTCACCATATCATCAATGATTACTGATAAGATGTGGTGGAGAAAATGGCTCTGCGCAAGTGCTTGTTGCCATGTATTTTGCGGTTCTGACTTCAAGGTAGTATGCTGTGCTCCAGGACCACTGGCAGCCCTACTGGTTTACTCCTGCTTAGTCACACTGTTATGCCATGACAGTGTGCCGATGTGAGGGACCTGGTCAAGGCACAACTATGTGGCTGCACCCTGATAGATGAGTGGCAAGAGGGCAAGTGGATGGGATAATGACCATTGCACTCTTTCATCCACTGAGTCTTGGCGACTAACTACATGACTGCAGAATATCTGTACCAGGCAGTGGTGACAAGACGGTGCCATCTCCTTGGCTGAGATATGTACATCCACTCCATGGATGTGTTTCAGTACAGTATACTGTGAATTGGCGGCAACAATGATGTTTTCTTTCCTAGGGAAAGCCCATCTTGGGCCATAGTCAGCTAACAATTGGACAACATTTATAGAGTTCCCACTCAGCTGACAAGTCAATGGGGTCTCCTCCAAGCCACAGGAAGTTAACCATGGATGACCAAATTCTCAAGTGAGCCTTTCTGAAGGCCAGCTTTTTATCTGCGCCTTGGCCACACAGCCTGCTCCGGGCCTGCCTCCGATCCCTCACTACTTCTGGGGTCACTCGTCCCGACTCCTAATGTAGTTCAGTGCTCCCTTGCCTGAAAATCTGATGTTTAGTCAAACATTTTTAGAAATCAGGAACTGTCCCAGCTCTGCACACCCACGGCGCGGACAAAAATCTAGGCCTAAGTTTTCAACTGTGTCTCTTGTGCACATCCAAAATGAATACAGCAGTGTAGCTTTCATGCCAGCATTTCTTTAGTTTGAATCACAGGGAACCAGTATTCATGTGTAATCTCCAACTAAAACTGGGTCCCTTATCACAAAACCATGTGTCCATGATTCTGCTGCTGGATTAAGGGAACTAGATTTAGTTGCAAAAATCGCGACAGCCAGCGCCTGGATAGTAGTACCCAAAATGCAAACTGAACAAACAACAACATAAATGTGATTAATGACAAAATGTTTTCCTGGGCCTTATCTGGAAGGGAGAAACTGGTTTGCCAGTTTCGTTCCTAAACAATACATCATTGGAAATATCTAACCATCTTTGAAAAACTCCAAACGGTAATCAATCCTTCGGTAGATCTTGACTTTGTGCAACAGTGTAAAATGGGTGAATTCAGATCGGCAACCTATTTTATATCTCCCAAGACTTTTATTATACGATTGTATAAAGTCAAAATAGGAATGTAGGAACAGGAGCATGTCACTCAGCCCCTTGAGCCTGATCTGCCATTCAATTAGGTCTTGGCTGATCGACCCCCTTGTGTTTAAAGCAACTTCCTGACATCAGTCCTAAATTTACCTTTCACTTATTTGTGCCTCCTTGACCTACTTTCGTAGCTTCCATTGAGATATTGCTCCAGATTTATCTTTTCTGCGCAGTTCTACAACTTGTACACTTCTGTAAGTTCTCCTTGCAATCACGTCACTATTGAGGACTCTTTCCTGTAAATCAATCCACAATACAACAGAGTTAGGATAGACAGCAATAACACTACAGACTTCCCTTCATAATGTTAAGGATTATGATGTCTTTATAGCAGATACAATTCCACTGCAGGTGCTATGTTTAAGTGCTTTCTCCTACACATTCAAACATTCATCAGTATGAAATGGACTTGTGAGGTGAGACAAAGCTGTTCAGGTAATGCAGATCATTTTCTTTTTAAATTAAGGTTTTTGTTTACTCTCAGTCGGTCTTTTAACAGCTGGCCCTGAGCACACACATGCTTTTGCCACATCACAACACCACCCTCAGATGTTCCCCTCAGAACTCAATCACTTGAGTCCAAACTGTCTTCGGTTCCTGTTTGATGCTGGCATTGGTGGACAAGTTTTAACACCGAGATACCTTCAAAAGAGCAGTGTGTTGGTGGCTGGCCAACATTAAACAGACGGGTAAAACAGAATGGAAAGTCAAAATTGCAAAAGGAAAAGACATCAACACTCATGCTGAATTAGGGGAGGTGTTTGAATTATCAAGTGTCAAGTATACAGCAAGCACTAAATCTTGACCTTCCAGAAGACAAGCAAAAGTTTAAGTGAAGAGCCAACCCAGATGTGAAAATAATTTTTCTTTTAAGGCTGGGGATCCATAAAATAAATTTGGAGCATAGCAACAAGCTATTTGATCAGGCTTTACGATCCATACAAAGCTCTTGCCAGTCTATTTACTTCACCTCATCTTACCAACAAAACTTTCTATTCCTTTCTTCCTCATTAGGAGGGGATGGTGGTGTTGTGGTAATGTCACTGGGGTAGTGATCCAAAGGCTCAGCCTAATGGTCTGGGGACATTGTTTCAAATCCCACTATGACAGCTGGTGGAGTTTGAATTCAATTAATAAACCTGGAATTGATTGTGTAAAAGCCCATCTGGTTCACTAATATCCTTTAGGGAAAGAAATCGGCCACCCTTACCTTGTCTGGCCTACATGTGATTCCAGACCCACAGCAATGTGGTTGGCTCATAACTGCCCTCTGCCCTCTGAAATGGCCTAGTAAGCCATTCAGTTCAAGGGCATTTAGGAATGGGCAACAAATGCTGGTCTTATCAACAACACCCACATCCCATGAAAGAATAAAGAAAAGAAAAGTACTTTTCTAGCTTCCCCTTCAATGTATCTATGCTAGTCACATCAGCCAGACCATGTGGTAGTGAGTTCCACGTTCTCATCATTCTTGAGTGAAGGTCTTTTTCCTAAATTCCTTATTGGATTTATTCATGACCATTTTAATATTAATGGCTGCTAGCTTTGGACTACCCCCATAGGCAGAAATATTTCCTTTATATTTGCCCTGTCAAACCCCTTCATAATGTTAAAGTACTCTATCAAGTCACTTCTCAGTCTTCTCTTTTCTAGAGAAAAAAACTTAGTCTTTGCAGTCTTTCCTGGTAGTTGCAGCTTCCCCATTCTGGTATTGTGCTGGTAAAGCTATTTTGCACTTTTTTGTGCCGCCATCACCTTTTTGTAATGTGGAAACCAGAACAATATTCTGTGTGTGGTCTAACCAAGAATCTATATAAGTTGAGCATAACATAAGGTACTATTGCCACGATACATGCATTTGTGCAGCTTTTGCTGCTAGCCACAGGTTTGGATGCCTACTGATTATTGAAAGTCAATTATCATTCCAGTTCATTTAATATAATTCTCTACATCTCATGGACTTCAGTGTCCATCAGAAGTGTGGCTCGGTAGCACCACTACTGACTGAGATGGCCAAGTACTAAAGGACATCAGTGCTATGGGTCTGTGGAAGGTGGTGAGGGAACCAACAAGAGGGAAAAATCTACTTGACCTCCTCCTACCTGATGCAGATTTATCACGACAGTATGACCAATATACAGTCCTTATGGAGACTAAGACTCATCTTCACAATGAGCATACCCTACATTGTGTTGTGTGGCACTACCACAATGCTAAATGGGATAGATTTAAACAGAACTAGCACCTCAAAACTGGACGTCGTTGAGGTGCTGTGGACCATCACCAGCTGCAGAATTTTATTCAACAACAATGTGTAACTTCATCACGCAGCACATCCCCCACTCTAACATTAACATCAAGTTGGGAGACCAACCCTGGTTCAATGAAGAGTGCAAGAGGACGTGCCAGGAACAGCACCAGGCATACTTAAAAATGAGGCATCAACCTGGTGAAGCTGCAACATAGGTCTAATACATGCCACACACTGTAAGCAGCATGTGATAGACAGAGCTAAGCAATTCCACAACACATCAGATCTAAGCTCTGCAGTTCTGCCACATCCAGTTGTGATAGTGGTGGACAATTGAATAACTAACAGGAGGAGAAGGTTCCACAAATAGCCCCATCCTCAATGAATGGGGAGCCCAGCACACCAATGCAAAAGACAAGGTTGAAGCATTTGCAACCATCTTCAGCCAGAAGTGTCGAGTGAATGATCCATCTCGGCCTCCTCCTGATGTCCCCAGCATTACAGATGCCAGTCTTCAGCCAATTTAATTCACTCCACGTGATATCAAGAAACGACTGAAGGCATTGCAAAGGCAATGGGCCCTGACAACATTCCGATAATAGTACTGAAGACATATGCTCCAGATTTAGCTGTGCGCCTAGCCAAGCTGTTCCAGTACAGCTACAACACTGGCAGCCACCCAGCCATGTGAAAAATTGCCCAGGTATGTCCTGTACATACAAAGCAGGACAAATCCAACCCGGCCAATTACAGCCCCATCAGTCTACTCTCGATTATCAGTAAAGTAATGGAAGGTGTTGTTAACAGTGCTATCAAGCAGCACTTACTCAGCAATAACCTGTTCACTGATGCTCAGTTTGGGTTCTGCCAGGGCCACTCAGCTGCAAACCCCATTACAGCCTTGGTCCAAACATGAAAGAGCTAAATTAAAAAGGTGAGATGACAGTGACTGCTCTTGATGTCAAAGCAGCATTTGACCGAGTATGGTATCAAGGAGCCCTAGCAAAACTGGAGTCAATGGGAATTGGGGGAAAACTCTCTGCTGGTTGGAGTCATACCTAGCACAAAGTAAGATGGTTGTGGTTGTTGGTGGTCAATCATCTCAGTTCCAAGGCATTACTGCAGGAGTTCCTCAGGGTAATGTCCTTGGCCCAACCAACTTCAGCTGCTTCATCAATGACATTCCTTCCATCATAAAGTCAGAAGTGTGTATGTTTGCTGATGATTGCACAATGTTCAGCATCATTGCCAACTCTTCAGACACTGAAGCAGTTCCTGTCCATATGCAGCAAGACCTGGACATTATCCAGGATTGGGCTGATAAGTGGAAAGTAACATTCGTGCCACACAAGTGCCAGGCATTGACCATCTCCAACAAGAGAAAATCTAACCACCACCCCTTAACATTCAATTGCATTACCATCACTAAATCCTCCACTATCAACATCCTGAGGGTTACCATTGAGCAGAAACTGAACTGGACCAGCCATAGAAATACTGTGGCTACAAGAGCAGACCAGAGGCTGGGAATTCTGTAGTGAATAGCTCACCTCCTGAAGTCAAGAGTGCAATAGAACATTTCCCACTTGCCTGGATAAGTGCAGCTCCAACAATATTCAAGGAGCTTGACACCCCCCAGGACAAAGCAACCTGCTTGACTGACACCCCCATCCACCACTTCAGTATTCACTCCCTCCGCCACCAATGCACAGTAGCAGCACTACGTACCATCTGCAAGATGCACTGCAGAGACTCACCAAGGCACCTTAGGCAGCACCTTCCTGACCCACAACCCCTACCACCTAGAAAGGCAAAGGCGGCAGACACATAGGAACATCACCACCTGCAAGTTCCCCTCCAAGACACACACCATCCTGAATTTGAAATATATTGCCATTCCTTCACTGTCACTGAGTCAAAATCCTAGAACTCCCTCGCTTACAACACTGTGGGTGTTCTACACCACATGGACTGCAGCGGTTCAAGAAGGCGGCTCGCCACCACCTTCTCAAGGGCAGTTAGGGATGGCAATGAATGTTGGCCTAGCCAGCGGCACCCAGATCCCATGAAAGATTTTAGAAAATCTGAAGTTAATTTCTTTTTCCCTCCTCCCCATGCATGTAAGTCTTTCTGTGTCTTTCTCTCTTTCCCTAAATGTACCCCAACTCTCTGATGTTTCCTTCAAGTATGAAGTAATTCATTTTGGTAGTAAGAATAAGGAGAGCCAATATAACATAAAGGTACCATTTTAAAGAGGATGCAGGAGCATTGGGATCTGGAGTTATATATGCATCAATCATTGAAGGTGCCAGGGCAGATTGAGAAAGCAGTTAATAACGTATATGGGATCCTGGGCTTTATAAATAGGTGCAAAGAGTACAAAAGCAAGGAAGTTATGATAGATATGTATAAAACATTTGTCTGGCCTCAACTGGAATATGTTGTCTAGTTGTCAGCACTACACTTTCAGAGGGATGTGAAAACATTAGAGAAGGTGCAGAAATAGTTCACGAGCTTGATCCCAAGGATTAGAAACTTCAGTTATATGGACAGATTGGAGAAGCTAGTTCTGCTCTCCTTGGAGAAGGGAAGATTAAGAGGAGATTTGATAGAGGTATTCAAAATGATGAGGGTTCGACAGAGTAGATAGGGAGAAGCTATTTTCATTGGCAGAAGGATTGAGAACTAGGGGACACCAAGGTAAGGTGATAGGTGAAAGAAGCAAAAGCAACGTGTGGAAAATCTTTTTTACACAGCAAGTTGTTTGGATCTGGAATGCACTACCTGAGAGTGTGGTGGAGGCAGATTTAATCACGGCATTCAAAAGAGGATTGGATAATTATCTGAGGAGAAAAATTTGCATGGTTATGGGGAGAAGGAGGTCAAGTGGGACTAGTTGCTCTTGCAGAGACTGGGCACAGACATAACAGGCTGAATGGACTCCTTCTATGCTGTATCCATTCTATGACTGTATGCTTCAGTGAATTTTACTACTCTTTATTTGTCTTTATTCCTCTCCTGATCTTTCTTGCTCACAATGCTGCTCATCCTTATCATCTTGTGCTGAAGCACAGAATGTCATGACAGTGGGTCTATCTTGGCATTTGCAAAGCCTCTGAAAGTGATTGCCCAAGAAAGTCTCATTTCCATCTGTTGCTGCCTATTGAGAGTGATACTGGCAGGGAGCAGACTGCAGCTCATGGAGGGAAGTCACTGAGCTGGTGGGTTGAGGCCAATAGGGAATCAGCAGGAGGAAAATTTATGCAACATATTAAAAGAGGCACTAGAGAATGGATATTTTCAACATGACAGCAGATAAGCAAAAGAGGGGTGGAATAAGTTTTACCAGGCTGTTCTCCCAAACAGAAGCTTCACTTTGGGCTCTCCTCTCCACCTTCTGACATGACTATAGTGTTATAATGACAGTTTCCTATCGCACAAATGCAGTTCAATAAATTAGAGTCTGTGAATTTGTGTATCAACATCACATTTTTCTATTCTCAGCCATTAAGCACATGAATCTATTGTTGTGATCTGTCTAATAAAGCAATTGCCTTATTGTGCAATAATAAGTGTGCACAAAACATTACATCTGCAAATTACAAAGTGGGATAAGGTAAGTGTTAGTTAGTTTCTGGTGATATTTCATAATTATAGACAGATTGTTAAACACATCCAGTCTAAATCTCTCCCACAGTGGTGTATCATTCATTCTCTTTGTTTCCTCTCTGTTGTACCCTGTGGCATTTAATACGAGATGCTGTACTGATGTAATTGCTGTTTGAGGTTTTGTCCTCATGACTTTCTCTTCTCTTTTCTTTCATTTTATGACAGATGTGTTTATGTTTTTATTCTGTAACCCCTGTGACCAGCAAGGCTGTTCCTTGCCCATACAACCACAGTTGTGTGCCTTTGTTTGGCCAGTTATGGAGCTACATCCCCTGAAGCCTCAGAAAACCGGCGATGGAGTCATACCAAGCAGCAATGGAGAAGGTGTAAGTAGTTAAATATTCCATGTTAAAGGCCCACCTTATTAATTCACTGGTTTTGGATGCCAGTCATGGGCCATTTAAAAAAAAAGCCTGTACAATTTAATTTAGTTTTAATAGTGCAACGGGCTTGAACTTCCAATGAAGATTCATTGCAATTTGCTGAGTATGCACTGAAAGTGGAGATGGTCAACCTCATCCACCAGGCTACCTGTGATTTCTCAGCCACTGAAATGAATGGCCAGGGAATTTCATTCAGCATGCTTGAGGTTTTCTGGTTTGTGCTGCTGGCAGAGTTCACCAACATCAGGAGGAGATGAGTGGAACATTATCCCCACAGTATCTTCTCATTGCTAAGTTCAGTTAGGCAAGAATGTAAACCCCCTGTTTGGTTCTGTGATGAAGATATAATAATTTGCATAATATTTTTCTGGTTTATTGTGAAGTAGGTTTATGGGGGTAAGTATAGTTTGCCTGTGTGATTTAATTACATTGGAGTCAAGTAGACTGCAAACTTGAGATCATCAAATGAAGCTAGGTGCTTGACATGCTAATGAGTAAACATGGGGCAGGATTTTTACCTCTTTGGGCAGGTGCGGCAGGCAGGCCTGGGGGAGGATGCGAAACTGACCGCCGCCTGTGATTGGGCCCCGACCGCAATTTCACGCTTGCTAGCCAATTAACGGCCGGCCAGCATGAATCGCATGCTGAAATGCTCAGCACTGCCTGGGTTGGGGGGCTGGGAGAGGAGGACGAGCGTGGAAGTCAGCGGAAGTGCACAGGTGCGTTCAGTGAAAGCTCCCTGAAAGGCTCAGAGCTGCCTCAGGGAGCTGAAGGTTACTAATATTAAAAATAAAGATTTTTAAATTAAACATGTCCCTGCTCATGTGACAGAGTCATATGATGGGACATGTTAAAATGAGATTTTAAAGTTTTTATTTTATTTTTAATTAACATCGGAAACCTCATCCTGCCCATGGATGGGATTTCCTCATAAATCCAAAGGCCACTTGTTTGAATGGGCAGGGAAAATTAACTTTCATTAATTTATTAATGGGTTTAATAGTCCTCTTAAGTGTCGGCGGGCATGCTGCCGACTCCCGCGTGTGCCCACCGACCGAAATATCGCACAGGTGCACAATGACGTCGGGACGCTCGCCCGACGTCATCACGCGCTATTTCACGATATGCGTGTCGGGCGCATGTCTGCTTGCAGAGCCGAAAACCCAGTGCATGGATGCTGGCTTAGCATGTAAGGTGTGAAGAGAATTTGCGTTTTTGGATTTCAAAGGGATCTTAGTCTGTTTACAACTATCCAGATAAGCAAAGCTAAGGACTGTGTTTGTTTTTCCCAAAAGTTATTGACAATATTGGCAACATGAAAATTTTTATCATATGAGGAAGATACAGTTTCAAAGAAAAATGAAACAATAGAATTTACATATTAAAAAGAGAGAAACATATATAAAGGAGAATGAAAGGCTACATGAGAGAAGGCCATGTACATTCTAATGAAGCCTCCAGCTATTTGTGCATAAATCTGCTATATAATAAAACTGAAGTTGGGGAAAAGCCATTTGGAATTCCACTGTCAAGTGGGCATTGTGTTAACTTGCTGGTTCTGTTTTAAATCTAAAATCTATTTTGGGCTATTCCCTTAAAGGGAGTATAACTGGGAGCCAGGTCAATTAGGAATTTTAGGAGTTATCACCATAGTAGGTAATTGTAGTCTTATGTATGTGCTTGAAATCTTTTGTTAATAAATATTTTAATTTAAATTTGTAAAATTTCTAAAGGTCTTGGTGGACTTATTACTTCTGAAATCAGTGCACACATCTTCTCATAATAAATGCAAATTGCAAAACCGTTGTGATAATGTGACCAAGTTTGCCTTGTGGATTTGATCTGCCTGGCACACATCATCTGCCACATCATAACAGGTTCACAAGCCATCCAACTATGGTAATTATGGGTAGAGTTTTGCCCCCATTGGGGGGGTTGTGCGAGGGCAGGTGCAGGCGGGCATGGACCTGATTGGCGCCCCTGATCAGGTCTGTGCTGCCATTTTATATGGGTGGGCCAATTAAGGCCCACCCAGTGTGACATGCACCCAGAAGCGCTGTGCATTCCCTGTGCATGCGAAAGTGGGGGGGGGTCTCTGAGTTGGGAGCGCGCTCAGAAATCTCTCTGAGGCACAGATGTGCCCCAGGGAGATTAGTTTTAAGTTTTAACAGTTCAATCCTGCCCATGAATGAGGTTCCATGAAAAATGCGAAGGCCACCTGAGCTCTTCATCTGCCCGCCAACCATAAGGTTGGACGGGCAGCTCTGTTAATTATTTTAATTATTAGTTAAATGGCCTTAATAGGCCTTTGACAGTTCGGCGGGTGCACAGCCAACTCGGCTGCGCACCCGCCAAACTGAAAATCTAAGTGACGTGCGGTGACATAGGGACGCATGCCCGCTGTCACCCCGCGTCATTTCATGCCTCGGCGAGCAGGCCCCGCCCCCGCCCCCAAGCCAAAGATTCTCCCCTACGCATCTCTCTGGTAAAAGGGTGGTTATTGAGTTCACGTGTGACTTTAAGCAGGGGCTGCCCTCGGCTGGCTCAACCAGAGACATTGTGGTGCTGCACTGCTTTATTGATGTGAGCTCCATTCTCACTTCCTCCCCTGAAGGCATAGAGTCACGCTGTGATATTGCCCCACTGGTACTGACAGGCCTCCACTACTTTGCCCAAGCAGCCTGTTTTCACATGTGAGCCTGGGCAGTCAGTATTAGTGGGCTTGTTGGCAGTGGAAGGAATCACAGGAGAGTCAGATCATATTCTCAATAGATATCTAATCGTGTTCAGGAGAGTTTAGAAGATGGCAAACAGGATTGGTTTTCCTCTCCTATAGTCAAGGGTACTGTGAGGCCAAATGTGGTGCCACAAATGCCACCTTAGCAGGGATGAGCTAACCCATCCATCCTGAATGTCATAGAGTTATTTACGACACATAAGGAGGCCAGTCGGCCCATCAAGCCCATGCCAGTCCATGCCTGTGGAGCAGTCCAGCCAACCCACTCCCCCATTCAATCCCCGTAGCCCAGCAAGTTTATTCCCATCCAAATTCCTTTGGAAGCTGTTGATTGTTTCTGCTTCCTCCACCCTCATGGGCTGCACTCTTGTATGGCTCTTTTATATGTTGCCTTCCAAACTGAGTCATTGAACAAGCAAGTGGGAAAATTCTCTCCTGACAGAATTTTACAAAGATGATGCACGTTTTAAAATGTACTACAAGGAGTCCAATCCGGTGTATTGTAAACACACCCATTGCTTTCATTGTGGACCCATTTACCTCTTTGTAAAACTCATGGGGAAGCTATGTTTCAGAAACAAACTTTAAAGCTGCCCACAAGGGGAGCTTCTTAACTGACAGAAAGTCAACCTTGGACGTCCAACAAAACTCTCGTGTCACTAGCATGCCATAGTGCCCAGACAAAGTTAGCTCAAAATGTGAATGAAACATTTTGTGTCAGGAGCGATACAGCTTAGAATCATGGAATCGTCGAAAGATCCAGCACAGAAGGAGGCTGTCCATCCCATCATGTGCATGAGGTTCTTTGAGAGAGCTATCCAATGAGTTCCATTCTCCTTTTTATTCCATTGCTCTGAAAATATTCCTCTTCAACAACAAATACAGCTTGCATTTATGTAGCACCTTTAAAGTAGTGAACCATTCCAAAGTGCCTCACGAGAGCATTACAAAACAAAATTTGACACTGATCTTCAAAAGGGGCTATTAGCACAGGTAACTAAATGCTTGGTGAAAGAGGTAGGTTTGAAGGAGCATCTTAAGGGAGGAAGGTGAGGTGGAGAGGCAGGGAGGTTTAGAAAAGGAATCCCGGGGTGTAGGTCATCAGCAACTGAAGGTACAACTGCCAATGGATGAGCAATAAAAATCAAGGATGCACAGGAGGGCAGAATTGAAGGAGCACAGATATCTCAGAGGGTTGTGGGGCTGGAGGAGATTAAAAAGATACAAGAGGCCGTGGAAGGATTTGGAAACAAGGATGATAATTTTGAAATCAAGGTGTTGCTTGACCAGGAGCCCATGTAGGTCAGCAAACACTGGGCAGAACTTGGTGTGAATTAGGATAGGAGCAGCAGAGCTTAAGTTCATGGAGCTTAGAAGATGGGAGTCTGACTAGTTGTGCATTGGAATAGAGAGTCCAGAGTATTCAAATATTGACCCAGTTCCCTTATTGAATCTGCTCCCACCACCCTTTCAGGAAATGCATTCCAGCTTGAAACAATTTTCCGTGTAAAAAACATTTCTTCATGTCGCCTCTGGATCTTTAGTCAATTACCTTAAATCAGTAACCTCTGGTTACCAACCCTTCTGCCATGAATTGGAAACAGTTTCTCCTTATTTAGTCTATCAACACCTATCAAGATTTTGAACATCTCTATCAAATCTCCTTCGCTTTCTCTGCTCAAAGGAGAACAGTTACCGTTTTCAGATCATAACAACTTGCATGCAAAAATATTTCTTCCTCTTTCTCCTGGTTCTTTTGCCTAGCGCTGCCAGTCTGGTGAAAGAATGGCTGAAATTTGGGGAAGCTACGAAAATGTGAAAGGGTGAAGGAAATAGATGAAGGTCAAGACCCTTCCTCTTAGATGGTCACTTCTGTTAGTACCAAAAAGAAGGAGGCAATCTTTTGAAGTTCAAGGAAGAGGAAGATTCAGTCAGCTTAATGTAGATAGGTACAATTACAATATCTATGACAATCACGGAATATTGATTTCAACTATGAGCAAGATAGATTTATGTTATCTTTACAAGGCTATCAACACCTTCTGGTGCTTTGGTAATGCTTATTGTCTCTTGTACCTGTAATGTACGAATTTGGATAAAAGACACTTCAAAGTTTAAATGAGTGGGATGTAAAAAGTTCCATTTATTATTTTCACATTTATCTCGATCGAAGGGTGGAATTTTCCGTGCTCACTGGCATCAGGCGTGTTTGGGGAGTGAGCGGACAATATGGCGAGAAGGTCAAAAATCGGTTTCACAACGGCGTGAAGCCAGTTTGCGATCATCTGCTCCGCCCATCAATGATGGACCACGTTCCCCACCATCGGATGTCAGGAACCTCATTGCAATACATCTGCATATCATTATAAGGCCGGCCCACCAGAATCATCACCCATCGCTGGCTCATCTGCCCACATCAGCAGGAAAACACGCCAATGTGCAGAACTCAGAGGCAAACACGGACCCTGGGGGTGGGAAGGAGGAGGTCAAGGAGGTCAATGTGGATGGGAGGGATTTTCAAGGAGTATGGGAACGTGCACATTCACCTGGATATTCATGATAGAGAAGGGTTTGGGTTGTAAGTTAAGAGTGGGGAGGTCGAAGGTGATGCCAGGGGCGTCGACTGTGATGGGGGAAAAGGACATGGATGACTTGGGGAAGCGAAAGGACTACGGAGCTTATGAGAAACTTGATGATGACAACGTTTCTCAAATTAAAAGTGGGCGGAGCCTCGTGTTGGTTGGGAACAGGTGCTGCATGGGAGTGTGATCAGTGGGTGGGCGGAGATGCAGCTCAGCTCAGATGGACAACTGAAAGAGAACCCCAACAGGCAGCATTGAAAAAGCTCGGGACATTGAGATGAGTGTGATGGAGGAAGAATCCGCGTGCTTGGGAGAATGTTTCCACGAGGCTCTGAAAGGCCCAGCCATACACACACTTCTCCCTCCAAAATCGCTCGTCATCCAGCTGCGTGCATCTGAACTGCTAGTGGGCAGAATGCAGGGGGAAGCCTGTAAATGAAGCTGAAAGACAACATTACACTTTATTCAGTGAAAGTGAATATAGTTTCAGATTATAAAGTGACAAAATGTGTTCACCCATGCAACCACATGTGATCAGAAATTCTTAACTTTTCTAGACCTACCACTTCTTCTAGGTGCTGCCCTGACATCTGCAGCAGGGGTGGAGACAGCCTGTGCAATGGTTGGTCCTGTTGCCTCTGATTACTTCAGTGTGTATCCTCTGGAGAGCCAAGGCCTTGAAGGTCCCGGCTTGCTTTGGCTGGGCTTCTGTGGATCAGCTGCTCCCTCTGTGGTGACAGAGAGGTTGAGGGGTTCACAGGCAAAGGGGACTCGGAGGATGAGGGTAGCCTCTGAGTTTCCTGACTGGATGATCCAGGGGTGTCCAGCCGCTGCTCCTCCGTCCTTGGGGTGACCAAGGGTCCTGTCCTGACTCCTTGAGGGGAAGAAGCACCTGGAAGGACATTGAGGTTCCCTGTTTACCCCTCACATTGCAATAGCTGGTACTCACCCATGGCCACCGCAATGGAGTGCAGGTCTGCGTGTATGTTTTGCTGGACCAGGGTCCCCATGGCGTCTCTCATCCTTCTCATGGAGACTTCCCTGCTCACACATGTGGGCACCACTTCATCAGAGAGCAAGCAGATGGACTCCTCCAACTGGTGTGCCACTCTGTTGAAGGCTTCAAACAGCTCTGCGTGATGTTCCCACGCCTTCTGCTGACTCTCCATGATGAGTTGGAAGGTCAAATCCAGAGGCTCATAAACTGACTCAGACCTCACAGATGCCTGATTCCCAACAGTCCTCCGAGTACCGGGGAGATCAGCTGAACCTGCCTCCTCCTGTTGCGGACACATGTCCATGCAGTGAACACCAGATTGTGAAGCCAAGCCTGCTCTAGATCTAGGTCCCACTGGGGTGTGTGACTGTGCATTGGTGCAGGGTGTGGGTAAGCGCTGTGATGGGTCTTCCATGCTGCTTATTTCCAGCTCTTCAGTGGAGAAGGTGTCCTCTTGGCTGGAGGTGAGGACCTCGATGGAGCTGAGGGACTGACTGGCTGAGGGTGTCGGTCACTTGGCAGATCTCCCTGTGAACCGAAGAAGAGATAATTAGTGTATGCCAGCAGAGTCAAAAGCAGGAGAGAGAGCACTCACAGTTTTGTTGAGAGAGGGATGATCTGATGCTAGATCCTCACATGGGTGTTTGCCACCGACCTTGCCGTTGGCATAGGCATGGTCTATGTCCTCACCAGTCAGTGTGATGGCACGCTCCTTGAAGTGAGGGCAGGGCCTAATGTGTGTCACTCCACCCCCGGTCTGGGACCTCTACCTCCCAGTTGTGAGCCAGCTTCCCCTGCATGAAAACAGATGGAAAGAATGTGAGCAGGACACATGGCACTGTGTGGAATGTTTGTGTGGTGAGTGGAGCCATGGACGGGATTAGGATGCGAGCTCAAGAGGATATAAGCCTGATGGGGATGTGAGGGTGTGTGTGAGAGTTAGTGGTGTTGTCCCTTGAGGTGTGGGATCCCTGTGGATGTGTGATGGGTTTGGGAGTGTGTGAGTTGAGAGTGATGGGGTGGTTGGCTTACCCTGGTGGAACAGATGAGGGCATTCATCCTCTTCCTGCACTGGATGGCTGACCTCCTCTGTGCTCCACTGGCGCTGAGCACCACTGCCTCCACCCTAAGTCGGATTGATGACTCTGGTGGACTTCCTGCGGCCAGAGTGGGGGTAGATGGCATCGCGGCGGCCTTCCACTGCATCCAGCAGGCACCCCAGAGAGGCTTCACTAAATTTGGGGGCTGCTGTGGCCTTTGCTTTCAGGGCCATTTGTCACCTGGAGCAGACCGGGTCTGTCGATGTGAAGTAGGCTGTGCTCTGGGGCGCTTTAAATATGGCGCCCGGAGCTGAGGTCACGGCATGGCGGCCAAATCCGAGCCCAGCCACCAGCGATCCGTCATGTTTCCCGTGAATGCATTATTAATGAGGCAGGACATGCCAGGAAGGAGTAGATGTGGCGCAAAAATCCGTCATTGCAGCTGGCTGGTAAACGTCTTATTTCATGCTCGCCATCGCACTTAGTGCAAATCTGCAATGATTCCGCCTATTGTAATTAGGGAAGCCATCTCCAAGCGAAAATCTAAATCGCTCTTTAAAATAGTGGCCAGTGTAAATGGTTTGAGAATAGTGCACCAAATTCCCAAACAAAGTTTAATCCCACCCCCAGTCCAAGAAGCACTGTTCCCCCTGGACGGACAGTGTTAAAATCAGGGCCACTGTTTCATGCAATGAGCTCATTAGAGTGTTTGAGTAGAAGCAAAAAGATTTATACAATTCCAGTGTGGAGGATCTGCACGTCAAGCATCCAATATAGAGAGGGAACACGAGGAGGAATACTGACAGGGCTGTCTCATTTATTGGTGAGGGAAATCAAAAATGCAAGTATGAAAGACAGCATTAGCCACAACAGTCAGGAAAGTGATGCTCAATGCCAGTGGACTCAAGGAATTGGACACTCAGATAAGGATCCAATGTGTATTTTTCTTTTCTCCAAAACAATAATGTAGTTTCATTCTTTTCAGTGGAATTCATTGACATTTTTTATGCAGGGTTGTTCTGACCTGAAATGCACTGCCTTAGAAGGTGGTAGAAGCAGATTCAATCATAACTTTCAAAAATAAAATTGGATATACACTTGAAAAGGAAATATTTGCAGGGGGATGGGGCAAGAGCAGGAAAGTGGGACTAATTGGATGGCTCTTACGAGAAGCCAGCATTGACACAAGGGTGGAATGGCCTCCTTCTGTCCTTTAAGATTCCATGAATTTATAATCAGGAGTGGGAACTCTGATTAAGTTTGATCCTATCACCTCACCTCCTGCTTCAGCTTCAAAGACACTGCTTTAACTGAAATTCACCAACTCAGTACAGACTAACAATCATACTTAGCATCTTCATATTATGGCTCAGCATCGCACGATGAATAAAGTATTTGACGATCCTTTTATTGATTTGGGTTTGGAGAAGTTGTTTCCATCATCGCTATGTCAGCTGCAGGTCATGTGAGAGCATGCTTGGCATAAAAAAGACAGACTTGCATTTGTATAGTGCCTTTCATGGCAGCCAGGCATCTCAAAGCACTTTACAGCCAATAAAGTACTTCTGAAGTGTCGTCATTGCTATAATGTAGGAAATTCGGCAGTCAATTTGCCCACAACAAGCTCCCACAAACAGCAATGTGACAATGAACAAAAAAAATCTGTTTTTGCTTGTGATGTTGATTGAAGGATAATTATTGGACAAGACATCAGAGCTAACTCCCCTACTCATTTCGAAATAGTGCCATGGGCTCTTTCACATCCACCTGAGAGGATGGGTTTAATATTTCACCTGAAAGACAGTATCTCTGACGGTGCAGCACTCTCTCAGTAATGTGCAAGAGTATCAGCCTTGATTTCTCTGCTCAAGTCCTGGAGCGGGATTTGAATCCACAACCTTCTGATTCTGAGGCAAAATGTTACCAACTGAGCCATGGTTGGCACATGGCAAGATTTGCAGTCTATTGCATATTTGCCTCATCATTGAATTATTACAGCTCAGAAAGGGACTATTCAGCCCATTGTGTCTGTGCTGAGCTCATTGTAAAAGCCATTTCCCTGCCTTTTCCCCATAGCTGTGGAAATTTACTCTCTTTAGATAATAATCCAATTCTATTTTGAAAGCCACGATTGAATTTGCTAATAATTATCCCTCATCACTAAAAATCAAATAATTTGCCATTGTTACAGTGCTGTTTATGGGAGCTTGTTATGCACAAATTGGCTCTTGAGTTTCCTACACTGCAACAGTGATGACACTGCAAAAGTCCTTCATTGGCTGTCAAGTGCTTTGGGATGTCCCATGGTTGTGAAAGGTGCTATACAAATTCAAATCCTTCTTTTTTGTTGGACTCTTTCAACACACCTGGAGGGGTTAAATCGGTCTATGCCAACAATTCATTCCAGATCCTAGTTACTCACTTTCAGCTTGCAAGCCCATTTTGCCCTGTTGGCGCAGACTGATTTCATTTCCTCCAGGTGTGTTGAAAGAGTACAACAAAAAAAAATGACTTGCATTTGTATAGCACCTTTCACAAACTTGGGATATCACAAAGCACTTAACAGCCAGTTAAGGATTTTTGCAGTGTTGTCACTGTTGCAGTGTAGGAAACTCAAGTGCCAATTTGTGCATAGCAAGCTCCCATAAACAGCATTGTGACAATGGCAAATTATTTGATTTTTAGTGATGAGGGATAATTATTGGCCAGGAGAACTCACTTGATCTTCTTTAAATAGACCTATGGAATTCTTTACACCCACCTGAGAGTGCAGGTAGCGCCTCTAGCACAGTACTGCACTGGAGTGACAACCTGGATTTTGTGCTCAGGCCTCTGGAGGCCTCTTGAACCTATACCCTTGAGGTTCTCGAGTGTGATTGCTGCCAACTAACATCTAACAAAACATGGAATGAGGTAAGCCTAATGACTCATGTGCTGGAAAAAGCATGTATTTTATTTTGTGCAATGTTCCTTTAAGAACAAAGTGGGCTGGTGGAGTATTTTGAAAGAAGGTTAACTGAATTCCTGATTATGACATAACTAGGTTCCAAGAAATGTCTATATGGCCTGCATTGCCATGGGGATGAACAGCTAAGAAGCAACTGGTAAATAGAAAGCTAATTGCAGTGAGGTGGAGTCAGTGTGTTTTTTTTCAGTTTGGCAGTTCAGTACACTGACAATTCATGCAGAGAAAAAAAACAAACATGTCTCTGAATGGAACAGTTTTCTGATGGCAGTCTTTGAATAGATCCTGGTGTTGAAGCAGGTTTCTAAGAATAGAGCAGAAACTGTGTTGCCTTGTGTGTTATACAGTTGAAAAGTACAGAACACTGAAGACAGGAAGAGCAAAGGATTGTGGATGAACAATACCCATTGCTTCTGTTTAAGTGGTGCAAGAGCCCACCAGACTGTTTAAAAGGAGTCTCTGGGGATTTTGTGCCATCAGAACTGTCATGACCTGAGTGAGAGGGGCAACTTTGTTGAGATACAACTTATTGGTGGCAACCATGTCCAGGATCTTTAGATGGAATGCAGTTGCTGATGAATATGACTCAAGGGCCAAAATAATTGGATAGGAAGTGAGAAATCCTACAAAATAGAAACACTGTGTGATTACATATGTCATATTTGTGAGGGAAGTAATGCGAATGCTGTAACTACGTGCGGTATATCTTTGTATCAACTATCTAAAGCTAAATTTCCCTTTTTTAATTTGAAATATTCTTCACCTGTTATTTAATATTTGAATTTTGTTGATTTTAGATGATTTGTTACAGTAAAAGTTTAAGAAAGTGAAATCTTGTCCAGCAGTTTTCTTCCCATTGGCGTTGTGGGGATTCCTTTCTTTTTAAAAGTTATCTGTCTCTACGGGGATCGTAACACAAGGTTATTCCGCGCATCAAAGTTTATTCCTTCCAGATCCGAACTCTTCTTCCTGGGGTCCAAACCAGTAATGTTTTGTCTTTATTAATATGCCTAGCAAATTGTTCCATGTGTTTTCCTCTCATTGAGTAAATAAGCATTTTCCAACATGTCATTTGAATTTACTTTGCACTAATTTAATTTCATGTCCTCTGGTCTTAATTTCCTGCCTTACTTTGAAGTAATAATCTAGATTATTCCCCTTTGTACACATTAGTTGCTAGCTAGTCCCCTGTCAACTGCCTTCCTTCTAAACTGCTAAAGTTGCATTTTGTTAATTTTTACTTATTGTTCAACTCCTTTACAATTAGACTTCTTTTCTCTCCAAGTTTCCCTGTTTGTGATATGCTTATATTTAGTAAAAGAAAAGAAAATGGGTGCCTGAAACAACACTGAACATGTCTTCTGACCCATGCAATAGAAACTATTAGCAGAGCTCCTGCAGACTTGCCTTGTATCGTTCTGACTATATAATTGCAGCAGTCTGTTTTCAAATTGCCCCATCATGTTAGGCAGACATTTAAAATAATGAGCCAGCTTCCTCTGCCAATTTGATTCTCTTGTTGTTTACTTATGATCAGGATGTAAAAAAAATGATATTTATCAATGTTGAGTTATATTTGCCATTTCTGACCAAAGCCTTTTCCGCACAAGTGTGCACTTTTCCCCTTTCACAACTCCCTTCTGGAGCTCAACCTGGTAACAACAGTGACAGTGATCTGGTCAAAATCACATAGGAACAAGGGCAGATCATCTGGCCCCTCAAGCCTGTTCTGGCATTCAGTGACAGCATGGCTGAGCTGTAATCTAACTCCATATACCTTTACCCCATATCCAGTAATACCATTGACTGACAAAAATCTATCAATCTCAGTTTTCAAATTAGCAATTGATCTAACATCAAATGCTGTTTGGGGAAGAGGGTTCCAAATTTCTTCCACTCATTGCGCGAAGAGGTGTTTCCAATTTTCACCCCTGAAGTCCTGCATCTAATTTTTTAACGATGGTCCCAAGTTCCAGATTTCCCAACTGACAGAAATAGTTTTTCCCCAATCGACCTGATCTCTTCCCCTTAAAATCTTAAATCACAACCTAACATTCCAGATTGCAAGGAATACAGCCCTAGTTTGTGTAATCTCTCCAAGGTAATTTAACTCGGAGGGTCCATGCATCACATTGGTAAACCTACACTGCACTCCCCCCCAAGGTTATCATATCCTTCCTCAGGTGTGTGGTTCCCAAAACTGCTCACAGTCCTCCCGGTGTACTTGAATCAGGGCTTTGTATGGCTGAAGCTTGACTTCTACCTCTTGTTTGCTCAACCTCCTCTAGCCTCATGATTGGATTTCCATTCATGTTTTTGATTATTTTCTCTACCTGCTCATGGTGTTTTAATGAGGTAAGTTCCTGGATCCCCAAGTCTCTTTGAGCCTCTACTGTTTCTAGCTTTTCACATTTAGAAAGTACCTGTTCTTTTTAAATCCAAAGTGAATGACCTCACAATTGCCTACATTGAAATTTGCCAGGTTTTCCTGGTGGTGACATAGTGGTATTGTCACTGGACTAGTAATCCAGAGACCCAGGGTAATGCTCTGGGGACCTGGGCTCATTAAAAACCTGGAATTAAAAGTCTGATGATGACCATGAAACCATTGTCGATTGTCATAAAAACCCGTCTGGCTCACTAATGGAAATCTGCTGTCCTTACCTGGCCTGGCCCACACGTGACTCCAGACCCACAGCATTGCGGTTGACTCTAAAATGCTCTCTGAACAAGGTTAATTAGGGATGGGTAATAAATGCTGGCATAGCCAGCGATGCCCACATCCCATGAATGAATATTTTTTTAAAAATCAATCTCTTTGGAATGTTATACTTCCATTCATGTTTACAATGCCGCCTCTTTGTCTCACTGGCTCCATGGCATTGGTGTCCATGATATTAAGGACCATCTGTTCAAAGGGACAGAGGGGATGAAATCTCAGTGGTCTTCTACCTGTCATCTGCTTTTCCTGCCAATTGCACGTGCCCTTCAGCAAGAGAGCGGACAGAATATCACTGCCTGTGTGCCAGTGTGTTTGACTGATATGCATGCCTTAGCTGTATAGCTGGAGGTACATAGAGGCAGTGAGAGGTGAGTGTGAGGCTGGCTGCATTGGTGGGTGTGTGAGGGTAAGGAGAGTGTGAGGGCGTATGGAATATCTGGATATTAGGTGCAAGTCCTGAATGTCAAGGGTGGCTGCTGTGTGAATGATGGCATATGGTGCGTTGAGCACCCATGACTGGTGAATGGTGTGGCAGGTGCAAGGTGTGATGTGCCGATGCATTCACTCACCTTGACCACCTGAGCGAGGTCATTAAACTTTATGCAACATTGCTGCCAGGTTCCAAGAGTCACACTTTGGGCATTCGCGACCCGTCACCTACTCTCTCTCCATTTGCAGTGTTAGTTTTGAGGGCTACCTACACCCCCAGCAGAAACAATGCCTCCTTCGTGAACTAGACCCCTAGACACAGTGAGTCCATGGCAACCTCACAAAATCTGGGATGCTTCTTCCCTTGGTGTGCTATTGCTTCTTCCTGAATAAGCAAAAATGATTATCCAACATTGCTGCTATTGCTGCAATTTCCTTTTTATAGGGTCTGCACTTTAAAAAGAGAAAGTTGACTGGAGCACGTGGTTTCTGAACAATGATACTTACCCCCCCACTGTGTATAAGGGATGCCTGCATTCAAATAGAGTACAGATTTGTGTCGGAGCCACCTGTAGCCACACTAAAATCATGGAAATGAAGAACTGGTATGCTATAAGTCGCAGCCACCTTATCCAAATGTCATGGAGATTGAATTTAACACCCAAACTGTTTAGAATCACCATTGAGCAAGTATGCTTAATTGAACTATCCATTGAACTGGCCCCCTCAGGAAGAGTGGTATCTTTCAGCGGTGAGGAGAGAAAACCAATTAAAATGGCAAATATAGAAGGGAGAATTGTGCGGCTGGAAATAATTACAGGGTGTTGCACAGGCAATGTAGGCACTGCTGCAAAAGTGCCTAAACTGATCCATAAACATGAAAACATATCAGCACTGAATTGCCAGCATGTTCAGCACCTCATATCCAATATTAGTTATCTATCTATCCTGAGGGATGGAATTCCCTTTTTCACTACAGTCCCCTGTTTATGCACAAGTTCAGACAAGTTTTCTTCAGATACAAAATAAACTGGTTGGAAATGCCCAAGGAATTAATTCACACATTTTCCTTCTGCAAGAATTCCTGCTGCCACTTGCTGTTTTAGGTTTTTGGTAGTCCACAGCTCAATGTCATTGACCCAGCTATGCATATCATTGCACATGTGTGTGTCTGTGTGTTGTTAGGAAATAGAGATAGTTTAAGTAAGTTATATTTGTATTGGGGTGTGTTAGGAATAAGGTATATCTTTAAGTTTAAGTTTTAGCTCTAATTTAAGTTTAATTTGTATTTCTGTATTTGTGTGTTAAGGAAAAGGGGAAGTTGAGTTATAGTTTCACTTTAAAAGATGCCTGTATTTTAATGAAGGTTTTACAATTCTTGAAGGGAAATTAAAACAAACACAAGGTTAAAACAAAACGGTACTGTTGCCTAGCAACAGGGGTCCCGAGAGAGGGACCCACAGAGACAGAGTAAACTAGAAAAGCAGCTTCACTTCAGTTGAAGCCAGGTTTCCAGAGAGGCTGGACAGCAGAGGGATAGATAGGAAGTCCTAAACTAAAGTGAAGCAAGCTGCCAGGAGAAGCTGGACACAGGAGAAGGAATTGAAGAAGCTAGTTCCAGAAACTAAAGAAGTCCCTAAAACCAGGCGAGTGGATCAAGGAAGATCCAAGAGGGCAGTCTAGCCAAAGGACAAGGACAGGAACCTAGAAAAGGTCCTGTTCTGTGGAAGTGAAAGTAAAGAGCAGAGAGGAAAACGCTAAGTTTCAAGCTTAAAGAGAAGAAAGCTGCAGGAAGCATATTTATAGCAATATAGGCTTGGGGAGAGTCAGAAAGCCCAAGGAGACAGCTGAAGGTCTGTAACTCTTCACTATGGGCATGTGAAGCAGCTGTATACTGTTGACAGCTGAGTCAATGAGAGTGCGTGGAAGAAAGATTGAATGCACTTGGTGATTCAGGGAGAGGACCATCGGAAGGAGAGTTCAAAACTCTACAGGTAGACCCTTGTGGAAGGCATCTCAGAGAAAGCGTGGTCTGGGAGAAGATTCCAAAGTGAATTCTTCAAGAGTGGAGATTAGAAACCCTGGTGTGAAAGATAGACTTCAGTGAGGCCGGTTGGCTCACAGTGTGACAAGCATCTGGGGGAGTTGATAAGAGATCCACAGCATCTGTTTGGGGTGGCACCTGTCACTTGGTTTCAGAGTGTGATGTATCTGACCACAGGCCACCATAGGTTTATATAGACTGTATACTTACTGTAAACATCAGAGTATAAGATAGCTGTTGTAACTTGTATTATCCTTACAAATCTGTATATACCTGTAAAGGTATAGTTGTAGGTGAAGAAGTATATAGTTCATTTTTTTTGTTGAATAAATGTTTTATTCTTTTGGTAAAAGTTCATCAGCTGACTCCTGTAACTCTGTTTAGTAGCCACTCTCAACATATCTAAACAAAAAATAAAAGTTAGGATCTATCAAGCTGGGTTCCACCCTGAGATTGGCTTGTCCAGCTATAACATCAGCTGGGATCATAACTGTGTGTGTGTGTGTGTGTGTGAGTGAGCGAGAAAAACCGGAGTGTGTTCATCCTGCAGCGACATGATATCCGGTTCGTGTTCCCGACATCATCAAGCTGGTAAGCAATAACACCATGGTCGGGTAGGCCTCAAAATCAAGAGCCTGCCCACCATTTTGAAATTGATAATTAAAGGATGGTTAACCTCATTAGCAGTCAAATTGACTGCAATAATAAGATCTGGCTACAATAGTTCATTCTCAACATGGGAAAAACACTAGGTGGGTGTTTTTTTCATGGTTGCTTGTCAGGGTGGATTTAAAGCCTGGAGATGGGTCAGTGTGTGACTTCAGAAAGGAGAGACTGCTGAGAGGTTTGCAACTTGTAATTCTTGGTATGTGCAGAATCCCTGGCCATTATCAGGGCCCCTAACCATTCATTTTCTTGCAAACATGTGGACTTTGTCCTTTACCTAGTCTGCAGCATTTCTGCTCTGAGGAATATAGGGATGGTGGTCCCCGTGAAGAAACACATCTTCCAGTGAGGTGGAGAGGAAGGGGAGGACAGGGAAGAAGCCAGGTGTTCAGGGGCAGGAGGCACAAAAATTGCATGAGGGAGCGTCACCTACAGAGAAGCAAGGGGCTAATGAGAGCAGGCTGCAGCAGCCACAGAGGTGCATGAAGGGGTCTTACCCAACCAATTGTGTCTACAGAGTAAGGATGACCTATCTGCAGATGACAGAGACACAATGCCTGAGTAGTCTCGGCATTCAAGAGTGACTGTGACCTCCCCCTGTGAGATGCTGGCTGAGGAGATAGCATTGAATTGTGTGGGGAAACATCCAAGTTGCCCTGAAGGTCACAGTGGCTCTTCCTTTTTTTTGCCTCAGGCTCATTTCAGGCCATGTGTGGGGACCTCAGTGACATTACACAGCTTGCAGCCCATCACGGCTTATAGGTCTTCACAGATGTGATGTTTAGATGTGCAGGGCAATACATCTCCTTCAGCACTGACCGCAATAGTCAAACCGAACAAGAGAGTAGACATGTGGCATTGGCAGGTTTCCCCAGGGTGCTAGAAGTGATTGACTGCACTCATGGCACAATAAAGGTGCCAGCAGGCCAGCCGGAGACATTTGTTAACAGAAAGGGCTACCATTCACTGAACATGCAGTTAGTGTGCGACCACCAACTGCCAACCTAGTGCTAGGTACCCGGGGAGCAGCCATGACTCAGGAACTCCCAGGTGCCCGTCATGTTCTCAGGACCTGATGCTTTACCAGGATAGCTGCTTGGTGACAAAGGCTACATGTTAAAGAAGTGGCTCCTGACTCCAATGGAGGCCCTAGGATGGACACTGAGTGCCAATATAATGGGAGCCATGGCACAACCAAGGCTATCATCAAGTAAACAATTGGTCTCCTCAGGATGAGGTTTTGTTGCTCCAGAAAGATCAGGAGGAGCTCTCCAGTATGCCCCATACAGAACATCTCTAATGGTGGTTGTATGCTGCACTCTCCACAACCTTGCGCTCCAGAGAGGGGCTGCCCAGCGAAGGAGGAGCTAGGACAGAACATACACTCTTCTGATGAGATACAGGAAGAGGAAGTGAGGGAACTGGCACTGTCAGGGAGCGACTGGATGGTCGGGAGACACGGGGGCCATAATCCTCCGGAGGTTCCAGCAGCTCTGGCAATCGAAGATTTTCCACATCTCACACACCATTTCCACTTTTTCCTGTCCTGCCTCTCCAGGAAACCAGTTCTTCAAGTTATGTTAGCACAATCCCAACTGTCACACTCCCCTGGTTGCAACTTGACTCACATTCACAGGCCATGCATGGAATTCATCTTCATCCAGTTTTTCACACCAGAAAGAAATCAGTGCTCTTCTCCAGGGTGTTCAAGCAACACATCATTTACTTAAGCATGGCCTTACTGGCCCCTGCAAATGATTCAAATTGTAACCTCACCCATGTACCCCAAAATGTGACTCTTTTTGATTCGTCCTGGGTACTGTGGCTTGGTGCTCCGCCCTCGCTTTCAGCCATAGTGGAGACAGGCTGTTGACCCATTTGCCCCCTTTCCTTGGATGACTTAGCCAGCTGTCCTCTGGTCTGCTGAGGCCGTGATGGTCTCACTGTGGAGGGAGTCTCCTACACAATGACAGGAGACCCTTCTATTGTCATGGCACACAAGGGTGTCTGTGCCAATGGCAGAGGGGCAGAGGAGAGGTTGTGCCATTCAGAAGCACCCTGAGAGGTGTCCCAGATGGCATCAGCTGCTGCTCATGCTCCACCATGAGGTTCAACTGACCCTTCCTGCTTTACTGAGAGGGACCAGGAACTGGATGTTATTCCAGGCTTCTAGTCCCCCTATTGTCCTGGCCCTGGGCCTTTGAGCACAGAGACAGGGCAATGAAGTGCAGGTCAGAGTGCATCTCCATGATTGCTTCTGCAATCTGCTGGGATTGCCCCTCCAAAGCAGATGCCAGCCTGTCCCTGGAGGAAGCCATACAGTCTGCGGAGTAGGGAGGTGATCACAGTGCTCATGGCCTGGATGGGCACCTCCAAAGTACATAACAAAACACGCAACCCTGCTCATATCTCCTCCACATCTCAATGCACCTCATGCTGGATGTCCAGCTCTGCCACCTTATGGACGACTCCAGAGGCTTGTCATTTGAATGGGACTCAGCATCTGGATTACCTCCAGTACTACTCCATCGGCCGGAGGCCTGTTTGATCTCAGTCTCCAGCAGCCACACGTGCAACCGTGATGTGCCCTCACCAGATTGTGCTTCCCCTTGTTCCTATGTGCACTTCCCTCCCAAATTGCTAATATCTGCATTGGTGCTGGGTGCAGAGCAAGGACGTGGCATCCTGAGGCTTCCTCTCCCTCCTCCTGTGGAATGTCAGCACCAGCATTTGATAGTTCAGCTGTGCAGGAGACAAAAACAGGGAAGGTTACTGCCACCTTCATCCTTCGAGTTGAGTACACAAAAACACACTCCAGCATTGACAACACCTCAGGGCATTGTGAGATGTTAATCCATGTTCCCATCTCACAGCTCCCAACATACATTCAGTCATTATGCAAGCATGTGCAAGCGTCAACATGTATTTCAGTACAACATGCAAGACACCATGTATCCTCCCCTTAGCCCTATAGACACACATGTCTCTCAGTTGCACATAATGACCCTTGCAATCTCACTACCCCTGGGCTTTCCTCCTATCTCAGCTCCCCCAAGAGAACAGCTTGACTCAATGCATGCAAGCTCCAAAGTCACCTCCTCCATTGGTGTGAGGATCGCCAGATCATGCACACCACAGTCTGTCCTCGTTCTTTCATGTTGTGTGCCCTCATCTCCTGCCAAGAAAATGAAAGATTGCAATGATTGGGTAGATGCTGCAGACTGAGGAATCCACAGCGCCAAGTGAACAATGCACCTTTGACGCTTCTTCCTAGGCCTAGTGGTAATGTACAGTGCCATCAGTGCATCAACCCCTCTCACACGTCTGATCAGTGCACAATATAATACCCACATTGAGCCTTCCTACATCCCTCCACGCATGTGTATCTCCAAAATGAAGCCTCACTTATCCTTGCAGAACACAATGTCATTGAGATCCCTTCCTGCACTGTTTTCAAGTCCTTCTAGGTCCCAAGGCTCTTGACATCCATTGAGACCCCCATCCAGGCTGCTTTGGTCAAGCTGGGAGGACTCTTCTTACTGTCAGTTGGCATTAGGACCTCCCATCTGGCACTTGCAGCCTGGAGGAGGCCCCGCAGGGAGGTGTTATCAAACCCTGGGGCCATCCTTTTCCTTCCACGTTGGTCAGCAGCTCAGCCATCTGTTGAGTGACAAGGAGAGGTTAAAGTCTGGTTCTCAAGATGTCCCTACAATAGTCAGGGTTGTATCTGAAATGCATTCAGCGTTCTCTAGTTCCATCAATCTACCCATATATAATTAAACACTCAAACCCATAAAATTTGGCACTCACTGTGTGAATGAATCAAAATCTTTATCAGCAGCAATAAATTCTTCTTTGCTCATGGGTGCTCTCTACCCTGGGGTATCTGACACAGTCCCATGCTAGGGGCCCCTTTAAATCAGTAGCCGTGACCTCCTTCCAACTCACAGCCTGCCAGGGTAGCACTCGAGCGTCCCACCCTCCATTACCAATTAGGTGAGCAGCCCACCCTGAGGAAGCCCCTTTGGCCGAGTACACTCTCGAGGCCGTTAATTGGCCGACTAGCGTATTATTCCAAGTCTCTCCAAGGCAGGGCTAAGAGTGGGCGAACTGAGCACTCCCGGGTTGGACTCCTGCCCACCCTAACGGAATGTAAAATTTAGCCCGTGCAGTTTGTCATTGTGTATTCCCATTAATCGGAGATATTTTTCTTTTGTTGCTTCCATGGCATTTTGCTCAGCTTGGGAGAATGTCTCTTACAATCACCATTATCAGTGGTGTTCTGTGAGGCAGGAGCTGCAAAGACGTCAGTTGCAGAGGCAGCTGTCTGCAGTCAAGTATGGAATGCATTTAGTGGAAATAGCAGGCAGAGTTTACAGATTATGGAATTATTAGTCGAACAGTAGCTCTGAGTGTAGGCCCCCTGATATAGCTCGGCAGTGTGCGTTCATGTAGAATAATAGGTAGCTGGGAGTGAGTTTAAAAATAAAGAGACTGTAATCCAATTGAGGGGTTCAGAAAGGCTCACAATCCTAAAGTAAAGCTTGAGTGGATTCTAAATGTGATATGAACCTTAACATGATGTTACAGACTCCAACTTGCTCCTGGGTATTTGGTTATTTATTTTATCAAATAAGGTTACTCTTTGAGTCAATTTCTTGAATTGTTCATTGTACAATAAATAAGATCATGATATAAAATATTTCCTCTTTGATGTAATTTGTGCAGAGGAGATCTTGAATTTCTTTGATTCATTCTTCTATTTGGGGGGAAAAGAGATGAGGGAGGGCATATTTTATTTTCAGCAATCACAAAGGCCTGAATTTGATACGTTGTATTATTCTGCAGAAATAAATCATTTTAGTTGCTTCAATACCTATATTTTAGTTGCTTCAATTCCTTGCATTGGTGTTTTTGAATCAGATTTTTAAAAGCATGCAGTGGGCTCTAGGATTCGTAGTCTCGCTGCTTCTCTTACTCCTCAGCCTCTCTGCAGTCTTTAACATAGTCAGCCACACCATCCTCCTCCAATATTGTCCAGCTCAATGGAACCAGCCTCACTTGGTTCTATAGTTAACTATCTAATTGTAGCCAATGGGCCTCCAGCAATTACTTCCCTTCTCACCCAATAACTCTGGAGGCCCCAGTGAATTATTGTTAATCCCTACCCCTCATCATCTACAAGCGGCCTCGTGCCGACAACATCCAAACAGACAGGGCGAATGTGAATAAATATATTGAGAATGGCCAACTTTACATCTGCACGGCACCTCTTAACCCATCCACCGCCTTGGTGTTGTCAGGTTACTTCTGTGGCATCCAATCCTGGATCAACCAAATTTTTTTCCAATTAATGATTGGGAAAAGCCATTGTCTTTGGTCCTTGCTAAAACATCTGTAGCCTTGCCACCAATTCCACACCCCCTTCCCCGACATTGGGTCTCGTTGAACCAGACTGTTTGCAACCTTGGTGTCCTATTTGACCCCAAACTGAACTTCCATCACAAAGACCCTCTACTTTTGCCTATGGATGACCCCCCAACCCCTCCCCACACACAGACCACCCCACCCCTCATTCCCCAAACAATCTCGGCTGTTAAGAGAGTGCAGTAAGAACTTCTGTAATTTTGCTGACCTTAAAGTCTTTGACTTCTGCTTGGCTGCTCCACAGATCTTCAAGGGGTGGGCCACAACATCATGCTCTTTGGGCACACCTATGCTGGTGGGTGCAGGGGGGATAGGGAGGGTGATTCCCAGCAAATATTTGACCAGGGAAATGAGGTGGGTGACCAGGGAACAGCAACTCCTGCCTCATTAGCATTGCTCTATCCACCCTGCATTTACTGCAAAATATCTTTCAGTCTCTCTTTCTTGACTTTTATGTGCAGGAAACGAGGGATTCTCTGAGGCAAGGCTGTTGAAATCCATTAATATTGCATCCTCATGCAGTCAGGCCCATCAAACCAGATGACTTTGTCATTTGTTTCATTGCTGTTTGTGAGACTGAGCTGTGTGCTAACTGGCTGTCATAGTTGTCCCAAAAAGATAGAACTGAGATTACACGTGATAGCTGTAAAGACATAAAATGCGCTTTACTGGGTGGTAGCATTCCTGCCTCTGAATCACTAGGTTGCGGGTTCAAGTCAACGCAGACTTAAGCACAAAAATCAGTGCCATGCTCCCATTCTGTACTAAGGGCGAGGTGTTAAACCAAGGCTCCGTCTGCCCTTTCAGGTGGACGTAAAGGATTCCATATATATGAAGAAGAGGAGAGGAGTTATCCCCAGTGTCCTGTCCAATATTTATCCCTCCATCAACATCAGATTATCTAGTCACCACTGGTTGCTGTTTGTGGGAGTTTGCTGTGTGCAAATTGGCTGCCACATTTCCGATATTACAATAGTGGCTACATTTCAAAAGTACTTCATTGGCTGTAAAACACTCTGAGATATCCTGTGGCTGTGAAAGGCATTATATCCATGCAAGTCTTTCTTTTTAAAGCCAAATTCTTTCTTTCAGTCCAGTTTTTTCACCTTTTCTTCACAGTATGTGTTTTTGGCAGCATTTAATGCAGTTTAATTTGTTTGTAAGTGTGAGCCTGGCTCAATACTTTTGCCTATGAGTCAGAAAGTTGTAAGTTCTAGGTCCTCTCAAGGCTGCGAGCCCATGATACTGGCTATTGAGCGCAGTCCAGAGGGAACGCTGCTTTGCCTGTGTTTTGGATGAGATGTTAAAATAAAATCTCTGCCCATCTGTGCAGGTATGTAGTTAAAGGTTCTACAACAGTATTTGAAGAAGTGCGGAAGGTCCTCTGAACCCTGACCACCATCCAGCCCTCAACCTACGCCACCAAAAATGAGTGAACAGGTTATTTGCTACATTTATTGATTGCATGACCTTACTGCATCAGCATACAAGACAGCAGTCTGTATATTTCCAGAAGTGCTTCCATGATTTCGAAGCAGCCCTGAGGTCAAGCCGGTGATACACAAGTATCAAATTTTTGATCTTTCATGTGTTGGGTTGGTGACTGAAGCATTCAGGGGACGTGGCAGTGTTCGTACACTAAATCTGCTCACGTTCTGAAAGAGGCAGCCTTTTCAATCTGCCTCTCGCAGATCTCCATATGGTTTGGCACAGGCCAAAGTTCCTTCAGGGTTATGTGATAGGGGTTTAGACAGGGCTGGGGAATTGTCTAGTCTCCCAAAAGTATGCTGCTTGAGCACAGTGTTTTTAACCTGTACTATTTATTTACAGCAAGTATTTACACATTTGGACCTCCACATGAGGTTAGAGCTTCTGTTCTCTTCAAAATCTCGCTTACTTCTCAGTCATGTGACCTGGCATAATTATTACATCAGCATCATGTATGCTTCTGATGTTAACTCTTTACTCCACATCATCCCTCAAGTATTTATCCCCATTATATTTACATCCTCCCCTATCTAACCCGTAGTCTCAGACTGCACAAGTGCCTTGATCAATTTCCCTGATCTTATTCTGATCTCCTTTCGAGGTCAAGGATATTTAATACTCTTCCTTCTGTTGGTGTGCATGTTCTTCTCTTGGGTGACTACAGAGCTTGTAGTAGGTCTTTCCACTTCTTCAGGATCAGAGTCGTAAGCCCAAGGTCCGAATTTTACCTTCAGCAGACACGCACGATCAATGGGCCTGGGAGCAGCCAGAAAACGGACTGCTGACCGCGATTGGCCCCCTGACCGCGACATCATGGTGGCTGGCCAATTAACAACCAGCCAGCGTGAAATGCATGCTGAAAAGCTCAGCGCCGCCAGGGTGAGGGCGGGAAGAGAGCAGGCGATGATGTCACCGTGGGCATGGGTGAGGGCTGCGAGAGAGCCTCCTGAAGGCAGACAGCTGCCTCAGGGAACTGCAGGCATTCAAATATTGTAACAACAGTTTAAAAAAACTGCAAAAAAATGTCCATCGTCACAATAAAGCACCTGAAAATATACCTCATAAAAATGCTGTCCACAGATATTTATATTTATTTTATTTCATAATGGAGATTTCATCCCACCCTCGGATGAGGTTTGATGAAAAATGTAAAGGCCGCCTGGCTGATTTGCCCGTCCGCCAACCATAAGGCTGGATGAACCATGAAAAATCAAAGGCAAGTGCACCATTAATGGGCTTAATTGACCTCTTAATTGTCAGCGGGTGTGCTTCTGACTTTTGCGCGTGCCCACCAAGTGAAATATCGCATGAGTGCGCGATTTTTTTCCAAGGATATTAAGATGCTGCGATTTCTCCTTATTATACGCTGACCTGCCTCAACCCTGTACAGTCTTGGTTGTGGGGTTTTTCAACGATTGTACCCTCCCTCTGTTGGTCTCAGGCCCATAATCTTTCCCCAGCTTTCAGCACCGCTCACTCATGTGTCTATGCCTGTGATTAAGGTTCTGAGCCTGGTTGATTTTCTGTTCTCTTTCACGCTGTTTTACTCTCTCGTGGTTGTTCTTGGTGACGATGGGGTTGAGTTTTTTGCTAGGGATGGAAGTTATGTTCTCAATGTCCTACGCATTCATAACTGATGGTGAGAAACCATTCTGTAACGGTGAGGTTCAATTACTCAAAAGAGTTGGATTAAGGTCTTTGTTTTTCTTTAATAACTCCTTAATGGTTCAGGCCCCTCTCTAGGCCTTTCATTTGCTCAAGGATAGCGAGGTGAACTGGTTACATGAGAAAAGTCATATTCTTTCACAAAATTTTGGAATTGCTCTTTTGTGAGCTGTGGCCCATTGTCAGACACTACAATGTCCAGGGTGCCATGCATTGTATAAATGCCCTTGAGGGATTGAATGGCTGCTTCTGCAGTGATAATATGCTATTGGTTTACTTCAGTCCATCGTGAATGATAGTCAATAACGATAAAGAAGATTTTCCCCTTAAGTTCTAATAAGTCCATTTCATGGCCTTGATGGAAAAGAAAAATGAAATAGTGATTATTTTTGTTAATGGCACAAGTAATACAGTTGGAAATCATTTCTTCTGTAGAGCGAGTAATACCTGGTCACCAGACCGATTGTTGCACCCTGCGCGACACTTTGGCCAGGATTTTCTGTGCCCAAAGCGTGAAACCAATTTGTGATCATCCGCTCCGCCTGCCAATAAAGGCTCACATTTCCCGCCATCGGATGTCAGGAAGCACATTGTAATACATCAGCATATCATTATAAGGCCAGTCCGCTGGACTCGTTCCCACCCCCCCACCCCCCCCACCCCTGCTGAATCATGCGCCCACATCAGCGGCGAAACACTCCAGCAAGTTTCACAACAGCATGTATAAGGTGTGCACTTGGTGGGCTGCACTTCACTCGGGACTTCAAGGTTTGTTTGCCTGCTTTGCTTTGGTCAGCACTCGCAGTCATCAGTGCCAGGCTTCACAGACAGAACCACATCACTTTAGGGGGGGGGGTTCAGAGATAGGTCTCTACCTACCAGATCAGCCATATGTGGGTGGCTTTTCAATGGCTACAGGGCTAGATCTTGCTTGGGGAAAGGGAAGAAGTGGCCTCAGGCAAAGGAAGAGGCTGCAGGGCAAGAGCTGTACTGGGAAAGGGTTATCTCAGGATGTGTGTGGAGGCACATGTTGATCTGTGCAAGTGGCCTCAAGATGGTGAGGGCTGAGGAGACAGCCTCCAGAGAAGATGAGGCCAGATGGATATGTGAGAGCGTGTGAGAGAATGGGTGGTGATGTCGCTTGAGTTGGCAGCGAGTGAAATGCCAGTGAATGTGTGATGGGTTTGTGAGTGTGTGAGTTCAGAATGATGAGATATTTGCCATACCCTAGCAGCACAGATGAGATCATTCATCCTCTATCTGCATTGGATGGCCAACCTCTTCTGTGCAACATTGGCACTGATCACCACTGCCATAGCCTACCAAGCTGGAGTGGTAATGTAGCTGCCCTTCCTGCAGCCAGAGTGTGGATAGAGGACATCACAGCGGGCCTCCATGGTATCCAAAAGGCACTCGAGGACTGCAGTTTTCTTGCCTTTATGGGCCACATCTTCTTTGCTGCAGTCCTAGGCTGGAAGCACTGAGCGCGGCTGTACTTTAAATGTGATGCCTGGCGTGATGAAACAGCAAATCAGAGCCTGCCCACCGTCGAAACGGTGTGTCTCTTGGGAATGCATAAGTAATGTGTCAGGTTTGGGACAACATGGTGTGAAAAGCCGCCATCGCAGGCAGCCGGTGAAACATTGTTTTACCCACCCACTACCGCACTTAGTCCAAATCTGGGATGATTTGACCCTTTGCAATTCCTAAATGTCCTTGGTGAAGTCTTTGAAGAATATCAAGCCGAAGTGATCTTGGTCCTGACTGATCTCTCGCTGAAGATTAGTGAGTTCTCAATGATAGTGAGGTGCTTGACCTGTTCAAAATACTGGCGTAGTATCGAATTATAAAGGATATAGTCTGGCCATTCTTCCAGACAATATTCACAGTTTTGAAGACATTTTTCATCCCGTCCCTGGGCTTGCCTTATTCCCTGCAACTTTCTTGCAGTAGCTGGTAAATGCTGAGTGATTAAGAACGTTAATGCTTCAGTCTCCTCAATGAAGCCTAAATCATGTTGTTCAGTTCCTTCTGATGGTATTTGTGACAGTGTGCCCACTATTGACAATTTCCTTGCACACATTCTGTGATGAAGTTGTACCTCATCAATCTTAATCTGAACCACTGGATTCTGGGTGGCATCCTCACAATTTCTTTCAATTTCAGAAGGGTGACTAGTGGTTTATGGCCTGTTTCAAGTTTGAAACGTAACCCCATAACATAGTCTGAAATTTTTTCACATGCCCACTTTGCTGCCAAAGTTACTTTATCTATCGTGGTGCATGGTTATTCCATTTCTGTCAATGATGTAGAGACATGGCAGACTGGTCTACCTTTGCTGCCTTTTTGCATTTGAAATAGCACTGCATCCAGATGTGTAAACGATATATCTGCTGCTACTATGTTCGGTAGATCTGGGTTGTAATGTGCCATGATTTCAGAAGAGATTAAGAGTTGTTTAATCCTCGCAAACGCAGCTTGCTGGCCCATGTTCCAGCACCACTGTTAACCCTGTCTTCAAAACAGTCTCAAGGGCTCATTGTCCTCTGTTAAATTCAGCAGGAACTTAAGGAACATTTGAAGCTCAGTTATGTTCTTGGGTTGCAGAAATTCTCTTATAACTTTCATTTTTTGCGGATCAACTTGATTCCAGTGGCTTGTATTATGTGACCTAGAAACATAATCATGGGTTTGGCAAACTCTCATTTGTCATTCAGTGTTAGGGCTGAATCCTGTCAGGACTGCTCTGACCCTGTGATCATGCTCCTCTCTTTTGGCCCATATAATGTATTACTCCCTCCATGACTACCGTTCTCTGGAAAATTTCTGGAGTGGACACGATCCCAAAGGGGAGTCTATTGAAACAATAACGACTGAATGGCATTATAAATGTGGTGAGCAATCTGGATTCTTTGTCCAGAGGCATCTGCCAAAACCACTGTTTGTATCCAATTTGGTAAATAAAGTACTTTTGGATAGTTCTGCTAGTCTCTCATCCACTGAGGCCATCGGGTGGACCTCATGTTCCACTCATTTGTTTAGTTGAGTTAAATCCACGCAGATTGTTATAAAGCCATTTGGTTTTGGGACCATGACCATACATGAACTCCATTTTATTGGCATGGTGACCAATGAGATAGCCCCTTGCTGCTGCATCATTTCTATTTCAACCTTATTTGTCCAAGAGCAGGTGAAGAGACAAATTGGTTTTGAATCAGCTTGAAGGCTGATGTGGTGCGTGGTCTTTAATTTTCCCAACCCCTGTGAACAATTTTGGGAATTCGCTTTAGAATATAGCGCTGTAATTCCCATCAGCAATTTTATCCACCTTATAGATTAATTTGAGTTTTAGGTGTGCCTTTCTACTTTTAGAGAGCATTCTTGATTTTGAATGATATACAGAGGCTCGAGGATTTCTCAATCTTTATATTTCAGCTTCGCCATGAGCTGGCCTTTCACTTTTACTTTAGTCACCTCAGGACCTTGTAATTTAATAAAGGGGGGCTGTAATGTAATCTTTTTGAGCTATTTGATAAAAGAGAAACTCCTGCTCTTGTGTCTAATTTAAACTCTGTGGACTGTCCATCCACTCCAATACTTGTTTACAGTGTCATTTATCTCCCCTAGGAAAGTTAATTTCTCTTCTTGTGGTTCATCCACTTCTTGTACGTGGCTCTGTTTTTAAAAAGAAATTCCCTCTTTTTTCAGACTGTTTGCGTTTTTGAGCAACCAATGTAATTTTTCTACACTTGTGGCACTCTGCCCCCACTATTCCCCCACCCGGACATTCTTCTCATTTGTACAGCTTGTTCTGGCCACACCGGGGACATTTTAAAATGGCAGTTGACAAGCTTTTCCCTGTTAAGGTGGGCTTTGGTTTTGGCGTACATTCCATTTTTTGGCCTATGAATTGAATGGTCTCACTCGATCTTCTCCACAGGGCCTCTCCTTCCCCGCAAACAAACACCCAATTTGTTTCTCTAAGTTTCATTTGTCTTGTAAACTGCACTGCTTCCACCAGCATTAAATCCTCCTGTGTCTGTAAGAGATCTGAGAATGCTTCATCTAACACCCCCACAATGACCCTGTTGCAAATCAGCTCATCTTATAAAATTCCGTAGGGGCAGTCCCCTGCCGGCCTACAGAGATTGTTGATAAACAAATCCAAGCTTTCATCTGGCCTTTGCTTTCTTCTATTCAATTTAGCTCTGTGAATTATTAAGTTCCGGCAGACTCTGAAATAAGAGTCGAAAGCTTGCATGACTTCTCATCCACCCCCTGGCTTGTTATCATGTCAGCATAAAATAGGGTACTGACTTGGTCTCTCTGGGCTTTTTATTTAATCCTCAGCAATGCTGTACCTTGTGAACCTTTTCCTCCAGTCGTCTCACTTCTGGGCCTCCTTGGGTCTTCCGCACTCTGAAATGGTTCTCGGAGTGACAGGGTGGATTCTATGTTTCTGCTGAGCCCTGGAATTGTTCCTGAATTTGATCCTGCTTCCCCACTGCTGCTTGGTCTTTTGGGCTTGTGCTCACTGCTGTCTGGTCTCCGGGTCTGTGTCACAGCTTGCCTCCGCTGCTCCTGCGATGTTCCAATGACTTGGTGAGTCTTGGAATTTCTTCTTTCATCCTTTCTTCAAGGCTCTCTTTCCTTGCCAGACTGTAGCATCTTTCAGTCTTTGCTGGGTCTTTCACTTGCTGCCACCATATTTTGTTGTATGGTAGGGGTTTAGACAGGGTTTAAGAGTTGTCTAATCTTCCAAAAGTATACTGCTCGAGTCAATAGTCTTTGTAACTAGAACTATTTATTTACAGCAAGTATTGGCACATTTGGATCTCCACATGAGGTAAGAGATTCTGCTCCCTTCAATATCTCTCTTACTACTCAGCCATGTGATCTGACATCATTATTACATCAGCATCATGTATGCTTCTGGTGTTAACCCTTTACCCTACAGCTATTACCTACATGGAACTGGTCATAGATATAACAGCTAGAGGACAAATGCAAGCTTACTATTCGTGAGCTGTGTTGGAACTGAATGTTGCAAATTGCTATTCCACACCTACACACTTAAAAAATAAACTGTTATGATTTCTCAAGGAATTTATTCCTCCAACACCTATGCTTGAAGGCACTTGAAAAACTGGATGTGTGCATTAACTCTCTGAGGCTATTATTAATGTGCAGAGATCAAACCTAGAACATAAATGGAGAAGGAACAATTGCTATGAATAGATACCATACATGAAGTGGCAGGATGGTCAATGACCAAAGGTCACAGATTTAAGGTAACTACCTAAAGAACCAGGGGCCAGGCTGGTGATGGACACAAGGGGAATGAGGAGAGATTTTTTCTTTAATGCAGCAAATGCACTGTCTGAAATGTTCTTCTTAATTCATGGGATGTGAGCATCGCTGGCTGGGTGAGCATTTATTGCCCATCCCATTTAAGAGTCAACCACATTGCTGTGGGTCTGGTGGAGTCACACCAGGCCAGGTAAGGACAGCAGATTTCCTTCCTTAAAGGGCATTAGTGAACCAGATGGGTTGTTATGGCAAATGACAATGGTTTCATGGTCTTAGACTTTTAATTCCAGATTTTTATTGAATTCAAATTTCACTATCTGCTGTGGTAGGATTCAAATCCAGGTCCCCCAGATCATTACTGGAATACTAATCCACCACCACCACCACCACCACCTCTTGAAACTTTCATGTTGACTTTTAAAAGACGCCAACAGTGATTCAGGAACTTTGGCTGAATTTTGGCAACTCTCGGAAGATGGGCTGGATGGCAGGAAACCCTGTAAAATGGTGGTGAATTGGGACGTGAGCCCAAAGTCTTCACGCACCAGCAGCAGCGGGAACCTTGGTGATACGGCTATTGCCCATTGATCGGAGGCGGTCAGTTAATTAAGCCAATTAATTAACCAATTATCAGCCACTTTTCATCTGTGCTGGCATTTGGAGGGCTTGACATTGCATGGGAAGAACTCCAGGAAACTCTAGTGGCCTCCCACTGGGTTTATGGCGGGAGGTGTGGGGAGGCTCCTTTTTGGTTGCTCCAGAGCCCATGGAAGGGCTCCCAGTGGCAATGGCCATCCCAGCAGCTATGGTGCCACCACTGGAGGGTGCACCCACTGGAGGGCGCACCCACTGGAGGGTGCACCCACCCCCCCACTCTTCATATTGCCAATGTTGCCTGCATGGGTCCCAGCACAGTCAATAAAAAAGCTTAGCTTGTCTCCTCAGCAGCGGCCACCTCTATCGGTGGTGGTGCTGAGCTGCTGGCCCTCCGATTGCACCAGCAGCACTAGGTGGTGGGCCAATGTCCCCAGTTGGACACGGTCCCAGCAGCGGCCTCTTAATTGATCACCAGCGGTAAAATGCTGCTCACAGTCCTGCTGCCCACCCTTGAAGTGTTGGGTGTTACTTTCAGTCTTGGCAGCAAGATTACTTACCTTTTCAAAAAATTCTGGACCTTGAAATTGACCAGTTTACATTCAGCAACACGTGTGTATGTTTTTTCCCCCCACAGTAAAGAAAATAACTAAAAATATAATATTGGCAAGATCCATGACTTCCTCAGTTCGTGGGCAGCAACAGTTGCTGCTATTTGCCCTGCACTGCTCGCACTTTCCATCACTTTTACATTGATTTGTGCAAAATGTGTAAATGCAGTTTTTTTACTTCGTTTGGCCACTGAAATGTCAGAGTATTTTTAAAGATTTCAAACGCTCTCCATCAGCAACAAAGCGAATTACCTGAAATAGAGCATGAATGACTCCTCTGGTGATGGAAAATGGCTATAGTTAGGGGTATAATTCCCACAAATAAAATTGGGATTTTGAGAAAAGCTACAAGTTGTTTCAGTTTTTGGAGGGTTACAGCAAATTGCTTCAAGGCCATCTTTCACCTCCTTCATTGAAAGTCAGTAGCCTTCCACTAGCCATGCAGCAGACACTGGGGTAAGCCTTTGTAAAATCATTAGGACAGGCAAAGGCACACGGAAGACAGACATGAAGGGAATGCACAAGGGTGATTATTGACTTTTATATGCAAAATGGAATGATTTCACTTAAAAATTTGGCTTGGAATGCTTATTTTGTGCTGGCTTTTATTTTTGCATTGTAGCCAAGTGGTCACCTGTGATAGTCAGTGACAGACAGGAGGTCTGGTATAAGAATGCTGGTGATTGGGGAATTGGGGTTGTGATTACCAGTATTGCACTCAGATATCCTGGCCAGAAAGGGGCTGTATAGATTGCCCTTCTCTTCCACTTCATCCTCCTGCTCCTTTGCTGGTGGCAGGGACAGTGCCCTCATGATGGTAAGGTGATTCAGCATCCAGCAGATCACCATGAATCCTGACACCCATTCTGTCCAGAGCACTCCAGGCAGGAGAAGAGAAAGGGTGGAGCTCCCAAATCTAGAACCCCTGGCTGTACAGAGAGCAGACAGAGTAGGATAAGACAAAAAAGGGAAGTATTTATCAGATAATGAGAGCTCAATACTGCAGAAAGCTAAGGGGAATATTGAAAGTGAAGGGGCGACAGTAAGAAGAAAATTAGGAAAGCAAAGAGGTCATGTAAAAAATATTAGCAAGTAAAATCAAGGGAAGCCCAAAGATGGTTTATAAATACATAAAGAGCAAGAGCATAACTAAGGAAGGAGTAGAGCTGATTAGGCACCAAGAAAGATCATTTCTGGGAGCACAAGACATGGGCATGGTTCTGAATGAATGCTTTTCATCTGTATTTACAAAGGAAGGGGATGATGCAGACATTGTAGTTAAAGAGGAGTAATGTGAAGTAATGGATGGCATAAATAGAGTGAGAGACGAAATATTAAAGGGTTTAGCATCCTTGAAAATGGATAAATCGCCAGGCCCAGATGCTATATATCCCAGGCGGCTAAAAGAAGCATGGAAAGAAATAGCAGACATGCTGACCATCATTTTCCAAGTAACAAGCAAGGTAGATAAAGGTGAACCTGTAGATGTGGTGTACTTGGATTTCCAAAAGGCATTTGATCAAGTGCCACATGAAAGGATTCTGCACAAGATCAGTGCTGGGGATTCAATGCTTTACAATCCGTATCAATTACTTAGAATAAGGGATCAAAAGTATGGTAGCTAAATTTGCTGATCACACTAAGATAAGTAGGAAAGTAAGTTGTCAAGAGGAGGTAGAGAGTCTGAAAATGGATATAGACAGGTTAAGTGAGTGGGGAAAAAAATTAGGAGATTTTTAAAAATTCATTCACGGCATATGGGCTTCACCAGCATTTATTGCCCATCTCTAGCTGCCCTTGAAAAGGTGGTTGTGAGCTGCCTTCTTGAACCACTGCAGTCCATGTGGTGTAGATACACTCACAGTGCTGTTAGGGCGGAAGTTCCAGGATTTTGACAGTGACAGTGAAAGAATGGTGATGTGTTTCCAAGTCAGGATGGTGAGTGATTTGGAGGGGAACATCCAGGTGGTGGAGTTCCCATCTACCTGCTGCCCTTGTCCTTCTAGATGGTAGTGGCCATGAGTTTGGAAGGTGCTGTCGAAGGAGTCTTGGTGAATTTCTGCAGTGCATCTTGTAGGTGGTACACACGGCTGCTACTGCGTGTCGGTGGTGAAGGGGGTGCATGCTTGTGGATGTGGTGCCAAACAAGCGGGCTGCTTTGTCCTGGACGGTGTCAAGCTTCTTGAGCGTTGTGGGAACTGCAGTCATCCAGGCAAGTGGGGAGTATTCTATCACATCCCTAACTTGTGCCTTGTAGATGGTGGAATGGCTTTGGGGAGTCAGGACGTGAGTTACTCGTCGCACGATTCCTAGCTTCTGACCTGCTCTTATAGCCACAGTATTTATATAGCTCGTCCAGTTCAGTTTCTGGTCAATGGTGACCCGCAGGATGTTGATAATGGGGGATTCAATGATGGTAATGCCATTGAACTTCAGGGGGCAATGGTTAAATTCTCTCTTGTTGGAGATGGCTATTGCCTGACACTTGTGTGGTGCAAATGTTACTTGCCACTTGTCAGCCCAAGCCTGGATATTGTGCAGGTCTTGCTGCATTTGGACATGGACTGCTTCAGTATCTGAGGAGTCACAAATGGTGCTGAACATTGTTCAATCATTAGCGAACATTCTCACTTCTGACCTTATGATGGAAAGAAGGTCATTAATAAAGCAGCTGAAGATAGTTGGGCCTAGGACACTACCCTGAGGAACTCCTGCAGTGATGTCCAGGAGCTGAGATGACCGACCTCCAACAACCACAACCATCTTCCTTTGTGCTAGGTATGACTTCAACCAGTGGAGAGTTTTCCCCCTGATTCCCATTGACTCCAATTTTCCTAGGGCTCCTTGATGCCACAATCGGTCAAATGCTGCCTTGATATCAAGGATAGTCACTCTCACTTCACCCATGGAGTTCAGGTTTTTTGCCTATGTTTGAACCAAGGCTGTAATGAGGTCAGGAGCTGAGTGGCCCTGGCAGAACCCAAACTGGGTGTCATCGAGCAGGTTATTGCTAAGCAAGTACCACTTGATAGCACTGTTGATGATCCCTTCCATTAATTTACTGGTGATCAAGAGTACACTGATGGACAGTAATTGGCCAGGTTGAATTTGTCCTGCTTTTTGTGTACAGGACATACCTAGGCATATAGACGGGCAGATGCCAGTGTTGTAGCTGTACTGGAACTGCTTGGCTAGAGGCCTGGCAAGTTCTGGAGCACAAGTCTTCAGTACTATTGCTGGGATATTGTCAAGGCCTCATAGCCTTTGCAGTATCCAGTGCCTTCAAGCATTTCTTGATATCACGTGGAGTGAATCAAATTGGCTGATGACTGGCATCTGTGATGCTGGGGACCTCCAGAGGATGCCGAGATGGATCATCCACTTGGCACTTCTAGCTGAAGATTGTAGCAAATGCTTCAGCCTTATCTTTTGCACTGATGTGCTTGGCTCCCCCATCATTGACGATGGGGATATTTGTGGAGCCTCCTCCTCCACTGAGTTGTTTAATTGTCCAACGCCATTCACAACTGGATGTGGCAGAACTGCAGAGCTTAGATCTGACCTGTTAGTTGTGGAATCACTTAGCTCTGTCTATCACTTGCTGCTTATGCTGTTTGGCATATAAGTAATCCTGTGTTATAGATTCACCAGGTTGACACCTCATTTTTAGGTATGACTGGTGTTGCTCCTGGCATGCCCCCTTGCACTCTTTATTGAATCAGGGTTGATCCCTTGGCTTGGTGGTAATGGTAGAGTGGGGGATATGCCAGGCCATGAGGTTACAGATTGCGTTTGAGTACAATTCTGCTGCTGCTGATGGCCCACAGCGCCTCATGGATGGCCAGTCTTGAGTTGCTAGATCTGTTCAAAATTTGTCCTATTTAGCATGGTGGTAGTGCCACACAACACGATGGAGGGTACCCTCAATGTGAAGACGAGATTTTGTCTCCACAATGACTGCGCAGTGGTCACTCCTACTGACATTGTCATGAACAGATGGATCTGCGGCAGACAGGTTGGTGAGGATGAAGTCAAGTATATTTTTCTCTCTACACTCAGTTCTGTTGAAGGGTCATGTGGACTCGAAACGTCAACTCTTCTCTTCTCCACCGATGCTGCCAGACCTGCTGAGTTTTTCCAGGTAATTCTGTTTTTGTTTTGGATTTCCAGCATTCGCAGTAGTTTTTTGTTTTTTTCCCTCTTGTTGGTTCCCCCGCCACCTGCCGCAGATCCAGTCTAGCAGCTTTGTCATTTAGGGCTCAGCCAACTAGGTCAGAAGTAGTGCTGCCAAGCCACTCTTGGTAATGGACATTGAAGTCCACCACTAGATTACATTCTGCACCCTTGCCAACCTCGGCACTTCCTCCAAGTGTTCAACATGGAGGAGTAATGATTCATCAGCTAAGGGAGGGCAGTACATGGTAATCAGCAGGAGGTTTCCTTGCCCACGTTTGACCTGATGCCATGAGACTTCATGGGGTTCGGAGTCGATATTGAGGACTCTCGGGGCAACTCCCTCCCGACTGTATACCACTGTGCCACCACCTGTGCTGGGCTTGTCCTGCCATTGGAGCAGGACATACCCAGGGATTGTGAAGGCGCTGTCTGTGATATTATCTGTAAGATATGATTCCGTGAGGATGATTGTCAGGCTGTTGCTTGACTAGTCTGTAAGACAGCTGTCCAAATTTTGGCACTAGCCCCCCGATGTTAGTAAGGAGGTCTTTGCAGGGTCGACAGGACTGAGTCTGCTTTGTCATTTCTGGTGCCTGGGTCGATGCCGGGTGGTCCGTCCAGTTTCATTCCTTTCTACTGGCTATTTAACAGTTTGATACAACCGAGTGGTTTGCTAGACCATTTCAGAGGGCATTTAAGAGTCAACCACATTACTATGGGTCTGGAGTCACGTGTAGGCCAGACCAGGTAAGGACAACAGATTTCCTTCCCTAAAGGACATTAGTGAACCAGATGGGTTTTTAAAACAATCGATAATGGTTTCATGAGACTTCATTAGATTTTTATTGAATTCAAATTCCACCATCTGCCATGGCAGGATTCAAACCCAGGCCCCAGAGCATTACCCTAGCTCTCTGGATTACTTGTCCAGTGAAAATACCACTATGCCATTGTGTATAATGTGGGAAAATGTGAACTTGTTCACTTTGGCAGGAGAAATAGAAAAGTAGTATACTATTTAAATGGAGAGAGATTGCAGAACTCAGTTGGACTGAGAGACCTGGGTGTCTTGTGCATGAATCACAAAAAGTTAGTATTGAAATACTGTCCAGCAAGTGATTGAGCAGGCAAATGGAATGCTGGCATTTATTGCAAAGGCAATGGAATATAAAAGTTGGGAAGATTTACTGCAGCTGTACGGGGCATTGGTGAGCACACATCTGGAGTATTGTGTGCAGTTTTCGTCTCCTTATTAGAAAAAGGGTAGAATTGCATTAGAAGCAGTCCACAGATGGTTTACTCCACTCATTCCTGGGATGAAGAGCTTATCTTCTGAAGAAAGATTGAAAAGGTACAGCTAATACCCAATGGAGTTTAGAAGAACGAGAACTGATCTTATTGTCACATGTAGTGCAAATCTGGGACAATTCCGCCCTAAGTTTGTGGGTAAAACAATATTTACCCACCGGCCGCAATGGCGGGTTTTCACGCTGTATCGTCCCAAACCCGCCATATTATTTGTACATTCCTGGGAAGCACGCCATTTCCATGGCGGGCAGTCCCTCATTCACGCGCCATATTTAAAGTCCAGCCGCTCGCATCACATCTCAGTGCTTCCAGCCCACGACTGCTGCTGGGAAGACGTCCACAAAAGGCAAAAAGACTGCAGCCTCCAGGTTTAGCGATGTGTCACTGGAATGTCTTTTGGCTGCTGTGGAAGCCTGCCATGACGTCTTCTACCCCCACTCAGGCCACAGCATGGGTAGTGGCGTGACCAACAAAGCTTGGGGGACGTGGCAGCAGTGGTCAGCACCAACACCCTTCAAAAGAGGACAGCCACCCAGTGCCGCAAGAGGATAAGTGATCTCCTCTGTTCCGCCAGGGTAAGTCACTCTTCTCATCACTCTCAACTCTCACACTCACAGACTCATCGCACATCCACAGGGCCCTCACTCACTGCCAGTTCAAGGAACATCACCATTCACCTGCTCACACACACCTTCATTGTCCTCATCCTGTCCATGGGTCCACTCACCACCCACACATGCCAGGCATAATTATCATCTGAAACAAAAACAAAAATACCTGGAAAAACTCAGCAGGTCTGGCAGCATCTGCGGAGAGGAACACAGTTAACGTTTCGAGTCCGCATGACTCTTCAACAGAACTAAGGAAAAATAGAAAAGGGGTGAAATATAAGCTGGTTTAAGGGGAGGGGTGGGACAAGAAGAGCTGGATAGAGGGCCAGTGATAGGTGGAGATAACCAAAAGATGTCACAGACAAAAGGTCAAAGAGGTGTTGAAGGTGGTGATATTATCTAAGGAATGTGCTAATTAAGGGTAGAAAGCAGGACAAGTGAGGTACAGATAGCCCTAGTGGGGGTAGGGTGGGGTGAAGGAATCGAAAAAGGCTAAAAGGTAGAGATAAAACAATGGATGGAAATACATTTAAAAATAATGGAAATAAGTGGGAAAAGAAAAATCTATATAAATCATTGGAAAAAACAAAAAGGAGGGGGATAATCGGAAAGGGGGTGGGGATGGAGGAGAGAGTTCATGATCTAAAATTGTTGAACTCAATATTCAGTCCGGAAGGCTATAAAGTGCCTAGTCGGAAGATGAGGTGCTGTTCCTCCAGTTTGCGTTGAGCTTCACTGGAACAATGCAGCAAGCAAGGACGGACATGTGTGCATGAGAGAAGGGTGGAGTGTTGAAATGGCAAGCGACAGGGAGGTCTGGGTAATGCTTGCGGACAGACCAAAGGTGTTCATCAAAGTGGTCACCCAGTCTGCGTTTGGTCTCTCCAATGTAGAGGAAACCGCATTGGGAGCAACGAATGCAGTAGACTAAGTTGAGGGAAGTGCAAGTGAAATGCTGCTTCACTTGAAATGAATGTTTGGGCCCTTGGACGGTGAGGAGAGAGGAAGTAAAGGGGCAGGTGTTGCATCTTCTGCGGTTGCATGGGAAGGTGCCATGGGAGGGGGTTGAGGTGTAGGGGGTGATGGAGGAGTGGACCAGGGTGTCATGGAGGGAATGATCCCTACGGAATGCCGCCAGGGGGGGTGAAGGGAAGATGTGTTTGGTGGTGGCATCATGCTGGAGTTGGCGGAAATGGCAGAGGATGATCCTTTGAATGCAAAGGCTGGTGGGGTGATAAGTGAGGACATGGGGGACTCTATCATGTTTCTGGGAGGGAGAAGAAGGCGTGAGGGCGGATGCGTGGGAGATGGGCCGGACACGGTTGAGGGCCCTGTCAACCACCGTGGGTGGAAAACCTCGGTTAAGTAAGAAGGAGGACATGTCAGAGGAACTGTTTTTGAAAGTGGCATCATCAGAACAGATGCGACGGAGGTGAAGGATGATGCCACTGTGCTGACTGTGAGGTCAGTGCTAACAAGTGAGGGTCCAGTAGTGTAACATCCATTCAACAACCATGCTGTAAGTTATGTTTCACAGGCCACTGCCATGCACTAATTATCTCTCCTTGCTCTCGCAGGCACACCTGGGAAACAGCTGGCAGAGTCCACGACCCAGGGCTCCAATCAAGCCCCGAAGAAATCTCTGAAGAGGAATTTGGGGGCACCCTCCTTGAAGTCACATCACAGCCCTCACCCACACCCTCCACCAGTGGAGAGACACACACCTCAGTGGGACCTAACTTTAGAATAGCCTTGGGATCACAATCTGGTGAGCGCATCACACTGACTGATCCACAGCAGGTGGCAGCAGGGACTTCCCAGGTGTCCAGCATTCAGGGGATTGCTGGAGGCCAAAAATTTGCTGAGTCCGAGTCAGATGATGAGCATCTGGACTTGGTCATGTCACAGTTGCTGGAGCTGCAAAGGCAAGCTCGGGAACATCAGAAAGGGATGTCCGCTGCACTCCTCAGATTGCGAGGCACAATAGAGGAGTCCGCCTACCTTCAGGCTGAGGTGATAGCGCCGGCATGCCAACGCAGCGAGGTCAACACTGGTAGGATGGTGGCCGCCATCAAGACCTTGGTCCAGGACGTCGCTCCTGTACTGCTGCATGGGTTCAACTCCATTGCTGATGCCATTGTTGGCCTCCAACAGTGTGTATGTGAGAGGGGTACCGGGCAGTTTGATCTCATTCCCCTACGCCTTCTCCTCAAGGAGTTAGTCTGGGGCCCCCAGGCACTCATAGGGAGAAGGGTCAGCAGGTGCACATCCCAGGGCCACCCATCCAGGTAACTCTAGGAGTGTCCGGCCCATCCAAATTCCCTCTTCCTGTGACCCCGAGGAAGGTGCCATTGCCACACAGCAGGATCCTGAGAGTGGGCCGGAGCCCTTCAGGTCTCAGCCCTCCAGAGGTCATCACATCACCATTAAGGTCATCACAGACAGGGCATTGCAGTCAGCAGGCTGCCTCCACCTCCGTTGTGGATGGCTAGGGAACACCAAGATGTAGAAGCAGCATTAGGAAAGTTAAGAAGAGTTAGTTACACAGCCTGGGCACAGGTGTTAATCACTTGTACATACAGTTCACTATTGTGAATAAACTCTCAAGAATGTCTCCCTGTCTATGGCTCTTTGTTCTGATGAGCAGTGTTCAGGTAACTCAGATGTGAAACCTTTCTGCATAAGATAAAGGCAGGTGTCTCACTCCAGGGCCTCTTCTCTGTGCTTTGTGCAGCCTTCAGACTAAAGTGATGGTCCAGCCTCACACGCCCTGGTCACATTAGTGATGCCTGCATTTTGACGCTGCTTGTCATTGCTGCCAGAATATCGTGGGCAGGTGCCACAGAGTTCCATCATTCTCTCTGTGTGCCCTCAGCACCTTTAAGGTGTGGTTAGCCCCCATTTCATCAGCATCTGTGACCAGTGACGCTGTGCTCCTGAAGGGCTCAAGTGCTGAAGGAGGACAAAGAATCAGATACTTCTAACGTGACTGCGTCTCTATGATATGATCCTGATTACAGAGCGCAAGCGATCTGCCCTCAGCCAGACAGGAGTCAGACATTCTCAGAGGCTACGTGAAGATCTATGGAGTGTCCTCACTGCATGTCGTCATCATCCTCCTGCAGTCAAGTTACTATTAGGGCCTCCACTGCGTCTCCAGGAACATTCTCACAGAGGGTATGTGTGCTGCCATAGCCAGACTGGAGTCAAATGTTCACAGATACAATGTGAAGATCCATGGTGTCTCCTCACATGTTGTCATCATCCTCCACAAATATAACAGCTATGAGGGCCTCCCAAGTGTGCCTGCCTCGTCTGGTCAGTGCGAGGGTCTCATTCCCGTCATCATCACCTTCGAAGACCTCCTCATCCTCATCCCATAAGCATCCTCCTCATCGGAGGAGACCTCCAGCTCCTCTGTTTCCTCCTCAGCCAGCTCCTCCCCCCATTGCAGTGCCAGCTTGTAAAGGGTGCAACAGGTGACGACTATGCATGACATCCTTTGTGGACTATATTGCAGGGCTCCACCAGACCGGCCCAGGCACCAGAACATCATTTTCAGTATCCCAATGGTCTGCTCCAGCAGGTTGCGAGTTGCAGCATGAGCCTCATTATACCTTCTCTCTGCTGCAGCCTGAGGCCGCACTGGTGTCATCAGCCACGCCCTCTGCGGGTAGCCCTTGTCCCTGAGGAGCTAACCCTGCAGCTTCTGTGGGCCCTGGAAGGCTCTAAGGATCTGCGACCAACTGAGGGTGTAGGCATCGTGCAAGTTTCCTGGAAACCGTGCACGCACCTGCAAGATGCGTTTCTGGTGGTCGCATACCAGCTGTACATGCAGCTAATGGAACCCCTTGCGGTTGATATAGTTGACCGCGTGTTGTGACGGAGGTCTGAATGTGTGCAGTCAATCGCACGGTGTAGCTGTGGGAAACCCGAGATCTGGGAGAATCCAATCGGTCTCGCGTCCTGGCTCTCCTGGTCCCGGGCGATATGCACAAAGTTGTGTGCCCTTGTAAAGTTGGCATCGATGGCCTCATGGATGCATTTGTGGGTGGAGGCTTGTGAGATCCCACATAGGTCACCTGTGGAGCCCTGAAAGGAGCCATTGGCATAGAAATTGAGCACTGCTGTCACTTTCACTGCCACTGGCAGTGGATGCCCTCCATGTCCATGTGGTGCCAAATCCTGCAGCAGGTGGCAGATGTGACCGACCAGTTCCCAAGACATGCACAGTCTTCAGCAACACTGGTTCTCAGTCATCTGCAGGAATGAAAGGTGGCGTCTATAGATCCTGGGTGTCGCTAGGCGCTGACCAGTGACGGCCCGCTGTGGCTCTTTGGCAGTGTGTGTGGAAGCCCCAGCTGCCCCTTCTTTCAAAGGGTGCTGCTTCTCCCTCTGCACAACCAGGAGCCACGGTCACTCTCTCTCCTCCGGCGTCTTCACTCTCTGTAGGCCATCCGGCATACAGCTAGTTCACCAGGCTCCATGATCCTGATGTTGTACTCCTGCAAGATGAAAGAGAGAGACACGTGATTAGCATGGGCGTACTAAGAACCTATCCTGGTTAAGTCTGAAGGTCCCTTACCACTTCCCGGACAGTGTTGGTCACCACTTAGATGTCCAGAGATTAGTGCGCTGCATGGCTGCCCGAAACCCCACCTTCCCCTGCCCCACTCCACCCGACCGATTGGCGGCAATTTTGCCCTTGGACTGCGTGTTGTGCTCTCAGCTCAGGCACAGGCATTCTCCTAACCCGCACTGCAAGGCTGCACTGTTAGCTTGAACCATGGGGGAGACTGGTCCAAACCGGGATGCTGACATTGCAAGGGGCTGTGAACGCCTCCACCAGTGACTGCTCCATGGCCAGCTTTAGCAAGGAGATTGTACAACATGCCCAGTCATCGAATTGTTCTGCAGTCCACTAAAACACTCATTAGTTTGAGTCTGTGCCTGAGGGGTGAAAAGCTCTGGAGCATTTGGTGGCACTTTGATGCCTCTGCATTGCTTGAGTGGGCAGATAAGCTAGAAGCCCGACTCCAATAATATCAATGTGGCTGTGCCTGAACTGTCTCAGTTGCAGAGGAATGGTCACTTTGTCTAAGGTGTTCCTAATGTGTGGCCACTTCCCTCCACCCCCCTACCCCTCACACCAAAAGCTTGTGCACTATATTCAACTGCAAGGCATCCTTTCCCCGCCCCCACAAGTGACCTCAACAGTAGGACTGCTCTTGCCACCTCACACCCCTCCCAACGCACCTCAAGCTTGAAGTCCAACAAGCGACCCTAGCAATCGCTGCACACCATTGCTGTGTACTCACCACCGAGTGTCCCTCAAAGTGCAGCCCACCAAGTGCACACCTTTTATATGCTTTTGTGAAACACGTCAGCGTGCTTTCCCGCCAACATCAACGGATGACCCAGCAGGGGTGGGGGGAATGATTCTAGCAAGCTAGCCTAATAACGATATGCAGATGTATTACAATGAGGCTCCTGACATTCGATGGCGGGAAAGGTGGCCCGCCATTGGCAGGTTGAGCGGACGATTGCAAACTGGTTTCATGCCGTTGTGAAATCGATCGTACCATATTTTTCACTCACGCCACCGAACACGCCTGATGCCAGCGAGCACAGAAAATCCCAGCCACAAGATCCTGAGGGAACTTGATAGCATGGATATCAGGAGGATATTTCCACTTGTGGGGGAGACTAAACCTCGGAAAGGCAATTTAAGAATAAGCGATCTTCCTTTTAAAATGGAGATGAGAATTCTTTTCTCTCATTGGGTCATTCGTATGTGGAATTCTTTCCCAGAAAGCAGTGGAGGCTGGGTCATTAAATTTATTCAAGCCAGGGTGCACCACAGATGCCATTTTAGAGCTCCACAGGCACTGGTAGCACCAAAAACTGGTGTTAATAGTCACAATTCTCACCCATTATTTCTTGCTGCTGTTAAGCAAACCACAAAGATTCCTGTTCCGATACAACAATCCTTTATTTAACCAACCTGGCCACAGTATTTACATGTTGGTTCATAGTGATTGCACTCAACCTGTTTATGTCATTTTTAATCATGGATTCCCATAGTTGGCACATGTGGTTCAATTGTATTTGACCTCGAGTTTATTTTTTTTTAAAAAAACCTAACTCTTATTATGGGGATTACTTTTTTTCAACTGGTGTGTTTCTAATCTGATTAGTTATGGAACAAAAGGGCTAAACTGTCCCCCATCACCTCCCTGGAACAGACAGAGCCATATGGTTACTCTTCTCCTACAGCCAAAAAAACTGAGTGTTTACACAGGGACCAAAAGGGCAACATGGTCAACATCAGGGGAGGGCTTGGCAGCATTACCCCACAGCCCCCCAGCACCACGCCCACCCCCACACTCCCGCCCCCGGAACCCAATGATTTTCTGGCTATCAGATGTCAGAGAACGGCCCATCGTGGCGTGTGTGTTAGTTAGCGCTTTATAAATAAGTGCCCTCCCAGTGATCTAGCAAATTCCAACAGGAGTAGTGCTAGGAAGGCATTGTCCTGACATAGCTACCATCATGGTAGGCTGCGGATTTGTAGGGACACCATATTCTCGCATTATAACACCAATTTTCATTACATAAGTAATCTGTAACAATATGCTTTGAAATACCAGTATGTATTACAATACGCCAAGTATTGTACTAACAATGTTTAATGTCCCACAATATGTTATATCCTTCACCATTCACCCCTTGAATTAATCCTGCTCCATCTACTGCTTTAATGCCAGTTTCAACATAGCTCACTGTTGGGTGAGTGCTTCTATGTGCTATTTACCTGTTTACAGGAAGTGCAAAAAAAGTTAATGTGTACTCTGAACACTAATGGAGCTAAATTTGCTGCCTTAGTGGAAGCTTAGCACTCTTTGAAGCACCACTGGCTGCTTCCAATGTGATCCATATGAAATTCCATTCATACAAGGGCTCGCACAGGGATATCCCGTCATGGGCCAGAAGGCTGTGAATTGACTTGATGTCACACAGCCCAACCAGCTGATGTGATGCCAAGTTTGGACCATGCATGTCCAGGCAACTTACTCGTGCATCACACTGCAAACAACAGATGCAGAGGTGCAATATTGGGCATACACTCATGTTGCTTAAAGAGCCTAACACCCAAATTGGAGGTAACATCTGCTATTTCAAGTGTCTGGAAGTACAGTGAATTGTTTTTGGATGTGTTGTGGTGAATTTCAGCGTCTGCCCGAGAGTATTGCTGCATGCTGAAAGGGAGAGGATGACCTGTTCATACAAAGACTGCAGCAGTGGTAGTGCTTCTGAGTCTGCAGCACATCAGGTGAAATGTTTAGAGGGGATGGAGAGGGGAAGCTCTGTCCCATGCCCTCTGCCAACTTGGAACCAGGCTCTTCCATGACAATGATGGGAGACCAGCACCTTGGTGTGTATGTCCATCAGTGCTGTCCTGTTTGCCATCTGATCAAGGTTGTCACATATTGCACTGGGTAAGATTAATGCAGGCTCAGTTGCAGGCAGCCATTATTGAACTAAACTTATTTATAACTCAACAGAGAAGGCAATATAACAAAATGCTCAGATCTTGCAATATTCTACACTCCCTTCTAACTCATAAAAAAACTTACATCTTAATATGAAAAATGATACTCTTCCATAAGTTCCCAGAATACCATACGACTAAACCTAACAATACCTAAAATTTACAGCTTGATTGCAAACTTGTTTTTTTATTCATTCACGGGGTGTGGGCTTCGCTGGCTAGGCCAGCATTGATTGCCCATCCCTAATTGCCCGTGGGAAGGTGGTGGTGAGCTGCCTTCTTGAACCGCTGCAGTCCATGTGGTGTAGGTGTATCCACAGTGCTGTTCGGAAAGGAGTTCCAGGATTTTGACCCAGCGACAGTCAAGGAACGACGATATATTTCCAAGTCAGGATGGTGAGTGACTTTGGACGGGAACTTCCAGGTGATGGTGATCCCATTTATCTGCTGCCCTTGTTCTACCAGATGGTAGCGGTCATGGGTTTGGAAGGTGCTGCCTAAGGAGCCTTGGTGAATTCCTGCAGTGCATCTTGTAGATAGTGCATACTGCTGCTACTGTGTGTTGGTGGTGGAGGGAGTGAATGTTTGTGGATGGGGCGCCAATCAAGCGGGCTGCTTTGTCCTGGACGGTGTCAAGCTTCTTGAGTGTTGCTGGAGCTGCAATCATCCAGGCAAGTGGGGAGTATTCCATCATATTCCTGGCTTGTGCCTTGTGAATGGTGGACAGACTTTGGGGAATCAGGTGAGTTACTCGCTGCAGGATTCCTAGCTTCTTACCTAATCTTGTAGCCACAGTATTTATGTGGCTAGTCCAGTTCAGTTTCTGGTCAATGGTAACCCCCAGGATGTTGATAGTGGGGGATTCAGTGATGGCAGTGCAATTGAAAGTCAAGGTTAGACCCTCTCTTGTTGGAGATGGTCATTGCCTTGCGCTTGTTTGGTGCAGGTGTTACTTGCCACTTGTCAACCCGAGCCTGGATATTGTCCAGGTCTCACTGCATTTGGACATGGACTGTTTCAGTATCCGAGGAGTCACAAATTGTGCTGAATATTGTGCAATCATCAGTGAACATCCCCACTTCTGACCTTATGATGGAAGGAAGGTCATTGATAAAGCAGCTGAAGAAGGTCAGGCCAAGGAAACTATCCCAAGGAACTCCTGATGTCCCAGGAGCTGAGATGACTGACCTCCAACAACCACAACCATCTTCCTTTGTGCTAGGTATGACTCCAACCAGTGGAGAGTTTCCCCCGATTCCCATTGACTCCAGTTTTGCTAGGGCTCCTTGACGCCACACTCGGTCAAATGTGGCCTTGATGTCAAGGGCGGTCGCCCTCACCTCACATCAGGAGTTCAGCTCTTTTGTCCATGTTTGAACCAAGTCTATAATGAGGTCAGGAGCTGAGTGGCCCTGGTGGAACCGAAACAGGGTTTCAGTGAGCAGGTTATTGCTAAGCTAGTGCCACTTGATAGCACTGTTGATGACCCCTTCCATTACCTTACTGATGATGGAGAGTAGGCTGATAGGGCGGTAATTGGCCGAGTTGGATTTGTCCTGCTTTTTGTGTATAGGACATACCTGGGCAGTTTTCCACATAGCAGGGTAGGTGCCAGTGTTGTAGCTGTACTGGAACAACTTGGCTAGGGGCGCGGCAAGTTCTGGAGCATAAGTCTTCAGTACGATTGCCGGAATATTGTCAGGTCCCATAGCCTTTGCACCATCTAGTGCCTTCAACCGTTTCTTGATATCACTTGGAGTGAATTGAGTTGACTGAAAACTGGCATCTGCGGTACTGGGGACCTCTGGAGAAGGCCAAATTGGATTATCCAATCGGCACTTCTGGCTGAAGATTGTAGCAAATGCTTCAGCCTTATCTTTTGTACTGATGTGCTGGGCACCCCCATCATTGAGGATGAGGAATTTGTGGAGCCTCCTCTTCCACTGAGTTGTTTAATTGTCCACCACTATCCCCAACTGGATGTGGTAGGACTCCAGAGTTTAGATCTGATCCGTTGGTTATGGGATCACTTAGCTCTGTCTATCACTTGCTGCTTCTGCTGTTTGGCACGCAAGTAGTCCTGTGTTGTAGCTTCACCAGGTTGACACCTCATTTTTAGCTATGCCTGGTGCTGCTCCTGGCATGCCCTCCTACACTCCATTGAACCAGGATTAATCCCCTGGCTTGATGGTAATGGTAGAGTGGGAAATATGCCAGGCCATGAGGTTATAAATTGCATTTGAATACAATTCTGCTGCTGCTGATGGCCCACAGCACCTCATGGATGCCCAGTCTTGAGTTGATAGATTTGTTCAAAATCTATCCCATTTAGCACGGTGGTAGTGCCACACAACACGGTGGAGGGTATCCTCAGTGTGAAGGCAGGACTTCGTCTCCACAATGACTGTTCGGTTGTCACTCCTACCGATACTGTCATGGACAGATGCACCTGCAGCAGGCAGGTTGGTGAGGATATTTTGAGTATGTTTTTACCTGTTCTTGGTTCCCTCACCACCTGCCACACACCCAGCCTAGCAACTATGTCCTTTAGTACACGGCCAGCTCGGTCAGTAGTGGTGCTGCCAAGCCACTCTTGGCGATGGACATTGAAGTTCCCCACACCCAGAGTATATTCTGCACCCTTGGCACCCTCAGTAGTTCCTCCTAGTGGTGTTCAACATGGAGAAGCACTGATGCATCAGGTGAGGAAGGGCAGTAATCAGCAGGAGTTTCTTTGTCCATGTTTGACCTGATACCATGAGACTTCACGGGGCCCAGAGTCAATGTTGAGGATTCCCAGGGCAACTCCCTCTCGACTGTATACCACTGTGCCACCATCTCTGCTGGGTCTGTCCTGCCGGTGGGACAGGACATACCCAGGGATGGTGATGGTGGTGCCTGTGACATTATCTGTAAGGTATGATTCCATGAGGATGACTATGTCAGACTCGTCTTGCTTGACTTGCCTGTGGGACAGCTCTCCCAATTTTGGCACTAGCCCCCAGATGTTAGTAAGGAGGACTTTGCAGAGTCGACAGGGCTGAGTTTGCCGTTGTTTTTGGTGCCTGGGTCGATGCCGTGTGGTCCATCCTGTTTCTTTCCTTTTTTGAGGTTTTGTAACAGTTTGATACAACTGAGCAGCTTGCTAGATCACTTCAGAGGGCATTTAAGAGTCAGCCACGTTGCTGTGGATCTGGAGCCACATATAGGCCAGACCAGGTAAGGACGGCAGATTTCTTTCCCTAAAGGACATTACCTTCTTTCTGATTTTCACTTTGGGCTGCAGGAGGAATTTGGACTGTAGGAGGTTTCTCATGCTCTCCCTTTGTCAGATTTCCCCTTTCAAGTAAATGATCTACACAACACTTGACAGAGTCTCTCTCCAATCTTCATTAGATATGTAACTGCACCTCATCTCTTTACTACTCCAATCACATACTTCTCATCACCTCAATAGTGTTTCACTATGACTTTCTGACTAGTACTGAACTCTCCAAGTTTTATGCCTAGTTTATCACACCTCATCTTCACTTTGTCTTGCCTTTTTCTTACTTTGCTATTGACGTCAGGCTTAAGTAAGCTATACCTTATCCTCGGAGCATGCTTAAACATGAACTCATAAGATGAGAAATCATTTGAAGATTGTGGAGTTATCCTGTAAGAAAACAGAAAATTGTCTAGCCTATGTGGAATAGAAATGTGGAAATTACTGCCTAGCTTGTCACCAAACAAATACGTCTGCAAAGACCACTTCACAATTTGTACGCTTCTTTCTCAGCATTATTCGATGCTGGGTGATATAGTGTATTAGAGTCTGTTTGACTCCATTCTTACTCAGAAATATTCCAAACTCTTCTAATGTAAACAGTGGACCATTATCTGAAACCAACACCACTGGCAACCCATATATTGCAAACCAACTTCCTAAAGCCTCAATAGTTTTGGCAATCATGGCATTGGGCATTGACTCAACATTTATCTTGCACTTTGTCTGGAAGTGGGGGCATTTAAATGGTTGGTGGCTCCCATGGCATTGGTAGATCTAAATTTCTGACTGAGTTGGTGAGCTTGGCTGCCATGGCATGTATCCCATAGAAATCTGGTGGCTCTCCCCTGCCAGCTCAGTAAAAGAACTTCCTTGCAATTTGCAACTATCTCTTTCTGCCATTTCCATGGCTGTGGTCTCATCACAGGCCCCCTTCCAAACCAGCTTATTGCCTTTGTTCAAAAGCTTGGCTTGGATTTTATTGTTATTTAGGCCTCCTATGAACGTGTTTCTAAAATTGATTTCTAAATGTGGGCCATATCCACAGTGGTGAGAGTTTCTTTCACTCGAGAATCTAATCTGTGAAAGTCTCACTTGACAACTTCCTTTCATGGAATGCCAGTGCAATCTCATTCTTAGTCATGCCACAATATGAGCACAGAATCTCATTAATTTCAGAATAGGCCATCATATTGGGGTCTGGCAGGCAAAATTGATTAGGCATCTGGCCCCATCACGGTGAGGAAATAGGCCTTCAATGCCATTTTTCAATCACATACCATGCTGATCACATGTACCTGAATACAATATGCACAAGGAGCAATAGTGGAGGTCAGGTATCTCAGTTGGCTAGGTGGCTAGAGTGTGATGCAGAATAATGCCCAAAGTGAGTGTTCAATCTCATCTGTGGTGGTTCATGGAGACATGCATCCTTACCTTGCCCCACACTTGCAGAGTGGTGCCCCTCAAGCTATATGTTATGATGTGGCAGCTGATATGTGCCAGGTGGACCAAATCCACAAAGGAAACTTGGCCATATTTTCACAACAGTTATACAATTTGTATTTACTACGAGAAGGCTTATGCACTGAATTCAGAAGAATTGAGTCCACCAACACCATTAGAGATTTTAAAATTAAGTTAAAACATTTATTAACAAAAGAAAAAAAACCACATACAATATCACAGTTACGTAGTTATTTCGTCTTAACAGTTCCCAAAATTCTTAATTAAACATGCTCCCAACTATGTACTCCCTTTAAGGCAATAGTCCAAAAATAGATTTGAAATTATAACATCAATCCAGCAAGGTTACCACTGCACCCATTTGACATTGGAATTCCAAAGGATTTTTCCAACTTTGGTTACTGGACACAGCAGACTTCTGCAAAAGTGGCTTAGAGGCTTTTCCTCAAGGTCTGCTTCACACAATGTACCTTTCGATTGCACATGGCCACATCCTTTAAGGCAACCTTCCATCCTTCTTTAAATACATTTCTTCCTCTTTAATCTGTAAATTCCATTGTTCTACAGGTCTTTGGAAATTTCCCTTCCCATAATATAAAAATCTTTCACGTTGTCCATATGGCCAGTACTTCTGGGAAAAACCTTGCCCTATTCACCTTGCTAGTCATGAAACATTATTATGTCTCCTTTGAAAATCCAACAACTCTTCCCCTTATCTAAAAATGCAAATTTCCTTCACACCTTATCTGTGGAACCCCCACCCTCGCTTTCAAAGGTCTGCTTTACATCTAACTTCTTTTGATACTTTCAACCTTGCAGTGTACCTGACTCTAATTCAATTAAATCAGTCATGCAGACAAAACCATTTACACTCATAAGTCTACAATAATGTTATGAAAAATATTACAGTTTCGTAACACTATATATAACCATTTGTCTCTCTCTAATGAGAGACATGCCTATGGTCCTTTGTAGGGTATGACTAATTACTTACAGGCTTGGGGAGGGGCAGATGCACTTTCCTAAATAAGTTGTACCATGCATAATATTGCAGGGGCTGGAGGAACTGAGTTTTAAAGTGAGAAAAAATAAACATGTTGTGATTTCACAAGTTGGTGATTTATGGCCAAGCATGCAAGAGATTATTCAATCAAAAATTATCTCCCTTTTACTAAGTAGTTCCATCATGATGATAATTTGTTCAGTAAACCTGTTGGTTACTTCTGCAAAAAGAGAATCAGTAAAAATCCATGCAGTTTTTGCTGCAAGTGTTGTGATGATGAGCTGAATTTTCCTGGCCCACATGGTGGTGGACTTGAAGATGGGTGGCAGGGGCTGGGGCTAGGAAAATAGCAGGGAACCACACTGGGATGGCTGCTCAATGCCACTCCTGCCACCAGGGAGCTTTCCCCAGGGGTGGGTTGGGAAGTGATTCAGCTGCCCGATCCACAGAGACAGGCAGACATTTTGCACTGTTAATGCTTGAATTAGGGACAATTTTGCGGCCTTTCTACCATTTTGCTGGTGGTGGAGCGGCCCTTCACTGTGTGGAAAGGCTGCCAGCTCAATGGAAGCAGCCTGTCTGCTGGACTGTGGAGTTGGGGAGGGTCATCAGAGCCAGAAGCTCCATGCTGCTAAAAGAGGGCTGTGTTTATAAAAGGCTAGAGTCGCTCATTTTGGACATAGCGTCCTACAGGGAACATGGAATCAGTGCATTTACTGAGTTCCTTCAAATGGTGCTGGAATGAATACTAAACTTCTCCAGAAAAGGATATGTGACTGCACAGTCGATGACTAAATGGATGACTTGCTGCTTTCTAAACCACTGAGCCACATTGACCAGAATATCACATGTTCGATCTCTGGTCTGTGCTTAGTTGGTTGATCACAGCAAGATCAGTGGTTTGAGTCATTACAGTTGTCCTCAGGAAGGAGAGAAGGAGAAATATATCAATGTCTGGATTGTTGGTTATTAATGCTGCTGTAAAGTGCATCAATGTGGATGTGCAGTTAGAACAAGATCAGGCCCTGTGGCACTTTCCACAGTCAAATAACGTGTGAACACTCCTGGATTATTCTCAAATTATAGGAATAGACATCAGGGCATGGTACGAGAAGGCTAGTAGTACCTGTGGAACTGTAACCCTGAAGGAATGTGCTTTTGCCTTTAGGAGAAGAAAGGAAAATTGAGAGGAATCTAGAGAAGCAAAATATGACCTTTGTCTTTCATTTTTCATTTCTTTACATCCCCTTATCCCCCAGTTGAGAATTGAATCACCTCAAGATTGCATCATTCTCTCATCTTGTAATAGGTCAGAAGGCAAGTTAGTCCCCGGTGACCAACTGAGAAGCAGAAGGTCACTTAGCTAATGAAGAAATGTTCTCAGCCTCTGCCTAATCGTCCCCACATGGCTAATGAGTATGTCCAAATGCTGATTTATTTTCACTTAACCATCCTGTATCACTTTGGAAAGTGACATGTAGCTGCATGAAGTCGACTAATGGCAGTAATTCGATGGCTTGATGTACTCATGTTGGGCCTATTCATGGAAAGAGATATGAAGGATGAATGAAAACCTTGAATAAGGGTACTATTTTGGATGTGAATATATGCATGTGTTCCCATCAAAATATTTGAAAATGGCCCCAAATATAATTTCAAAAGCTAGGACCTTCAGACTTTGAAAAAAAATAGCCTCATTAGTTTTGCATGTGATTTTTCAGCACTTTTAATTTTTCATTTACAGCACAAAAGGAGGCACTCAGCCCATTGGTTTGGATTTACCACTCCCGGCCTAAGCCCGGAGTGGGGATGGGAAGTCGGAGCGACTCCTGCCGCAGAGCCTAGCGGGTAAACCCGCCGAATCGCGCGATGTTGAGCTAATTAATTATGCAGCCGGACGTTTTGCAGCGAATCGCGCGGTGAGGCGGGCAGGAAGTCACGTGCCCTGCTGTTCTGGACGTCATATTTAAAACGCACCCGGACATTTCATTCACGAGCAGCGCAAGGACAGAATGACTACCAGGGAGCAGCAGATATCCGCCCCACGGTTCAGCAACGCCTCACTGGAGACTCTCCTGCAGGCCATGGAGGACAGGAGGAACGTCTTCTTTCCCAGGGATGGGAGGAGGACGCCCACTTGCCTCACACACCTCCCTGACAGGTGGTGCCCAGGGTGGTCAATGCCGTGCTGGCATTGAGGAGGACCGTGCTGCAGTGCAGGAAAGTAATGAATGACCTAATCTGCACCGCTAGGGTAAGTGAACCCTCTAGCCCCCATACTCACCTCATTGAATGGGTCCTGGGACATGGTCATCAATGGCAAGGGCAGCATATGTGCTGCCTATGCCTAAGAGCCCTTCGCAAAGTGCTGGAGTGTTGTCTCATAGCCCCATTGCAGTCCGTATAGTCTGCTGGTAGGGAGGCAACTGCAGGTTGCTCACCCAGCCACGCTGAAGGCACAGCCATTGTCGGTGGCAGGGGTTGGTGTTGGCATTGAGGGCAACTCGCAGATGCTGTTGATGCTATGCCTCTGTCACCCTTGTCCTTGTAGCTGCTAGAGCTCGTGGGTCTGGAGGGTGCTGCCGAAGTATCTTGGGGGCTGGCAGCAGTGCATCCTTCATATGGCACACACAGCTGCCAATGTGTCGGTGGTGGAGGGGCTCAATGGTGAGGGTGCTTAATGGGGTCTCAGTCAAGCGGCCTATGCTGTCCTGCATGGTCTCCAGCTTCCTGAGTGCTGTTGGAGCTACACTTAACCAGGTAAAGGACAGTATTCCCTCAAAGCTCCCACGTGTCCTGCACATGGTGTTCAGGCTTTGGGGACTCAAGAGGTCACTCATCAGGCAAAATTAGCAGCATGTGACCTGCGCCTGCATCAGAAGTGCTCACAATCTTCTATCTTTAGGCAGAAGAAGACAGCGCACAACAGGCGTGAGAGGGAGAAGACAGGAAGGGGCATGCCAGAAATCCGTTCCCCCACACAGTTTGAGCAGCGGGCTGCCGAGCTGGAAGGGGAGAACCGTGACTGTGCATGTGCTGATGGCGAGGCTGGGCTCCCCCAGCCATGCAATGAGGAAGCATGCTTAATCTCTACCACTCGGAGCCTGAGGGTCAAGCTCTGTGCTATGTAGGAGGCAGGCCATGCAGTCACTTATTCTCTCTCTCCATTCCAACTGGCAGCTGGAAGAGGGGGAAACCAGACCCCGAGCCTGAAATATGCCCCAGCCTGCATAACATCTCTGCAGAGAATGAGGATGGTGAATTGTCACCTGTAGAACTGTCACAAAATTCTCCTGCACACTCCACCAGCTCAGAGACACTCATCTCAGTGGCTGATAGATCTAGTTTAGGCTCGTGCTCCCACTCTGGTGGTCACCAGCAGACACGTATCCACAGCAGGAGGAGACAGGGACAGCCAAGGTCTCCAGAACTCGGAGCACTGCTGAAGAAAAGGCTTCTGCTAAGTCCAAGTCTGATGCTGCGCCACTGTGAGTGGTCATGGGCAAGATGCTGGAGGTGCAGTGAGACACGGGGGAACATCAGGCAGAGGCCTTCAATAGCGTGGCATGCAAGGTGAAGGAGTGCGTCCACCTGCTTTCTGATGTCATGGCACTGACCTGTGAGTTCATCGAGATCTCGATGGGGAAGATGACGGTGCCATGGAGAACCTACTCCAGCAGAGCACCCAGTTTCTGCCAGCGATGTGCTTGGACCTGCACTCCATCGCTGTAGCCTTGGGTGAACTCTCTCAATGCCTGTGCGAGAAGGGGACGGACACCTCAACCTTCCTCCAGCTGCCCCTTCTCCTCAAGAAATCAGGGAGGGGCCCTCGGGCACCCAAAGTGAGGAGGAGCATCAGGTGGACACCCCCAGGGCTTCCATCCATAACTCTCCAAGGGCTTACATGCATTCCGAGTCCCCTCTCTCTGTGACCCCATCAGCTCCAGCCTCTGGGACTGCTGAGGGTGGACCTGCCCCAGAGCAGGAGACCCAAAGAAGGCTGGGCCCTCCAGGCCTCAGGCCTCAGGCCTCCAAAGGACACCCACCAAGGTCATCAGAGACAAGAGGTCAGCAGGCTACCCCCGCCTCTGCTGCAGATGACAGGGAAGCACCGAAACGTAGTGGTAGGGTAAGAAAAATTAAGAAGTTCTAAGTTCACTCTGGTAGTACGGGTGTAGAACCATTGCAAGTAGTTGCTGCACTTGTGTAAATATTTGATTCAGTGCACTTTACGGAAGTCTGCTGGATTTTCCTTGCTGCTGCTTGTGTTAATGCATGTGCACAACTCACCCCCCACACCCTTTCCAGGTGCTGTCCCAGGCCGGATCTGTCCCTCTGAATCATGCCTGCACATCTAGGCAAGGCCTTCACGAGCCATGTGCGAGATGCTTCCCATACACACTGTTCCCTTTCCCTCCACTGCCTTTCTGATTCTACAGAAAGACAGTTCTCTTGTCAGGACGGCTTACTAGGGTTCTCCTCCAGTTGCCCAGTTGAGCTGACCTTCAGCTCCGCCCACCCAAGGACCCTCCTCCCCAGCAGCACTTCTTCATCTGGATATCGTGGCATCAGACTGTCTCCAACACCTCCTACCGTCCTCCTGTAAACCACACCCTCCCACCTCATCACCATTGACTGCGACCCACCCCCCGACCACTCACTGGTGTTACCTTCATCCTCCCATCTGTCACCGTAAGCCATATGCCGTTCCTCCCCAATGAGCCCATGCCTGTCACAGTCCCCATGCTTCTGTTGGATTGCGGATATGTGGGACTAGACGTAGTGTGGCAGAACTCTCAGTCCTGTGCAAATTTGTGAAACTCAATGCCTGAGAATTGTGGACCGTTATCTGAGGTGAGCGCTTCAGGTTTGCTGTGGCGAGCAAAAATTGATTTTAAATGATTTATTACAGTGATGCTCTTACTGTCATTCCTCAGCAGCACAGAGTCAAAAAACCGTGAGTAATAATGTACTGTGAGTAGGTACTCACTGTTATCGACTGTAAGCAAGTCCACTCTAATTTTCTGCCAGGGCCTCTCTGGAACCCTGTGTGGTTGAAGTGGTTCTTTTTGTGGTGATTTACTGTACTTTTGGCACGTTGCACACATTCTCCATTTCCCCGATTTGTGCTCCCATTCCAGGCCAATACATTATATCTCGAGCTCTTCTCCTGCATGTTTCTATGCTGAGGTGTTTTTCACGTATGCGCTGCAGCATTTCTTTCCTCAGTGTTGCAGGAATTATGATCTTTACTCCCTTGAAAAGTATTCCTTCTGCTACATAAAGTTCATCACAAAAGCTCCAGTACTCTTGTGCAGCAGAAGGGTCTCGGCTCCGGTGTGTGGGCCAGCCAGTTTGCACAATCTGCTGCAGTTTTCTCAGGGTACTGTCATTCTTGGTCACTTCTCTGATCTCATCCAGTTTAGCTAAAGCCACAGGTAAGTTCTTTGTCAGCATGTGAACCTGTGCTTCTGTTTCTTTATCCTCTTCCTCCGTGATGGGTAGGAATGCACATGACAGAGTGTCTGCGAAATACATTTCCTTGCCTGGTTTGTATTTAACTCTGACCTGGTACTTCTGCAGGCGCATTAGTAATCTTTGGATTCTTGGCGGTGCATTGTTCAGGGGCTTTTTAAGTAGCTTCCAAATCCTTATGATCAGAATCTACCCCCGCATCGTTGCCATAGACAAAACATTCTAGGCCAAACACAATTGCGAGCATTTCTTTCTCTATTTGGGCAAAAACAGAATTACCTGGAAAAACTCAGCAGGTCTGGCAGCATCGGTGGAGAAGAAATCAGTTAACGTTTCGAGCCTTCACGGCCCTTCGGCAGAACTGAAGCATAGTTAGGAGAAAGGAGAAATATAAGCTGGTTTAAGGTGGGGGGGCGGGGGGGGGGGTGGGAAGAGAGAAGTTGAGGGTTTGGTGATTGTGGAGATAAGCAAGCCGTGATAGGAGCAGATAATCAAAAGATGTCACAGACAAAAGGATCAAAGAGGTGTTGAAGGTGGTGATATTTGTCTAAGAAAAGTGCTAATTAAGAATGGAAGACAGGACACTCCAAGTACAGCTCTAGTGGGGGTGGGGTGGAAAGACTAACAAGGTTTTAGTTTTAGATTTAAAAATAATGGAAATAGGTGGGGAAAGAAGAATCTATATAAATTATTGAAAAAAATGGGTGGGGGGGGGTAGAAACGGGGTGGGGGGGGGGGAGAAATGGGGTGGGGATGGGGGGAGGGGGAGTTTAAGATCTAAAGTTGTTGAATTCAATATTCAGCCCGGAAGGCTGTAAAGTGCCTAGTCGGAAGATGAGGTGCTGTTCCTCCAGTTTGCGTTGGGCTTCACTGCAACAATGCAGCAAGCCAAGGACAGACATGTGGGCAAGAGAACAGGGTGGAGTGTTAAAATGGCAAGCGACAGGGAGGTTTGGATCTTTCTTGCGGACAGACCGCAGGTGTTCTGCAAAACGGTCGCCCAGTTTGCGTTTGGTCTCTCCGATGTAGAGGAGACCGCATTGGGAGCAACGAATGCAGTAGACTAAGTTAGGGGAAATGCAAGTGAAATGCTGCTTCACTTGAAAGGAGTGTTTGGGCCCTTGGACGGTGAGGAGAGAGGAAGTGAAGGGGCAGGTGTTGCATCTTCTGCGTGGGCATGGGGAGGTGCCATAGGTGGGGGTTGAGGAGTAGGGGGTGATGGAGGAGTGGACCAGGGTGTCCCGGAGGGAACGATCCCTACAGAATGCCGTCAGGGGGGGTGAAGGGAAGATGTGTTTGGTGGTGGCATCATGCTGGAGTTGGCGGAAATGGCGGAGGATGATCCTTTGAATGCGGAGGCTGGTGGGGTGATAAGTGAGGACAAGGGGTTCTACAATCTATTTGGGCATATCACTGATGTGTTTCAGTCATTGCCTTTGAAGCGTATTCCACTGGTGCCTCATTTTGCAAGAGGACAGCTCCTTGGCCAATCTTTGAAGTGTCCACTGAGACCCTGACAGGCTGACTGACATCGTAATACTTTAACACTGGTGCATGGGTCAGAGTTCTCTTCAGACTGGTCAAAGCTTCCTGGTGACTTTGTTCCCAGTGCCATTCCAAATCATTTTGTAGAAGTTCTCTGAGAGGCGCTGTCAGATCTGACATGTTCAGAATGAATTTCCCAAGATAGGTCACCAGTCCCAAAAACCTCTCCAAGTCTTTCTTACTATCTGGGGGGTGGCATGTTCATGACTGCTTCGATTTTACTCAGATCCAGCTTCGGTCCCTCACTTGATTTCATGAAGAACTATTTTGCACTTTTCCTTCAACTTGAGGTTCCTTTCTCTGGCTCCGGCCACTACCTGCCTTAGTCTGCGGTCGTGTTCTTCTCATGAGGCTCCCCGGACCAACATATCATCGATGTAGGTTTCCACACCCTCTAACCCTTCAAACAGCTGCTTCACTGTTCTGTTGAACACCTCCGGAGCTGAATTAATACAAAAAAGTAAGCGTAAAAATCTGTACCACCTGTATGGCGTGTTGAAGGTGCAGAGATAGGAGCTGTGTTCATCCAGTTCAACCTGCCAGAAGCCTGAATTCACATCCAAGACTGATTAGTAGTATCAGCTAGCTTACACATGATCTCTTCCACTGTGGGCAGCTGGTAATGCTCTCTTTGTACTGCCCGGTTTCGGTCTCTGGGATCCAGGCAGACTCAGGGATTCCCATCTGATTTTTCTACAATTACAATTGGATTAACCCGCTTTGTCAGTTCTTCAATTTCCTTGATGATGTGAAGTTTCTCCATTCAGTCCAACTCTGCTTTCAGTCTGTCTCTCAGCATTACTGGTAGTTTCCTGAACAGATGTATTTTGGGTGTCACAGTTTTGTCAACCTTGATAGTGTGTTCTCCTTTTAGGCAGCCAATCACCTGGAACACATCTTTATACTCGCTCAGGATGTCGTCAGTGGTGACAGTCATTATTCTCTCAATTAGCTTCAGATTTTCACAAGCTTTGATTCCAGGAATGGGTTTTGCATCAGTTTTTACCACTATTAGTGGAAATGCTCGAGACTGTTTTTTGTCATTCACTTTAAGTGTGCACTTGCCTTCTGCTGCAATTTTTTCACCTGTATAGGTAGACAGCTTCACTTTTAGTTAGCTGTGTTTCTTTACTTTTCTTACGATACAGGCTTATGGGAATGACATTTGCTTGTGCACCTGTGTCAAGCTTGAAATTCACTATCATGTTGGCAATTTTTAAATCAACCTCCCATTCGTCTTCTTTGGAATTTGTTGTTACTGCACCAACTAAAGTTCAGTTTCAGTGTCTCTGTCAATCGTGTGCACTTTCTTCAATTTACACATCTCAGCAAAGTGATTTAGTTTATCACAGTTCTTACACTGCTTTCTGTAGGCTGGACAACTACATGGTAAATGCTCTGTTCCATTTCAGCTACATTTAAAAGCAGTTTTGTTCTTTTTACATTCAGGCTGTCTATTTGTTCTTTCCCAGGGCTGTTTCTGTTTAACTGCATCTAATTCCTTGACCTTGTGCGGCTTATAATTATCTGTCATCTGTTTAATCTGGCATTTGATTGCCTCTTCCGCTCTACAGATTTTTATTGCTTTCTCCAGCATGAGATCAACTCCTCTCAAAAGTCGTTCTCTCAGAGAGTCATTTACGATTCCACATATTATTCTATCTTGGATGAGTGATTCTTCAAGCTTCCCAAATTCATATGATTTAGCCCATTTTCTCAGCTCAGCTACATACTGACTAAAGTTGTCACTGCCTTACATGGCACGTAAAAAATCGATATCTTTCATAAGTGATGTTTTTCTTAGGGCTGCAGTAGGCTTTGAATTTTTCCACTATTTCTTTCAAGTCATTTCATTTCTCATCACTTTCAAATGTGAATGTGTTAGAGATTTCTAGGGCTGCTTCCCCTGCTATGTGAAGAAGGATGGAAGACTGTTCCTGAGGGTTTTTTTTATCACTGACCATCATTGGGAGGTACAGCTCAAATCGCTGCTAGTTTTCAGTGGGACTGCTCTCCAAACTAAGCTCTGATGGTGGTTTTAGAACATCCATTACTGTGTTTAGTTTACTTCTGACACCATGTCTTATTTTTTGTTTCAGTGATACACACAGGCATTGTAGCTGAGCTAACTTTATTGATAACACATTTTCCTAACATAAACAAATATCTGCAGTAACTGAATTTTATCAAGACAGGCTACAACATGTGCTATTTGACCTTCAACTCCCAGGTCAGGTGACCCAATATCTAGTACAGAGTACCGTATAGTATCTAACACTGGAGTCCACAACCACATTCAACTATTATCATGACAGTACAATACCTTAGATAAGCCTAATCTAGAATACCATGTTCAGTTTCGGTCCCCCTTACATGATTCAGAGGCCCTTCAGCAGGTCTAAAGGAGTTCCAATAGGATGACACCTAATTTAAAAGCCTTTGGTTATCATGATAAGCTTCTTACTCTAGAAAAAATAGGTCTCAGGGAGGTTTAATTGAGATCTTTAAAATAATGAATGGAACTACACTGTATCCATGCAGCTAGATTAATTGAATTAGTGAGAACCAGGGAACACACTGATAAGTTACATCGGCATAGAACGAACTAGGCTAGACATCAGGAGGTTCTTCTTTTCACAAAGGGTCTTTGACTCCGGGACAATTTGCTGGCTCGTTCAGTGAGTGTTGATTCACTGCAAACATTCAAAAGTGAGGTCGACGAGGTCCTGGCTGTGCCTGCATTCAAAAGGTAGGTGAGACATTAGTTATCATTCTGGCCACCTGGAACTCAATTTATTCACCTTTGGAGAGTTGGAGGGGAATTACCCTGAACTCTTTCTGTTCTCCAGTTGCCACAGAATTTTTGAAAAATTACCTTTCCTTTGACCCCTAAGGAGATCAAATGACAGTTGATGGTTTCAGAGCATTGGGGTCTTACAACACGACTGTATGGAACAGGCTTGGTCGATCTTCTGGCTCTCCCCACACATCATTCTATATATTCACATTAACAAAAATAAATGCAAAATAAACTTGAATAAAACGATGAATGTACAAGAGCATTTCAATGTTGTTCTGCTTTCCAGGTGAACTGAAGGAAGTTTTGAAGGAAATTATTTTTCTCCCATCGGAACATTGTGTCGTGCAAGGCAATGTTTCAAAAGTACAATCTCAATGTGGAGTTTTACTTGTTCAAATCGCATGCCAAAAAGCCGCAGTATCACTCCCCATAACCAGGCAGGTATGGTGGCTTTTCCTCACCTTGCTTATCATCTGTTGTAGAATTGCACAGTTGTTGCTGGCTTATTTGTTGTGAATAGTGTAAAGATGTTGCCTAAATCTGCCTTTCCAAAAATATAAGCACAGCAATTAGAAAAAGAGAGGATTTCATATAATGTAAACCACTCTTGGGGTGCAATTTGTGTGATTCATTTGTCCTTCCTGCTGGTGGTGTAGAATTAGGATCAGGTCAAAGACTGGCTGGATCCTGAAACCATTTTCTTGTGTAGCATGGGTTTAACTAATGAAGTGATATTATAACTCACTGCTGTGACATAGCATTTCGTATGAAAGATTCAAAGTTAATTTGCAATATTTGTGTTAACGGTATTTTATGAAAATTCTACTTCAATAACAGAGTTAATGGGTTTAGAATAAATGAACAGGCACTTGTGTTAAAATAACAGGCAGAAGAACGCTTCTGAAATGTGTTTGTTATTGGGGGTTTGTGGTAATTATGGTTTATTTAGTATGTAATATATCTTTAAGATTAATGCTTGTTAAGGAAGATCACATGATCTTTAGTACCCAATAGGAGAGTAGCACAGGCTACCTCTGTAGTTGGTAGTTAGTAGTGTAGAGATAGAGCATGAAGTGAAAGCAAACGTGTAGTTACTGCTCAGCACCTTTGTAAATAACCTGAAAGTTTCCACCTAAGAAGTGTCTGCTGATCAATAGTGCCAACTCGGCCACCACTCACAACAGGGTTGATTCCTCGATTGGATCTTCCTGATGAGGAGCAAGGGTCAGGAAACCCTAGCTGGGCCCACACCACTGGTCTTTTGCCCAAATATATCTGCAGGTGCCCATAATTCACTCCTGTGTATTTGCTTTAAGGTTGGGTTCATAATTTCAGACAGACAAATCTCACAGGCAACCAGCTTTCAGGTTGTTGATGAATTGTAGTTTGAAATGGGTGATATTAATGTTCTTGGGTGATTTCTGGAACTACTTTGCAAATGCGTCTAATTAGATTGGCAGCACAGCAGTCACAAAGTGAAGTCCCAATTCCTGGCCTGACCACACAGGCAATTTCGTCCATTCCACTTGGACATACAGGGATAAAATTTGTCTTGGACAGACAAGCAGATACTAACCAATCGACAGCCATTTTACACCCCACACAAATTTATTTGCGATTTAGCTCAATGGAAAAGATAATCAGTTGGAGTGTGAAACTAAAGATGGAAATTTATGGCCCCGTCGCCATGAAATGTGGCGAGCTTTTCATAAGTCTGTTGACTTTGGCGGGACTGTAAAATCCCACCGGCGTAAAATTCCTCCCATACTGTCGGTCGGTTGTCAGCCATATTTTGCTAACATCTAAGATTAATTTTTACCCCCAAGATCCCAAACACAGTCGCTGTAGTTGTATTTTCTATATGTTTGTTTCGTCAAAGCTCAAGGGTGTGAAATTGGTTAACTGCAGTTGTGCACGGCTGCTAGCAAAGCTGGATCCTGTTTTTATTATGGCTTTTGGCATTGGGCAATTTGACCCTTGCAGGCTCTTGTGTTGCCATTATGGCTAATGTTTAATAGCCGCAGCATGATCCTTGATGATGTCTGCTTCCTGACAAGGTATTTTGTGGTTGACCTGCAGTTGGTTTGATAGCTTGTTATTGATTTCCAATTTATGGCTGTGCAACTCATTGAAATGCATATTCTGTCTCTTGTGAAGTTTAGATTCTTAGATGAGAGAGCTTTCCCTAATTTTTTAGGTACTTGATCACGATATACCTAACGTAGTATTGGCTATGTCTTTGATTTTTCAAAATATTCATTTTGTATTATTTCCTTTCAATGTTTTGGCACTGAGTTGTTTATCCAGTACTTCTAAAATTAATCACACATTATATTACATTACAACTTATTTTGTCTTGGCTCCAGTTTTCAAAGGGATCTGGTGTCTGAGTATTAAATGTTCATTGTTCTATGAGATCTTAAATCGCTAAGATTCATAGACATGTTTTTACTCTCTTTTTGTTCCAACTTCAACGGGGTTTTGTGAATTAAATACATCATTGCATCAGCTTGTTGCTGTCCCATGTCAGCTTATAGAGACAAAAAATATATTTCTTGCTGGTACATGACAAGGTTTCCAAGCTGTTGAGTTTTACTGGTTGCAAAGGAAAGCTAATTGCTTCTGACTCAGAACAGAAATGCAGCCAGAACATTGTATAAAGCTTTGGTTCCAACTCACATCAGCACTGGGAAAGCTTCTGGCATTCGGTATAGACCTTCCCCACCTCCTCACTGCTGATAATCTTGGCTATTTTACTGGATATTTCCATTAAGACTTTAACTGTCATGACGCTTTGATCCTGAAACAGTAAGTTGACAATGCATGACCACTAGGCCATAGAGTGGCTGTTGTAGAAAATGGGGAGGATTGGTGGGATTGCACACTGTAGAAAGACATGTTATTCTGAAGGAGGATATAAAAAAGGTGAGCTCATCACAATCTCATATGTATTATGCTTGATTAAGAAAGAATAATGCTGTTGAAACCCTCATCCATTCTTCTGTTGCCTCCAAATTTGACTATTCCAATGCTCTCCTAGCTGGCCTCCCATCTACCACTCATATCTCAACTTGCACCAAGTCCCATTCACCTATCGCCATTGTGCTCACTGACCTACATTGGTTCCTGGTTCAACAACCCCTCAATTTTAAACTCCTTAACCTTGCATGCAGATGCACTTCCCCCACCCTGCCTGCCACCCCACCACACCACCTTGCCCATGCCTATTTCTTTAACCTCTTCAGCCCTATGTCCCTCCCGAAATTCTGCATTTGTCCAATTCTGACCTCTTGCACACTTCTAACTTCCTTTGCGCCACCAATGCCAGCTATGCCTTCAGCTGTCCAGGGAATAAGCTCTGGAATTCCTTCCCTCAATCTCTCCATCTTGCAACCTCTCCACCTCCCTCCTATCCTTTAAGACTCTCCTTTAAAAACCAACCCCTGACCAAATGTCTCCTTCTTTGGCTCAGCGTCAAGTGTTTTTGTCTGATTGTGCTCCGACCTTGGGATGTTTTGTTCTGTTGTTAAATAGTTCCATCTGGAAGTATGGAGGTGGCTTGGGAATCTTGCATGCATCAGCAAGGCTCCATTGCGGCTGAATTCAATATGATCTGAACAGGTGTACAGATTACAAAATAAGGTGGCATAGCTTTCAAAATTATGAGATAAATATTTATAAATAATATATTTATAAATGTTTAAATAAGGGTAAAATCCCTAAAAGGAAATAACACTAAACTCATGTTCTAAACACATCAGGGATACCAGTCTGAGTCATACTGTAATCAAGTCTGTAGTCAGGAAAGTTACTTCTATATTAACTAAGAAAATGAATTATTATTTATCATTTATTTTCCTTAATTAAACAACACAAATGTTTTATTGTTTCGGTTCCCATTTGAACCAGGGTTCAAACATGTACTGTTCTGAATTCTGCTTTAGTATTTTTGTTTATATGATCGATAATTCATACATTTGAAAGCTTTTGGCCTTATGTCATCCCTTAACCGCGGACTTTTGAAACAAATAAGACTTTTTAATTTTCCTCTGTTCGCTAATCTGACTTGAGGTCCATCTGATAATAAGTACATTACATTGTTAGAACATCATTAAATGGTCTCTCAGCACACAGTGTATAGATCCCAGTCAAGGCTGTCCATGACTTTGGTAGGGGGCACATTGACTGATAATAAGAGACTGAGTCAACCCTCACCTCCTGCCTTTTTATTTGTGCTCTTTAGCACTGTGAATGATCTGAGCCTTGGATCCATGTGAGGGTAGCTCTGTAAGCAGCTTTTCTTAACCTTCCGCCAGTTGAGTATTATATGAGACTTGAGAAACTTGCTCTCTGGCACAAGCACAAATGGAAATAGCAGTTCAAGTTGGGATTCAGCTGGTAGTCGAATGCTAAAGTATTATTATTGCTTTGTTCCAACACGCTCTGCCACATCACTGCTAACATGCCATTTCACAGAACTGATAGCATCACTGAAGTGATAAATGTTAATGTTGGTTGTCACCGTCACAGCTGTAAAAGAAGTATGAGTTAGTAATTCCTTGACTGCATCGCTGAAGGTGGGCGGAGGTAATGTTTTCACTGTGGTTAGTTAGTCTGTTTGTCTGTAAACAATATATATGAAAAACTTATGGATGGATTTCAACAAAACTTGGTAAACAGATTAGGCATGGCCCAAGGAAGAGCTGATTAGTTGGCGCAGATGCGGACCAGATCCAGATCCTGGAATTTTTTAAAGGATCCATCAACATTGGGAGATAGGGAAAATTGACTTTTATTTGGAATGCTGTGGGTTGTTTGATTTAGAATGCTGCTGATTGTTTTAGAATGTTGTGGATTGTCTTAGCTGCTGTGCTAGAATTTTATCACAGCTGTCAAAATGCAAGCAGAGTTTTCAGAGCAGGTTGTTCGATTGGCCTGAAGTTTCCTCAGTGAGATGGAAGTTCTAAATTAAAAGATTTGTTTTTTCAGATTTGTAGCTAAAAAGCACCAGCCAGGCAGAAAAAAGCCTCAAGGAAGAGCTGTGTAATTATAATGATATCAAATTAGGAAATATGCACTCTATTGAGTGCCCTCTTCACTTATTACCTTTGTAATTGCCAGGCAGGAAATTCAGTAGAGGGATAGTGCAAAAATAGACTAACAAAGTAACTGTCCACAGCAAAATGTTGCCTAGAGACCTCAATGATTACAGCGACCTATTTCGGCACCCTAGAAAGTGAATAATGATCCATGGAAGCTCACAACTCCAAGTTAGAAGAGGTGAGGTGCCTTTGCAAACATTGAGAGGAAGCAGTGCTCTAAGGTAAGCCTTTAAAAATGTTACAATGGATGACATTTAGACTGATGATAAAATTTATACCACTCAGTAATAAAGGACAAGCTTGGTACTTTGGGTGTTTTTTGCACTAATATACCATCACCTAAGTGTGTTTTGAACCATACACCTCATATGTATAATGTAGGTGATGGCTCTATATTAGATTTGACTTAATTACAACTGTAAGAATACTGGGAATGTGACCCAATCTCAGTGATGAAAGTTGAGATTCTCCAGGGAGTAGTGAATAAGGAGTTTCAGACTGACAAGGCCCACAATAGCAGAAAACTCAAACACTGATGCAAGGTTTCAAATTAATTTCAGTGACAGCCACGGCTCTGTCTGTGGCTCTAAAAGTGACAGGTGCAATCCATTTCCAGGCACCTTAGAACAATTATAGTGGCATTGTCCTATCAACTATGTCCACCTGAATATTTGAGATGATTGATGCACTGATGACGAAGGTTTGTAAATGCAGCCATTTTCTCTGAATTGCAGAGTTTCAGCTAGCCACAAAGCAAAGATGACCTGAGTTGCTGGGTTTTTACATGTGGTGAATGTGGCGATCCATCCCTATATTGAGATGTGAAAGCTTCCTTCAAATCAAAGGTACATGTCAACTTCCATTACCAATTGTTAGCCAAGGCAACAGCTCTCGATAAGCAATAAGTTCCAATGTTTACACAGAAATATATCCCATTTAGTCAACCTCATGCTCCCAGTCAATTTGAACAGGCATGTCATGAGGTTAATGCTTGGATCAGCATAGGAATGGGCTAAAAGCTGAAGTCACTATCCTTTTTATATAAATATTGACATGACCAGCACAGAAAAGCACACAATCCATTTTCAAATAATAAATTTTCAACATGCATGAGGAATGTTTTCACATCAGGATAGCTCTGAAGGCAAAACCTTTCATGTGCATTAGCCAAAGTGTGTAAGAATATTTCTTCATACAATTGGGTCATGGAATCCAGCTCAGTCACCCCAAGAATTATTCTGTATTCTGTCTATGGATGACGAGGATGTACAATAGTTCACAGCACCAGGATATGGCTGTCTGTGGAAAGAGATGTGCTGGCGTCATTGAATCGCACTTTACTCAAAAAAATCGTTCACCACGGTCACAACAGCTTTAGGATTCTATATGTCTGCTGTTGTTAACCAAACATTACAGGAAGCTTAATAATTGCCACACATTAATATTTGCTAATCTATTAACAACATAACAAAAAAGAAACGGTAGAAACAGGCCTTCAGCCTGCTTGAGCCTGGGCCGCCATTCAATGCCTTCACAACTCACCTTCTACCTCAGCTCCAATTTTCCACCCACTCCCACAGCCCTTGATTCCCTGAGAGACCAAAATTCCATCGACCTCAGACTTCAATACACTCAACAATGGAACATCCCTAACCCTCAGGAATGGAAAATTGATTCACAGTGAAGAAATTTCACCTCATCTTAGCCCTAAATGATCAACTTATCCTGAGACTGTACCCTTTTGTTCTGGATTTCCCAGCCAGGGGAAACAATCTCTCATTGTTTACCCCTTCAAGCCTCATCAGAATCTTGTATGTTTCAATGAGACCATCTCTCACTCTTCAGACAATATAGACCCAATTTATTCGACCTCTCATCATAAGTCAATCTAGTGTACCTTCGCTCCACCTCCTCCAATGCAGGTATATCCTTCCTTAAATCTGTAGACTGATCTGCGCACAGTACTGCAGGTGTGATATCACCAAAGCCTTGTGCCATTGTAGCAAGACTTCCTTACCCTTGTACTCCAATCCCCTTGCAGTGAAGGCCAACATTCCATTTGTTTTCCTAATTGTATGCTGTACCTGCATGCTAACTTTCTGTGTCACTTATATGAGTGCACCCAAGTCTCTCTGAACATCAAGATTTAGAAGTTTCACACCTTTCAAAAATTATTTTAATTTTCTAAAGTTACTACCAAAGTGAATAACCTCATACTTCCTCACATTCTACTCTATTTGCCATATTGTTTCACATTCGCTTTTCTAAATTTCTTTTCAGCTTCTTTGGGTCCTCCCCACAACTTACATTCCCACCTAACTTTGCATCACCAGCAAAGTTAGATACATTGCTCTTGGGCCTGAATCTTACCCTTGGGGTGCACCCAAAGTCGGCGTGGCTGGAAACGGATGTAAAAGCCCCTCCCAGCTGAGATCACGCTGTGAATGCGATATTGCCCTGAGTGGCCAATTAAGGCCAGCCCAGTGTGAAAAGCAACTGCCGGTTGTTTTTCCAGTGTGCAGGGGTGGGAACGCATCAGGCGCTGGGTCCAATGGGGACCCAGTTCAAAATGTTCAAAAACAGAAGAGGCAGCTCCCTGAAGGCTGCCAGGAGGTTGGGGGAGGCTGAGGGAGCTGTTTTGAAGCTATCCAATATGTGTCTTGGAGTGCAGTCATGACCTCAGAACCTGGAGGTCATGGGAGGCAGGAGAGCAAGTCGGGTGGGCACTCTGCCTCCCGTTTCTCAGATGAGCGCCTGGGAGTGTTGGTCGAGGAGGTCAGTGCCAGGCATATCTTAATACCGAGGGATGGCAAGAGAAGGCCACCCCACCTGACCAAGAAGGCCTGGACAGAGTCACAAAAGTGACACAGAAGAGTGCCCAGCTATGAGACTGGATGCACCCTCCCAGATGGTGCCTGCTCAGGCTCCAGCGGCCAGAGGACAACCATTAAGGTCATCAGGGCCACCAGGACAGCAGAGTCAGCAGGCTGCCCCCAACACCACTGTCAGCGAGGGGGAGGGGGGAGGGGCACCAAGACCCCGTGCCTGCAGACATAAGTTGAAGGCACCTTGAGCACAACAGGGGCATGTCACAGGTGACATTATTTGTGTTAATTATTTTGACATTTGTGTTAGGGATGGACACTTTGTTCATGTGAAGTAACATAAACGTTTATTTGGCTTAAATGGGCTGAGCTGGCTGGATGGTATGAATAAGTGCCAGATGTAGCACAGGCTTGTAAAAGTATGGATTTGTGTAATGCTGGCTTACTGGGGTGGGTTCTCATTTATTGATTGTTAGCAAAGGAAACAGTGCCATTGGCTTGACAAGGCATCGATGCCTTGGATGCCTAGCTGAAAGATTGTTGGACTAAAGCATCCCTGGTGTCCCTGCCTCTGTGAAGGTTTCTGTCCCCTGCCTCGAGGTCCTCAGCCTGTGCCTCCCCAGGGTCTTCCTCTGAGCCATCACTTGAGTCATCCTCCATGGCCTGTGGAGCTGCCTCACTTTCCTCAGTCTCCAGTGGGTCCCCCCTTGCCAGAGCCAGGTTGTGCAGGGTGCAACCTGTGACGACTATAAGGGAGACATGCTCTGGAGGATGCTGCAATGCTCCCCCTGAATGGTCCAGGCACTTGAAGCACATCTTCAGCAGCTTGATGGTCCTCTCCACCACCGCCTCTGTGGGGGTATGACTCCTGTTGTATCTCTCCCCAGCCTCAGTTTTTGGCTGACAGAGCAGAGTCATCAGCCATCTCTTCAAGGGATAGCCCTCGTCACCCAGGAGCCATCCATCCACCATGCAGGAGCCACGAACAGCCTTGGTACCTGTGAGCGCCAGAAGCATCGTGTGAGATCCCAGGGTAACAGGCACAAACTTGGAGAATCTGAGTCCTGTGGTCACAGACGATCTGAACATCCATCGAGTTGTGATTTGTGTTTACGAAAGCGCCAGGCTCGCCTGTTGACGCCTTGATGGCCAAGTGAGTGAAATCTATTACATCTCGGATGTGGGGGAAACCAGCCATCACAGCGAAGCCTCATGCTCTCTCCGCCTGGCTCTCCTCACCTTTTCAGAAGTGGATGAACTTCCGGACGTGTCTAAAGATAGTATCAGTGATGAGCTTGACGCAGCTGTGTGCAGCTGATTGAGAAACACCGCACAGATCCCCCATTGAGCCCTGAAAAGAACCAGAGGTATAGAAGTTGAGGGCCACTGTGACCTTCAAAGCCACCAGCATGGGGTGTCGTCCACACAGTTGGAGGTGATTTCCGGGCCTATCATATGACATATTGCGGTCACTGTGTCCCTAGAGAGGCAGAGTCATTTGCGGCACTGGACCTCAGGCATCTGGAGGTAGTTGGAGCGCTGCCTGAACACTGGGTATTGGTGTCTTCGACATGCCCTCCTGCCTTGGCCTCCCTGCTGCCCTGCATCAACTGAGCCCGTGCCTCTCCTCTTAAAAGTCTGTCTCTGGGATGCTGCCTGCAATCACCTGGCCTCCTCTCCTTTCTGCCTCTCTCTTCCTCTTTAGAGGAGGTTCCAACAGCGGAATACATTGTCCCCATTAGATGGGATGCAGAGGAGCAGTACCTTGGAAATGAAGGAGCGCTGTGCTGCAATACTCAGGGGAACATTCCAGGGAAGATGAGGACCTGAGATGCTGAAAGGCAGGCTTGACAATCAAATAAGAAGCAAAGGAACTCTGGGACAAATCTGTACTCACACAGCAAAGGGCTAGCAATGACAGAGAAAGTGCTGCTGCTCCAGGGGCCTTTTATACCCCTGGTGGCTGAGGAAATGATTAAAACGTGATTTCTGCCCACCCGTTCTGCTCATGCAACGAGCTAAAAATCACGCGGGCAGGGTAAAATCGCTTTCTGTTGGCTTGTTAATGGCTTTAATTGGCCCTTTAAATACCAGCAGGCGTGGATCTGATCATGCGCCTGAAAAATTGAGCGCATATGCGATGTCATTGGGAAGCACGCCTGATGACATTTGACAATATTTTACATTCGGTCGGGTCGAGTGGGCACCTGACCCCCAAATGTAAAATTCTGGCCATGACCTAAATTAGCTCTATCCCGAATTGGTTCCAGAACACATTGTTCCAGGAAACTCACTAAATCATTCTGCAAATTAATCTCCCAGATCACACTTGACAATTTGATTTGTTCAGTCTATATGAGGTTTAAAGTCTCCCACGGTTATCACATTGCCTTTGTTACAAGCTCCAAGCTTAATGTTCTGCCAATTAGGGCCAATAAACTATTCCTTTCAGCCTTTGCTGACCCTTGTTACTCCCAATCCCCACCCATACTGATTGTACTTCTTTGAGCCAAGGTCCTTTCTCACCATTATCCTTATGTCATCCATTACTGTCAGAGCCACTCTTTCTCCTTTTCCATCCTGTCTTTTGAAATGTTGTGTACCCTGGAATATTTATTCCCCAACCTTGATCACCTTGTAGCCATGTTCCTGTAATGGCGATTAGATCTATACCATTTATCCCTTCTTCCTATTCTGTGTCACTCATTCATCTATCTTATTACTAACGCTTCACACATTCCAATAAAGCAACTTAGATTTTCTTTACTACTATTCTTTGCATGGGTCTTATTACCATGAAACTCTCTGTTCCTTCCTGTCCACTCTACTTGTCTTTACCCAAATCACTGCACTGCTCTAATGCCTTGTTTTCTCTTTGGGAAGAATTTTCAGGTCGGCTCGCCAATGCGTAAAATGACACGCGGTGACGTCAGGCATCCCGACATTACCGCGTGTCATTTAGATTGTCAGCTTGGCGGGCACGGAGCCTATTCAGCTGCGCGCCTGGTGAACTGTCAAAGGCCTATTAAGTCCATTAAAAATGTAATTAAAGTTGTTAAGAATGCTACCCGTCCAACCTTAAGGTTGGCGGGCAGGCAAAGAGCCCAGGCGGCCTTCACATTTTTCATGAAACCTCATCCACGGACGGGATGAGGTTTCATGAAGGGTTTATTAATTAAATAACATTTTTTGAAAAAATTAATGGACATGTCCCAGCTCATGTGACAGTTTCACATGAGGGGACATGTCCATAAATTTCTTTATTTTACCTTTCTTCAATGTTTCATAACTGAAAGTAATCTCTCTGAGGCAGCTCCGTGCCTCAGGGAGATTTCTGTGCTCTTTCGTGCACATGCAGGCCCCTACTCAGGGAATCCCCCTGGCCCACACAGGGAGCGCACAGCGCTTCCAGGCGTGCATCATGTTGGGCGGGCCTTAATTGGCCCAACCCCCCCGATAGGGGAACTTTCTGCCCTTTAAATTTTTAAATCTCCCTTCACCTGATGCCACCACTTTTTAGTTTATAACTGTGGTAAAGTGAGGTACCCTGCCCCTTTCAGAGAATGCGAGTGTACTGATCATGTGACAGCACTGATGAATCACTATACAGCGCAGGCAACTGGGAACTATAAGTCTAGCTCTGGAGGTTTCTGAGTTAGCATGTTTGATCTGGTGCTCTGCCCCACGTCTCAATAACCCATCACTGTTTAATTTTACATCACTCTCTCCCCGTTATTGATTGCAAGCAGCAATTGATGAGAACATAGGAAGGCATGCAATTAGAGTTTGGTTGACCAATGAACTCATTTACCCAGGACATAAAAGTGACGACGAGGATAAAGAACAAAATAACATAAATTTCAAGATGGATGAGCAAAGCATTGGAAAGAGCATCTGTACTTCTCTTGTAAAATAGGTGACAGCCAGCAATCGGAGCAGAAAGCAGTGCTGCAGTTTGAAATAAAAAAGCCCTGCAGAATCACGATCGCCGGGATCCTGCCAAAACTCAAAAAGAGCGCAAAACACAGCACAGAAAAGCCAACAGTTGCAGAGTCAGAGTTTAAAAAAAGGTGACTGCTCTTAAACTGACAATACATTTAAAGAGGTACATGCAAGAAAAATGGCTATGGGCAGAAAATTACAAGACACCCCAGAGAGAGCGCAACTCTGTGGAAGGCAAAACACAAATCGATCAACGGCAGTCAATAAAGCCGCGGTAAGCCAAACACCTAAGTTTGTCATTACCTGGAAATCCTATCCAAGTGCTGTCCTCTTACAGTCATTCACCAAGCCGCAGTTCGGTCATGTCAATCTATTTGGCCACATTGCAAATGACTGGTCTCAGTATGTCAAACGCCTAGCATTCTTTTTTCTGCTAATGACATTGCAAGGGAGGAGAAGAAGACGGTGATTCTTTTATCCTCATGCGGGAGCAAAGCATACGGGCTGATCTGCAGCCTTACGTCACCTAGCGCCCCAGACTCGAAGGCTTTCGACGAGTTAATAAAAATTGTACAGAGCCACCTGAGACCAAAGCCCTCAGTTACTTTGCAGTGCTTCAAGTTCAATTCAAGGAACAGGATTCCAGAGGAGACAATAGCTGAATATGTGGCCGTTATAAAGGCATTAACTGAGCATTGTGAGTTCAGAACGTCCATTAGTGATGTGTTGAGAGACCGGCTGATATGCGGGATTGGAGATGGCACTATCCAAAGGCATTTACTAGCCGAACCTAGTCTAGACTTCAGTAAGGTATTAGAATTAGCTACCACAATGGAGTGTGGTGTTAGAAATTCCAAAGTTATAAGCGATACACAAAATGGTCCCGTCCATCTGGACAAGCAGGACAACCCGGCAACAAAAGTCGCAAAAACTTTGGACTCCACGGAAAGACGGGAAACGTTCTCTAGCTCCAGACCATTGAAAAACAATAATACTGCAGTGAAAACCCACAAAATGAATGAGAGAAATATATCCAGGCCTCCTGTGAGTGAACAACAACTCACACAAATCGAGTGCTTTTTCTGCCACTGCCATGGCCACATAATGTGGCACTTCAGAGAAAGGCTATAACAACACTATAAAGGCAGAAGGAAAAATCATGAAATATGCCTCATGGAAGAGCCAGAAGAAATAGAATCAAAGATCCATTCATTATATAACCTCAAAGTGGGTAGAACTGAGCCACTCCAAGTAATCATAATGATCAACGGCCAACCCATTAAGATGGAAGTTGATGCGGGAGCGTCAATGTCCATCATTGGAGAGCATACATTTAGATATCTGAGTAAAGAAACCCATCCTTTGAAGTTAGAACTTCCGGACACAAAGCTGAAGACATACACGTTTGAAGAAGTGAGACTGAAAGGGATATGTCAAGTCAAGGTGCCGTATGAGGAACAGTTTGCAAAATTACCCCTATTTGTAATGTCAGGCAGAGGACCAAGTCCCCTCGGAAGGAACTGGCTAGGAAAGATAAACCTTGAGGGCCTGCTAAGTTCCCAATTGGAAACCATAGTTGTTGCTACAAGAAAAAATGAGTAAGCAAAGACCCAATGGGAGAAGCCGGTAGAAGTGTTACACCAGGACAGAGTGCAAACTAAAGTCAGCATCCTTCGATAGGAAATGGAAAATCTATTAAAGGACTTTCGTGCGCTACAAAATTCAATCGGCTCCCAATTTGTGCCACGAAAAAGATATGAAGAAGAAAAGGAAGAGTTAAGCCTGTCTCTGGCCGAGTTAAGGAATGAATTAGCTGAGAAGGGACAATGATATGTGATTCTCTAGGAAGCTATTAATGAGAATAGGAAAGAATTTGATGAGCTGAAGCAGCAGCTGCGTAAAAGCCCTGACGTTTTAAAGCTAGAAGGCCCTGAATTCTCAGAAGAGCTGTCGGAAAACCCAACTACTGAGCTCAGTCACATTCAGCTCGTGCCTGAGTCTAGTCCAGCCAACAGTGAAATTAAAGAGAAGACAGAGATATGGGTCAGTGCTACCAAGGAAAGGACACACAGGAAGAAAAGGAGAAATTATTGACAGTCCTCGGAGAGAAAAACAAAGATTTTTTTTTTCTTTCTCTTTCTCCTCACACATCGTGTAGCTCATCACTGTATTGCTTTGTGCTTGTTGCCCTTTATCTGTTTCAGCTTGGAGGGGAGGGGCAGCAGCAGTGAGTGTGACTACACCTGGAGGATGGTGAAATCATCCACTGAGGGACATAGTGGGCAGCTGCCCCTGAAAAGGAGGTCTCAGAAACATCAGCCGGGGTTGTTGGGCTCTGACGCTCAACCTGTCAAAGAAGGCCAAAGAGACTTGACCTGTAAATAGTTATTGTCTAAATAGTTAATGTGTTTTAAACTTGTTAGCTGTACTTTTAAGTAAAGGGGGAGGGATGTGGTAAAGTGAGGTACACTGTCCCTTTAAGAGAATGCAAGTGAACTGATCATGTGACAGCACTGACAAAACACTATACAGCGTGGGCAACTGGGAGCTATAAGTCTAGTTCTGGAGTTTTCTGAGTGAGCGTGTATGATCTGGTGCTCTGCCCTATGTCTCAATAAACCATTACTGTTTATTCTTACATCAGTCTCTCCCCATTATTGATTGCAAGCAGCAATTGATAAGAACATAGGAAAGCGTGCAGTTAGAGTTCAGTTGACTAACAAACTCATTTACCCAAGACATAAAAATAGCCCTACCCATAGCCCTAGTTATACAATTCGCCATGACACTAATTCCAGCTTGGAGCCCATCCCAATGAACAGCACCCTCTTTCCTCAGTACCAGTGCCAGTGTCCCATAAATCAAAACCCCTTCTTCCAGTACTATTCTTTGAGCCATGTATTTAATTCTCTAATCTGCTTGACCGTATGCCAATTGGAATGTGGCTCAGGTAACAATCTAGAGATTGTTCCTTTAAGGCCCTGAGTTCTAATTTGGACCTTAATGTTCCAAACTCTCTCAGCAGAACATCATTCTTAGTTCTACCTATGTCATTGGTTCCTATATGGACCATGACAACTGGATCCTCCCCCAACCCATTACTCCCACTATGAAGGAGATGTCTTTAACCTGGAACTGGACAGGCAATACAACTTTTTAAATTCCTGGTCATGGCTGCAGAGAACAGTATCTATCCCCCTCACTATGTGTCCCCTTTCACATGTCTACCATTTAGGAATTTGAATTCAGTTTTAAAAACCTGGAAATTAAAAACTGACACCATTAAAAGTGACCAAGGAGCTGTTGGATTGTCATAATAACCCACCTTATGCATTAATATCCTTTGGTGAAGGAAACCGGCATTCTTGCCGACTTCAGCTGGTACATGACTCCAGTCCCACACCAATGTTGTTGAATCATAACTGCCTTCTAGGTGAGAGATGGGCGATGATGTGTTGTGGTAACTAGACTTATAATTCAGAGGCCTATGCTGATGCTGTGAAGAGACAGGTTCAAATCCCACTGTAGCAGCTGGTGGAATTTAAATTCTATTAATAAATTCTGGAATTGAAAGCTAGCGTTGGTAATTGTGACCACGGCAACTATCATCAATTGTTGTAAAAACCCATCTGGTTCAATCATGTCCTTTAGGGAAGGGAATCTGGCTTCCTTAACTGGCTTGACCTACATATGACTCCAGACCCACAACAACGTGCTTGACTCTAAATTGCCCTCTGAAATGGTCTAGAAAACTAAGGACAATTAGGGATGGGCAACAAATGCTGGCCTTGCCAGCGATGCCCACATCCCATGAAAGAATAAATTAATCGCTGCAAAGAATATGAACTGCAGCATTTAAGAAGAAAGCCCAGCACCACCTTCTCAGGTCAACTCGGGAATATCAATAAATGGCAACCTTCCCAGCAATGCCCACATCCCAAGCATGGATAGAAAGAAGAACAAATATAGCCGAAAGTTTAAGCACAGCAAAGACCGATAAGCAGCATTAAGATAAATAATTTCTGTTGGTTGAGAGTTAAATATTGGCCAAGACACCAGGAGAACAGTGCTGCTCTTCTTATGGTGCCCTATCATCTTTTACATTCATATGAACAACAAGGCCACAGTTTAACATCTCATCTGAAAGACAGTCGTGGAAATCTGGAATTCTCCCGAAAATCTGTAGAGGCTAGACCAATTCAATATTGAAAGAGTGAAAGTCATAGGTTTTAGTTAGGCAAGGGTGTTCCAGGTTAGAAAATAGAGGTGGGTAGATGAAGTTAAGATACAGATCAGCTGCGATCCAATAGAATAGTGAAACAGGCTTGAAGGGCTGATTGGCTTAATCCTGCACTTACAATGGTGATGCACTCTCGCAGCGTAGCAGCTAACTGTCTGCCAGAATTATATTCTGAAGTCTTGCATTGAGATTTGAGCCTGTAACCTTCTGACTCAGCACTCAGAGTGCTGAGGCTGAGTCAAACTGACAAAATGACAGCTAATTATTTCAACACTGCTATATGTGTCTCTGGTTTCCAATTATTCTTCACTATTATACTGTGCTAGCTTTGTGCCTACTCCCTTACTTTGCTAGGAATGGCTAGTCAAGGAGGCTGCAAGTTGAGTATGGCTTTACACAAGTGGTTTGCTAAATTTTCTGCAAAGGCCACACAAAGTAATGAGGTATTTGAAAGCATTACAACAGCTTAAGCAAGGTTGACGTAATCGCAAGGGGCTCCAAAAGATCATTCACCACCTAAGGCAGAGTTTTGCCCTTGGCTCGGGCTCGGTGTGGGCGGGCGGTCAAGAAGCCAACTGCCGCCCGCGATCGGCACCGTGCCACAATTTCACACTGGCAGGCCAATTAAGGCCCACCCACCGTGAAACACGGGCTACAGCGCTGAGCACTGCCTGTGTGGGAGGGGGGAGGAGGGCAAGCTGGCCGAGTGTGAGCTTTGCGCATGCGCGTGAGTGAGTGCTTCATAATCTCCCGGAGGCACAGAGCTGCCCCAGGGAGAAGAAGAGATTTTTTTTTAAATGTAATGAAACATGTCACATTAGCAGGGACATGTTATTAATAAAAAATTAAAGGTTTCGTTTTATTTTTATTTGCTTTTGGAAACGTCATCCTGCCAGTGGATGAGGTTTCCAAAAAAATGCAAAGGCCACTTGGCCTTTTTGCCTGTCCACCAACTGTTAGGTTGAACGGGCAGTGAAAAAATTAATTTAATTGATTATTTAATGACCTTAACAGGCCTATTAAGATCAATTAATGATCCTTTAACAGCCTTAACAGGCTTTTTACAGGCGCATGCCAGAGCCAGCAGCGCGCCCGCTCACCAAACTATCGCGCAACTGCGCTGACGTTGGCACACTCAGCCGACATCAACGCATGTCATTTCACGCTCGAGCAGGTCAGGCACACGCCCGCCCGCCGAGCAAAAATTTCTGCCCCTAGTCTTGGACTTGTGGAGCTGAAAAATCACATCTTAAGCAGCGCAGATTATTTTCAATGGAGATGACAGCTTTCAATAGTTAGAATGTCAGCTTGCAGAAGCTATGCTTTGCATTGCAAAGGAATGCTGGAAAATAAATACCCTTCACCCACTTTGAAGTGCCACCATGGAAATTATAGAATGTGAGCTTCATATGGCCTGGGGCACTGATGTTTGTGAAGATGGCCACACTCTTAACTTGTACGATGATTATTCTGTCCATTCACCGTGGGAAAAAATTTCACTTTCATGAGGCTCACAGCATTGCCTGGGTTCTGCTGCGAACTCTAACCTGCCCTGTCATTGCAAGAACGCTCATCAGCTCATTCAGTGCCACCTTTTACGGGAAGGCCACAAAGCAGGAAGGAAGCTTATTAATGATCAGCTTGGCACACCACCTCTACCCACATCATGTTCACAAGCATTTTGAAGGTTATTAGTGAGTTCAAGAAAGGAGCACAGGATAAGCCACTATTCAAAGGTCAGAAGGTGGCACAGGCACAGATGGCTGTATGAGACAAAGGCTACTGAGTCTAACCTCAAAGAACCATAAATAAAATGGAGGGTCCTTCACAAGCATGAATTAATGAACAAATCACTTGCCTCGCTGTCTGATATATTAGAATCTGGTCCGGAAAGAGTTGCAGATTCTGTCACCCAACTGGGCAATGCCATGCAGCAAGAGTTCGCTTTGCTGCCTACATGTCAGCTGCAAACAGCATCAGTATCATCTGCAGCGAAAAGCTCAGACAATGCAGGTGATCACTGAAATGAGAGCACCTCTTAATAATACTCAAACTGATGGTGTTGAAGAAAAATCACATAAACAATTTGGAATCGGGAATGGGAAGTACAATTTCAAAATGTACAGAAGCTACCAAATTTGGAGTTATATCTAATACTGAGGAAGGCTGTGACATCAATAAACTTGCAGATAAACTGGGCGTGTAATTGGGAGGTGAACTTCAACACAGATGAATGTGAGGTGCTCCATTTTTGCAGGAAGATGAAGAAGGCTCGACCCTCACTGGAAAGTAAGTGTCTAAATGGGATGGAGGAACAAAGGGATCAGGTGGAGAAATACACATATCATTAAAAGTAGCAAAAGTAGCAAGACAGGTTAATAATAATAAAGCCATAAAAAAGCAAACCAAGCATTGCTGTTGATTACCAGTAAGATTGAATTGAAAAGCAATGAAGTAATATTGAATTTGTATAGAACCTTTGTTTGGCCACATTTGGAATATTTTGCATCGTTCTGTTCTCCATCTTAGGCACTAGAGAAGTTGCAAAAAAGACTCATAAAGATGACACCAGAATTGAAGGTTTTGAGTAGGCTGTTCTCTAGAAAAGAGAAGGCCGAGAGGTAAACTGTTCAAGGTCTTGAAGATTATCAAAGGGTTTGATAGGCTGGGTGTAGAGAAAGCATTTCCACTTGTGGGGAAGACCAAAACTCGGGCCTATAAATATATGGCAGTCAGTAATAAACCCAATAGGGAATTCAGGAGAAACTTTGTTACCCAGAGTGTTTAGAACTCGTAAGTCGCTGTCGCAAAGAGTCATTGAAGCAAAGAATAAAGATGCATTTAAGGGGGAGTTGGATATTCTCATGAGGGTGAAAGGATATGTTAATAGATGAAGGATGGTGGGAGGAGGGTCATGTGGAACATAATCACCGAAATAGACAGGTTGGGCTGAGTGACACGTTTCAGTGTTGTGTATTTTATGCAGCTCTATTTAATTTGCAGCCCAAGATGTGAAGAACGTAGGATTTGACATGCTTGGGAAAGCAATAGGGAAGGTCATAGGGATGATATTCATTGTAATTATGCAATGGCCATCTGCATGCATCACTGTCATGAGGACCTGTTCCCCAGCATTGGCACACATGCCAAAGCACAGGGCAGACAGGTGCCATCATTTATTTTCTAACACCAACATTTGAGTAAATAAAAGAAGAAACAAGAACCTGAAAAGGACAAACTTTTCTCAGCATAGGGTCAGATTGGTTCAGTCTGCAACACATAATAGGAAGGAGCAGAAACGCAAACAAATCCTGAGGCGAATCCTTCACACCTCTTCCTTCCAGCAGGACATTACTTAGAAGTGGTAAAACAGAAAGAACATAGATAGCTAGTACAAATAGTGCGCCGATAAACAGCACGGTAACAACTCACATGAATTATATCCCACACGTATCCCTTTGCGTTAGTCAGTGCCATAAAAATTGTTTTTTTTTAATTGAAAAGATATAATTCCCTTTCTTAACAATTCAATTCAAAAAAACCTTGTGAAATCATGGAAAACAGCCAGGAAAATGTACTTACAACATTCTGATTTTTGCTTGTAGAAAACATCATTTGCAGTCCTGGGGAATATAAATGTGTTCTGAGTGTCGCAATTTTTTCCACTTAAGCCACTGGCATTGTACTCTCTGTCTTGGTTCAGTTGGTAACATGCTCACCTCTGAGTCAAAAGATTGTGGATTTAAGTCCCACTCTAAAGACTTGAACACAGTCTCGGCTGACTCTCCAGTGCAGTACCGAAGGACTACTGCACTGTCAGAGGCACAGTCCTCAGATGAAAATGCTAAAGCAAGTCCCATCTGTCCTCTCAGGTGAACATAAAGGATCCCATGACACTGTTTCAAAGAGCATGGGAAGCCATCCCCAGTGAGCTGGCCAATATTTACCCCTCAATCAATGTCCCTAAAACAGATCATCTGGTCGCAATTTCATTGCTGTTTGTCAGTTCTTGCTGTGTGTAAATTGGCTGCCAAGTTTCTTGCAACAACAACTGTACTTTAAAAAAAGTCCTTATCTGTAAAACATTTCAAGACATTCTGTGTCTGTGAAGGGTACTATATAAATGTAAGATTTTCTTTTTCTTACTGCAGGTATTCATAGTCTATCTCATCCTAGAGCCTACCACTTTTCAGCTTCTCTTTGATTAGTATGTATATATTTCTCTCAACAGCATATTGCTCAACACACAACATTCATTTAATGTGCCAACTCATTCCACATTAAACTGCAAGACACCAGCGTAGCGATCAAAACATTGCAAGAATTGGTTTAACAAGTAATAATCTATCCTATTGGATCTCTGTCTATTGAGTGGCATACAGGTTGTCATGAGCTACATGTGGAGCGGGGAACCCATGTCCATCAGCAACATATCTTACATTATAAATTCACCCTGAACGTTTTGGGAAAAGCCGTCAATTTACTGATTTCATTTATAGCTAATGAATATCTTTATAGTCATTGTTCTTTTATAAGGTAGGAAGTAACAGCGGAGATAATTAAATCGCTGTGAAGATATGGGTGACAGGTCGTTTCAAAATGTCTTTTTTGCTAATGCCTAGGTGCACACATCAAATGAAACTGATGGAAAGAATAAGAGCACTTCTTGCTTTTTAATACAACAACTGTTATCTCTCTTTTTTGTCTTTATCTGAATCTAGGTTTATCTGTCAGGCTCACACACTGAGTAATGTGAAAACTGATGAGGACTTCCTATGGACAAATCTGTTAACATAAAACTGCCAAACTCCTATTTGGTGTTTTCTTACAGATAAACACAAGACCATATTTATTTTATAGTTGATTATTTTACTTAAACATCATGGAACTATTTTTTTTATTTGTTCATGGGATGTGAGCATCGCTGGCTAGGCCAGCATTTATTTCCCATCCCTAATTACCCTTGGGAATGTGGTGGTGAGCTGCTTTCTTGAACCACTGCAGTCCTTGTGCTGTAGGAACACCCACAGTGCTGTTAGGGAGGGAGTTCCAGGATTTTGACTCAGTGACAGTGAAGGAATGGCAATATATTTCCAAGTCAGGATGGTGAGCGGCTTGGAGGGGAACGTCCAGTTAGTGGTGTTCCCATGTGTCTGCTGCTTTCTGATCTGTGCCTTGCAGATGGTGGACAGGTTTTGAGGAGGTGAGTTACTGGCTGCAGGATTCCTAGCCTCTGACCTGCTCTTGTAGCCACAGTATTTATATGGCTCGTCCAGTTCAGTTTCTGGTTAATGTCAACCCCCAGAATGTTGATAGTGAGGGATTCAGCAATGGCAATGCCATTGAATGTCAAGTGGCGATGTTTAGATTCATTCTTGTTAGAGATGGTCATTGCCTGGCACTTGTGTGCCGCAAATATTACATGCCACTTGTCAGCCCAAGCCTGGATATTGTCCAGGTCTTGATGCATTTGGACATGGACTGCTTCAGTATCTGAAGAGTCGCGAATGGTGCTGAACATTGTGTAATCATCAGCAAACATCTAACCTTATGATGGGAGAAAGGTCATTGATGAAGCAGCTGAAGATGGTTGGGCCTAGGAACTCCTGCAGTCATGTCCTGGAACTGAGCTGATTGACCTCCAACAACCACAACCATCTTCCTTTGTGCTAGGTGTGACTCCAACCACTGGAGAGTTTTTCCCCTGATTCCCGTTAAGCCCAGTTTTGCTAGGACTCCTTGAAGCCACATTCGGTCAAATGCTGCTTTGATGTCAAGGCCAGTTACTTTGACCTCACCTCTGGAGTTCAGCTCTTTTGTCCATGTTTAAACCAAGGCTGTAATGAGGTCAGGAGCTGAGTGACCCCGGCAGAACCCAAACTGAGGATCAGTGAACAGGTTATTGCTAAGCAAGCTCTGCTTGATAGCACTGTTGATGACTCCTTCCATTTCTTTACTGATGATGAAGAGTAGACTGATGGGGCGGTAATTGGTCGGGTTGGTTATGTCCATGTTTTTGTGTACAGGACATACCTGGGCAATTTCCCACATAGCCGCATAGATGTCAGTGTTGTAGCTGTATTGGAATATCTTGATGAGGGAGGCGGCAAGCCCTGGAGCACATGTCCTCAGTGCTATTACCGGAATATTGTCAGGACCCATAGCCTTTGCAGTGTCCAGTGCCTTCAGCCATTTTTTGGTATCATGTGGAGTGAATTTAATTGGCTGAAGCCTAGCATCTGTGATGCTGGGGACAACCGAAGGAGGCCGAGATGATTCATCTGCTTGGCACTTCTGGCTGAAGATTGTTGAAAATGCATCAGCCTATCTTTTGCACTGATGTTCTGGGTTCCCCCATCATTGAGGATGGGAATATTTGTGAAGCCTCCTCCTCCAATGAATTGTTTAATCGTCCACCGCCATTGACAACTGGATGTGGCAGGACTGCAGAGCTTAGATCTGATTCTTTGGTTTTGGGATCACTTAGCTCTGTCTATCATTTGCTGCTTATGCTGTTTGGATGCAAGTAGTCCTGTGTTACAGCTTCACCAGGTTGACATCTCATTTTTAGGTATGCCTAGTGCTGCTTCTGGCATGCCCTCCTGCACTCTTCATTGAATCAGGGTTGATCCCCTGGCTTGGTAGTAATGGTAGAGTGGGGGATATGCCGGGCAATGAGGTTATAGATTGTGTTTGAGTACAATTTTGCTGCTGCTGATGGCCCACAGCGCCTCATGGTTGCCCAGTCTTGAGTTGCTAGATCTGTTCGAAATCCCATTTAGCAAAGTAGTAGTGTCACACTATATGATGGAGGGTATTCTCAATGCGAAGGTGGGACTTCGGCTCCACAACGACTGTATGGTGGTCACCCCTACTGACACTGTCATGGACAGGTGCATTTGCGGAAGGCAGGTTGGTAATGAAAAGTCAAAGTATGTTTTTAACCTCCTGCTGGTTCCCGCACCACCTGCCGCAATGGGTCTAGCAGCTAATTCCTTTAGGACTCGGTCTCTTGTGGTGCTACTGAGCCAATCTTGGCAATGGACATTGAAGTCCCCCACCCAAAGTACATTCTGCACCCTTGTCACCTTCAGTGTTTCCTCCAAATAGTGTTTAATATGGATGAGCACTGATTCATCAGCTGAGGAGTGGGGGGAGAAGTATGTGGTAATCAGCAGGAGGTTTCCTTGCCCATGTTTAACCTATTCCATGAGACTTCATGGAGTCTGTAGTCAATGTTAAGGACTCCCAGGAAAAGTCCCTCCCGACTGTATGCCCACTGTGCCGCTACCTCTGCTGGGTCTGCCCTGCCGGTGGGACAGGACATACCCAGGGATGGTGATGGTGGTTTCTGGGACATTGTCTGTAAAGTATGATTCTTTAAGGATGACTATGTCAGGCACAAGCCACATGGACTGCTTCAGCACCTGAGGAGTCATGAATGGTGCTGAACATTGTGCAATCATCAGCAAACATCTCCACTCCTGACCTTATGATGGAAGGATAGTCATTGATAAAGCAGCTGACGATGGTTGAGCCTAGGACACTACCCTGGGGAACTCCTGCAGTCATGTCCTGGAGCTGAGAAGATTGACCTGCAACAACCACAGCCATCTTTCTTTGTGCTAGGCATCACTCCAACCAGCGAAGAATGTTCCCCCTGATTCCCATTGACCCCAGTTTTGCTAGAGCTCCTTGATGCCACACTCTGTCGAATGTGGCCTTGATGTCAAGTGTAGTCACTCTCACCTCACCTATTACAACTAGTTGGACTAATTAGATAGTTCGTACAAAGAGCTAGCACAGATATGATGGGCAGAATGGCCTCTTTCTGTGCTGTAAATTTCTATGTTTCCATGCAGCTGGGTACATATTGTTGATCAGGTGAAAACCGCTCACTATGAATGTGTGAATGAGGAAGTCGAATAAGAGGCCAATTGTTCCAACAAGTCTGCCCCATGTTAACATTGCATGACATACATGCATCATTTGTTTCTGCCCCTCCCTCCATCATGCCATCTCTTCAGAGGGGAAGCAACTCCGGCAAATTCTTTTCCCACCCCTAAAGGCAATCAGACAAGCTCCTGGAGACTGCAGGGTAGGTTTTCAGCTTGCCATCCGGGTATAAATCAGGTGTTGGGGATCAGCCATCTATTGTTGAAACTGTCTCAATTTTACTTCCATTGACTTCATTAGGGTGGTTTCTATAACACGAGCCAATTATCACCAGCCTACTCTTTATAATTCAAGACTGCTTCTTGCAGGAAGTCCTCCAGCTGTTTCTTCGAAGAGAATGCCTGCTGAGTGTTTGGAGCATTTTCTGTTTTTATTTCTCTTTTTGAAGGCCTGTTCTCTCACTAATTCCTGCTAGTCCATATGATTAATGGAGGATGACCTCAGTGCAATATTTTTGGAACAGGGTATGAACTATTTGAAGCTTTGCACATGTATTTGTTTATTGGTACACACTGTTTTAATTTGAACCAGGACTGCAGGACAACGTATATAGCTATGAACTGTTATAAGTTCAGCACTAATGCCGGGGATCATTTGTTCACAAAAAGAATGATCTATATCTATATTTCCAGGTAGGGTGGTGGAATCAAAAACTCTGGAACATTGCACTGAGAATATCATAGGGCTCTATGGAAGGATGTACTTGGAAAATTGGAGCTATTTCCCCTCTCCTCCATCCTCACCCCTTCTTGATCCCCTTTTTCCAAATATTTATTTTTTAATTTTTATTTGTTTTTTCCCACCTATTTTTATTATTATTATTATTTTTAAAATTTATTTTCATTCATTGTTTTATCCCCACCTTTTAGCCTATCTTCAATTTTTTTTCCCACCACCGTCCCCTCCCCCCATCCCAGCCCCACCAGGGCCATCTATCATTTGCTCATCCTGCTTTCTACTCTTAATGTCACCATTAGCACCTCATTTAGCCAGTATCACCACCATCAACACCACTTCGACCTCTTGTTTGTGACATCTTTTGCAATCTCTCTTTTGCCTCCACCTATCACTGGCCTTCTAACCAGCTTCACCTGTCCCTCCCCCCTTAAACAGTGTGTATTTCACCACATTTTTACTTCTCCTAAGTTCTGAAGAAGAGTCATATGGACTCAAAACGTTAACTCTGTCTTTCTCTCCACAGATGCTGTCAGGCCTGCTGAGATAAAAGGAAGTTGGGAATAGAGCTCTAGGTGGATTCCCCCACCCCCTGTCACAGTAGTGGCATGGCTGCTCTTAAAAAAAGTGGCTGAGAGAGGGCAACTTCTTGTTGAAGCATCCTCCCAGTTGTACTCCTGCCATGCGCTTCTGTGAAACCAGAAGGCCTTTGATTGGCCCTCCAACTTGCAGAGCCTGCTGGCCATCCTTAACTGGACTGAATGGCCTCCATGCCAATTAAGGAGGCAAGCATGTAAAAATCCTGATCCTCATCAGTTTCCCACCAGGGCTGGGCTCGGGACTCGAAAATAGTCATGATTCCTGGTTCTTGCCTCCATGGGAAAAATTTAGCCCATGGAGTTCAGTCAGCTGCTTAATAATGCTTCTTCTGAGTTTCATTGTGATGTCCAAGGATCCATTTCTTTGGAGTCAAAATATTAATGTTGCCTGTTTGTTGGCTGACTCACTCAACCCGTTCAGAGGTATTGATTTCCTTACTTGAACTCATCAGAGCCTGGCCTGGATTCCAGAAACAGTAAGAGAGATGTGCTAAATGTCTGCACCATACTGTTCTCTCAAACTTCACAGTTCCTTCGGACATGGAGCTCTATTCCCAAATGCTTTTTATCCCCCTTTCCTTCAACAGCCTATCTAAATTCTTAAATGTTAATGTGGTCCCTGCTTCAATCACCAACCGTAGGGAAAAACATGTCCCATCCTTTGTCCTCAATCTGCCACATTTAACCTATTATCCAAATCTCCTCATTCTAGTCCAATCAATCACTAGAAACAGTCTTTGTCATCTGTCCCATCCCTTTCATAATCATAAACACCTCTATTTAATCACCCTACGGATATAGCCCCAATTTGCCAAATACATTCCTTTCATAGATCCTATGATATTCTCAGTGCAAGAGTTTTTGCTTTCACAATCCTACCTGGAAATATAGGTATAAATCACTCTTTTTGTGAACCAGTCTGGTGAATATTTGTTGCACTCCCTCTCGGGCAAATATGTTCTTTCTTGAGTAAGGAGACCAAGATTGTACACAGTATTTCAAGTATGGGCTCACCAATGCTCTGTATAATTGCTGTCAGACTTCTTTACTCCGATACTCCAATCCCTTTGTAACAAAAGCTAGCATACCATTTGCCTGCCTCATTTTCTTCTGTACTTTATGTTAACTTTCTGTGATTCATGTAGAAGGATACCCAAGTGCCTACGAATGCAAACACAGCACTCTGGGTCTACACCGCATGGACAGCAGTGGTTCAAGAAGGCAGCTCACCATCACCTTCTTATTGGCATTTAGGGATGGGCAACAAATGCTGGCCTAGCCAGCGACACTCATATCCTGCAAAAGAATAATAAAATTAAAAATTCCCAGCCTCAGCCTTCAAAAAGTATTCTGTTTCTTTTTAGCTTTCCTACCGCACTTGCCACATGGTATTCTATCTACCAATTTCTTTCCCACTCACCCAAATGGTCTATATCATCTGCAATCTTTTTGCATCCTCCTCATCACTTGCTTTCCCACCTTGTGTTATAGCAAATTAAGCACTGTGACCATGACACAACCTTTACGTTCTGAATAGAATTAAAGTGGTTTTTAATTAAAGAATGTACAGAACTCCTATTTGGTATTCTTATAATGTTATTTTGTTAATGTATGCTTAATTCAAGACAGCCAGGTCCTTTCAGGGCACACTTTGCTATTCGGTACTACATATGCTCCTAGGAGTATTTGTCAGCTTGTAATTGAAGTCTGCAGCAGAATACATTATAACGTTAGTATCCCTTGTTCACTATAATCCTTTTCCAGGACTTAGTGCACTGCCGGGCACAGTGAATGTAACCAGAGGAGTTTATTCTCACACAAACAGGAGAACCAGCAGGTAGCTGACATTGAACAACAAACACCTGTCAATCTGAAGGCCTTGACATCACAAGATAAAAATAGAAGAGGCACGACGGTCCTTCCAACCAGAAGCAAAATTACAAAAATTCCCACCCCCCGTCCACCACCACCCATCATATTATCTAATCATGTCTCAATATAAAGCTATGGTCTTCCTATGCTCAGAGACCACTCCAAATGCTGATCATAATTTAGATGATAACCTTCTGACTGATTTCCATCCTAAATGTTTCTTTAATCGATTTTTTTGCCCATTCCCCTTGTTTTAATGTTTTCTAACATCATGAAATAATGCTGCCGATGTACCTTGTTTATGTTGTTTAAGATCTTGCATGCTTCCATGAGACTCCCATCCATTACTGCTTTTTAAGCCTAAAGTGCACATGACTGAACATATTCTAAATAAAGGTATTCTTGGGGAGTACCTTTCCTATTTGGCAGGGTCAAGGACCCACGTTCTGTTTGCATTAGGCAAAGACAGAGCACTTATGGACCTAAAAACCTTTTTTATATTCTCCCTGTCTCTATCAGCATTTTCACTCATTACAGAGTCCATGGAAGTGTCACCAGTGCGGAGTGGCCTAATGTTGATTTGCATTACCGAGTGTTTAGTTTATTCGTTCAAGGGTTCTGGGTATCGCTGTCTAGACCAGCATTATTGCCCGTTCCTAATTGTCCTTGAGAAGGTGGTGGTGAGCTGCCTTCTTGAACCGCTGCAGTCCATGTGGTGTGGGTGCACCCACAGTGCTGTTAGAGAGGGAGTTCCAGGATTTTGATCCAGCGACACTGAAGGAATGGCAATATATTTACAAGTCAAGATGGTGAGTGGCTTGGTGGGGAACTTCTAGGTAGTGGTGTTCCCATGTGTCTGATGCCCTTGTCCTTCTAGATGGTAGTGGTCGAGGGTTTGGAAGGTGCTGCCAAAGGAACCTTGGTAAATTCCTGCAGTGCATCTTGTAGATGGTACACACTGCTGCTACTGTGTGTCGGTGGTGGAGGGAGTGAACATTTGTAGATGGGGTGCCAATCAAGTGGGCTGCTTTGTCCTGGATGGTGTCAAGCTTCTTGAGTGTTCTTGGAGCTGCACTCATCAGGCAAGTGGAGAGTATTCCATCACATTCCTGACTTGTGCCTTGTAGATGGTGAGAGTCAGGATGTGAGTTACTTGTCACAGGATTCCTAGCCTCTGACCTGCTCTTGTAGCCACTATATTTATATAGCCATTTATATAGCTAGGCCAGTTCAATTTCTTATCACTGGTAACCCCCAGGATGTTGATAGCAGGGGATTCAGCAATGGTAATGTCAAGGGGCGATGGTTAGATTCTCTCATGTTGGAGATGGTCATTGCCTGGCACTTGTGTGGCATGAATATTACTTGTCAGCCCAGACCTGGATATTGTCCAGGTCTTGCTGCATTTGGTCATGGACTTCTTCAGTATCTGAGGAGTCATGAATGGTGCTGAACATTGTGCAATCATCAATGAACATCCCCACTTCTGACCTTATGATGGAGGGAAGGTCATTGATAAAGCAGCTGAAGATGGTTGGGCCTAGGACACTAGCCTGAGGGACTCCTGCAATGATGTTCTGGAGCTGAGATGACTGACCTTCAACAACCATAACCACCTTCCTTTTGCTAGGTATGACTCGAACCAGTGGAGAGTTTCCCCTTTATTCCCATTAAACCCAGTTTTGCTAGGGCTCCTTGATGCCACACACGATCAAATTCCACCTTGATGTCAAGGCCAGTCACTCACCTCACCTCTGGAGTTCAGTCCTTTTGTCCATCTTTGAACCAAGGCTGTAATGAGGTCAAGAGCTGAGTGACCCTAGCAGAACCCAAACTGAGCATTCATTCAGTGAGCAGATTATTGCTAAGCAAATGCCGCTTGATAGCACTGTCGATGACCCCTTCCAGCACTTTTCTGATGATCAAGAGTATACTGATGGGGCGATAATTGGCCGGGTTGGATTTTTCCTGCTTTTTGTGCACAGGACATACCTGGCAATTTTCCATCACCGGATAGATGCCAATGTTGTAGCTGTACTGGAACAGCTTGGCTAGGGGCGCGGCAAGTTCTGGAGCACAACTCTTCAGTACTATTGCCGGGATATTGTCAGGCCCCATAGTCTTTACAGTATTCAGTGCCTTCAGCCGTTTCCTAATATCATGTGCAGTGAATCGAATTGGCTGAAGACTGGTATCTATGATGCTGGGGACCTCCGGAGGAGGCCGAGATGAATCATCCACTTGGCACTTCTGGCTGAAGATTGGAGCAAATGCTTCAGCCTTATCTTTTGCACTGATGTGCTGGACTCCTCCATCATTGAGGATGGGGATATTTGTGGAGCCTCCTCCTTCAGTGAGTTGCTTAATCGTCCACCACCATTCACAACTGGACGTGGCAGAACTGCAGAGCTTAAATCTGATCCGTTGTTTGTGGAATTGCTTAGCTCTGTCTATCATTTGCTGTTTATGCTGTTTGGCACGCGAGTAATCCTGTGTTGTAGCTTCACTAGGTTGACACTTCAGTTTTAGGTATGCCTGGTGCTGCTCCTGGCATGCCCTCCTGCACTCTTCAGTGATCCAGGGTTGATCCCCTGGCTTGATGGTAATGGTAGAGTGCGGGATATACCAGGTCATGAGGTTACAGATTATGTTTGAGTACAATTCTGCTGCTGCTGATGGCCCACAGAGCCTCATGGCTGTCCAGTCTTGAGTTGCTAGATCTGTTCGAAATCTTTCTCATTTAGCATGGTGGTAGTGCCACACAGCACGATGGAGGGTATTCTCAATGTGAAGGCGGGACTTTGTCTCCACAAGGATTGTGCGGTGGTCACTCCTACCAATACTGTCATGGACAGATCCATCTGCGGCAGGCAAGTTGGTGAGAATAAGGTCAAGTATGTTTTTCCCTCACCACCTGCCGCAGACGCAGTCCAGCAGCTATGTCTTTTAGGACTTGACCAGCTCCGTCAGCAGTGATGCTACTGAGCCACTCTTGGTGATGGACATTGAAGTCCCCCACCCAGAGTACATTCTGCACCCTTGCCACCTTCAGTGCTTCCTCAAGTGATGTTCAACATGGAGGAGCACTGATTCATCAGTTGTGGGTGAGCAGTACATGGTACTCAACAGAAGGCTTCTTTGCTTATGTTTGACCTGATGCCATGGGACTTGATAGGGTCTAGAGTTGTTGTTGAGAACTCCCAGGGCAATTCCCTCCCGACTGTATACCACTGTGCCACCATCTCTGCTGAGTCTGTCCTGACGTTGGGACAGGGATGGTGATGATGGTGCCTGGAACATTGTCTGTAAGGTGTGATTCCGTGAGTATGACTATGTCAGGTTGACTAGTCTGTGAGACAGCTCTCCCAGATGTTAATAAGGAGGACTTTACAGGGTCGACAGGGCTGCATTTGCCATTGTTGTTTCCAATGCCTAGATCGATGCCAGGTGGTCCGTTTTCATTCCTTATTGACTTTTTAGCCATTAGATACAACTGAGTGGCTTGCTAGACCATTGAAGAGTCAACCATAGTGGTGTGGGTCTGGAGCCACATATAGGCCAGACCAGGTAAGGACGGCAGATTCCCTTCCCTAAAGGGCATTAGTGAACCAGATAGGTTTTTACAACAATCGTTTCATAGTATATATCTGAAGCAGAGTCATGCAGACTCGAAATGTTAACTCTGTTTCTCTCTCCACAGATGCTGTCAGAGCTGCTGAGTTTTTATGTTTTTATTTCATACTTCCAGCATCTGCAGTATTTTGCTTATTAGACTTTTACTTCCAGATTTTTATTGAATTCAAATTTCTACACCTGCCGTGGTGCGGTTGAACCCCACTCTCAAGAGCATTACCCTGGGTCTTGGGATTGCTAGTCCAGCAACAATACCACTAGACCACACAACTCCTACTGGCATGAACAAAGGCTGAGTTCTTTTTTTGCCTGATTACTGTTTTCTTAAACACTTGTGGGGGCAGCCACAGTGATAACTGAACCAACTTCTTCCTAGTTATTCCCCATTACCATCTGATGACTTTTCACTCGCCTTCTGTTCATTGGATAATGCAAGATCCACAAACTCTTGGTGCACATCATCACCCACTCTAAAATGTTGATACATTTTGAGCATCATGAAATTGTAATTCTATTCATTTTACTTTTGTCTGTGACTACCCGGTTGAATTTGACTTGAACAATATGTCAGGAAGAAACATGTTCAAAGTGTACAACAGATTTGATATTACAGAATTACTTCAAGCAGGCAACTCGACTGCTAGTGCCTCAAAACCAGTCTCCACTAATGTTCCAGGATATGATTCAAAACACCACTGGCAACAGGCAAATAAGTGCACACATCCAACCTTGTTTATGTGAAATAAAAACAGAAGATGCTGGATGCAAGCACACCAGGTCAGTCAGTGCTGAAAGCAGGGATAAACCCTCCATCAGAATTGAATCACAGGGTCTGCACTCAAAGCGTTGACGATGCTAGTAATATAGGTCCTTTTAAGAATAAAGTAGAACAGGCTGCAGAAAGAATTAAGGGCAGGTGATGCTTATTGAAGCCTGTATGTAAGAGCCGGGTTTTTCCCCAGTATGTTGTTGGTTCCTGGAAGAGGAGAGAATCCAGAAGAAAGGAATGGAAATGGGATCTATATTGAACTATGATTGGACAATAAAAATGGCTGTGATTCTCAGAATGTCTTCTGCAGTCCAGTACGGCATACGGCTAATCACCTGCCGAACAAGCGTCACTCCATCTGGGGCAGGATACGTTCACCTTGGAGATGGTGGAGCTCAGGGTCATGAGAATAATACTGGATCTAAAAGGGTTAAATTATGAGGACACTTTCCATAGACTAGGCTTGCATTTCTTTTAATATGGAAGATTGAGTGGTGATCTAATCAAAGTGTTTGAAAGGGTAGTTAGAGAGAAATGGCTTCCTCTGATGGGAGGGAGAATCCAGAACAAGGGAACACGGTCTTAAAATTAGAGCTCGGTCATTCAGGGGTGATGTCAGGAAGCACTCTTCACATAAAGTATAGTGGGAATCTGCAACTTTTCCCCCAAAATGCTGTCGAGTCTAGGGGTCAATTGAAAGTATGAAAACTATGATTGAAAGATTTTTGTTAGCCAAGTGTTAATGGCTATGGAACCAAGGCGAGTAATGGATTTAAGATACAGATCAGGCATGATCTAATTGAATGTTGGAACAGACTCGAGGGGTTAAATAGCCTACTCCTGCTCCTATGTTCCATCTTCTCTTTTAAAACATTTGACTAGCCCAATGCATAGTTCCAGCAATTCCTGGTTTAATTTTAGACTTCCACTCTTTGAAGTTCCTTCAATTATTTTTCTCTCTCTGTGAAGCCTTTTTTTTTCAAAACGTTGATTTAGAAGTTTTATTTCTGAGTGCTGGATATTCCAGATATTTGCTAAGCAGCAATGGCTCTTCAAACCACACACCCCCCGCCCCCCCAACTCCACTTCCCAGAAGTTAATTGAATTTGATGTTATTATTTACCATCAAAAGAAAGCCGCGATACCTGGAGGGTATAAGGCAGCACAAAATATCTTTTCACTGGGCCTGTCAGGGCAACGAGACTCAGCATAGACCAGATCAAATGGCAAATGCTGCCTTTGGCAGCTGCCAGTGATGCAATATTTCTACCTGTAGCAGTACAATAAGGTAAACACAACAGAACTTAGAATCAAAATGGCAACCATTCACCAAGGTAAACAAAGTTGAGTTCTATTTTCTTTTACTAATAAGTTAAAGTATTTTCTCTCATTTACCTATGCCTCACTGTATTTCATACCAACTTGACTTCGTTCCCGTGAATCATTTTGTATATTGCCAACATTATCACAACTGTGATCAGATAACACTACAAAAACAACAACCTGTATTTATATAGCACCTTTAACTCAATAAAATACCCTAAGACTCATTACAAGAGCATTATAGAAACAAAGTTTGACACCAAGCCACATGTTGAGATGTTAGGACAGATGATCAAAAGCTTGATAAAAGACGTGGGTTTTAAAAAGCATCTTAAAGGATCAAGAGTCAACGTAAGTCAGGAGTATTAGGTGACCAGGACTTAGGATACAGGCAGCAGGGTTTTGGGTGAGCTCAGGTTGCCAAATGGCATAAAATGGAAGGTCAGCCAGAAGACCATTGAAATAGTCAAGTCTAGAGAAAACAAAGCCATGGAGGAGGGTTTCAGCAGTCGCTGAGCTGAGGCAAGGACAGAGAATGGTAATGTTGTGGAGATATAAATGGGCAATTTTTGTGATGGAGAGGAAATGAGGTCAAAAGCTCAGCTGAGGGACAAATACCACACCGAGGTTAAAACAGTCTGGTTCAGCCTCAGACAGGTTTCAGTGAGAGGAATGTAGTCGGTGAGTAAGAAGCAGGGTTTGTGGTGCAAACCAAATTCAATGGCTTCAGTCTTCCAGGATTTAAGTGGAGAAAATTACTGTTTATCCAACGCTGGATGTCGGACAAGCAGTGTGGCTAAACAGAGGCAGTGGAAATGTGGAGGGAGATGATGGGGCTGGTAGAGCTGGATGTCGCTAGCATACATTAGGAACCTGTCATTGTGTTTTCAGATGATGTCTCCAAGTGCATGAAAATGAGAAATAGGAGAGGCCAAGGATACAACCTTGAGGAATTCCGGGGCTAATGGAGCAGGAGCAGAAAGAGAAGCCATTGCAGGTGATTCTCTGGCTAAAACTGGATCGATATGAATGGAACCAGGCGAGTGCAGTCCCACCCAGCTGAGGCTTTGAAGGATCAAGGTATAACCAATTATGTCAAAGGCTGCAGACAAGTCAAGAAGGATGAGGAGGGATAGTTTAGCATAGTTGCAGTCACACAGAATGTCATTTGTGGCCTTGATAAAGGCCACTTCAGTGCTATGGCTGGGCCAAAAGCAGATTGGAGGGATTCAAACATGAGGTTGCAGGAAAAGTGGGCACAGATTTAAGAGTCAACACATTCAAGTACTTTGGAAAGGAAAGCATGATTGGAGATGAGGTTTACAAGGAAAGAATGGTGAAGGGGGGGCTTTTTGAAAATGGGGTGATAATGATAGTTTTGATGGGTTCGGGGACAGTACCTGAGGAAAGCAAATTGTTAATGTTATCAGCTGATGCTATAAAGTGTCAAAAATTGATACTGAACCAAAGCAGGAGACATTAGGACAGGTGGCCAAACGCTTGATCAAAGAAGTTAGGTTTTAAGCAGTGTCTTAAAGGGTGAGCGATTATGGAAAAATTATGGAGCTTGGGGAGGAAATTCCAGAAATTCCGGCCTAACCAACTGAAGATACCAATGATGGGGCAAGTGGGGAGTGCAAGACCAGGAGGAAGGCAGGGTTCTGAGCAGGTAGGAGGGTTTTGTAGGAGGAATTTGAACACAAGAATGCGAATGATAAAATTTACCATAGTGAAAAAATTTGAATATGATAAAATGGTTAAAAATGTTGCCAGTGATGCTACTGAAACCCACGCCCCAGCCCATGGAACTGCTCAACATTGCAGATTACTGGAGCCTCAAATCAATTGCAGATTATTACCTGAAAACTTCAGTGAACACATTGGCTACAAGAAGTATTCTGGCCACTGATGTCTGTCATGACAGCCACTTTGAGTAATTTCCCTCACACACCCAGCCTCTGTCCCCAGGGTAAATGGAAAAGAATTGTTGTGGCCATATTCACTCACAGTAGTTTCATCTTGATACTTGGAAAATAAATATAAATCACTTTGAGATTCACCTTCATGGTGTGTGAAACCATTGGATGTCCTTGTTGGATTTACAGTCTTGTATTCCCTCCTGAATTTATATTATCCTCTGCATAGATTGCTAGAATTCCTCAATTAATTTGTAACCTACTAATTGCTGCTAATTATTTATTATTCTACATCTTACCAATCTCAACCCGTTGATTAAATTGGTAATTTGTAATCAACCCCAGCTATTCATTGCTGTGCACAGCAAGTATTTGCACATCTCAATAATATGATGCCAGGTATCACCTACTGCTATATTATTTGCATTTTTTTCAGTGTAGTACTCATTGTTGGCCTGAAAATGTTATTTAAAAAGGACAGCACTCTGCTTATTTGGTAATGTTCAAAATCCTTGTTTTGAAAACTGTTTAGTAAGGAAGATTCTGTGATTTTTAAATGTATGTTCAGACTAAGAGTTACTGCTGCAGCAAATGCAAGGATGCACAGAATGCCAGGACATGCAACAGCCCAAAAGATGGGACTGACTTCCCATGAATCCTGTGGTAATCTGAGGTGCAATGTGCCTTTAAGTGAATGGGAGCAGATTGATCATGTGACTGTATTAACCAATTGCTTTATAGCGTGGGCTACAATCTTAATCAGTAGTTAAGAATAGGATCTGGTTAGAGAAGCACACATTGGGCAGAATTTTGCCCTTGATGGGTGGGCGGGCCCGGGTGGGCCCCACCGGCTTGGCAGCGGCCAGGCAGGCGATCGCCACCGCCGAAACAGGCCCCGCCGCCATTTTGAGTGGGCGGGCCAATTAAGGCCCGCCCAGTGTGACACCCGGCAGGAAGCGCTATGCACTTCCTGTGCAGCGGGGGAGGGATTCCCCAACTGTCAGGGTGCGCTCTTTCCCGCATTCGCACGAAAGAGCGCACATCTCCCTGAGACTAAGTACTGCCTCAGGGAGCTCACTGACAGTGTTTCAAACTTCAAAAATAGAATAATAAAAAAATTATTAACATGTCCCCCTCACGTGACAATGTCACACAAAATGGGACATGTTAATAAATATCACAAAAACTTTATTAAACTTATTTAAAACAGACATGAAACCTCATCCCGCCAGTGGATGAGGTTTCATGTTTTTTCAGAAGCCCGCTGGGGCTCCTGGCCTGCCCACCAGCCTTAAGATTGGACGGGCAGAGCCTTTAATTGGCTTAATGATCCTGTCAATGGCCTCAATTAGCCATTGACAGATCGGCGAGCCCGCAGCTGATTTCGCTGTCCGCCCGCCTTCCTGAATATTTAAATGGGGCGGGATGAGGTCGGGGGCCCACGTCATTTTCGCGTCGGTGAGTAGGCCCCGTTCCCAACTCACCGACAGAAAAATTCTGCCCATTGTGTTAGTGCTCTGTTACTTTTGTAAATAAAGAGCAAGTGCTTCATCTTATATTGGTCTCTGCGTCTGCAGTATATTCTTTGCCAACTCACCCACTAGTAGATCTGCATGCAGCCGTGTTCACAAGCAAAGTGACCCGAGAAAAGGGGCATAACAACTGGCAACGAGGCAAAACATGACCAGTCGATGCCACCAAGGAAACCCGCGAAAATTCCATTGAAGTGAATCAGCCACGCCTTGCAGGCCGATTGTAAGTCCAGCCCTCACCATAGTCATCGACGTTATCTCCCTCCAGTAGCCACAGTTTGGCCGTATCAAAACGTTTGATCAGACCACCGATAACTGGTCACATTATATTGAACACCTTGCGTTCTTCTTTTTGGCCAACGACATATCAAGGGAGGAGATCCTCTTATTGACATGTGGCAGTGAAACATACGGCCTAATTCGTAGTCTGATGGTACCCAATGCCCGATTCCAAGAGCTTCGATAAGTCGGTGAATCTTGTGAAAAGCCGCTTCCAGCTGAAACCCTCGGTAACAACGCAGCACCTTAAATTCAATTTGAGGTGTGCCGCATCCCTGGAGAGACAGTCACTTGCTATGTAGCAGCCTTAAAACAACTGACAGAGTGCTGTGAGTTCGGGATGTCGATTAACGACATGTTAAGAGGTCGATTAGTATGTGGGATTAACGAAGATGCCGTCAAAAAAGGTTTTTGTCAGAACTGAATTTAGACTTAAGCAAGGCTCTGGAGTTGGTGCTCACAATGGAAAGCACAGTCAGGGGTTCAGAAGCAATAAAGGGAGCACAAAATGGCGCCGTCCATCGCGTCGGGAGGGAAGCACCAGTTAGAAATGGCGGGGAAGTGCTGGGCTCCACGGAAAGGCAGGAAACAACCACCTTCAACAGACCAGCAAAAAGCAATGGTTTAACAGAGAAAACCCACATTAGTAAATGGCAGAAATGGAACCAGACAGCCTGCAAACAAACGACGATTTAAAAGAATCGAGTGTTTCCACTGGCATCGCAATGGGCACATTATGCGATATTGTAAAGACAGATTGAGGCAATATTTTAAATAAAAAGGTAGAAATGGTGAAATCCACATAATAGAGGAACCAGAAGAAACAGAGTCAGGTATTTACTCACTGGTTAAAACAGAGCCAATCTATGTGACAGTAGAAGTCAATGGAAAACCTATCTAAATGGAGGTGGATACAGGGGCACCGACGACAGTTATAGGGGAACATACGTTCAAATATCTGAACGGAGGAGGCCACTCACTAAATCTGGAAAATTCTGATTCTAACTTAAAGACATAGACTGGTGAAGACATGCAAATAAGAGGTTTATGCAAGGTTCCCGTACAGTATGGAAGCTAGTTTGTTAATTTACCTTTGATAGTGGTAGCAGGGGAGGATCCAATTCTACTTGGTCAGAACTGGCTTAAGAAAATAAAGTTGGAGTGGACTGAGATTTTTCAACTCAGAATGAAAGATCAGTAAGAATTATTACAGAAATATGCCTCTGTGTTCAGGGAAGAGCTCGGGAAGATTCAGGGGCTGCAAACTAAAATCCACATGGATCCTGGGGCAACCCGCAGATGCTTGAAGGCGAGGCCAGTCCCCTATGCACTCCAAGACAAAGTGGATATTTAATTAGACAGACTGGAGAGGTTGGGAGTCTTACAACCTGTACAATTTTCTGAATGGGCAGCACCCTTAGTTCCAGTACTAAAGCCTGACCAGAGTGTGCGAATATGCGGGGACTACAAGTTGACCATTAACAAAGTGGCCAGACTTGACAGGCATCTGATACTGAAAACTGATGAATTGTATTCCAAGCTGTCAGGAGGACCCCATATACGAAACTCGACATGAGCCACGCTTACCAGCAAATTGAGCTAGAAAAGGCCTCTCAGGATTTTGTAACTATCAACACACATAGGGAGTTATACCAATTTACCAGGTTACCCTTCGGAGTCTCATTCGCTTGTGCCATTTTCCAACGAACTATGGAAAATTTACTCCGAAGTCTACCCCTTGTGGTGGTTTATCTCGATGATGTCCTCGTTACTGGACTAACTGATGAAGAACACCTGGCTAACTTGGAAGAGGTATTGACGTGTTTCTCACAAGCTGGAGTACGCTTGAAAAGGGAAAAATTATCTTCCAAGCAAAAGAAGTGATTTACCTGGGTCAGAGGGTTGACTCGCAGGGCCTTCACCCAGTAGAAGACAAGGTGACAGCTACTCGTGAGACGCCAGCACTGAAAAATGCCATAGAACTCAAGACCTGCTTGGGAATGATTAACTATTATGGCCATTTTCTCCCAAATTTGTCAACAGTACTGGCTCCGTTATACGAGTTACTCAAGTAAAACCACAGGTGGACTTGGCAAGCTCCACAACAACAAGCTTTTATGACAATAAAGCAGTTACTACATTCATCAGCCCAGTTGGCACATTTTGACCAAAAGAAATAATTAGTTGTAACCTGTGATGCATCCCCTTATGGAGTAGGGGCAATACTCTCCCATCGGATGGTGGATGGCTCCAAACAGCCCATTGGCTACCTGTCAAGAACACTCAGTGTGGCAGAACGAATATATTCACAAATAGAGAAAGAAGGCTTACCCAATGTGGTAAGAAATTCCACCAATACATCCATGATTGCCATTTCATCATTGTATCTCATCACAAGCCACTGCTAGGCTTCTTTGGGGAAGGTAAGGCAATATCTGCCAATTGCCTCAGCACACATCCAAAAGTGGGCACTGATTCTAGCTGCTTACGAATATACTTTTATCTACCAGCCGGGAAGTCAGATTGCAAATGCCAACACACTGAGCCAATTACCTCTAAAAGACAGCAATGTGAACATCCCCATTCCTCAAGAACTTGTCTTGTTATTAAACTATTTGGATTTGTCACCAATACGTGCCAAACAAATAAGAGAGTGGACAGACCACGATCCAGTTTTGTCTCATACCAGGGAACAGGTCTTCCAGGGATGGCCTAACGATCCAAAGTCAGACGAAATGAAGTCCTATTTTAATAGGAGATATGAGCTTACCTGCCAGGATGGCATCTTGCTGTGGGGAGCGAGAGTCATTGTGCCTCTGAGAGGAAGAAAGCCAATTTTTGACCGAACTGCACAGCACTCACCCTGGCAGCTCTAGGATGAAAACGTTGGTGCGCCAGGGACGGACACAGAAATTGAAATCTTGGTCAAGAGCTGCATGCAGTACCAACAGGTACAGAATTTGCCCCCTTCTGCTCCACTGCATCCGTGGGAATGGCCAGGAAGGCCATGGGTTCGCCTCCACATTGACTACGTCGGGCCTTTTTTGGGCACAATGTTCCTTTTGATTATAGACACTCACTCGAAGTGGATGGATGTACATGAGGTGAGATCACCCGCATCTGCTGCCACAATAGACAGATTGCATCAGAGTTTTGCGATACATGGATTACTAGAGATAATAGTGTCTGATAATGGAACAGCTTTCACAAGCGAGGAATTCCAAAGATTCACAAGTCTCAATGGCATTACACATGTTAAGACCTTGCCATCCCACCCTGCATCTAATGGTTTAGCCGAGAGGGCAGTCCAGACCTTCAAGTCCGGAATGAAAAAACTGGATGGCGACTTTCTTGCAACTAGACTATCACGTTTCCTACTCAGCTATAGGACTATGCCACACATGACCACTGTATTGCCCCCGCAGAGTTACTGATGATGAGACATCTCAGGACACGTTTGAATCTCATAATGCCGAGTTTAGGGGGAAGGGTAGAGAGAAGTCAGGAAGCCCAAAAAAATGAAAATGATTACCACAGTCATGAAAGAAACTTCACTGTAGGAGAAGCAGTTTTTGCAATGATCTTTGGAGATGGGCCCAAATGGCTATCAGGTGATGTAAGTGCAGTGACAGGACCCCTGTTCTATCATATATTGGTCGAAAGTCGGATTATTAGGAGACACATAGATCACCTCAGGAAAAGGGAAACTGATCTACGAGAAAGGATGCGCCAAACATTCCCGTTGGAGTCTACACTACATACGGAAGGAACTCCCCTTGGTCTGGAAGTACCTGTAGGATCTGTTGAGCCTGAGAGAGTCAAAGAGACAAACAAACAGGTTTCTACTGGAGAGCTTAGTGGACAGGTAACTACTGAGAGGGAGGCTTCAGATAAACCATCCGAAGTCAGAGAACAACGACGTTCAACATATTTGAAGAAACCTCCGGAGAGACTGAATTTGTAAATAGTTTATTTATGTAAATAGTTGATATATTGTAAAGATTGTAAATTGTACTTTCGAGTAAAGGGGGAGGGATGTGATAATCTGAGGCGTAATACACCTTTAAGAGAATGTGAGCAGATTGACCACATGACTGTATTACCCAATTGCTACGTAGTGCGGGTTGCAATGTTGTAGTTTAGAATAGGGTCTGGGTGGAGAAGCACACATTGTGTTAGTGCTCTGTTACTTGTGTAAATGAACAGCATGTGCTTCATCTTATATTGGTCTCTGTGTCTGCAGTATCTTGTTTGCCAACTCACTCACCGGTAGATCGGCGTGCAATCGTGTTCGCAAGCAAAGTGACCCAATAGAAGGAACATAACAAATCCCTAAGAAAATAACATTATGAATGAGCTTTTACATTATTAGTCAATGCACTACTGTGTAATAGTGAAAATATAATGCAGTTTCAGAGCTGACAAGGTACTTGCCTGAATAGTTCTGGAGTTATGTGCAATAAAAATGGTTTTCCTATGCTACAGGGTAAATCCCATTATGAGTGCTCATAGGAAGGAACGGTGCTCAGAAAGGCATGTTTCAGAAGTGTACTAAAGAATTATAGTTAAGGTAGTGCAGAGGAGACATGTTGATGATGATGTCTTGGACCATTTGATGTGTACTGCAGTGTTAGCAAAAATTGCTAGGTCAGAGGCTTAAATCACTGCCTCTTGGATACGTTCCCGGCAATAATCTTCCTGGCTGCACAGGCATTTCTGAAACCCTGACCTCTTTGTTGATGAGTGCACCCTTCCCTGGTGAAGATTGTTGGTGGCCTCTTTCTCCTCCATGGTTAGGTCTCTTTGCAGCATACAGCAGGTAACAATGATGCTGAAGACCTCAGTGGGCTATATCATAAGGTACCTTTGGTTTGTTAAGGCAGCTGAAGTTATGCTTCAGAATTCCCTGGGCCCATTGGCAATAGGCTAAGAGGCAGGAAGGCTGGCAAAATGGCATGGGAAGGCATCAGAGATTGGGTTACCCAACGCCTTCCTGTCGCTATACTATTTTACGAGTGGCAGGAAAGGTGACAGATGAGTCACCTACCAGGAGCCCAATTGAGCAATTTAAGTGGCCAATTAAAGGCCTCTCCCCACTTCCATTGGCATAATTGCCACAGCAGAATGAACTGCTGCCACTTGGGGCGACTGCCAGGTAAACCCTGTTGCCTCCAAGCAGGCTCCAGGAGGGTGGGGCAAGGCGCTCCTTTTTGGGCACTTGATGACCTACCTTGGCAGCAGTGGACTGGCGTGGCAACAGTATCGCCTGGCTTTAAGTTCTCACCTTCCCATACCGCTTCCAGGGCCTGTGCCCCTAGACCTCACTTATCTGACTTTGAGGGCACACAGTCACCTATGCCCCTCATCTCCCAGGAGCAGCCACAGCAATAGCCATTGCTAGCACTGGCACTGCTGAGGCTGGTGTGCTGCAGCCCCTCTGATTGGGCTGGAAGCCCTGGAGGGTAGGCTGTCATCCTTAATAGGACAGCAGCCCCAGAGCCAACCATTTAATTGGCTGCCACAAGCAAAATGCAGCCTGGGTCCTGCCACCTGCCCAAGCTGGGTCATCCCCCGCTCTCAACCCCGGCCATCTCCACAAAATCCAACCCAAGATGTCAATGGTAGGCTTTGTAATTAGTCTGATAGCTGCATGGGCTCATTGAAACTAACTGTTGTTTATGCCCATGGCTGGCTCGAGGGGTTAACTCGCAAGGATCTTCTGTAATGGTAGCAGTGGTGTTCTTGGAGACCATTGTCTTTAGCTTCAAACAGAGTTGGTAAATGATTGCTTTTGAATGTCTGCTGCCTGGTAAGCAGATGCTGACCTGAATGGTCTTGTGTTCTAGATCACTGGCCAGCTATGTAATAACAAAATGGAACCCCTCCCAATTTGACTGGGCCATTGCATTGTGGCCACACAGAAATCATCTGTGGCCTCCCTGAACTTTTAAATCCATTAATGTAAGAAATACAGTCATTACTGCTGTTGCTGTCCAATGGGCGAATCAAGTCTATCACACTGCAGAACACATCAGTCACCTGGTTGATACATTTGGACATTTTGTATTTACTCATTTTGCAGATGTTCCCTGTGAGAGCTTGGAACTGGTTGAGGGTTGCTGGCATCCTGACTCGAAGTCTATTTGCAGGCGATAGTACAGCTCTATGACTGTGTCCCTGGTGAACCTAACACGATCTCTGGCATTGCTAGGTAGCTATTTCTGGGCCTGTAGTCACAGTTGCTTGGTTAATGGTCCCATCATGAAACTCAAGAAGATGGAAGCACTGTGTGCAATCATCATAACTTTCAATTCAATTACAACAGCCATTAATGGAACAGCCCAGCTGTTAAAGAAAACAATTAGTGAAAGGGCAAAATGTGGCTGGCCTCTAATGCCCATTATAAATGGGCCACCTGAGAACCATGTTGGTGTGTTGCATACCTCCTGGATTTACACTGTGCAGCAATTATTCACTAATTTCAATATCAGGCATTTAGCAAGTTTCTGCACATTCTGTGTAACAGCGATCAATAGCAGAGGCTCCTGATTTCTTGGTCCCTACTCACCCATTTATTGTCAGAGAGACTATTCACACTGATTAAAAATAATGTGATAACGCACAAGCTGGACTACATTTCAGGTTACTGTACAACTGAGATATTGGAAAGACATTATAAACTGAGTGAAAAACCAAGCAGTTTGTTAATCTCATCCCAAATTTCATTACAGTTTTGAAAATGTATCAGTCAGTATCTTTCCTCTAACTTATATTATTGTTGGCAGCATTCTGAGACCACTATCTATATAGTGTGATGCTCTGGTAGCAGACCAAAGTTATACTGCCAACTGTGCTGTTTCTTACACTAAATTCAATGACATGAAGAGGTCAAGGACCTAAAGAGATCATTTTGCATTGAGTGCGCAGGTTGCAGTGTTTCTTCTCTTAAAATCGCAACTTTGTCACTTTATACACTCTGGGTCACATTGCGAAGATTAACCACAATCTTTTAAATTTATTATTCACCTGGATGCTGGTCCCATCATGGCCATCCCAACAGTACAGCACCCTCTTTCCCCAGAACTGGTGCCAGTGCCCCATGAATCATTTCTCCCATTTCTTCCACCCCAATCTTTGAGCCACACATTCAACTCTCTGATCTTATTTACCCTACGCCAATTTGCTTGTGGCTAAGGTAGTAATCCAGAGATTATTGGCTTTGTGGTTCTGCTTTTTAATTTAGTCCCAAGCAACTCATATTGCCTCAGAAGAACTTCTTTCATAGTCCTACCTATGCCGTTGGTCCCCACATGCATCACAACAACTGGATCCTTCCCTTTCCACCCCAAGTTCCTCTCCAACCCAGAGGAAACCTCCTTAACCCTGGCATCAAGCAGGCAACTCAGCCTTCGGGACTCATGCTCCCAGCTGCAGAGAACAGTATTCAGCCCCTAACTGTACTGTTGCCTACTACAATTATATCTTTTTACCACTTGAATGGCTCCCCTGTACCATGGTGCTCTGGTCAGTTTGCTCATGCACCCTGCAGCCCCAGCTCTCATCCACTCAAGCTGAGAGAACCTCAAACCTGTTGGGCAATTGCAGGGGCTGATGTTCCCCCATTGTTACCTTCTTGATCCCCATACCTGCCTCACTCACGGTCGCATCCTCCTGTCCCCGACTAAGGACCAGATCAGAAGTACCTCGCCTCAGATAAGAACATAATTCAGCCCCTCGAGCCTGCCCCGCCATTCATTACGATCATGGCTGATCTCATTTCGGCCTCAACTCCAATTTCCTGCCCTCTCCCCATAACCTTTCAAACCGTTACTAATTAAAAATCAGTCTATCTCCTCCTTAAATTTATTCAGCGCCCCGGCATCCACTGCACTCTGAGGTAGTGAATTCCACAGATTCACGACCCTTTGAGACAAGTAATTCCTCCTCATCTCTGATTTAAATCTACCACCCCTTAGCCTAAAACTATGGCCTCTCATTCTAGAATGCCCCAGAAGGGGAAACATCTGCTCCGTGTCTACTTTGTCTATCCTCTTTAGCATCTTATGTACCTCAATTAGATCTCCTCTCGTCCTTCTAAACTCTAGCGAGTATAGGCCTAAACTGCTCAAACTCTCCTCATAAGTCAAGCCCCGCATCTCTGGAATCAATCTAGTGAACCTCCTCTGAACCGCCTCCAGTGCAACTACATCCTTCCTCAAGTAAGGGGACCAAAACTGTGCACAGTACTCCAGGTGCAGTCTCACCAATGCCTTGTACAGTTGCAACAACACTTCCCTATTTTTATACTCTATTCCTTTAGCAATAAATGCCAAAATTCCATTTGCCTTCCTTATTATCTGCTGTACCTGCATACTAGCTTTCAGCGATTCATGCATGAGGACACCTAGATCCCTCTGCACTGAAGCATTCTGAAGTTTCTCTCCATTTAAATGTGACTACCTCCTTGAGCAACGTGTCTAGGTAACTTCCCCTCTCGCTGTTGCATTGCAGTATCCAAAGCTTGGATTCCAGCTCATCAACTCGGACCCGAAGTTGCTCAAGTTGTGGACACTGACTGCAGCTGTGGTTGTTGTGGATCACACTGGTGTCCACCAGCTCCTACATACTACAGCTGTTGGGAGAGTTTGCTGTGTGCGTGTTGGTTGCCACGTTTCCCACATTACAACAGGGACTACGCTTCAAAAAGTATTTAATTGGCAGTGAAAAGGAAAGTGCAAGTTTTCTTTATGATCCAACTGTTAGTGAAGATGGTTTTGTGCAAGGATCGAACTTTCGGCCCATTAGTTACAGGCCCTTAAATACTTAGGCTGAAGAGAGGCTGATTTCTATGGAGACTGGGAAATTTGGGGCTGAAGTTGGTTGTGTCAGATTTCCATATTGTTTGCACTGGAGCTTTAAATTCTAGTCGGCGGTAGGAGCAAGAGCCAGTTTTTCACTAGCCCCGCCATAACTCCACAGTTCCAACACATCAAGGGTCATGCCCGTCAGAATTCCAGGGTTTCCCAGAAATGTCATATTTTATGGCCTCAGCTACAGCGTCCCTCAATGGAACTCTCAGCAGCTGAGAGCTGGCATGAATTGAGGGGCAAGAGGCACCAAGCCTTTGGTGATAGTTAATCCCTCAACAACATTCCTCAGGAGGCCTGCTCACTCCATTGAGAGCAGAAGGTCTAACTGAAAGGATTTCCTTTGCAGCTTTTCCAAGCCTCCCCTCAGCTTTTGGAGTTCTATGGCACTACCCTGAAATTCCAGCTGGTGATTGGGTCAGGCACTGGTGAAGTGTCCTGCTAGATACAATACAACTATCGTACTAACCTCCCCGTCTCTGTGATTTGTGGCTAATGTCATGGATGGGCAGGGGTTCTGCTACTCCACATCTGTACTAGCAGAGCAAACCACCCTCCCATTTGGACCTACCATTTTTGCAGAACCTGGAAGTTCCCCTCCAAGCCACGGACCATCCTGGTTTGGAACTATATCGTTGTTCCTTCACTGTCACTGGGTCGAAATCTTGGAACTCTCTTCCTAACAGCACTGTGGATGCTCCTACACCACATGGACTGCAGCGGGTCGAGAAGGCAGCTCATAACCACCTTCTTAAGGGCAATTAAGGATGGGCCAGCAATGCCCACAACCCATGAATGGATTAAAAAAAACATGATAATAGCATTTTTTTTTCTGCTTTAAGCTGAGTCTATGATTTCACATTAGTAAATTTAATGTCAATGGAATTGATGAACTTGGCACACCACACTACTTACAATCTTGTCACTCAGTTTAGTTAACCAGGCTTGACCATTGGTTGAGTATATCCTCCATTATACAATACAAGGAATAAGGTACCCTGCCTATACATATAATGAGATTGCTTGGACATCTCCTGCACTATTGTTCAAAGATGAGGACTTGAGACCTCGGGTCAAAGGGCAGCTTAGAACTGAGGCAGTGAAGGTCTAAGGGATGTCAGAGAGCTAAGGACTTGGGCAAAGTTTTCTCTCATTTTTTTTGTAGTGCATGGCCTATTCATTTAAATGTACAGAGCTGTTAAATATTTTGTGTGGCTGCGTACATGCAGTAACTTAAAGTCACTGGCTTGTGCTTGGGAATTTCCAGGTTGCTGAATGGTCACACAGCTTAAAGAGAATATTGAACCTAGATAGTGAACTGTATGAGGTTTGGGAACTGAATAGTGGGCGACAGCTGAACTGGTGACAGGAAAGCAGAGAGACTGCGAGCAAAAGGATCAGTCAATTAGCAGTCTTTCCTTGGTTTGCTGCAGACAGAGCAAGGACAGATATGACTAAGAAAGGGAGCTGAAATAGGAGCAGAGTGAGGATGTAGAGATAGAGAGGATGACCATGTAGATGATGAGGAGAATAAAGATCCCATCGTCATGACCTGGGGAAGTGGGTAGATGTGGATGAGCTCTTATAGATCAAGGATGAGCGAGTGAAAGAGGCAAAATGTAGACTTGTTGGAAGTTCAGGGTTGATGGGAACAGGAGACATTTTAAACTTCACCAACACCGAGAAAGAACGATTAAATCATCAAATTCTCAAATCTTGATCCTAACCGACTGTGCACATGCCTGTTTCCAATTGGATCGTAATGGGTATCTGGGCATATGAGTAATCCATTTGGAGAGGTGGGTCCATAATTATAGTTTTTAAAAAAGGATTCTTTCCTGATACTCTCGCAATGATGCCTCCTGCATGTTTCCCATTTGTGAAACTTAACAGCTAACAGGAGACAGGAGAAGGTGGATCCAGTGGAAATTACATTTTTACAGCACTGCTTGTGGGCCAGGAGGAGCAGGGATGCTTTCCCCTAACTCTCATGCCAATCTTCTTCCACGATCAGCCGCCCTCCCACCCATTTCAAAACTTGCAAATGATTGTCAGGCTGAAAACCTGCACCACTGCCCTCGCCTCATAACATGCCACAAATCACTAAACCTGCAGTCTCGCCCGCCCTCCTTCGCACCCAATCATCCCCAATGGTCACCGACTCCAGCCTTCTACTGCTAGTTTTCCTGCCCAGCAGTCAGTCAGCCTGTCAATCATTTGGACAGGAAACAGAGTACAAAAGCTGACAATGTGGTCCTGCCATTAAGTACAACAGGAGCCCCATGTTCCTGGGATTTGTAGGTTCCCTGCCACACCAGAATCATATTTTCTTCCCCCCTTCCTGCCCCCCCACCTCAGAAATATTGGGGTCATAGAAGTGGATGGGGTCGTCGCAGGATGGAGAACAAAGGCAGTGAAGAGTTCAAGAAAAGGAGCTACATAAAAGTGAAGTGCAGGTGGATGGAAATGAAAAACATAGTTCATGCACTTCTCCAAATCAAAGCAACAATAGGAATTAGAGTCAATATAAATGTCGGCACCTGGGCCTGAATATGATTAAATCAAATGATGGTCTGCACAACTATGAAAAGATGAGACTAGCCAACACCTGTACAACCAGTAACATTTCAACTGGAGAAAGTGTGTGCAATTGAAACTCCTGTTGAAGGTAAGAACGAAGTTCAGCCTAGCACAACAGTGTGGAAGTAGCTGGAGGCTGGTTGTGGAGCTGTTTGAGAAAGAAGCAAAGTATGAAGATAATCCTAGTGAGGAACGGAGGTTTGGAGGGATTGGATTCCCATGGTGTTTAGGTGATGACGGAGATCAGAAACTATCAAAGTGGTAAAAAAAACACGAGAAGAGTTACTGGTGTATCTGGAGAGAGAGAATCCAGTGAAGATAATTTGAACTGAGCTCAGCAGGGCAAGAGCAATGGGTTGGCCTGGACAGTCTCAGAGGAACCTCAGGAGAAGGTAGAAATGGGCAACAGGTTGAAAGCACTGAAATTAAGGACAGGTGGTTTTGCATCTTTTGCAATTTCTTTCTTCTTCATAAAATATTCCCCTTTGAGTATTCTTGCTTCAGTGCAACTGAGAAGTGGATGAAATACACAGAGATTTAAATCCAATTTCCTGGAAGCCCTCGCAGCAGAAAACAGCAGGATAAGAAGAAAACCAAAAATAACATGAAGCTTGTCTTCAAAAACCACCTTTCAGAATGGCAGTAAACAGTAGCTCACTGCACATTTCAGTGGGCTGACTTTAGGTGGTCTTTGTATGTAGGTGGGCTTGGAGACAGGTTAAGTTTGTTTTATTTTATTTTCCAGAGCAATTTTCATTGTTTGTAGCTGTGGCTGCTGTTAACAGTATTAAGAGACTGTAAAGTTCCCACAGCCATATACTTATTACCATTATCACGTGTTCAATGTACAACACCCATACAGGCACCACACTAAAGTCTTTTCACACTAATTTTCCTTCTTTTCATTCTCAGAATGTGCAGGCTTTCAAAATGTGGTCAAAAACAGACTTGTATCTGAAGGAGGAGCAGTTACAAAGTTGATGTTTTATTCCAGAAGAGAAAGAGACAGCACTAAATCAACATGGGATTTACATTTCAATTTGAATAAGAGGAAGGGAAGGTATGCTCTGAGCAGCATGCAACAGGGACCTACCACACCCAAACTCCTTCACAATGAAGTTCACAGAATGGTAATTCAGGCTCTTTCTGGAGACTGGTTTCCCAGTCTCACTGTCTCATGTACTCTGTTTGAAATTAAAAATCTTGGCAATATTTTCCAACATATGGAAAATAAAAACTGGCACGGTGTATAACTGGTTGCAAATTTGTTTCGAGCATGTATTGTGCTGCTGATGGAGACCAATTTCACCCCCGAGTCATTTATACAGATTCCCTCACTTCCACCAGCTCTTCTGAATATGGTGGTGCATGCTGGGATAAAAGTCCACAGCCCCCCCTGTATCTTGCCCAAGTAGGTTCTTTCTCTTTTGCTTTCCCAATTATTTTCTTTTCTTCCCTCCTGCAGGCCCAGATACAACTCCATTGGCTTCCAACGCATAACCTAATTAGCCAACTATGTGTTTGAACCCAGATGGTGAGTGTCAGTGGAATATTGGACTGTGGATGCAGTGAAGTCCAATCCTGTTCTCAATCCATATTCATTAGTACATTTTCTAGAAGGGATTGCCAGATGGCATCAGGACTGAATTTTGTCCCCTCCTGAACCCAGGAGCGTTGAGGAGAATTTCAGCATTCCTCCAATTCGATCTGGTCGACACCAATAAATACCTCACACGTCTGGGATTGAATATGGGATCTTCTTGGTCTGCATCACTTAGTAATACACCAGACAATGTGATTATCCACTGATCCATAAGAAGTCATTTAACATTTACGGGCAGATTAGAACAAGCTTCTTCACACAGGAGATGGTAGAACTGTGTCAGACATAACGTCATTTCTGATTCATTTTTCATGAAGAGATTTGCAGTGGCAGGGTGGAGGAGGTTTGACGCCCTATGGAAGGGAAAATAAAAAGCAAGAATATTGTTCTGAATTTCTTGGCATAACTTTTATATCACATGATTGTAATAGTAAATCTCTCACAAATCAAATGCCTGGTATTCTGAGCCATCTTTACTCAGATACATCAATATTGGAGTTTGAAGAATCATAGGATATTGTCTGAAGTGAGGCTTTCTGATTCTTAAATTCTGTGGATTCCCATGTCAAATACCTGCTTCATTAACAAAAACATTATGAGGCTATTACTCGGCATCTGTAATTGGCAATAATGAGCGAGAAGATGTGCTCAATAAGCAAATATTTTGTATATTTAAACATTCATGTATTTAAGAAACTTAATAGTTGTATCCTTCAGAGAATGCATATGGTTCAAGTTAGAATTGTAATAACATGCCGAGTGCCCATGTTAATTTTATGATGCCACGTAACTTGGCTGTTTCATTTTGTGTGATACCACAATTGAACATTCTATCTTTATATTTTCACAGATTGATGCTTTAGACAGTGCTGCTGCCTAAGGACACTGCATCACAGATCTCTTATCCTCTGCTGAAGCCTTGTTTTCTGTTCAATCCGCCACCACTGCTGACTTGGCAGAGAAGAAAGTGTGATTGTTTGGACACCTGTAAAAGTAAATAACTAAACAGTAAATAAACAGAATGCGGACATTGTTGGGGAAAGCCCCATTATAGGCTATTAGGGTGTAAATTCTCACGTCCTCCCTTCAGTGCCATCTGCTTGTCGCTCCCATGCACTCAGATTTGCACTGGCTTTTTGTCTGCCCAAGTATTAAACCTAAGATCCTTAGCTTCATCGCGGAGACTCACTGCTCCCTCTCTCTGCAACCTTCTTCAATATCATACACCCTCCCATTGCCTCTGCACTTCCAACTCTGGCCCATTATGCATTCCGCCCTCCCATCAGTCTGTCATTGGTAGTAGGCCTTTCAATCACCTCAACCTACTCTCTGAAATTTAACTTGCTGCCTCTCCTCTTCTCTCCCTCCATATGAAAACTTTGTCAAACCCATCATTTGGACTGGTCATCTCTCCAAACACTCCCACCACAACTTGGCATTTGCTACTTTATTTCTTTTAAATGTATTTCTTCCCCCATTCGCCATGTTAACCAGCTTGGGGCAAAATTTAGGTTCAAGACACTAGATATCTGTTTATGGTGGGGATTAGGCAGTGCAATAAATAAAGGAGATGATTGAAGAGATGAGGGAGATCAGAAGAGACATACCAGAGCAAATGAAGGGTATCAATAATACAATGTGAATACCCATTTGACAGTTTCCAGACACATCCTTCATCTCCCCAGGAACAGGTGTTCCACATTTTAAGGGAGTAATAGATCATTATATTGTCAAGGAACTATTATATTTTTCCTAATATTACTGTAGGATACTTTAAAGCAGGTTTCTGTTTGTGTGTATGGCTAATTTAATTAAGCTAGAGATAATTAGACAGCGAGGTTTAAATTATCAAAGGCATTAGGTGCAAAACAGGCATTTGAAATGGAGATGAGTAAAGCTAGGGTGAGGTCAGCAGATACGGTGTGAATGAAATTTGCATTTTTAGATAAGTGGAGAAATGTTTGATTTTCAAAGGGACAGGGAAAATGTTTACAACTAGCAAGAAAAGTAAGGCAAAGTGATTACTTTTATTTTTCATAAAAATGCTAGTCATAATGATAACATGAAAGATTGTTATATTCTGGGAAAAGTAACTTCTAAAGACAAGTGGAAACAATGGAGTTTACAGATCAAAAAGGGAGAAATATATTTAAAGAAGGATGGAAAGCTGTGTGAGGTGTGGCCGTGTGAGATCTTGAAAGGTAGCTGTGTGAAACAGACTTGGGGAAACAGTCTCTAACCATCCTGAAAAAGTTTGCTGTTCCAGTAACCAAAGTTGTGTTGAAAACCTTTGGAAGTCCATTGTCCAGTGGGTGCCTGTGGTAATATTGCTGGATGACTTTATAAATTTAGAATCTATTTGGACTGTTGCCTTAAAGGGGGTGTAAGGTTGGGAGTCTGGTTAAGTAGAAATTTTGGGAACTGCTATAACTGTGTAACTGTAATCTTGTGTGTGTTTAAGTTTGTTCTTCTTTTGTTAATACACGTTTTAATTTAATGTTTAAAATCTCTAAAGGTGGTGGTGGGCTCGTTACTTCTGACTTCAGTAAACAAGTCTTCTCATAACAATATTGTTCTGTAAAGTAGCCAACTTCCTAAAACTGCATTGCAGTAAGCAAAGAACACAGGTGGGTCCAGGATGAATCAGGTTCAAATAATACTTGGGTGGAATTTTTCCCTGTGGCGGCTGGGCTGTTTGGGGGCAATCAGATCCATGCTGCCATTTTATGCGGGCGGACCAATTAAAGCCCGCCCAGTGTGAATCGCGGCTCCCGAGGACAGGGGAAGGGGCGGGCGGCGGCAGGAGCAGGAGTCCAATGACCGCCGGGTCGCCTGTTTAAAAACGACGCAGGCAGCCTTCCAAAGGCTGCCAACGGTGGTGCACAGGATGTCCGAGAGCGTTCCCGAAGAGCAGGCCAGGCAGGAGGGCAGGTTGGCGGCGCAGTGTGCCCCGAGAATTTCAGATGAGTGCCTCGATGCCCTCCTCGAGGAGGGCGCAGCACGGCGCGACATCATAGTGCCAAGGGATGGGCGGAGGAGGCCTGCCCACATGATGAAATGTGCCTGGGAGGAGGTGGCAGAATGGGTCAGCTCCCACGATGTGGTGAGACACACCTGGGTGCAGTGCGACAAGCAGTTCAATGACCTCTTGTGATCGGGAAGGGTGAGTACCATGTTGGCATGGGTCACTTATCACAACAGTTAGGTTGCCCCCCACCCCCCCGGTCCCCCCTCCCCAACTCAGAATTTTGTTATTGCATTCATTCATTCACGGGATGTGGCCCTCGCTGGGTGGGCCAGCATTTATTGCCCATGCTCAGTTGCCCCTGAGAGGGTGGTGGTGAGCTGGGTTCTGTATCCACTGCACGTGGTACCAGTCCACCCACAGTACTGTTTGGGGTCGAGCTCCAGGATCTGGACTTAGGTGCAGTGGTGGAGCGCCGAAACATTTCAATGTTAGGATGCTGAGTGACTGGGAGGGGAACTTCCAGGTGGTGGTGGACCCATCTATCTGCTGCCCTTGTCCGTCTAGGTGGTCGTGCTCCTTGGTTTGGAAGGTCTTACAGTGTGAGTGGCAAATGTGATGGGGGCAGCATCTGGGCAAGGGGGTCAGCCCTGGCTGCTTGGAGTGGGTGTATGGCAGCTCCAGGGTCACGAATCGGATGAGCCCCGCAGTGTTTCACTCAGGTGGGGGTGGCAGGGCTGCAATGGCAATGCAGGTACAAGGTGGACTAATCAATGCTCCTCTCTCCTTTTAGGAGAAGACCACACACAGTAACGCTGAGCAGCTGTGGACTGGCGGAGGGCAGCCCCACCTTCTCATCATCGCCAGATACAAGCAGGAGGCTCTCGAGCTGCAGAGGCGCCATGAGCCCAGGTCAACCGGCCACGGTGAGGTTGGGGTGCCACTGGGAGGTAAGAGTGCTGTGCACTGAGGTAACAATGTCTGTCAGTGCAACCATTCCACTGTTAACTGTATATTGATTTCAGCATCCAACATGGGTTGCCAATTGATAATGGAAGGAGAAGCGCATGCACATTGACAGTGTAATGACTTCAACTAATCAAACGTCCTTGTTCTTCCTTGCAGCCTCACCGAATCACACCCAGACTCAGGAGGCAGAGGGACCGCCACTGACCCCTGAGGGCCCAGAAGATATAAACACACCAGGGTCAGACCATCTCAGCCAGGTAGGCACCAGCACAGATTCCAGCACCTCGGTGAGGATAAGATCATTGGCTAGTGTCTCAGTGCACAGCGGTGATGGCACTTCACACTCGCTTGAGGTGCAGGCAGAGACAGAAAGTGCCCATGACGGAGAACTGCTGGGGACCAGGAACATGCTCAGTTGGTGGCTGATGATGGGCCTCTGGAGTCGTCCCTGCGGCAGCAGACGCTGGAAGTCCAGCAGGGTGTGCGGGAGGATCTGGTAGAGATACATGAGGGAATGCATGCCATGGTCTCCGTGATGGAGGAGTCTATGCGGAGCATGAGCAATGCAATGACCCTCATGGCCAAGCGCACTGCCTCCTGCGCAGAGAGAGTGGCAACTCTCATGGAGAGGCTCCTCTAGGGGCTCAATCAGTGCTTTCTGGGGATGTGCTCGGACCTGCAAACCCTCACAGTGGCATTGACCTCAGGTGTTCAGTGTCAGTGTGGAAGATGGATTGGGCACCCAGTATCCCAGCTAGGTGCCCATCCATCAATGGTGAGTAGGGAGGTCCAAAGTGACCTCACATTGGCGCACAAGCTGCTTGTCATCTCTCTGGGCTCCTCTCAGGGCACTCCAGATGAGGGCAGCAGCTCCTCCGCCCCTCTGCCAGTGACCATAGCGTCTGAGGCTGCGGCGACTGGGGAGATGCCAGCTGTGCCACTGGCCGCTGCCTTCCCAGGCGAGGCCAGCACAGGCTCTACAGGCCAGAGGACACCTGCCAAGGTCATCAAGGCCAACGGGACAGCAGAGTGAGCAGGGTGTCTCCAATGCCAGTGCCAGCGAGGGGGGGAGCACCTAGACGTAGCACCCGCAAATGTAAACGTAAATCACCTTAGGCACAACACGGACTTATCACTGGTGGTTTTCTTTTGCCCCCCACCCCACCATTAGTTGCTTTTCATTCGGTGCTCAGCACCTTTTAATGCGCTTTCGTTTCTGTTTTGTAGTATGAAATCATTAAATGTTTTGGTTCTCAACAAGTCTCTGGGTGCCTCATTACTTCTGCAGGTGGACATGATGTTATGAACGACTTGAGCTTTATTAACATTGAGCTTTACTGACAAGACACATAGTTAATGTTCCTAACCAGGCAGATGTTGCTCTCAGGTATCGAGTACGGAGCCTCCAGCCCTGGCTTGTGTTGAAGGTCCACCTGTGGTGGGCTAGCTGAAAGATCATTGGGTCAAAGCCTCCCGGGTGTCCATGCCTCCCTGGAGGTTGCCCGGGTCAGCGTCTATCCCCTCAGCGTTCTCCTGAGCGTGTTCGTCCTCGGACTCGCTACTGGACTCATCGTGTGCAGCCAGAGCAGCTGCGTCAACATCTTCTTCCTCCACTGTGTCCCCCCTTTTCCAGCGCCAGATTGTGGAGAGTGCAGCATGCAACCACTATCAGCGACACACAATCTGGGGGGTACTGGAGTGCGCTCCCTGAACGGCCCAGGCATCGGAAGTGCATCTTGAGAAGACCGATGGCTCTCTCCACCACAGCCCTTGTGGTGCCCTGGCTCCTATTGTACCGCTGCTCAGCTTCTGTTCTTGGATGGCGGAGAGACATCATGAGCCACCTTTTGAGTGGATAGCCCTTGTCGCCCAGCAGCCAACCATCCAGCTGGGCTAGAGCACTGAAGAGCCCCGGCACCTGGGAGTGTCTCAGTATGTAGGTGTCATGGGAGCTGCCTGGGTACCTGGCACAGGCTTGCAGAATCTGCATCCTATGGTCGCACACTCATGGCGTGGAATCCCTTCCTGTTGACAAAGGCTCCCAGCTCACCCGCTGGTGCCTTGATGGCCACATGTGTGCAGTCTATTGCACCCTGGACACGGGGGAACCCAGCAATCGCTGCAAAGCCTCTGGCTCGCTTCGCCTGACTGGCCTCGTGTGTGTGAATGAAAGTCAATGCACGTCTGAACAGAGCATATGTCACAAGCTTGACACAACTGTGGACAGCTGATTGGGAGACTCCACAAAGATCACCCACTGAACCCTGGAAGGAGCCAGAGGCAAAGAAGTTGAGGACAGCTGTGACCTTCAACACCACTGGCATGGGGTTTCCACCCACACAGTTGGAGCTGATCTCAGGGCCTATCATCTGACAGATGGAGGTCACTGTCTCCCTTGAGAGGCGGAGCCTCCTTCGGCTCTGCACCTCAGTCATATTGAGGTAGCTGCATTGCCACCTGTAAACCCTGGCAGCAGGGTCTTCTGTGGCCCCTTCCGCCTTGGACTTCCTGTTGGCCCTGCAACCCTTGTGCCTACACCTGCCCTCCCAAAGGTGGCTCCCCTGGAGGCTGAATATGGGCTCCTGGCCTCCTCCTCCTTTTGGCCCTCTCTTCCTCCTCAGAGGAGGTACCTCCAGCAGAGAGCACAATCCCCATTCCCAGGGTAAGGGGAGGCTGTCTGAAACCAGCAAGGCCCCAAGAATGATGATTACTCCAGAGTCCTGACCTGAAGCCTGTTATTCCTGTACAAGCAGCTGTGAAGAGATTTAAAGTTCTCCTGTTCACACAAGCAAGCAGCAGTAAGTTTCTAAAGTAAATGACTAACAAATAACATTCGCGAGCCCACTCACCCCTCTTATCCCGCCCGTGGATGAGGTTTTTAAAAATGTGGCCTATCGCCTGCCTGTTGTGCCCATGCGACGCTCTGAAAATTGCACGGGCTGAGAAAAATCTCTGCGTATTACTGCCTCAAGGGCCTTAAATGGCTCGTTAATTAATGTCAGATGTGCCTCGGATCTCATATCACCCATCATCCGAAATATCGTGATGGCGCGCGGTGATGTCGGGGGTACGCACGCCCGACATCATCGCGCAACATTTTACACGTCGGCGTGTCGGGCCTGCCCCCACATGCCGATGTCAAAATTCTGCCCCTTGAGTCAGAAGAAACAAATGTTGGCAGTTCATTTATTGTTGTACATTGAATCCATCCCTCTCCAAAATTTCTAATACATTTCCAAACTCAGAGTCTGTGCTGTCTAGCCCTGCACCCGCCCCGTCCTGCTAGATGTGAATTTGGTTTTCCTCCTTTGGTACATTCAAACAGGAAAGTTGGTCAGTTGTACATAATGTGAGTAGTCTTATGTGGTTTTTCTGCTGCATTGCAACATGCAAGCCTCTTCCTTTGGGATTCATGTAGTTGGTGGCCTGGTTGTGTCAGCTGTGGTCGAGTGGGTAGTATTCTTCCCTCTGAGTCACAAGAGACTTGAATACAAAATCTAGGCTGACACTTCAGTGCAGTACTGAAGGAGTGCAGCACTATTGGAGCTGCCCTTTTTTCAACCGATGCCCTCTCAGGCGAACATAGAAGATTCTATTATGAAGAAAAGCAAGGGTGTTCTCCCCAACGTCCAGGCCAGTATTTAACCAACATTTAACTGAACCAACATCATTAAAAAAATATCATTGCTGTTTATGGGAGCTTGCCATGTGCAAATTGGCTGTTGTGTTGGCTATCTTACAAAGTGACTGCACTCCAGAAGTACTTCATGGGCTGTGCAATGTGCCAAGGTCATGGAAGGGGCTGTATAAATGCAATTCTTTCTTTCTTGGTTTTGTGTTCCCATGTCTCCATTAAATTCATGCACTCCTGGCAGCTGTTACAGACAGATAGGGAGAGAGAGAGAAATAGAGAGAAGAGCAACGAGGCGCTTCTTACAGCCCTGTGGAATGTTTGAGGGGGTGGCGAAGTTGGGTCCGTTGCTATGACAATCTCCGTGGATTGAGGAAATATCATAGCAACAGAGTCACAGTATTCCTTTAATATTGGGAGTGTGGGACCAAACCCCTTCTCCCCTGATCTCACCAGATCTTTTTGTACAGGAATGTTTTGTTTTTAATTTCCTTTAAGTTTTTATCAGAAAACTAATTAATGATAGATCTTACAGCACAGAAGGAAAACATTTGGCCCATCATGCCTGTGCTGGCTTCCTGGAAGAGTCATCCACTGAGACCTGTTCTTTTGCCTTATACTCTTTAATTTTGTTTTTTTTTAAACATTTCTCCGATTCCTTCTTAAAGCTTGAATACATTCTGCTTCTGCGACTGTACCTGTTAGAGTTTACTGTAGCCTAATATTCCTCCATGTATAACATTTTCTCCTAATACCTCCCTTTGTTCTTTTGGCGACTATCTTAGTTATATCCTTTAATTATTGACTTGCCAATCAGTAGAAACAGTTTTTTCCCCCCAATTTTACCTAATCAAACCTCTTGAACCTCTCTGTCAGATCTCCAGTTGACCTTTCTTGTCCTAATGGAGAGATCTCCAATTGCTCTCCTATGATCATAAAGCACAGAAGAAGGCCATTTGGCCCACCATGCTTGTATCGGTCCTTTGAAGAAAGCCCCACTACCCTGCTCTTTTCCCATATCCCTGCAAATTTCATGTATTTATCCAGTTCTGTTTTGAAAATTACTATTGAAGCTGTTTCCACCAACCGTTCAACCAGTGCATTCCAGATCACAAAAAAACTCATTTCCCCCTGCTTCTTTTGTCATTTGCCTTCAATCTATGTCTTCTGATTACTGACTCTCCTGCCTGAAAACTGTTTCTCCCTATCAGCTCTACCAAAACCCTTTACAATTTTGAGCAACTCTATTAAATCCGTGCTTAACCATCTCTGCTCTAGTCTCTCCTCACGTAAAGCCTTTCACACCTGGTTTCACCTTAACGAATCTCTTCTGCACCGTTTCCATGACTTAAACATCTTTCCGACGATTAAGTGCCAAAAATTGGGCACAATGGGTTACCCAGGTGAAGCAAATATTGGAGAGTTAGATGGGCCAGAGCGCACGTCTGTAAAGGAGCCCATCTGATTTTGTTCCCGTAATATTCTCACTATAGTCTAACCAGTGATTTATATAGGTTTAGCACTACCTCTTTATTTTTGTACTCTCTCCCCTATTTTTAAAAACTCATTTATGTGTCAGCTATAGCTCAATTGGACACACTCTCGTCTCTGAGTCAGAAGGTTGTGTGTTCTGATCCTACTTCAGAGTATTGAATCCAGGCTGACAATGTAGAAGTGCTATCTTTCAGATGAGACATTAAACGGAGGCCCTGTCGGCACTCTCAGGTGAATGAAGAGATCCCATGGCACTACCTGGAGCCTTGGCCAATATTTATTCCTTAACCAATATCACAATTAAACTATCTGGTCAATAGCTCATTGCTATTTGTGGGAACATGCAGTGTGCAAAATGTCAGCTGTGTTTACTATATTACAGCAATGACTACTCTTCAAAAATTGGTAAACATTGGAATGTACTAAGGTTGTGAAAGACACTGGAAGTTCTTATTGGCCTGCCCCCTCACTTATAAAGATTTGTTTATCTGAACGTTTAAACTTTAGTTCTTCTATTCCTTTTAAGGTTTTGCCATTTAGTGTGCATGTCCTCTCCCTATTCTTCCTTCCAAAATATATCACCTTGCATTACTCAACTTTAAATTTCATTAGGCATCTATCGGCCCAATATACTAATCCAGAGGATCCCATCTTTTTTGCTGAGCCCCCTTTCAGAAATTTATCAAGGTGAATGTGGATACAGTTGGTAACACAGAATAATTAAACAACTCCATTGATAGTAAAGCTGTGGGTCCCTCTTCTTGTTGGCTTGCGGGCATGAGCCACCCTTGGCTGGTGCCTGAAACTCTTGGCTCCGGTGTTCCTGGCACATCATGATTAGCGCACCCCGAGTGCCAGAGAGTTGTTCGTAGAAGCAGGCTTGGCATTACCGGGGGTTATGGGGGCAATGCAGCTCATTCTCTCCGAGCTGTTTGGGGCCACTAGCCTGGCTGCACAGGAGTAATCAGCTCCACTGTGACTGAACAGTACATTTGTATTTGTTTATGTAGGCAGCAATTCTCCGTACATTAACACTAGCAGTTTCCCTGAGTAACGCAAGTGCTTTTTCCTAAAGTCATGATTGATGTGTTAAACGGCATTTATTATGTGAACAATTGATGCAATCCTGTAGAATAAAAGATTGCATTTTTGTTTGCTTGTGCCTTGGCATTTCCAATTCTATACTTACATTTTCTTTTTAAACGTGGTGCTACTTCTCTGTCATCACCTCCTCAAACACTAATTTCAATGTGCAGGTGGCATTGTTAACAATATCACCTACCCCCTCAACAGCTACAGAAAAATGGGAACACGTACATTTTGTACTCATCATACTTATTTATTATAAAGGATCATGTAATATTCGTGCCCACTGACCTTTGTAGCAAAGTAATTAAAGGTGATGGGGGAATAAACATTCCTCTCACTGACAATACTTAGTTCCTGTGCAGCCCTTGGATCTCACCTCAACAATAATGCTCTAAAGTTCCCAATGGCTGAATGTTTCATGTGTGATTCTATGCAAAAACTTTTAATCCCTGGTATGTGCTCTCAGCTAATCGTTGCCCTCTACTATAAACAAATGTATATGATTCTCTGATGGAGACAAACTCAAGAGTTGCTGTGAGGCCTTCCACAGTGAAATGGCCGGCTCAAGCACACAGGGATTGTGTATCTTTATTCTGTGGAATTTAACAGGGAACAACCTTTTCCAAGACCATGATGACAATATTTTGATCTGTCTATTTGTGAAGCAAAATAGCATTTTCACTTTCAGAAATACCAACACTGGCTCCTGTGACTATCCTTGGGATAATCTGTACTGTATTATACCTCTCTTGATACTATAGTTTGCAGATTTAGCATCAGATCATGAGCCAAGCCTTCAGATCATTGCCTCTGTCACTTGGCAAAAAGAGACTGATGTTAATTAAAAAGAGCAGAGATGTTGAAAGGTGTGGATTAATGTTTCACCTGGCTTCCATCCACCAATTAATTCCCTTTTTCTGAGCCCACCATCCAGTCCAGAATTGGCAAGGTTAAGAGTTATGGGACTTGCCAAGACAATGGACAGCCACATCCACAATGATATTGTTGTACGTCGTGTGCCACCTGCACTTCAGTAAAATGAAAGGCTTTCTTGTTGAGGCTAATGTGAACATTCTTGGCAGGCACAGAGTGTCGAACAGCTATTGGAATCCAAGATGTTGACAAAAGTCAGCCATTTTAAGATGTTTCTTTGGCTCCTTTTCGAGGTTGAGATGCTGATTTATTGAGATGTCCTATACAGGCAATGTCTGAAAAAGCATCTTTCAATGTTGCAGACTAACAGAGGTCCACTGTTGTTCTAGTGGCTGTTTGAAGGTGAGCAATGTTCACTGATGTTTAAGACGTGGAATTGAACTCCAAATCTTCTTCCTTAGATTATTGGGTTATTAAATCCACTGTTGTATTTGGAAAGTGCTGATGCAAACAAGGCATGTGATATTCCAGCCAGTGGCAAGGCATCACTGGCATCTCAAGATCAACTTACCAATGCCTTGATTTTAAAATTCTCAACGTTATGTTGAAATATCGCCAAGGCCTTGACCCTCCCTGTCTCCATGCCTCCTCCCATCCTCCAAGAACTCTGCCTTCTTCCAACACTGGCCTCTTGAGCATCCTCCAACTCTTTCACCCCACAACTGCTGGCCTTGCCTTCAACCATTGAGGCCCTAAACTCTGGATTTCCCTTTCTGAACCTTTCTGCCTCTCCACGCTTCTCGCCTCCTTTAAGGCATTCCTTAAAAGTGACCTCTGCCCTTGTGTCTCCATCATTGGCTCAGTGTCAACTTTTGACTGATTATGTTTCTGAGAAGTGCCTTGGGATGCCTTCTACGCTAAAGGCATTATATAAATGCATGTTGTTGTAAATATAAAAAGGGCTGACATAGGAAACAGAGACTGCCATATGTTACAGCCATCAGTGGAGTGAAGCAACTGAAATGCCTCTGTTTGCCTCATACAAGGCAGTGAGGTAGTTTTGTAATCAGTGGTCTGTGCAGACCTTCCCACCTATTAAGGATCATACCATCAGTTAAATGGTTCCTTTAAAATAATTGCATGCTTTAAAGCTGAAATGGCTGAAGTTCAGACCACCCTGCAAAATAAAGCCCAGAAACTGGACTGCAAAAAAAAATCTGAACATCATTTATCTCCCAATGGTTTCAGGCCATCTCATAAAACCAGCGTAAACCCTGAGAAGTATTTCTTTTAATATTGGTACATCAAAATTATCAGCCATTTTGAAACTGGCAGCTATTTTATCCTGTGTATCTAACTCCTTTCGGCAGAGTGTAACTAAGAGGAGCGAAGAAATTAGAGGCAACAAAACCACTTTTTTTTGTGACTGGAATCTGAAGTGTGCTGAAATGCTTAATTTACAAAGACACAAATTACATTGGAACACAACCAATGACATGCAATACATCTAAGAACTCAGAACGCAAAGTGTACATCAATGACAAGCAATGTCCTCAGGTTATGAAAGGCACTACATAAAAGCAAGCCCTTATTTCATCTTTCTTTCAAATTGGCTCAAGCTCTGCCAATATATCACAAAATATACTGGTTTTGAGTTTAACCCCACTATATTTAAAATATATGAACTTGGCGCACTTAGCATTTGGGGCTGTGCACAGTCTAAATGTATGGCAAATGCAACCATCTTTCTATTCATCAATAAATTCAATTATAAAGTACTGTAACTCCTGTAATGGCTTTGTGTTAAGTCTTTTCATGTTTTAATGATCCATAGAGACTCGGTAGATTCAAGGCTATCTTGCTGCTCTGAGCTGATTTAGCTGATCTGAAACAGGGAAGTAGTGTAAACAGTACGGTTTGCTTCAACACTGCTGGTCTAAGGAAGGGGGGAAACAATCAGCCAAGATTTCCATTCATGGGTTATTTTCCAATGACTCCTGTTGAAACGTGTCCATGTGGTGGATATTTGGTGAAGACTGGATACGGTCAAATAGCTTGCCTTAACTCATTAACAAGATTTACGTGAAGCATGGCATTTTCTTTAGTGCAGCGAGTGATTGCAGAGGAAAATAAGGGAACAGGAAGTTGTCAGAGGGAGCATTATCCTGAAGAAAAGTTTTTATTAGACTAACGTTTTAAGAAGTAGAAAAAAAATTAAAGGGAAAACCTTATTGAGAGATTAAAGTATTAAATGGCACAGATAAAGTAAAACCATAAAGTAACTTCAAGATAAATCATAGCAGGGCCAGAAGACATACTTTATAAATTATAAAAAATAACCATACATTATAAAAAGGATATGCACTTCGGGAAGAAATGCCCCTCAAACATTTTGAATAATCTAGCGGTCTAGGTAGTAGAGCTAAAGATATTGACCTGGATTTTTGAGTCTACAACGTAGGAGTGGCACTCACCATTCATCACACTTACCTGCAAACTTTTCATGGCAATTTATGGTAATTAGAAATCCTTTTTAGCATGGTGCCCTCTACAGGTGCCCTCTACATCAACTGTGGCGTGTGTGTGAGCAGGGCAAGCACCAGCATGGCTCTTCAAACAATCAGATTGAGGAATCCTCTCTGAGACATACAAGGATGAATTTTTCTAGCTAGGAGATGGGGTTGGAGGAGAACGGGGGATGGAGTGCATGCTGGGACAATGGAGGGAGCTGCATCGGGCTTGCTTCCCAACACATTCCTGCCTCCCGCAGACTTTCTCAGGCCAACTGAGATTACACATTTGTAACATTAATTTTTCAGGGTCAGAGAGGTTGTTTGGAAGTAATTGAGATCTATCGCATGGTTGAAAATTTACTTTCATCTTAATGTATCTGCTGTAACTTTTTCTGGTATGTTTAGTGGGTACCTAGTGCAATTACCACAACCTCATGCCACTCATAAATTTTAAAGACAAATTTCTTAGTGAGGTACCGGTGTAGTGAAGCCTCTGGAGGAGTAGAGCAAATAGAACAGCAATTTTTGAATTTTCATGTTCAACTGTGCCAGTTTGGACGCCAGACGTTACTGTCCAATTTGCTCCATAATACGGCTGAGCACTGACACCATTACTCATATCGCAAAATCCATGATGAGCATTGAACACGAGGCTGAGTGAGTTTGTTGGTGAAAGAGTCAAGACAATGACTCAAGTGGTCTTTTCTTGTCCTTGGCTGTCTCTTTTATTTTGTGTTAATAGCTCTCAATGGATATTTCTTCCTTATTCAGTCGAGACTTTATAGCCCTCATTATCGGCATAATTTATTTTTCTTGGGAACAAGAGCTGCCCTAAACTCCACGTTGGACACATATCAGTTGTTCATTCATCAGTGCTGACAGACACAAAGTGTTTCAGGCTCCAGGATGGTTTTTTTATATTTTTATAAGTCTTTGAATAATTAATTATATTTTTGTGTCTTTCAAAACGTTCTACAGAAATGCCTTTCTGTAAACTTCACGTACTGAGTGTTGATATGAAGAAATATTGGAGGATTTTGTGAAACTTGAATTTTTTTGGTTTAACACTTTTTTATCTCTTCCAACTTTTGTCCCCTCCTTCCTGCTGACATTTACCTCTTCCTTAAGCTACGAACTAAAGGGCACTAGGTCTCTTTTGGTGCCTCACCAAAGTGACAAACATTCATGAGAGCTGTTACTGTTAGAGTAACAGGGCTTTCAGCATGGAGTGCATCATAGCCAAGGTTATTCCCTCCCTCATTTGACACTTAAACAAGAGCGCTTTCCAAAGTTGAGGAGTGAGGCGGGGGTTGGTGGGTTATCAATTGATTGAGATCAGGGGCAGGTTCTCTGTCCAAGTTTACCTTCTTTAATCAAGGTTCTAAAGACTAATATAAAAGCAAAAAACTGCGGATGCTGGAAATCCAAAACAAAAACAAAAATACCTGGAAAAACTCAGCAGGTCTGGCAGCATCTGTGGAGAGGAGCACAGTTAACGTTTCGAGTCCGTATGACTCTTCAACAGAACTAAGGAAAAATAGAAAAGGGGTGAAATATAAGCTGGTTTAAGGGGAGGGGGGATGGGACAAGAAGAGCAGGATAGAGGGCCAGTGATAGGTGGAGATGACCAAAAGATGTCCTAGACAAAGGGACAAAGAGGTGTTGAAGGTGGTGATATTATCTAAAGAAATGTGCTAATTAAGGGTAGAAAGCAGGACGAGCAAGGTACAGATAGCCTTAGTGGGGGTGGGGTGGGGTGAAGGAATCCAAAAAGGCTAAAAGGTAGAGATAAAACAATGGATGGAAATACATTTAAAAATAATGGAAATAAGTGGGAAAAGAAAAATCTATATAAATTATTGGAAAAAACAAAAAGGAGGAAAAATCGGAAAGGGGGTGGGGATGGAGGAGAGAGTTCATGATCTAAAATTGTTGAACTCAATATTCAGTCCGGAAGGCTGTAAAGTGCCTAGTTGGAAGATGAGGTGCTGTTCCTCCAGTTTGCGTTGAGCTTCACTGGAACAATGCAGCAGGCCAAGGATGGACATGTGGGCATGAGAGCAGGGTGGTGTGTTGAAATGGCAAGCGACAGGGAGGTAGGGCTATCTGTACCTTGCTCGTCCTGCTTTCTACCCTTAATTAGCACATTCCTTTAAATAATATCACTACCTTCAACACCTCTTTGTCCTTTTGTCTGTGACATCTTTTGGTTATCTCCACCTATCACTGGCCCTCTGTCCAGCTCTTCTTGTCCCACCACCCCCCCCCCACCCCTTAAACCAGCTAATATTTCACCCCTTTTCTATTTTTACTTAGTTCTGTTGAAGAGTCATGTGGACTCGAAACGTTAACTGTGCTCCTCTTCGCAGATGCTGCCAGACCTGCTGAGTTTTTCCAGATATCTTTGTTTTTGTTCTGAAGACTAATTGTGTCCCAACTGGGCACCCCAGCCAAGATCAACTGACTCACCACAACTTGGAGATCAAACCTTACCTGCAGGAGTCTGCTAGCTGAGAAAGCTTTCTGAGCCTTCAGTCGGGGGGAGCTTAAGTTAATCTTAATTACAAATATTCACAAAAGTAAATAGATGCTACTGTAAACGGCATCAGCAGTTGTTTCTGTTTGATGCTTTCGGCAACCGAATCTGTGGGGAAGCAGTTTTTAACCAGAATTTTCTGCCTATTCCTCCTCATATAGTCTGAATGCCTCAGGATAAGCAGACAGCTTTGCCCCAAAAACAGCTGTGAAACTCCTCCTATCACCTCAGTGCTCTTTATCAAATTAGCAACATTTTATTTGTTCAAGGGGATATATATTTGATTTGTTTCCCCCTTTTCATCCTGATTTTGTAACCCTCTCCTTTATCCACCTGATAGCCTCTGTACCTAAGTTGGTAGACTGATGAGGCAGAATTTTCTGTTTGGCGTGCGGGAGTGGGCCCCGCTCGCCAACGCATGAAATGACATTTGATGACATCAGACGTCCGTCCCGACGTCACCGCGTGTCATTCCAATCTTTTGTTCAGCAGGCATGCACTGGAATCAGCTGCGTGCCCACCAAACTGTCAAAGGCCTGTTAAGACCATTAATAAACTAATTAACCAATTTGACAGGGCTGCCCGTCCAACCTTAAGGTTGGCGGGCAGGCGAAGAGCCCAGGCGGCCTTCGCATTTTTCATGAAACCTCATCCACGGGTGGGATGAGGTTTCATGAAGGGCCTATTAAATTAATAAATATTTTTTAAACATTTCATAAACATGTCCCAGCTCATGTGACGCTGTCACGTGAGGGGACAAGTGTAAATGATTTTTAACTTTCTTTATTTTAAACTTTAAAACTGAATTTAATCTCCCTGAGGCAGCTCCGTGCCTCAGGGAGATTTCTGCGCTCTTTCGTGCGCATACGCAAAAGAGCGCAGGCCCCAACTCTCCCTCCTCCCCTCGCCCGCACAGGTAGCGCTGCGCTACCGGGCATGCGTCATGCTGAGCGGGCCTTAATTGGCCTGCTCACATAAAATGGCGGTGCGCAGCCGATTGAGGGCGGCGATCACCTCCACGTCCGCTCCCAACCGGCGTGCCCGATGGGGAGAAAACTCTCCCCATGGCCTCCTTCTCCAGCACTGCCCAAAGCCCTTATAGTTAGCTAATAGGAGGCATGCTAGGAGTGCTTGGCATATCTCTCCCCTCATATCCTTAGAATGTCCTAAATATGACCCATAGCCAATTAAATATTACAAAATAAAACAGAAGTTTATTTAATAGTTCATCTCATTGCACTGTTTTGCATTTATTTTCGAGGCCCTGTGGCTCACTACAGGGTAATTTGAATGTGTGCATGAACATATTCTGGATCCGATAATAGTTTCCTCTCCACTGGCAGTGAATGAAGCAGCGTAATTTAATATTTGAGTTAGCCGAACAGCATTACTACTCCTCTAAAATATAGAAACAAAGCACTGGATATATGTAGCAGGTTTTTTGGCGCCTGAAAAAAGAAACAATGGTATATTTTGCAGAAAGGTCTTTGTCTAAAATGGTAACCTTTTATCTTGGTGGTGGACCTGAGTATTTCCACCATTTACTGATCATAAAAGTGCTCATATTAATATTGTGCCTTTCATGATCTCAGGATAAATTAAAGCTCTTTACGACCAATCAAGTATTTTGGATGAGTAGCCACTGTTGTAGTGGAGGAAATGCTACAGCCAATTTGAGCACAGCAAGCTCCTATAAGCAGCACTGCAATTTTGACCAGATAATCTATTCTTTAGCTGAGGGATAATTATTAGCCACAACACTGCCCTGCTCTTCTTTGAAAATTGTCATGGGATCTCCTAGTGGGCAAAACTCTGACAATTTACAAGATTATTCCCACTATGTTTAAAGGGCATGTTTAGGAGAGTGTGCAGCATAGAGCAAAAGGATTGATCTTCAATGTAAATGGAGCTATGAGCTCCAACTGTATGACTTGAAAGATGATGGTTAAGGGGTGACATCAGCAAGTGTAGAGAATATTAAATGAAATAGCTAAAATATTCACGGAATATTACCTCAAAGAAAGTTGAGCCAGAGGACACAAATTCAAATTATTGAAAAGTAAATTTAAACTGGATATTAGGAATAAAAATTCTTAACATGACAACAGAACAAATTAAATATTCATCATCTGTCAGTGAAACGGCTTGACAGATGGATAGAAAGCAATAATTGGTGTTCGAGTATTTGTGCCATAGAAGGAAATGTAGGACTGAATGAAAGAACTTTGTATCTTAAGTAATCAGTGCTAAATGGGACAAGCACTTTCAGTTGAACGCATTGCTTATTGTACCGTAGGCTGACTCCACTAGTGTCAGTGCTGCCCTCACAAGGACTGCTGGGTACTACAGCATCGACACTGCACAGCCAATCAGCTTTCTCGGTTCCTTAGCATAAATCATTTGTGTCACTGACATTTATTGACAAAAAATGCTGCAAGTGGGTGATATATAAAACAAAAAACTAGGTTTCAATTCCACATAGATTAATCTGCTGTGACCTGCTAGTGATTATAATGTAAACAAGAGTTATACAAATACAGACCTTGTTCATGGATTGGAGGATGCATAGAAGTTTAGGAGAGAAGTTGGGAAAGATAGCGAAGTGTTTCTTTTGTTGGTTCCTGGGAAATTTGATCGAATCAGGAGAAATGGAAGATAGGAATAAGAGTAGGCCATTCAGTAGCATGAGCCTGTACCATTATTTGTTTCAATATAGCTGATCTCTATCTCACCTCCATGTATCAACCTTTGCTCCATACTCCTTGATAACCTAACCTAACAAAAAATCTATCAATCTCAATCTTGAAAATTTCAATCGATGCAGCATCCCCAGCCTTTTAGAAGAGACAGTTCCAGATTTCTACTGTCCTTCTATGTTAAACTGAGTAGCCTGCTGTGACCTGTTACCTGGTTAGTTACCTAGTTTCTCTCTCCTTCCCTTTTTTGTACAATGGAATGACACTTCTAGTTTTCCAACTGAAAGACAAAATTCTTGAATCTAGAGAGCTTTGGAAAACTATGACAAGTTATATATAATATACATAATTCCCCTATCATTCTGGGGAACCGTCAGGTTCTGGAGATTTGCCTGTCTTATTTTCTTCATCACCATACCATTACTTATATTTAATCCACTACGTTCCATCCATTAATTTATTTTAGGTTCCCTTGTTTTTGTTTCTTAATTCTTTCATGGACCGTGGGCGTGATGCCAGTGATTGGCAAGGCCAACATTAAAAACATTGAAAATTGGAGCAAGAGTAGACTATTCGACCCTACGAGCCTACTCCGCCATTCAGTGTGATCATGGCTGATCCTCTATCTCAATGCCATATTCGTGCTCTCTCCCCATACCACTTGACACCTTCAGTGTCAAAAAATCTATTTCCGTCTTAGGTGTGTTCAGTGACTTGGCCTCCACAGCCTTCTGTGTAGAGAATTCCACAGGTTCACCATCCTCTGAGTGAAAATAATTCTCCTACCCTATATTCATTTATTGCCCTTGAACTGAGTGGCTTGTTAGGCCATTTCAGAGGGCAGTTAAGAGCCAACCAGGTAAGGATAGCAGATTATAAACTAATACCCTTCTTTAAAGGGTATTAATTTTTACTAATGATCAATGATAGTTTCATGGTGACCATTACTGAGACTAACTTTATAGTCCCAATTTTTATTAACTGATTTCAAATTCCACCAACAGCTATTGTGAGATTTGAACCCATATGCCCAGCACATTAGCCTGGGTCTCTGGATTACTAGTCCAGCCCCATTATCACTACACCATTGTGTACCCCTGTAACATTGATCTCTCCTGTGAAAAAGGATACACAGGCTGTTATTTTTGAGGAATAGACAAATTGGAGAGAGACAACCAATGCCTCACAGGCTTACAAACACAGTCTTACTCTTGGCTACAACTATGACCATGTGGCATTCCTTTCTCTGTGACAGCCAGTATTTATTAACGTGTCGGACATATTGGGAATGATTCCACTCATCTGGAATGTCTAAAATGTATATACTATCTACCACTTTCTTAAAATAAGTTTCATAGCCCAGCATGGATTATAGGACCTTTTCCAGAGTAAATTGTACTGAAATCCGTTGGGATGCCACAAGTAGTTTCAATGCCTTTTGGCTATGAAGGGGGTAAATTAGCCAGGTTTCCCATTTGTGCAGTAATTTTTGCTAGATAGAGATACTAGTGAACTTCAGTGACAATGATTTTCTTTGGCAATATTTTAAATAAATGGAACAAGGCTTCCTAAGGGCAGTATTTGCACTGAAATCGTAAATGCATTCAAGAAGAACATGCTTATAATTTTACTAGAAAAATCAACCAGAGAAAACCTTGTCTTTATTTAGGATGCCATCACGCATAGTGACAGCAGGCAATCTTCCCCACAGCTAAGGACAGTGATGGGATGTGGTGATTAAAATGGAAGTTGTGAATGTTGCTTCTCTTTCAGCTTTTCATAACCATTGACCTACAAACTTTAACCCAACCTTTGTCATGAAAGTTTTTTTTCATGCAAGTTTAAACTTGTATTCCAGTCCCCCACTGCAAATAGTTTTCTATTGCTGTGGGGCAGGTGGGATGAAATTTTCACATTCTAAGAGCCTTTGTCTGTGACTCAGTGGTGTCAAGCATCATATCTGAATCAGAAGATTGTTGATTCAAGTTTCCACTCCTGGGACTCGGTTGGCAATCCAATAAGGAGATACTGCTCCACCTGAGGTGCTGTCTTTTGGGTAAGATGGTAAATCAAGACTGATTCTGCCCTCTCGGGTGGATGTAAATGATCCCATGCCTCTACTTCAAGGAAGGGTAAGGGTGTTCTCTCTGGTATCCTGGCCAATATTTTCCCTTCGATCAGTAAAACAGATTTCCTTTTCATTTATCACATTGATGTTTGTGGGAGCTTGCAGTGTGCAAATTGGCTGCCATGCAGCCTACATTACAACAGGTTACGCTTCAACAAAATACTGCATTGACTGTAATGTATTTTGGGGAGTCCTGAAGTCATGGAAGGCACTATATAAATGTTCTCTCTTTTTCCTTTAGACAGTGAACAATGGCAGCCTATTTGATCACAGTGGCATCAAAGCTAAGAACTTTGTTGTCATCACCCAATATCTACACACACACACACACACACACACATGCATGCACACACTTTTCCCACCAGGGTCATTGGTTAAAGTTTGGGAACTTTGCCTGATTTTTGGGTTTCCTGTCCCTTGCCCAGGGGTGCCATTTCAGGGCCAGACACATTAAGAACAGACTGGGCATCTGACCTGGAAAAGGGTTGGAAATATTCTGGGAGCTTCATTACATAGCCTCCAACCACTCTCCCCATTTCCACTACCTTTAAAAAGGAAGGCTTTGAAATGAAATGCAACCTTTTTCTTTAATTCCCCTATGATATTTCTCCTGGGTCACTCACAAGAATATCTAGGAGATTATATTTCAATTCATGGAGACTCCTGGACATTCCTGGAACCCTATACCTGGAACATGCCTGGTTAATATGACACTGTCCCACACCCGGTAGTGAACTTGTCCACTAAAACCATCACTACGTGTCTTCATTGAATAATGCTTGTGAGATAAATCTAAGGCATCGTAACATTGCAATGTTTTTTCACTTGGGTTAGGATGAATGTTAAAGTACTTGAGCTTTCAATAACAGATGCCTCTTTGCACTTGGCCAGAAATATTTGTCTTCCATCCCATGCATTCTGCCAACTGATTTCCTGTAATCCTCACTAAAGAATTGCAAAGCGGGATTGAAAAAATGTACAGAATCAGGGGGAAAAGAAAACATATTAACCTTGTTGCATATTAAATTAAGAAACTTCTACTGGAGGCCTGAAAGGATTACGCACTAATCCTGAAAGTGATATATTACTTCTCTCACTTATTAACTGTGCAGCTTCAGAGTACAAAAGAAATAACCAACACTTACACTGACTTTCCCTGTCTAACTTCTTAATTTCTTTTGTTTGATTCTATTTTTTTGCAGGTCTTTCTCAGTTATGTGACATTCACCAAAGTCGGCAACCTCCTCCCAGTCCTCCAACAATGGTACTGCTGATTGAGAAGAGAAATGAGATTGATTAAGGTGACTTGCATTCTTAGCCTCTAGGGAGACACTGAGCCTCTGTGAATGCTCTCTCCATCTCTCTGACCATCCTGCTGAGATTTCCCATGTGCATCGTCCCATAGCACTGTATTATCAGAGGACCCCCTTTTTCTCTGAGAATCCCAAAGATCCTGCTTTTCCCCTTTGGGAGACTGAGACTGCCCCGAATGTATTGGCGAATTGGAGAATGATAAATCATTACAACACAGGCCATTCAGCCCATCACGTCAGCAGCAGTATTCACTGAATGAGATGCACTCACAAAAGTCTTCAAGTCAGCATGAAGTCAGATGACGTTAATGAACTTAGACACCAATTGAAGTACAGAAAAGCAAGTTGGAATTTTTACAGGCATCATCACTGCACAGCATTTACTTCCTGCCATCCAGGTGCAGGGAAATTTTCAGTGAATGATAGTGTTTTTTTAAACGCAGTACAGAACTGTTGATGTCAGAGGAACCACTACGCCCACAGCTGCTATGGAAAAATTGTGCAACTCCCAGCCGAATGTGACTGAGCCTTTGAACAGACAAAGTCTTGTCAAGTTATAACCTGGTTTAGTAATGTGTATCTGACATGGTGTAACACATGGGCGACTGTCATAATTGATCAATCGCTGGATCAAAATCCTGAAACTTCCTGCCTAAAAACATTGTCAGAGCACTTTCACCACACAGAATGCCTGGGTTCAACAAGAAAGTTCCCTCACCTCCTTATAGGGATGGACAGTAAAGGCCAGGTTGGCCAGCGATGCCATAAATGAACACACGAAAAATAAACTGGGAACAAGTACCTTAAGGCCCATACGCTGGGGTCTTTACATGGGGACCAAGCCCCAGAAAAGCCAACTTCGAGCCTGCTCCAAGATTGTTGCTGAACATGTATACAGTTGGCCATCAGTGTTACATTCTTCTTGCTGCAGAGACCATTCTGTGATTCTTGTGCTGGGAACTTAGGCAATGCCCTTTCTTTTACTTTTTGGGTTCATTCTGACTGTAACATGCATAATATTGGCTTGTATGCCCTTGAGTAGAGAGGATTAAGGGTTCACCTGATGTTGGTGTTTAAAATGTTAAAAACATTCAACAGGGTAAATTTGGAGAAACTGTTTCCCCTGACGGGATATCAAGAATGAGGGGACAGAGTTAGGCCATTCAGGAGTGAAAGCAGGGAGTGCCTTTTCACATCTGCCCAAGTCTCCATTTTTATTTAACGTGTGAACAGTAAATGTTGGCAGGCTGATTGACATAGGGGAGTGTAAAAGCTTTTGACGTACCTTCAATCTGACATCTGCACACTCACACCGCTATACCACAAGCGGGTGAGTGAATCCTGGCCTACAGCTACTCCAGGACAATTGCAGTTTACACTCAGTGCCCTTCCTTCCTGATTATCAACTCAATCTGCACTGATCAGGGCCTTGGTTACTATTTAAGAGGTTTGCTACATATTAACAGATTTGCAGCAACCTAGTAATATAAACATGGAGAGGTTGTAAATCCTAATCTTACCAATCTAACAAAATTTTACATCCTTCACATAGTCTATGAAAATACAGAGCAGCCACAACTACTCCACTCTGCCCGTTAAAGAAAGCTTTTTGGCATTTATATACATTCTGAGTTCAAACCAGAAACTTGTGTGAATACAGCCACTTTTAATATAAAGCCCAAGTAAATCATCAGCATGGTCTATTAACACTGTGCTGTGGTGCACCGTGAGAGACTGGGGCCTAAATTTCTTTCTGTCCATTGCCTGTAAGGGTAGCTCCTACATGCAGCTGGGCAATATTTTGAGGGCAGAATAGATGCAAGAGGGAGCAAGTGATGAATCAGAAGCTATTTTTTTTCCAAAAATCTACTTTATTCATAAAATGCGTAAAAGTACATTACAAAAGGTGCAAAACCAAATCAGTTTCTTGCAATTCTGTATGTTATTCATTATGTTTACACTTAGCTAATATCACAACATTTGTTACATGTCAAACATATAGCCCCAGGGGTTTTACCCAGTTTCCAGCCCCTTGGTATTCTATATGGCTGAAAGGCCTTAGACAGTGGCCTTTCCCCATTCTGCCTTTGAAGTAGCTGCCCCAAGCTATATTGCGTCCTTCAGCAAGTCATTCTGGACCTTGGAATGTGGAGTTTGGAACACTCAGTCATGGAAAACTCTTTGCATTGGAAAACCAGCAAGTTTCGGACAGACCAAAGAGCATCTTTAACCGTGTTGATGGTCTCCGGCCGCAGTCGATATTTATCTTGGTGTGTGTCCCTGGGAACAAGAAGCAGAAGCTAAATCAATACACACTGTTCTCATACACCCCCTAGTGGGTAGTGGTAGCAATGGCCTGGGAGAAGGTGAACTGTCCCGACTCGCCTCATGATGTGTGTATGCGACACCCAAGAGGCAGGAAGAAGAAGACAAAGATAAATATGGGGTGATAAAATGGTTGTTACACTGCCTTTATTCACTTGAGGAGTGATGTTGATGTCACAAAGCGGGACTGTCCTATCGGCCCCATGTCTGGATATTCTGAGCATCCAAGTTATTTCAGTGGTGACAGTTTGCTAACACCTTCCTTTTCATGAACGTCATTCCCACAAGTGAAAGAATAGTACTGATGTAGTGCCACTGATGTAATGGCTGATTATCCAATAACGGAGTGGAGTTTAAAATCATTCTGGCACCATATGCCACATGCACAGACAACAAGAAATAAAGCAACTCCCCAAAGAGCCCTGCTAATTTTAGAAAGGAAAGGCTTGCATTTATTCAATGCCTTTCGTGACCTTAGGATGTTCCAAAGCACTTTAGGACCAATTAAGTGCTTATTGAAATGTAAGTCACTGTTGTAATTCAGGGCATAGCTGGGCTGAACAGAGCAGGGAGGTCCTAGATTTGATCCCTAGTTTATACTGAGCTAGCTTGTCTGACTCAGACAGCTCCCTGCTTCTGATCACAAGGAAGAAACATTGCAATGCTCTCTGTGATAGAATAGATGACACTGTCTTGATCTACACTTGAAGAATGGTCAGTTGGACAAAGTGCTGGAGCTCCATTGGCACTGGCAGAGCTGGAACTTAGCAAGGACTCAATGCATTCAGGATCAGATGAAAAATTGATGGAGAGGTAATTTTCTAATTAATGCATGCACCAGCTCTGTAATACTGATGTACAAAATCAACATTGGCATACAAATCAAATAATAGTTCCTGAAAATATCCTTCCACCATGATACCCTTGCTTGGTCTTCTCAAGATGAAAGGAAGCAAACTGATTGATATTAAACTTGATAAAAATCACTGAGGGCCATGATGCAAAGATCTGGATATTCTTGAATACCATTCCGAATTGTGGAATAAAAGGAAAGATTCTGTCAAACATCCTATGCCATTGTAATAAACTGGGCCTACAAATCAATGCCAATGAAATGTTGGACCAAATAAGCATTTGAAGATAACATGTAGCAGCGAGGAAAAATGAGGGAGAAACGTCTGTATTACAACTCCCAGCAGCTGACGGGAGGGTGAGATTGGTAGATGGTGGGCTACAAATTTCCACACCATCCACAGTGCAGTGGTAATTAAAGAGAATGGTCAGGAAATCTATTTTGAAAGGTTACTATGGGCAATCCCGTAAATAGAAATATTGGTTACATCAGGAACACTTTGTGTTTCTTCTTTCTTCATTTACAAAAACGATATCTCTTTCATATGTTTGAGAGTGGCAATAATGTGGTGGCTATGGAATTAAGTGGGAAAATACCTGTATGGAGTCTAATACTGCAACAGATGCAAGAGATAAAGTGTTTTCACTTTCATAGGTTATGGACTTCCCTGAACCGCATGGTTATTTTTCAGAGTTTCTATTGAGATTACATACCTTTTGAGTGTGGTGGGAAGCATATGTTTTCTATGGACAGGCTGGAAGGACCAGTAGAAATTCTCTTGTACATTAGTTTTCATCTAAAAAAAGACTTGTAGTTACATAGCGCCTTCCACAAGCTCGGGACACTCCCATATCCTTTTGCAGCCAGTGCAGTGCTTTATTTTAGCCCTGAGAGAGTTGTAAAACCAGATAAAAACCCAGGGCAATTCGTAGAAAATAATTGGAAAGTTCCTCCTCTTCGATGATTACCCATTCGTTGTCAGACATTCTTGCGTTATAACACCATCCATATTGGTGCTCCTCCAATTCTGGCCTACTGCTTGCCCGAATTTTAATTATTAAACCTTTCCATCCTTCTCTATCTCTCTCTGCTCCTTGAAGGAACTCGTTAAAGCCTACCTAATGTCCTAATACCTTCTTATATGGCTTGGTGACAAATTTTGTCTGAAAACCCTGTGTTTTTATATATAAAAAAAGCAGATGCTGACTGGCCTGCTGTACATCTAGAATATTTTCTGGGTTTTTTTCTTTCTGATTTGCAATATTTCCATTTGTGTTGCTTTTGTCAGTGTTGGAACATGTTTGATGTTAAACCGGCTCATTCTGGATGAAAGGTCATCTTGACCTGCAATGTTAACTCAGGTCTCTCTTCACAGAGGCTGCCTGACGGGTGGGGCGGAACCTTACCGCCTCATCGCGGCGGGGGGGGGGGTGCTGGGCCGTAAACAGTGGCGAGTCGTTCAAAACTTCATTGACTTCAGTGAGAATGGAAGATCCCACCAGCAGGAGGGGCTGTAAAACTGCACCCATTAAATTTGTTCCCCTTTCTGCACAGATGCTACCTGACCTGCTGAGCATTTCCTGTTTTCATTTCATGCCAGGGTTTGGGGCTATTTCTGTCCTGAACTTGTTGCAATGTTTAAATATATATATATATATATAGATACATTTTACAAAAACACAAGTGGCATGCTAACACCAGTCTGCAAATTCAAAAGGTCTGTGCGTGTTTGTGTGTGAGTGCCAGCCCATGAACCAAGTTAAATTCAACAAGAATAAAAACAGAAAATGCTGGAAATACTCAGCAGCTCTGGCAGCATCTGTGAAGAGAGAGGGTAAGAGAGAGAGAGGTAACGTTTCTACTCCAGTATGACTCTTCTTCGGAACTCAGGTGAAAGAGACACACTGAAATCCCGGAGAGAAGAGCAGAAGGTGGGCATTCCTGGAAGGCAAGTGGCAGTGAGTGAGTGAAACACTAAAACAAAGATAAAATGCTGCGAATCTGAAATAAAAACAGAAAATGTTGGTGGGGGTGGGGGTGCCCACCCGGCAGCATCCGTGGAGAGGAGACACGTTCTAACCCAATGTGACAATCTTCTTTGGAACTTCCAACAGGGACCTCGCCCGGTGCTTCAGCGAACGGGGGGAGGGGGGATATCAGCTGCCAGAGGGGCAGAGTGGTCGGGGCTGCCAGCTGGTGCGGCCGTGCCCGCCAACCTAACTGTTTGTCCCCTGCATATCTGGCTTCCTCACCACCTCCCCACCGGCTCTGGTTCCTTTTTTCCCTATCAGGTTGAAGCTGTATATGTGAGTGAGTGTGTGTGTGTGTGTGTGTGTGGTCGCTGTGCATGCTGGGCTCAGATTGCAGAGAGAGAGAGAGAGAGAGAGGATGGTGATGGTGGTGGTGAGAGTGTAGTTGGAGCGGGCTCTGAGCCTCCTCGGGCTGGGGAGGTGACGGTGCGGGGGGAGAGAGAGAGAGAGCTGCATGTTGCCTGTCTGAGCTCAGTGTGTGTGTACTGTCAGCGAGCCGGCTCGCCGCAGCCTCCGTCCCTTTCAGCGGGCGAGCCTCACCCCCCCCTCCCTCTCCCTCCCTCCTCTTCCTCCTCGGTCAGTTTCACTCTGGTTACTTTCAGCTACGTTGTAACCAACGCATCACAGCCCTGGCCACGCCGGGGGAGGGCTGTTTGATTCTCTTTCTCTTGTATTCCCCTCCGCCGAAGAGGAAGAGGAAAAAAAAAGGAGGGGGGTTGGGGGGGGGGGGTTGGTTGGTGCTGGTGGTGGTGGTGGTGGGGGGTGGTGGACAAGGGGGACAACATCCAGTTCACATTGATCGGCTGGGGAAGCATTTGTCACAAAGCCCTCTCTGCATCTCCTCAGTGAGATGGTAACCCATGAAACTCACTGTAAGGAACATGGTTGAAAGGACCAACAAATTTATCCTGATTATTGCTGGCTCCGCAATTTTCATGATAATCATTTTCCAGTACGTCTGCCCAGGGACCAACTGCAGGATCGCGGGACCCCGAGGTTTCCAACAGGAGGAGGCGATGGATATCTTCCCTACCCCCGACCCCCACTACGTGAAGAAATACTACTTCCCGGTGCTGGACCTGGAGAGGACGGTGGATTTTGACATCAAGGGCGACGACGTGATCGTCTTCCTGCACATCCAGAAGACCGGGGGCACCACCTTCGGCCGGCACCTGGTGCAGAACGTCAAGCTGGAGGTGCCCTGTGAGTGCAAACCCGGCCAGAAAAAGTGCACTTGCTACCGACCCAACCGCAGGGAGACCTGGCTCTTCTCGAGGTTCTCCACCGGCTGGAGTTGCGGCTTACACGCCGACTGGACCGAGCTGACCAACTGCGTGCCCGGAGTGCTGAACAAGAGAGAGAACAAGAGCAGAACTCCGAGGTAAGCCAGAGTGGGGGGACTTTCCACAAATTGCACACACCAACAATGTCTGGATGTGTTTTGTGTTTTTCTTTTTAAGCTGCACTGGGAGTTTTGTTTGTTTCTGAGTTAATCCCCTTTTCTCTGTTTTACACACTCCAGAATGCTCGCCTTCTAACTTTGAGAGGGTACATCTACCTCCTGAATCTCCAACTAACACCCCCACCCCACCCCACCCCTGTGTATATTAAGTTTGATTCAATTCCAGGTACAGTCTGGGGGAGGACACGGGCCTTAACGTTAAAGACAAACATTTTTGGATCTTTTGAATGAATTTGTGCAACACCACGCGGTACTGGTTGGTTGAATTTAGGAGGAAATGGTTGATATGTGTCCCCAGCTCGTCGCACAGCTGTTGCTGTGACATATCAGGCAGCGAGTTGAGCTTGGAGTGTATTAGTTGTTGCTAGCTATTGGTCACAAACGAGAGCCAAAAAGATCCTTGCCCTTCACTGAAAGAATTTGTGAAAGTATGTCCCAAGCTAGCACTGCCAGGGGGTGGTGTTTCAATACAATAGACTTCTTTTAAATTAAAAAAAACTATCTTGGCATGACAATATGATTGGATAATTTATTCACTGGGTGCCTATTTAATATTAAAATATAGTGGGAGTGTGGCATTGTCTCCTAGTTGGCTGTCTTGCAAGTCAATTTAACCGTTTAATGACTGAGGGTGCGTGATGCTGCATCAATGGTGGGTCACCAGGTCGCCTGTGTGCAAAATTTGCATCCATCGCCATAACACAGATGCCCCATTGGGGAAGACATTACCTCCATTTCCTGATTCTTGGTAGTGGGGGTGCCAGCGAAGCATTTTACCAAGGGATAAGTTTGTCTGAAGATTTTACTTTGGGAGCAACAGCACCTCTTGAATGCATCCTTCTTGTTTTATTACTGAGCTGCCTGTGGCTGTCTCCATATCAGCAGCGATGCTGATAATAGTAGTGAGGCAGAGCTACCTGCCTCTGTCCTTCTAGAGACCTATCTCAAGAGGCTGGATCCCCACCCCCCACTACGGTTATATAGAAATGCAGCACATTAACTGCAAACGTTAACCGCTGCCATCAGTGACACAAAGCGTATTTATATTATTTAATTATACGTGCTCAGCCCTTCCACCACCACCTGTACCCCAAAAAAACCCGCCTACCTCCTGTACAGGCATTGTCGACCTGTTAAGGAGAATTCCAAGGTATTGAGGAAGGTCAGTTGCTAGCAAGTCTGCTTTAACACACAAGTGTGCATTGGAATACATTATGCAGTGTGGATGGGTGGGTACCAGAGCACCGGGAGCCCCAGGGCAGGCTTTGTTTCTACAATATCAAGCAGGCATAATAAACCCCACCTGTCTGTATTTGTAATTCAGGTAACAGAAGAGAATTGTTCTTTCTACTTCTCCTCGACCCATTCTCCTTTTGTGTTGGTTTGAGATACTCACAGCAGAAGAAAGACATATTGTATGCTGACGGCTTTAATTCACATGTGTCTACATACTACTACCTTGTGACAATGGGCTTTACATATTCCTGTATTTCAGCAGGTTTATATATTTTAACCTCTCATTGTACTTCATGAACACATGGTCCTTGCTTTACATTTTCTGTAGTGCCATAGATTTGTTTTCAAGTTCCATCAGTGGCAATGCCTCTACTTCTTTCTGCCTCATTATAAATCAGCAATAATCTTTGTTGCAGTTTGTGTATTTCCTGTTATTTTTAAAAAAACTGTGACATTCCCTTACATAGGAAGGGTTATAAACAGCTTCTTCCCAGACGGAAGAAACTTTAGCCGCCCTCCTCCTTGCCCCAGCCAGCTTCAAATCTACTAGTTTCATATCTCTTGCAGCAGCATCTTCTAAAGATGCTGCTGTCTCCTCACTGCCACCTCATTTGAGATTAGCTAATCCCGAGCAGAGAGACGATTGCACCGGGGATTTTTCTAATCACTCGTGGCTTTATTCCACACAAAGGGCAATGTGTTTACCAGTGAAACCAGTAGAGGAGCTCTCTCTTCAGGGAGTTATTTGCCAAATCTGTTAGACTAGTGTTTTATTATTGGGACTTTTTTCTTTCTTAATATTAAAGAGAGGGCTGAGGAGTGTGGGATGTAGGCAAATGGAAATAATGCAATGAGTTTACCTGCCAACGTCTCAATTTTAAAATTCTCTTCCTGGTTTTCAAATCCTGTCTCTCTCCTGATCCCTGAAACCTTCTTCATTGCTATAACACTCTAAGGTCTCTGTGCTCGTCTAAATCTGGCTTCTTGCACATCCCAAGCTTTCATCACTCCACCATTCAAGACTGGGCCCTAAGCGCTGGAATTCCCTCCCAACCATCTCTCTACCCTTCTCTCCTCCTCCTTGAAGATGCCCTTCAAATGGACTGTTTGACCAAGCTTTTGATCACCCATCCTAATATCTCATTAGGTGGCTTGCTGACAGATTTTCCTGATAATGCTCCTGTGGAGCAACTTGGGGCATTTTCCTAGGTTAAAAGCACTCACAATGCAAGTTGTCATTGTTCAAGTAAACAGGATGTGCTGAACCATTTTATTGGAAAAGAAGTGATCATAATAGTCCTGATAGTCAGTTGGTGAAGGAAGAAGCCAGAACCAGTCTTTCCTTGGAATAGATTTAATCACAGAGTGAAACATTGCAGGTATATATCTCCTTACTCTATTCCTGTGTCAGTAAGTGTTTCTTTATATATTGTCAAGTAACTATCCAATATTGCCCTCCACCTGTAAGTACTTAACCCCATAGATACAATTAACAGTGAATGGTCAGGGTTTCAATTCATGTGGGGGTGGGGCTCCAGCTTTGGCTCAAGTCAAGCCAGGGCCAGAGTCACCTGGACATGGCAGAAACAGGAATGCAGCTGAGGTGTTTTGAAGGCCTGCGACAGGTGGGAGCGAGGTTTACAGACGACGGATTGAGCAGAAGATCTGGCCTGAGGAGTGAGGAAGCCTAGCAGCTGGTCGTCATCCAAAGCAACAGGGGGTCAAACAAAAATATAGCGATTGCTTGTGTGACTTCATTTTTTAATGTTACGCTGGAGAGATGAGAGGGAAGACTACAGAGCATAGCAAATGGTATTTCCAAGCCCAGCGAAGGGAGTTCTAAATAGACCCTGCAAAATCTGAAGGTTTCTAAAGTTATAAATAATATTTACATTTTATAGAGCCCTTGCTGGCATCAAAGCGAGAATTTTAACCCAACTCACCAAGCAGGGAACTCATGTGATCAAGTGGAACAACAGTTTTACACACTGCCCAATATTGCTGTTCATCCACTTCAATGGAGTGTAAAATCGAGCACAACTGAATTGCAAAGCCATCATTGTACCCAGTCTCATTAATTTGCCTGTGGGCGGGTTCAGTTAAAATTGCACCACTCCCTGCCCCCTGAAATGTCTCATAGTATAAGTTCCTCTCTCACTATGAGTTCATTTGGAGTACAATGACTGTGGAATATTCAAGGATAGACAAGTATGACTTTGGAGTGAAAATCAGTATATTAAAAAAACAATTAGGAGTGCATTTTATAATATGGCTATTGACTAGGGAGTATCAGTTTAAAGACTAAAAGCCAGTAACCTTGAATGGTGCACAGACTCACGACTGCAAGTTTGCTAATGGCTGGCAAATATTGGTCCATTACCTTCAGGACTTAGCTGGTTAAATGGTTGCCTTATTTAAAAGCAACGGAGTCCCTGAGTAAACAGATTTATCTTTTGAGTCCGCCAGTTGGAAAATAGATTACATGCAGTAAGTTTGTGATAACATAATTTAAATGTAGTCCAGTAATCAGCTTATGGGCAGACCCACTCTGAAATCTGTCCAAGTGCATTGATGTTCTTTGTATTGAAACAAAAAATCTGGCTGCAATTGGCCAGAGGTTATTGGAAAGAAAATGCTATAACTTAATTTCTTGAGCCACCTCCTTCCAAACCTCCTCCCCCAGGCTCGCCACCCCCACTCCCACACCACTCTGCCCCCTTCACAACGGATTAGTTAAATTGCAGTGTCTGAACATCTTTGGGATAACAGGCAAAAAGTGTAACTGAACAAATAACTATAATCTTGAGGCTCTGAGTAGGATTATCAACAAGGTTCGAACGAGATGTGGATTGCAGAAGAGTCACAATTTGGAAGGGGGGCATCAACACACAATATTTAGAAAAAGGTTGGGCTTTTACAGTTGCATTTCATGGTATTCAGTTTCAATTTAAATCTCAGGTAAAAAGATTCCCCCTTTGCTGTTCTCAGGAGTGTGGAGGAGTTCTCCCTGGTATCCTGGTGAACATTTTACCCCCTCCCCCCCCCTGCTACCAACATCATTAAACAATCAGGTTTTCAGGTCATTATTTCATTTGCTGTTTATGGGATCCTGCCTTGCTCAGACTAGCTGCTGCATTTTACAGCCTTGCAACTGTGACTGCAACGAAGGTGTACTTCATTGACTGTTTAAAAAAAAACTTAGGGATATCCTGAGGCTATAAAAAGTCCAATATTAATGAATATCCTTTCCTCTTCCTCTCAGTTTGAATGTTTAAGTCGCTTTTTATTGATGGTAATATTTTATTTTCATAATTTATCTGAGGAACAGTTCTGAAACAGTATAACTAGTATGTGATAAGGCCATGAGCAAAACCATTGATTTTGCTTTACATTTAAAAAATAGATAGAATTGTGTAATGTCATTTCCAAAGAATTGATTCCGAAAAAAGAAATTCCAGAAACCCATGGACTGGAATTTGGGACAGTTAGTCCCATAGCCTGGTGCCCCCTGATGAATAGTAGTCCATTTATACATTGCGAGCGAGGCCACTGATTTTCCATTTTAAACGCAAGCACTAAAATTGGAGTGTGAGATCTCAGAATGCTGGTTAAAATCCATGGAATTTATCGACAGAATACAGAACACAATGGAGGTTGATGATTTCAGTCACTGTAAGCCAGTGCCCCTAATTATAATTTAGTGTAACCCAATGATCAAATGACATCCTAACTCAACACTGTGGCCGAAGTGGCTGGACCTAAAGGCTGTTTGACCTTTAACTTCTCTGTCAGTTCATTTCGATTCACACCATTTGTGCAATGACCCGAAATGGTGGTTCGGGGGTTTGCTAACAAGACACAGCTTTACAGCTTAATAAGCTTTGTTCCATAAATATTACAATGCAGTCTCATATGACATTTCTTGGGTTGCTAAAAAAATTTTTTTGCGCTATGCATTGCTTTGTGGTAATGAACTTGAGACAAGTGTTTGTTGCAGTTCCAGTGGTCATTGTAATACTTGTTTTCGCCTTGTGCACAGTGGATTCAAACATTGTCCTTAGTCACTTATCTTCCTCCCCCTGCACTTCTGAGACCCCAGACAATTTTAATGAGGTTTAAAACGATCCTTGCCTTAAACTTTATTGGTGGACCAATGTAATTGAAATTTCATACACCAGAAGATGATTTAAAAGCCTTGCATTTATCCAGTGTCTTTCATAGCCATTGATCATTCCAAAGTGTTTACAGCCAGTAAGGTACTTCTGAAATATAGCCATTGTTATAATGTAGGAAACACAGCAGCCAATTCAAGCACAGCATCTCCACCAAACAGCTTTTGTTCATGATGTTGGCTGAAGGAAAAACATTGGCCAGGCCCTGGGGAGAACTCCCCTGGTTGTCTTTGAATAATGTCATGGGATCTTTTATATCCTGTGAAGGCAAGTGGAGCCTCAGTTTAACATCTCATCTTAAGAACATCACCTTTGGTAGTGCAGCATTTGGGTGACCTGTTGAAGCAATTAGGTGACCCAGTATTAGGATTTTAAAAAGAAATGCTACTCATCAGAATGTTGATTGGAAACTTACTGTAGTCCAATGAGTTGTCTGATGCCGCATTATATATCTTGATCAAAGTAATGATTAGAATTGACGAACTGGCTGCTTGTGCCCTTTCATAGACCTCTGGAGTCATTGCATGCGCATCTTGTTGCAAAAGTGGTACTTTGCTGTGAGAGTTGGAATTGGTGCATCTACTAAAGAGATTGCCTGTATTTTGATGATGTCATGAATTGGGAGAGTGACTCTGCGATTTATAAATTAATTCCCACAGTTGTATAAAAGTAGTTTTCCATTCAGTTGGGAATAAAGACTTCATTGTGCCCTTTCTTAGTCATGTGATATTGACTGCCAAGTTGCAGCTTAGAGTATATTTTCAAGATGCAGCCCCAACAGACTATTAGGTGCATTGAGCAGTTAAAATTAGTAGGTCCTGGCATTTCAACCTGTTAATTAAAAATCTGTTGTATTAGCTGGATTCAATTGTGACACTGTTTATCAACTACCCAAGCCTTGCAAGCAGGATTGACAAGTAATCAGGGGGTCCCACCAGCAGAACTGCATTTGAACTCCCTCCCAATTCTTCATTCTCAATAAACCTGTTGTGCTCTAATTTATGCACTTCCTATTTTTCCTCTAGTTTTATTCCAGTACCATTTCACTGCTGTGAACAACATTTCAAAAAGTGCAATTTTGTTGATTTTTTTAATATCAAAGTATGTTGGCTTGAGCTGTGAGGGTGAAAAGCTGTCCAGTGTGATAGATTTTGCAGTGTTAATCACAGACTGTGTCTGCAGAGTGCAATTTGAGCCATCGAAACAATTGTGGGTGTGGGTCTGCCACTGATGGCGGTAGCGAAGAGAGCAATTTGAGGTGATGAATTAAAGCTGCTTTTATATCCCATGAAGCCCACGCTAATGCCACAAGTTCCCAGAAGTGCGGATCTTGAGACATGACGTGTGTTAAGTGCCGTGTGCTTAGGGGGAACGTTGGACTTTGGGTTCCCAAAGCTCCCCATCCTTGCCTCATGTCTGAGTCTGTTGTAGACTAATTGCTAGAAATTGATTGCTATGAACTCCATCATTGTCATATCACGTGACTACCCTAGGATGGTAGAAGGCAAAATAGATAGACCATGGTCTTTTTTTATGTAGCAATTCCTGTGTCTTGAATGCTGGCTTTGAGCCAAATGTAAAACTGCCAGGACTCACCGAGAGGGACTGCTGGGAAGAACTGTATTTAGTGGATCTCTCAGGCCCCCAGTCTAGTAATTTTTACATTTGGTTTATGCGACTTGTGCTTTTTGGAACCACTGGAACAAGATTGGATCTCACATAAATGTAAGTATGACTTCAGAGTGTTGCACATTAAGTAGAGCAATACTGGCATCTATACAGTGCCTTACTGTGCCAAGACATTTTAATTCATTTCACTAATAAATTACCCTCTTTAATGGAGAGCACTATTGTTATGTAAGCAATGCTTTGGGACAGGTGCATTTTATTTTCCCATATTACAGTGGGATCAATAAGCTTCAGGACACTGTTTCCATGCAGAACAACTTGTCCGCCAGAGCAGGTTGTCTCAGGTTTGGTACCATGTGAACACCTACTTAAATTACTTCTGAAGGAAACTGAACCAGCTAATGGCAAAGGATTTTAAGGGGAAGCTGGGTGATTGCTTATTGTGAAGTAATCTGGCAGGATGTTAAACTTAAAGTATGTGAGCATTTAAGTTTGAACCACTGCCATTCAGAATGACAGGTAAGGTGATGTCTCTTCTATTGTTAAGATCAGCTGAACACAGGACCAGCCCAGCTTGTGGGCCACTTCCATGTATATAATAGAACCTTGTTGGCCACACGCATAGCACACAACAAGGTCTCACAAACCAAAAGGAGATAAATATTCAGTTAATCCGTTTTGGTGGTGATAGTTGGGAGATGAATGATACCCCGGACACCAATAGAATTCCACTGCTGTTCTTCCAAGAGTGGCAAAGGATCTTTAACAACCTCCTAGGCAGGTAGACAGTTTAACATCACAGCAGATAAATATCACCTGCAGTAATGCAGTATATTTCCTCCGTACTGTACCTAAGTGTTAGCCCAGTTATGCCAAGTCCTAGAGTGTGGCTCGAACTCTCAACCTTTTGACTAAGGGTACCAAAGAATTAAAGTGAAACTTTAACAAAGGGGAACAGCCCTTCCCAGGCAGGACCAAGCTCAGCAATGAGAATTTTAAGCACAATTTGAACAGAATTGCCTGGGCCTCTGTCGCAGGATTGCCACTGCTCGCAAACCACTTATGACCCGTGAGGTGTAATGTAGACTCCCTCATTAAAACAAAACAGCAAAAAAATAAAGTTTGAAAAAAATTTCAGTGCATCTGCTTCTAAAGGACAGTCTCCTGCTGGGCTCCCTAGTTTGGTGTTGTGGATGCAGGGTCCGCTGGTATGACTGAAGGTTGCAGGGTCCTCTGCTGTTTGCTTTAGTGGCAGATTTCTTGCCGCCGAGACTGTCTTGTCATGTGTGCTTCCATGACTGGGGAAGAGCAATAATAATTTACAAGTACCTTCTAAGCTGAATGAATTATGGCTGTTCTCAGCAGAGGATAAAATCCATGGTTTATTAGCTCTGGCCAAGCTTTTGTCCCTGAATATTTCTTTTTCCGCTTGGGCGTATATATGCCCTACATCCTTATCTTCACCGAACAAAAAATATAACCAGCAGTCGATTCTATTGACTGCACCTTTGTAAGATTCCACATTCTAATTGTTCTATTTCTTCCTGTTCCTTTTAACTTTTCAAATGTTTCTTTTCTAAAAGCTTTCATCGCTATGTCTATCAAGACTTTCAGCTGGTTTGTCTTCTGCATGTAGCATGTTTCTATCAAGCATACAGTTTATTTGCCATATATTTTTATCTGTATAATGTGTGCTTACCGCTCTGTTAAGTGGGGCCAAAACATGTGCTAAATGACTGCAGCAGTCACTTCAGGACTGACTGGCTTATTTTATGGGGATTGTACAGTGTACTCCTGTTAAAGTGTAGCTGTTTATCCACATTTTGTGGACACTTCTCACAAGTAGCCACTTCATGAGGTGATGTAGTGTATTCTGTAATACCTGAAGCAGCTTGGGAATAAATGGTGCTTTGTATCAACAACAACAAGTTAGGCTGTCTTTTGCAGTGAGTTAGCCATTACCTCATGCTGTTCCCCAGAGCTGAGGACCACTTCACTGTCGTCGTGTTGCAATCTGCCTGAAGAAAGGTTGTTTAAATGCGGATATACTTGCTGTGATAATTGCCCAATGTTTACTGTTCAGAGTGGCAAGAGGCCTAGGGCAATGGGGCATAACTTTTTTTTAAAGAAGGGCTGGGGAACACATGTATGTTCTAATGAGCTTTGAGCTGTATCATTTATACTGGCCAGACTCCATAAAACAATTCTCTATGTTGCAACGGTGACAGCACTTCACATGTGCTTCATTATCCTGTAAAGTGCTTTGGGACAGTCTGAGGTTGTGAAAGGGGCTACCTGAATGCACACTTTTTCCTTTAATTTATTTTGTATTTGTTGTAAAGAGAAATACATCAGCATATCCACCACTCCACAATTAAACTCTCATTGAAGGGAGAGCAGTATTGGTTTTTGATGTATTTTGATGATGTATTCTGAATTGTGTAGTGAGATCTATAGCAGTGTCTTTGTCAGAAAGTATTTGGTAAAGATTTTTTCCATTTGCTAGTAAACATGCGAAGGAGCGATGCAACCACTGTCACCTCATTCCCATGTGACGCCCTTAATTAAAAGGAAAATGTTACAGATCATCTTCTGGCTTTTCTCTCACTCTAAACCTTTTCTGGGAAGATGGTGCCTTTTGAAATCCATGGTGCAGTCCCTGAAACAGTTGTGTAATTAATGCGTTCACACCCTTGTACAGAGATACAGCAGCCAACACTGTTATTGGTCACGGCCAATTTAGAATATGTGTCAGCCGAGGCTCAGTTGGCTCAGGCTCTTTGTGTCCGATGGCTGTGGGTTCAAGTCCCATTCCAGGACTTGAGCACAACAATCAAAGCTGACACTCCAGTGTAGGACTGAGGGAATGCTGCATTGTCAGGCATGGCGTCTTTTAAATGTGGCGTTAAACCGAGGCTCCATTTTCCCTGTTAGGTGGGCATAAAAAGATCTCATGGCACTATTATGAAGGAGAGCAGGGGAGTTATTGCTGGTGTCCTGACCAATATTTATTCTTCAATCAAGATCACAAAAGCTTGTTATCTGATCATTATCGCATTGCTGTTTGTGGGATTTTGCTGTGCACAAAATTGGTGGCCATATTTCTTACATTACAACAGTGATTACACTTCAAAAGTACTTGATTAGCTGTTTTAGCTCTTTGTGATGTCTTGAGGTCATGAAAGGTGCTATATAAAAGCAAGTCTTCTATTTTACAGATCTGATCTGTTACGTAAACTAAAATGAATCAATAGAAATGCTTGTGCATCATGGGATTCCTTTTCTCATCCAATAATTGTTTGACCCAAAAGTGTCTGTACCCCCTTCTTATTTGTAACTGCTGTGATTGACTGTATATTTACTGCTTAGAATTTAATCATAGGCTGGAGGTTGGTGAGGGATGGGTGGTGGGGAGCACAGAGGGAGAGTTTGCCCTTTCAGTGCTGTGAAGACCCGGGATTATTAGGCTGGGATTGCTACAATTCAGAGCTTGAGCTATAAGTGATGACGGTATTGTGCTTGCAGAAGAAAGGTGAAGTTGAGCAGCCCTGCAAAATCTGTCTTAACCTAATAAAAATACAGTCCCCTGCTGACTTGAGCTGCAGCTGCCCTTGTTGCCTGGCGACATGACAAAAAAAGTTGTGAAGAAAGTGATTAGATTGTGCGGAGAGATCATAATGAAAATCAGAATGCTGTAGTTCAGTTGTAGTCCATGAATTTCCTGGTTTTCCAAATACTACAAATGCGTCTGGAAAATCTCAACTGTAATTTTTTTGAAAGTTTCTCCATGCTGTCAGTTTAATGTACCTGAAAGATAAGGAGGGGAGGGGGTTGGGGGGGAGCATTTTAATGTGAAGCCACTGAATGGATAGATAGCATCAACAAGTTCCTCTTTGCATGTGAAGTATTACATGAGCAATGCAGACTTGAAAACATGAGTTTTATTTCAGATTGAGAAAACAAGGTCAAGGCGCCTACTTTGCAGGATGTAAGCTCTGTTGATAAAAACACGAGGGCATTAACAAAGTAATGATTAGGTGGTGTCAAGCTTGGCTTTCACAAGCAATGTTGATGGTAGGAAGAAGGGATTGCTGAGAGAATTGAGATATAGTTGCCTTCCGAGAAATAATGAGTTTGAATAGGAGATTGAGTTCTTGCTGGAACTGTTAGTTTCAGCCTCAGACCAATTGCTACCGGGTTGGATAGAATCGGTGGCCAAGGTTATGGCAACTTTCCCCAGGATTTGTGTGTGTGTGTGTGTGTGTGTGTGTGTGTACAGAAATGTTTGAAATTAGATTGGTTAGCTCTTCCCCACCCCACCGTTAAGCAATTATGAACCTTCAACTCTACGTCTGAAGGGGAAGTGGAGAGAAATTTCATGCACACCATTGGGAGGTAGGCTCAAAAGGAGCTCAGAGCAAAGGGAGGAAAGTCTCATCCCTTTAATGACTGTAGGGCTTTCTATCAAAAATAAATTTGGTCAGTCTATGGGTGCAGTTGCAATGTGGCTACTGGATGAGTAAACCAGATGTTCATAGGATCCAAGCTGGGTGGTGAAGCAGAAACCAAGACATAGAGCTTTTCATTATTGAGAGAGTTTCTTGACTTTTGCAGTCTCGCAGCACTCCTTCCACACAACCCAGTGTCCCAGCTATCCCCAATTTATATATGCTCAACTAATGCCCAACTCCTGTTTCTCTTAGCCTTAACAATGTAATTAACAAATCTTAACAATGTAATTTGACAAGATAGTCACAACAGAGACATGGACGAACAATCGTAAGACATGTGGTCAAATTCCAGCAAGGAAATTTAAATTCAGTTAATTAAATAAATGTGCAATAAAGGGCTAGTATCAGTAATGGCGAGCAGGTGTTATTCCAAAAAGAAACCTGGCTGATTAATGTCCTTTATGGAAGTAAATCTGCCATCCTTCCCTAGTCTGGCTGGTGGGTGACCCCAGATTCACAGCAGTGTGGTTGACTCCAAACTGCCCTCAAAATGGACTAGCAAACCACCCAATTGCATCAAACTGCTACAATAAAGCTTAATAAGAATAAAACTGGTTGAACCACCTAGAATCGAACTAGGTGCTGGACACAACAAAGGGACACCAAGCCCAGTCAAACCTGTGAAGTCTTTCTCACTAACACCTGGGGAAACTCACCAAAACTGGGAGAGCTGTCCCATAGTCGAGTTAAGCAATATCCTGATATAGTCATACTCTGTGCGTCATACTTTTCAGCCAAAGATCCAGACTCCTCCATCATCATCAGTGGGTATGTCTTGTCCCACAAGCAGCACAGGTCTACCAGAGGTGGCAGAACAGTGGTTTAAATTTGCAGGGAGGGGCAATGTCTCCCTGAGAGTCCTCAGCTTTGACAATGGACCTCATAAAGCCTCATGGGGCATGGAAATATCCTGCTGATTGGCACTTAACATCCTTCCTCACTGAAAGAATCAATACCCCTTCATGTTGAACTTCATTCGGAAGAAACGCTGAGGATAGCAAGGGCACAGAATGTACACTGGATGGGAGATTTCAATGTCCATCACCATGAGTTACAAGATAGCATTACTGGACTGGAAGCAGAGAATAGAGATAAACAGGGCATTTTCAAGTTGGCAGATTGTAACTAGTGCAGAATGATGTGGGGAAGTGTGTGGCTATTCAGTTTGGCAGTAAGATTAGTAAAGCGGAATATTTTTAATAAGGCATGAAATTTGTAAATGTTGATGTTCAGAGGGACTTGGGTGTACTTGTACAAGGAACACAGAAAGTTAGAATGTAGGTACATCAAGCAATTAGGAAAGCAAAAGCAAAGGGGAGGTGATGGCATATTGTTATTGTCATTAGATGAGTATTCCAGGGACCCAGCTCTGGGAACACAGGTTCAAATCCCACAGCAGATGGTGAAATTTGAATTCAATAGAAAAAAGTCTGGAATTAAAAGTCTGATGATGACCACGAAAACATTGCTGATTGTCATAAAAACCCATCTGGTTCACTAATGTCCTTTAGGGAAGGAAATCTGCTATCCTTACCTGATCTGGCCTACATGTGACTCCAGACCCATAGTAATGTGGTTGACTCTTAAATGCCCTCTAAACAAGTGCAATTAGGGATGGGCAATAAATGCTGGCATTGTCAACATTGCCCACACTCAATTAATAAATTAAAACTAATCTCTGTAATAGTTGTGGGCATCAACTAACACCACATAACTGCTTGTAACTGGAGCCAAATTAGCACTGAATTGATGACTGGCGGTGTAAGAAATGGAGACGGCACATTTGCACAGTGAGTGGTATGCTTGAAGTTGAGGTAAAAGGCGTTGTTGAGCTCGAGTTCAAGAAGGATTTATCTGGCCGTTGGTACTTTTTCCCCGAGGGGTGCTTCATCCTGGCACTGAATGCCGAAAGAACGGATCACAAATGGAAAGGATGGAAATACACAGCTGCACTGTGACAGCAGTAGAAATGTTAGAAAACAGCTAACAATTTGGAGATGGGCCCTTCATTAAAACTGACATTCCCTCCCTTCATGAGCACAATATGAGCTCCAGTGCTTTTTTTTAATTGATTGATTAAAGTTGCAGCACTGTAACAAGAAAGCCCTTTGCCCCATTCATCTTCTAAAATGTTGCCATTATTATATTTCTGGTTTACCTCGAAGGTGACACTTTGGTGAACCCGCTTCACCAGCGATGACAAGGCTGCAATTTCATCCCTTCCAATCGAAACTTCTTGCTACTGTTTCTACAGTTGTGTTTTATAGACCAATTTCCTGTGCTGAGATTAAACCACTTATTGATCTTTCCAAGTGAGACAGCACAGATGCATCCTGGCACATTTTTATAAGTATCTTGACTATAACAGACAGGCAGAAACAAAAACCTCTTCCCTTCTGAAACTGGGCACAATCGTGATTGCGAGTGAAGAAATTCTTCTTCCTCCACCCAGCCCTCTCCTCCCCCCAACCCATTCACACCATACTTCTGCACGGCCCAGTAGATTGTTAAGGTGTGTGAACTGTTCCAGTCCACAAAGGGTTTTTTTTAAAGGTTTGCAGCTTGTCTGAACAGCTTCCACTGTTCAGAGGCGAATGCACCAGCAGAGGCAATTTTTTTGTTGTTGTTGCAGATTTATGGAAATACAATGGTGAGCATTCTGCAGGCTGACAGTAGCACCACAGGAAATGTATGTTCAGGGGAGACTTGCCTCGTATGAATGGAGAGATGGGATAATAGATGACTGCAGCCCAGTTATCTGGTGCAATTCCTATCCCCCTGTGGGCCTAGAAGCTGCTGTTTTGGGAGGGGGACATGAGCGGGGACATAGTTTATTTTTTCACATTGTCTGCTGCCTGATAGGCCAATCTCAGCAAATTGGACAAATTGAGGGACGTTTTCTTCAACTTTTGCAAAACAAACCCTTCTCTGAACTCCATGCTCGAGATTTTTGGCTGCTTTTAATGTTTTCCAATCCTATTTTCCAGTGCGAGGGGTGCTGAAGTAACACCAATAAAAGTAAGTCATTAATCCCGGGTCATTGCAGACGTGTAAGGCAATCTTCATGCCCTTTCACTGTTTGGGGTTGAGTAAGGCCAAGGTTGTAAATAACTATTATAATGTGATCGGGCAACAGTACACAGGGAGGGCCTGAGTTCCACCATCGTGACTGCCTTTGTTTTGGTGCAACATGAGGCCAAGAGCTTATCTGTAGAGATCCAGACCCTGTCGGGCATCCCTATAACATTGTGCATTAAATGATGCTGTAAAAACCAGCTAAATCCCAGCTTGGTTTGGTTTCTGTTGTGTGTTTGAATTAGCTGAGTCTCAGTTGAGGACACTGATAGGGACACTGCAGTTAACCTCACTGGCACCGGTTAGAAAAAGAAAGAAATCAACTGACATTTAAGATTAGAGGAAGGTTTATTTCTCCATATCGAAGGACTAGCCTACTAGGAAGAACCAGCCGGTGCCAAAACATATCTTCAGTCACCTCTTACCTTTCCCCTCTCAAAACATCAGTTGTGATTTAGGAAGCCCTGCTTGATGCCATGTGTGTACAAGGATTAGATGTGATGCCCCTTTTGATGAATAGCAGTCTGCTACTCCCAAGTCCAGGTACGCACATAGTGAATGACCTCTTTAGCAAGGCACTGGGAACAGCTAGCGAATGTGAGGTGACACGCTAGAATTAATCATTAACATTGGGGCGATAGGAGTGAATCAGGGATAAAGTGATATTTTTACATGGAGATTTTCGTGAGAAGAAACCAAAACAAAATTGATTTTTGTTTCATGCTTTATTTTTATCTGGATCACATCCACACTGCACATTACAGCGAATGAGGAACCTGCTCTCAGTACTGGAGGGCAGACAAAATTGATCAATATAATACAGGTCTTTTGTTAGCTACTTACAGGTCCAGGGTTGGGCTTGTTATGAAGTGACCAACATGCTCAATTGGTACAAATTTTGCTAGTTTTTGCAGTACAAGTCAGTTTTCAAACTCCTATGTTAAATGAGAGTCAAAGGTTCAAAATTTATTTTCTCATAATATGGATAGTTCATATAGACTATTGTGCATTGATTTGACTTCTCCTGATTATTTGTTTTTGACAACCTCGGGCTGATGCAGTCATACTTTCAATATGTGCCAGTCATTTCTAAGTACTGTGGTAACTTACTGAAGCTACCATTGAGAATGAAACCTCCCACCATATCCTTCTCAGTGGTACAGCTGACCCAAGATACAGATTGGAGATTTGGACTAATCTGATGTAAATGGCTGTTATGTTTCTTGAAAGGTAGGAGGCGAGATGGTATTGGAGGTTTGTGCTGTATTCACATTTTAGTATTGCTCACACACAGACTGAGTGAACTAAACACCTTCAAGTGTCATGCCACACATTCCTAGAATGTTTGGGTTTGGTGCAGTGCTACCAATACAGGCCTCTGAGAGTTAAACTGTAGAGGGGATGCAGGGGTGCTAAGGGTAATTTTGTATTTTGAATGTTGCAGAGCTTGTTTCAGTTTTTAATTGAGTCAAATTTGTTCACTTTTACCCATTCGTTAACTGAGTATTACAAAAAGCATTCTCTACCAAGCAGGACAACTAATTTAAACTAATTTAATGTATTAATAGATGTAACCGGCTTGAATTTTGATGAGTTCAATGCCAGCTTAGGTCAATTTGTTGTTTTTCTTTCTTCCCCTGAAGGTGCTGGTTCATGCTAGTTCCAGTATGTCAGCATTTTCTGGTACCTTGTCGAAGATGCCTTTTTTGAGTGAGCCTCAAAATTGCTCTGGTCACGATCACAGCACTTAGGTTGGAATCCCACCCATAGGGACCACCCGCTTTGATCATGTTGGAATGCGAGGTCACTGGAAGGTCTTCCCATTCAATTCCCATGGAGGGCACTTGAGATGCATATTAAACACTCATCACCCTCCACAACCCAGTAATTCTGGCATCTGGTGAGGGGTGCCAGATCCTTGCTCCTGTCTCTGCCCAGCCACCCCCCGACTCCACCAATATAATGCTGAATACAGAAGGTTCAGAAGGGATGTGAAAAAGCAAATAAGAGAAGCAAAGGGGGAGTATGAAAAGAGACTGGCAGCTAACATAAAAGGGAATCACAAAGTCTTCTATAGGCATATGAATAGTCAAAAAAATAGTAAAAGGAGGATTAGGGCCGATTAGGGACCAAAAAGGTGATTTACACATGGAGGCAGAGGTATTAAATTAATACTTTGTATCTGACTTCACCAAGGAAGAAAATGTTATCCAGGTCATGGTGAAAGAGGAGGTAATTCAGACACTGGAAGGGTTTAAAATTGATTAGGAGTATATATTGGATAGGCTGTTTGTACTTAAAAGTTGATAAGGAACCAGGACCGAATGAGATGCATCCAAGGAATCTGAGGAAAATGAAAGTGGAAATTGAGGAGGCACTAGTCATAATTTTTCAGTCTTCCTTAGACTCGGGTGGTGCCAGAGGACTGGAGAATTGCAAATGTTACACCCTTATTCAAAAAAGGGTATAAAGATGAGCCCAGCAACTACAGGCCAGTCAGTTTACCTTCAGTGGTGGGAAATACTTTTGAGAAATGATAGTCTGGGACAAAATTAATGGTCACATGGACAAATGTGGGTTAATTAAGGAAACCCAAGGGAAAATCGTGTTTAACTAATTTGCTTGAGTTTTTTTGAAGAGGTAACAAAGAGTTGACAAGGGTAATGGTGTTGATGTGGTGTACATGAACTTCCAAAAGGCATTTGATATAGTGCAGCACAACGGACTTCTGAGCAAAGTTATAGCTCATAGAATAAAAGGGACAATAGCAACTTGGATCAAAACTGGCTGAGTGACAGGAAATGGAGAGGAGTGGTTAATTGATGTTTTTCAGTCTGGAGGAAGGTTTGTAGTGGAGTTCCCCAGGGGTCAGTGTTGGATCCTTGCTTTTCCCAATATATATTAATGACCTAGACCTTGGTGTGCAGGATACAATTTCGAAGTTTGTGGATGATACGAAACTTCAAAAGGACATAGACAAATTGGTGGAATGGGTGGAAAGTGCGGATGATGTTCAATGCAGAGAAATGTGAAGTGACTCATTTTGGTAGGAAGAACATGGAGAAACAATATAAGATAAAAGGTACAATTCTAAAGGGGGCGCAAGAGCAGAAGGACCAGGGTTTATGTGTGCATGAGTAATTGAAGGTCAACCAATAACACAGGTTGAGAGTGTGGTTAATAAAACATACAATATTCCTGGCTTTATTAATAGGGGAATAGAGTACAAGAGCAAGGAGGTTATGTTGAACTTATCTAAGACACTAGTTCAGCCTCAGCTGGAGTACTGCACCCAGTTCTGGGCACTGCACTTTAGGAAGGAAGTGAAGACATTGGAAAGAGTGCAGAAAAGATTCACGGGAATGATTCTCGGGATGAGGAACTTCAGTTATGAGGATAGATTGGAGAAGTTAGGACTGTTTTCCTTAGAGAAAAGAAGATTGAGAGGAGATTTGATAAAGGTATTCAAAATCATGAGGGGTCTGGACAGAGTTGATAGAGAGGATTCATGAAAGGATCGAGAGCAAGAGGGCACAGATTTAAATTAATTGGCAAAAGAAGCAAATGTGATATAAGAAAAAAACTTATCGTGCAGCGAGTGGTTAAGTTTTGGAATGTACTGCCTGGTAGTATGATGTAGGCAGGTTGAACTGAACCGTTCAAAAGGGAATTAGACTGTTATCTGAAAGCGAAGAATGTGCAGGCTTATAGAGAGAAGGCGGCAGAATGGCAGTAAGGTAACTGCTCATTCAGAGAGCCGGTGCAAATATCATGGGCCGAATGGCGGCCTCCTTTGCTGTAACAATTCTGTGATCTGTCCTTGAGCACCATTGTAAAGGGGTTCTATAATAAGCCCATTAAATATTTTTAAAAAAAATTATTCGTGAGGCCTGAATTTGTTAGCGTCACCCTTTCTAAGTTTGATGGTTATTCCCATCCCTCCTCCAAATAGTTTTGCTGTCTTTGCCATGACCACCACACTGTTGTCCCCTGGTCAGAAATCAAGTGACAAGATAATACCTCCAATGCGATCAGTCTTAGATAAAACTGATTAATTCACCAACATTTACGTGTCCAGTGACTCTTGAGTTGGGGAACCTTTATGTTCATCCATAAGCATCTTTGTCGAATTGAAAGATCCTATCTTATTTGAGTCCAGATTGCTTATTTCCACATGTACCAGATGGCTAGGCCACACACATCAGCAGAGGTTAAATCTGGACTGCTATTGTGGCTTTGCTGGTGAGTTGGATTCTTTGTGGGATTTCTATTTGAAAGGTTTAAGCTGTTTCTTGTTTGTTAATAATGAGCAGGAGTGATTTGCATGGTGGTGGTAGGGTTAGACCTTTGGAAGGCTTCTCCTGCTTGGGGAGTACTTGTGAAGATTGCTTAGACAAGTTCATGAGCTGGGCTCTGATGCAAAAATAACCCAGAGACCATGGCTCTTTGTAAAGAGCTTATTGCACTTCTCAGCTAGAAAGTCTTCCTGAAAAGCGATGAGATGCTTTACAAAGCATGTTCGTTTCCCTGTATGTGAATCACTGCCCTCATGTTTAATAACATATTTATTTGCCTGACGTGGATAATATCTCACTAGTTTTCCTGGGGCTTTCATTTGCCACATGGCCCCATTTTACACCTTGGCACACAAACACATGGTTTATTTAGGAAGCCGCTCCTCCCTCCACTTTGCCACGATTGGAGGAACAGTGCTCTGTCTTCATCCTAAATCTCACCCACTCCTCTCATTGCAACATCCATCTCCCTACTTTCAAAAACTGCCTTAAAAGCTTTTATACCTCATCTGTGTTGAGCTTGCTGAACTCATCACCTTAGTCCTGTTTTGTTTGCCTAGCCTCTTTTGTGAAGTGCCTTGGGAAGGGGTTTTGTTGTATTAAAAATGTTATAAATGTTACTACCTCAGTCTGGTCACTGTGTTATATTTTAAATGATGCTGAGTTGAGTTTTTTTTCAATATTGAGCATCCTCTTTACTCCCTAATTAGGCTGTTTGTAAGTTTTGGCAGTGATTATTCCCTTATCTGTCACTACTGAAGCATGACTGCACAGCACAGATAAGCCAAATCTGTTAACTACATTACAACAGTGACTGCAGTGTCTGTCCTCTTGTGTAGATGTAAAAGATCCCACAACACTTTTTGAAGAAGAGCAGAGGTGTTCTCGCAGTGTCCTAGTCAACATTTCTCCGTCAACCAACACTTCATTGTTGCAAGTAAATTGACTGCTATGTTTTCCACATGACAACACTGTCCACGCTTCAAAAAGTGCTTCAGGATTTAGAAGCGGCTCACCACTACCTTCTCAAGAGCAATTGGGGATGGACAATAAATGTTGGCCTCGCCAGCGATGCCCACATCCTGTGAAAGAGTATTTAAAAAATGTCTTGAAGCCACGAAAGGCACTATATAACTACAAGCTCTTTCTTTCTTTAAGTCAGTCCCTCAACCTCCTTTAATATAGGTTACTCCTCGACGCTGATACATGGCTTTCATTTTTTCTGACCATTTGAGTTTATTGCTTTCTGCGGTTAGATCAACTTATCTGACATGGTGAGAACAGGATCAACACAATGGCCCAGGCTCTATTCGTAAGACACATTCGTGCAAGTTTGGGTCTAAAAGATTTTGCCTGCAAAGCTGCTAGAAGTGTGAGCTGTGACAGGGAGAATAGGGCATCATCAACCTTAGTGAATATCAGGACCAAATGAGTATCTCCTTAACCAATGAGCTTAAAGGGTTGAGAAATAAAGGAAGGGAGATTGAGAAGGAGGGTGAATATGAATGGGTGAATTAGACATCAGGACATGTGACGAGAGAGGGAAAGAGTGGATGAAGAGGGAGAATAAAAGCTACAAAGTAAAGGTAAGATATACCATTTAAAAGCTTTGAATTTGACACTTTTAAAAATCTCCAAGAACAATTCTCTATTTGGAACAAAGAAACTCTATGTTTATTTTTTTTAAAATTGCTCCGCTTTCTGAGCAGGAGGTTGATTGGCAATTATTAACAATTATCATATTTTTAAAAGGGTACTTATACTGTTAATGACTAGATTTAACTTCCTGTTGCAAGTTTAATAGGCCTGACTTTAATAAAACTGAAAGGGAGGTTAAAGGTGAGACGTCATTTTCACAAAGCTAAAGGCGCAAATCGGCCAGCAACTTGTGCCGATACACAGAGTGTCTCTCCCTCACCACAAGTTGCTAGCTGATTTGCACATTAATAATTGCATCTGTCGTTCATATGCTATTATTTATTCAACAAAATCAGACCATCAACTCAGCTCCCACTTAACATAATCCTTAAGTGCTCCATAAACTGCTTTGACTGTAATCAAGGAGAGCTGGTGGCTGTCATATCCTCAAGAGTAAAATATTGCAGATGCTGGAAATCTGAAATAAAAACGGAAAATGCCAGGAATGCTCAGCAGGTCAGGCTGCCGAAGCGAGAAACGGAGATAGCACTTCAGGTCAAGGAAATTTCACCAGGCCTGAAATAGACATCTTTTATGCAAGTATAGAACTAGGAAAAAGTGGAGCAGAGAGAGGAAAAAAGGGAAGGGCTGTGATTGGGTGAAGGACTGGAGTGTATTAAATGGCAAAAGGGATGATGGTGCAAGGCAAAAAGAGGTAGTAATAGGACATGTAAAGAGACAAAAGATAGTTCCAGAGGAAGTGTAAATGGTTCCTGTTGAAAAGCAAGATAAAAACAAAAAACTGCGGATGCTGGAAATCCAAAACAAAAACAGAATTACCTGGAAAAACTCAGCAGGTCTGGCAGCATCGGCGGAGAAGAAAAGAGTTGATGTTTTGAGTCCACATGACCCTTCAACAGAACTGAGTAATATTAGGAGAGGGGTGAAATATAAGCTGGTTTAAGGTGGGGGTGGGGGGAGAGAAGTTGGGGGGTGGTGGTGGTTGTAGGGACAAGCAAGCAGTGATAGGAGGAGATAATCAAAAGATGTCACAGACAAAGGAACAAAGAGGTGTTGAAGGTGGTGATATTATCTAAGAGAATGTGCTAATTAAGAATGGATGGCAGGACACTCAAGGTACAGCTCTAGTGGGGGTGGGGTGGAAAGACTGACAGGGCATTACAGGTATAGATTTAAAAATAATGGAAATAGGTGGGAAAAGAAAAGCCTATATAAATTATTGGAAAAAACAAAAGAGAGGGGGAAGAAACGGAAAGGGGGTGGGGATGGAGGAGGGAGTTCAAGATCTAAAGTTGTCCCCATCCCCTTTCCGTTTCTTCTCCCTCCCTTTTGTTTTTTCCAATAATTTATATAGATTTTTCTTTTCCCACCTATTTCCATTATTTTTAAATCTATACCTTCAATGCCCTGTCAGTCTTTCCACCCCACCCCCACTAGAGCTGTACCTTGAGTGTCCTGCCATCCATTCTTAATTAGCACATTCGTTTAGATAATATCACCACCTTCAACACCTCTTTGTTCCTTTGTCTGTGACATCTTTTGATTATCTGCTCCAATCACTGCTTGCTTGTCCCTACAACCACCCCGCACCCCCCAACTTCTCTCCCCCCAACCTTAAACCAGCTTATATTTCACCCCTCTCCTAATATTACTCAGTTCTGTAGAAGGGTCATGAGGACTCGAAACGTCAACTCTTTTCTTCTCCGCCGATGCTGCCAGACCTGCTGAGTTTTTCCAGGTAATTCTGTTTTTGTCCTGTTGAAAAGCAGTGGGGGTGGAAAGTTTTTAAAATCTGGCTGTTGTATTTTGCTCAATTCTGACCATGGCTTTCTACTGATAAACCTCCTCGTCAGTGATACATAACGGACAGATTTTCCAGCTAAGAGGGTGTGATCCACCTACAAGAGCTGCTCTCAAACATACTGCAATTGAGATATAAACAATTTGAGTGGGAACTTAAAAATTTGAACTGTAATTCTGGCTCCACACTATTTTACATTTTTTAAAAATTTGCTCTGTGTTAAGTTTCAGTTAATAACATGCATTGCATTTATTTAATAAGTCTTTTAATTTAATGTACCATTGTTTTGTAGCAGCACAATACAGCAGATGTTTGCTAACATAGCTGGCAAAATTGTGCTCCCCAGTCTTGATGTGAAAAAATGCACCCCTTAATTTTCTCCTTTGTCCTCATGAAGGTGGTAGTAATTGGTTCGGGGAATATTCTGTTGGTGAGTGGGGTAGGGAAGGCTTTTTTTCTGTGGTGCTTGGATATGAGCCTGTCAAATAAAATAAAACTACTTCTAAGGTTTGTTTTCCAAGTAGGGATTTCACAGTGTGGCTTAAATGGCAACATTATTACTTCCATCCATCAACCAATCCAAATAAAGCAAATGAAAGGGGGAAAAAAAGTCTTGGACAAGAACTAGAAGTTCAAGCTCCAGTTATGTGCCACTGGTCTATCAATAACCTAACTGCTAATTGCCACAGTATCCCGATAGACATTGAAAAGCACAAGCCCAACTAATGGATTGTCACTGAATTTAATGGCAGAACATCCATCTGATGGGGCCCTGGTTTAACAGAGCAACGGTACGTCCTCTCTTCCTCTACTGCACTGAAGTGTCAGCTTGGATGATGGGCTTAAGTCTTTGCACAAGGGCTTGAGCGCACAACTTTCTGAATCAGAGGCAAACCCGCCATCACTGGAAACTCAGTTCTTTGTTTAGTCCTCATTTCAGGACCTTTTATGATGCTGGTCTGAAAGCAACAACCTGGACATGGACTGAAGTCCAGACTGTGCATTTACGCCAACACAGAGCGTCGTGTTTGGGAATCATTCTCCCAATAAGAGGACGTGACTCATGTATAGGATGACATACTACCCAACATTTCCTCTTCTGCTGGCTTTTAACCTCAAACAGGAACGTAAACTTCTGGTTTTGTGTGTGCCTATATTGAAAGTGTTTTTCATTCTACCCAGGTGAACACAGTGCCATAAGGCTATGTTACTTTACATTTCTTTCTTTAAAAAAAATTATTACACCCCAAACATTTGAAACTGGCTGCCATCCAAGCATTTAGATGGTGAGTTGGATATTGTCTGACGAGATCTAATAAGGTTGACTGTAACTTGCTAACCTTGGTGAGTAATTCCAAGATTCACAGTGGGCCATTATGTACCCAGACTGGACTTTTCTCCTGACATTACAGTGAAATGCATGATGTCTTTTGTAGTTTCCAGTAAAAGGCTCCTGACCTTTTGTACGGTGCTAATACAGCTTGGGTTGATGGTACTGCAACACCTGTAAGAAACCACACCTTCCTATCGATCTAATATAAACAAATGTCTGTTTATGTCTAGTGATGGCTTAAATCTGTGTGCCAAATCAGAAGCCTCAGCTGTACAGAATGCATGGTATGTAGAAATAATCTATCAGCTAATCATGTATTATAATCCTTGAGTTGGTATGCACCAGTTATGTTTGAAACTGAAATGACTAAGTAATGCTGTCATGGTAGCAGCAGTTGTGCTTATTTGTTTGCAAAGTGGTACTGCAACCACCAAAAAGAAAGAACCTGCATTTATATAGTGCCTTTCAGGTGCTCATGATATCCCACAGTGCTTTCCAGTGAATGAAGTATTTTTGAAGTAGAGTCACTGTTGTAATGTAGGGATTGTGGCAGTCATTTTGCACACAATAAGCTCCTATAAACAGACAATGAGCGGATCATCTATAGTTAGTTACTGACCTGAACCAGGAGCTGACTATTGAAAAGCTGCCTAATGGCACATTGAGTCTTGTGTCTTCGAACCACATAGATCAGAAACTTCTGTGGTTGGATTCTTTCGTCAGTGTGGTGTTGGGTGATCTCAGCTGGGATGGGGATGAATACAATACATTTGAGTTCTAACTGTCTGGGTTAGGCATGGGACAATTGCTCCCACTCTTGGTTGCCCTGGTATGATCCCCGATTGCATGTGTGTTGTGCATGGTGGCTACTGGGTGCGTGGACAGGACAGGTCTCTGCTGTAAGGAACCGCTCAGTCAGAGAGCCTGCCTGAGATAAGAGAGGGTTACTGCTATCAGTGGGACTGTAGTCTAGTAAGGAATAGTCCATACTTGTCTCTATTTTGCATGTCATGCTTAATTTGTGTCTTCATTTTGCAGTTTGAAGTGCTGCAAACCCTTTCAGAAATCTTGAATCTCATCTCTTTCTGATATTGTACATTAAAAAAAAGTGTTTGTAAAAGATTAACAGTAGAGAGCGGCGGGCTGTCAGGAACTGTGAGTCACTTCAGGCAGTGAGAAAGTTATGGACTGTATCATGGATTGCTTTCCATAACACGCTGATGCCCTGTGGTGCATTCTGTTAATGTTGTGCTTTGTTTTTATTTCCCTACTTTGCACTTTCTCTCTTCAGCTGCAAATGTAAGCATTTTAATGAATATTCTTGAACTCATAGACGTTTACAGCACAGAAGGAGGCCATTTGGCCCATCGTGTCTGTGCCAGTCAACAAAGATCTTACTACACTAATCCCATTTTCCAGCGCTTGGCCCATAGCCCTGGAGGCTATGGCAACGCAAGTGAATATCTAAATACTTCTTAAATGTTACAAGAGTTTCTGACTCAATCACCCTTTCAGGCAGTGTGTTCCAGACTCCCACCACCCTTTAGGTGAAACAATTTCTCCTCAACTCCCCTCTTGGCCTTCTACCTCTTACCTTAAATCTATGTCCCCTGGTTATTGACCCCTCTACTAATGGAAAAAGTGCCTTCCTATCCACCCTATCTATGCTCCTCATAATCTTATACACCTCTATCAGGTACCCCCTCGACTTTCGCTGCTCCAAGGAAAACAATCCCAGTCTATCCAAACTTTCCTCATAGCTCAGACCCTCCGGCCCAGGCAGTACTCTGGCAAATCTCCTCTGCACCCTCTCCAGTGCAATCGCATCCTTCTGGGTGACCAGAACTGCATGCAGTACCCCAGTTGTGGCCCAACCAGCGTTTTATACAGTTCAACACAACCTCCCTACTCTTGTATGCTATGCCTTGGCTAATAAAGGCAAGTATCCCAGATGCCTTCTTAACCACAGATAATTTTAAGGTGTGATCTTTTATTGCCCATGATCAAATATATTTGTTTGCGGATGTGTGTAGTTTCTTACCCTCGGAGTGATTGAGTCAATTTAAATCATCCAGCAGCAAGTTTTTGGATTTAAAAATGAAGAAAGTTACATTATTTATCACACACACTTGCCCTGAAGGTTAACCAAAAGCTCAAAGTCTCTCTCTCATGACTCACCCACACTATCATACACACAAAACTAGATACAGTCGTAGGTAAAACAGTAATTGTAAAAATGGAATTTAACATGGTCTGTATTTCATTGCTGGCCTGATGTTTCTTCGTTGAGTTGATGATTTGGCTGTATGTGAAGATCTTGAAAAGTAGGGATTTCTCTGTGGCTGCAAAGGCTCTTGTAGTAGATCTGCCAGAGGTTGTTTCAACAGATAGGCTTGAAGATGGAACAGGCTTAGAAGAGAGAGTCCTCCTTCCTCTTGCAACGTATTGCAGGCATATACTTGGGATGCTTAGCGGATGGCTCTTTGCAGGGCTCTTTCTCTCCCTCTCAGGGAAATAGGTCTTAAAGATGTTTCTCTCAAAAGTCAGTTTGAACTCCTGTCAACATCTGTTAGCAGGGAGCAAAGATGGCCACTGTATGATGTGACCTCACATCAGTGTTGAGTTATGGTCCAAATAAGGCCTTTGTGATTATTCCGTTAAGCAGTTGTTCTCTTCCTCCACCTGCTGTGGTGGCTTTTCACGCTTTAAAGTTTCTTATCAGATAATGTCTTTATTTTTGAAGGAAAACCATCAATGTCAATGGATCGTATTTACATTCATCAAGTACTCATTGAATTTTGATTTACTTTTGATATCTGGAGATATCCTCCTTTTGTCTCCTTGTAAGATAAGGGGAGTGTTTGAATTCACAAGAGGATGGCGGGGTCTCACATCCCACTGTCAAATAGTGTCATCTACATTGCACCGCCCATTATCTGTCTTTTAATCTAAACATTAATGCCAGCTGCCACAATGTTATCATGAGGGGAAATCCTTAAATTGATATATATTAACCACAGCTGTTGTAGTAGTGGGGAGATGTATTGGCTGGTGTGGGACTGACTCTTGCAGAGTTGAAAAAAACAAAAAACTGCGGATGCTGGAAATCCAAAACAAAAACAGAATTACCTGGAAAAACTCAGCAGGTCTGGCAGCATCGGCAGAGAAGAAAAGAGTTGACGTTTCGAGTCCTCATGACCCTTCAACAGAACTGAATAATATTAGGAGAGGGGTGAAATATAAGCTGGTTTAAGGTTGTGGGGGGGGTGCAGAGAAGTTGGGTGGGAGGGGGTGGGGAGCGGGGTGGTTGTAGGGACAAGCAAGCAGTGATAGGAGCAGATAATCAAAAGATGTCACAGACAAAAGAACAAAGAGGTGTTGAAGGTGGTGATATTATCTAAACGAATGTGCTACTTAAGAATGGATGGCAGGACACTCAAGGTACAGCTCTAGTGGGGGTGGGGTGAAAAGACTAATGGCATGAAAGGTATAGATTTAAAAATAATGGAAATAGGTGGGAAAAGAAAAATCTATATAAATTATTGGAAAAAACAAAAGAGAGGGGGAAGAAACGGAAAGGGGGTGAGGATGGAGGAGGGAGTTCAAGATCTAAAATTGTTGAATTCAACATTCAGTCCGGAAGGCTGTAAAGTGCCTAGTCGGAAGATGAGGTGAGGTTCAAGTTTCACTCCTGGTTTGTAGCAAACCAACTGATCTCTGCATGAGCAGCAGTGGGGAGTGAGTGATTAGATTTCGAGCTCCTGGGCTGTGGGCTGGTGGCGGGGTGCAGGATGGGAAGCAACCAGGATTTTCTTATTTCCCCCACTCAATCCAGGTTGCAAAGTGCACATGTGTAGGTGTTGGGTGAAGATAGGTTAAGATCCTGCCAGCGATTCATACATGGGTGCATGGACGTAACCGTACACAAATGAGCGTGCAAACAAACACACAAAGCACATTCGCTCTCTCATCCATTACCCTTGCATGCCCTTATTCACTCCCTCTGTGCTCTCTCATTTTCTTGCACCGTGCTCTCAATCACTCCCCCGCATGCTTCCAAACTCTCCCCCGTAGGCTCTCAATTGCTCCCCCATCACCGTGCCCCACCACCCCACCCCCACTCACGATTGGTGATCCTAAATTTACATTGACTTTTAGGAAAAGAAAATTACAAAACCATGAGTGCAAAGGATCTATTTCTTAATTTGCTCATGGGATAAGTGGCACTGACAAGACCATCATGTATTGCCCATCCCTAATTACCCTTGAGGAGGTGATGGTGAGCTGTCTTCTTGAACTGCTGGTGTGGTGTAGGTACATTTACAGTGTTAGGGATGATGTTTTGGGATTTTGACCCAGTGACAGTGAAGGAACAGTGACCTAGCTGTGCAAGTCAGGACGCTGTGTGACTCGGAGAGGAAACTGCAGGTGGTGCGCTCCCAGGCATCTGCTGCCCTTGTCCTTCTGGTTGGTAAAAGTTGCAGATTTGGAAGATGCTGTTGATGTGCTTTGGCGCGCTGGCTCAGTGCATCTGATCAGGACTTCCCAAACTGGGGGTTTTGGGATGAGATTTTGTGGCTGGGGGCTTGGAGGAAACAATGCCTGCCATGGTGCTCAGACTGAGCGCTAACAGTTGCGAGGCCTCTTTAAATTCTTGTGTTTTCCAAGTTGAACTCCCCCCATACCCGCCACCTCCCCACCTCTGCTCAGGAGCTACACTCCACCCCATGCCCTCAGGAGCTAAGCCCTAGCCCCACTCAGCAGCTGAAGCTAGCCCCCCTCCTATCTGCCTCCATCGGGTCACATGAAGTCTGGCATCACACTGGGACAATGTTTGGGAAGCACTTTTGTAGATGGTGCACACTGCTGCTGGTGGTGGTAGAAGTGAACGTTTAAGATGAGTTGCTGATCAAAAAGGCTGCTTTGTCCTGGATGTTGTCACACTTCTTTAGTTGCAGCTGCACTCACCCAGGGCGCTGGAGAGTATGACTCCTGTCTTGTGCCTTGTAGATGGTGGACAGGCTTTGGAAAATCAGAAGGTGAGTTACCCACCGTGGAATTCCCAGCCTCCGATTTGCTCTTGTGGTCGCAGTATTTATGTGGCTGGTCCAATCATGTTGCTGCTCAATAGTAAGCTCCCAGGATGTTGATAGTGGGGGATTCAGTGATGGCAATGTCATCGAATGGCAAGGGTAGATAGCTAGATTCTCTGTTGTTGAAGATGGTCATTATCTGGCACTTGTGTGACGCATATGTTATTCGTAATTTATTAGCCCAAGCCTGAATGTAGCAGGTCTCTCTGCATCTGGGCACGGACTGTTTCTGGGCGCGGACTGTTTCTGGGCACGGACTGTTTCTGGGCATGGTCAGCGTCCCCAGTCCAGTAAAAACTCTTACGGTGAACAATATTTCTGTGTAGTACAACTTACAGACAAGTGGAGCGACAGATTCCATGAACTTCGCCCAGCTTCTGGGGGAATTGGAAACACACAGCACAGAATGAAGTAACAAGTTAGCTTACCTGCCACACTCTCCCAGTCTCTGTCTCAGGAACACCCATAGCAAGGGGCAAGTTGGCATCTGTTGAGTTAGTGCAGCACACAGAATGACAGGAAGCTGGAATGAGGGCAAACAGCCATTGTGTCTGTACAGACTGAATAAACACATTGAATTCTGTTCACATTGGGCGAATTTTCCATGCCCACTGGCGTCGGGCGTGCTCGGCGGTGTGAGCAGAGGCTAAAAAGGAGGCTAAAAATTGGTTTCACTACGTTGTGAAACCAGTTTGCAATCGTCCACTCTGCCCATCAGTGACGGGCTGCGTTTTCTGCCATCGGACGTCAGGAACCTCATTGTAATACATCAGCATATCATTATAAGCCCAGCCTGCTGGAATCATCCCCGCATACTGGGTCATCCGAGCATATATAAGGTGTAGACTTGGTGGGCTGGACTTTGAGGGGAACTTGGAGGTGAGTGCACAGTAACGCTGCGCAGTGCTCACCAGGGTCTCCTGTTGGACTTTGAGATTGAGGCGAGTTGGTTGGGGGGTGGGGGGGGAAGGGCTGCCCTGCGGTTGAGGCGAGTTGAGGTTGGCGGGGGTGGGGGGGCGGGCATAGGGCTTCTATGCGGTTGATGATAGTGCACAAGCACGTGCCAGGTCAGGGGGAGGGAGGCGGCCACACATTAGGGAAACCTTGTATAAAGTGACCATCCACCGCAGCTGAGAGTTCAGATGCAGCCACATTGATCTGATTGGAGTCGAGCCTCTAGCTTATCTGACCACTCAAGCAACGCAGAGACATCAAAGTGCCATCAAGTGCTCCAGAGCTTTTCACCCCTCAGGCACAGACTGCAAACTAAAGAGTGTTTTAGTGGATTGCAGAACAAGTGGATGACTGGGCATGTTGTACAATCTCCTTGCGAAAACTGGCCACGGAGCAGTCACTGATGGGGGGTTCTCACGGCCCCTTGCAATGTCAACATCCCGGTTTGGACCAGTCTCCCCCTTGGTTCAAGCTAACAGTGTACCTGAGCTGAGAACACAGCATGCAGTCCAGTGGGCAAAACTACTGCCAGTTGGTCAGGTGAAGTGGAGCGGAGTGGGGTAGGGTTCCAGTCAGCCATGCAACACACTAAACTCTGGCCATCCAAGTGGGGGCCAGCTCTCTCCAGGATGCATTAAGGGGCCTTCAGACTTAACCAAGACAGGTTCTTAAAACACACAAGCTAACCCACGCGTCTCTCTTTCATCCTGCAGGAGGAGTGCATCAGAAGCATGGAGCCTGGTGAACTAGCTATATGTCTTGTGGTGTACAGAGAGCGAAGACGAGGGAGGCACCTAGCTGCACAGAGGGAGGAGCAACATCCTCTGGAAGAAGGGGGACGACTGGGGCTCCCGCACACGCCACTGAAGAGCCACATAGAGCCATCGATGCTTGGCACCTAGCTAGACCCAGGGTCTATAGACGCCACCTTTCATTCCTGCAGATGACCGAAAACCAGTGTCGCCGAAGACTGTACATGTCCAAGGAACTGGTCGGTCACATCTGCCAGCTACTGCAGGATTTGGCGCCATGGGAACATGGAGGGCATCCACTGCCATGGCCGTGAAAGTGAACATGGCGCTCCATTTTTACGCCAGTGGCTACGTTCAGGGCTCCACAGGTGAACTCTGTGGGATATCATAAGCCTCCACTCACAAATGCATCCATGAGGTCACAGATGCCATCTTTGTGAGGGCACACAACTTTGTGCATTTCGCCTGGGGCTAGGAAAGCCAGGATGCAAGAGCAATTGGATTTGCCCAGGTCTCGGGTTTCCCACAGGTGCAGGGTGCCATCGACTGCATTCACGTGGCGCCCAGATCTCCGTCGCAACAAGCGGTCAACTACATCAACCACAAGGGATTCCATTTGCTGAATGTGCAGCTGGTATGCGAACATCACAAATACATCCTGCACAGTTCCCAGGGAGTGTGCATGACTCCTACATTCTCAGTCGGTCACAGATCCCTGACATCTTCCAGGGTCCACAGAGGCTGCAGCGTTGGCTGCTCGGGGACAAGGGCTACCCACAGAGGCCGTGGATGATGACACCCGTATGGCAGCCTCAGACTTCAGCAGAGCGACGGTATAATGAGGTTCAGGCTGCAACTCGCAACTTGATGGAGCAAACCATCGGGATGTTGAAAATGAGGTTCCGGTGTCTGGACCGGTCTGGTGGAGCCCTGCAATACAGTTCACAGAGGGTATCACGCATCGTCGTCGCCTGTTGCACTCTTTACAACCTGGTGCTGCAACGGGGAGAGGAGCTGGCGGAGGAGGAGATGGAGGAGCTGGACGTCTGCTCCAATGAGGAGGATGTCAATGATGATGAGGGTGAGGAGGTCCTTGAAGGTGACAATGATGGGGACGAGGCGCTCGGACTGGCCACACAAGACTGGTCCTTGGAAGGCCCTCATAGCTGCTAGATTTGTGGAGGATGATGACAACATGCAGTGAGGAGACACCATAGATCCTCGCATTACATCCGTGAACATTTGACTCCAGTCTGGCTTATGGCAATGCACATACCCTCTGTGATGATGCTCCTGACATGGAGACACTGTGGAGGCCCTAATAGTCGCTCGATCGCAGGAGGATGATGACAACATGTAGTGAGGACACTCCATAGATCTTCACATGGCCTCTGCGAATGTCTGACTTCTGTCTGGCCGAGGGCAGCTCGCTTGCGCTCTGTGATCAGGGTCATATCATAGAGACGCAGCCGTGAAACTTTAAATGCACCTGATTCTTTGTCAGCCTTCATCACCTGACCCCTTCAGGAGCACAGCGTCACTGGTCACAGATGCTGAAGAGATGGTGGCCATCCTCACCTTAAAGGTGCTGAGAGCACACAGAGAGAATGAGGGAACTCTGTGGCACCTGCCTACGACATTCTGGCAGCAATGACCAGCACCGTCGATGTGCAGGCATCACTAATGTGTCCAGGGAGTGTGAAGCCGGACCATCACTTTGGTCTGAAGGCTGCACAAAGCAGAAGGAAGAGGCTCTGGACTAAGACTTTATCTTGTGTAGGAACCAAGGTTTCACATCTGAGTGACACAAACACTGCTCATCAGAACAAGGAGCCATAGGCAGGGAGATATTCTTGGGTGTTTATCTACAAAAGTGAACATTATGTACAAGTGATTAGCACCCATGCCCAGGCTGTGCAATTGCATCATCTTAACTTTCCTAACGCTGCTGCTACTTCTTGGTGCTCCCCCAACATCCACAGTGGAGGTGGAAGCAGTCTGCTGACTGCTACGCCCCACCTGTGATGACCTTGGCGGGCATCCTCTGGAGAGCCAAGACCTGGAGGGCCCCGGCCTGCTTTTGAGGTCCTGCTGTGTGGCAGTGATGCCCTCCTTGGCCTGTGGCGCTGGAGCTTTTGGGGTCACAGGAAGAGGGAATTTGGATGATCCTGGAGTCACCTGGGTGGATGGCCCCAGGCTGTACATCTGCTGATCCTCCTTCCTATGGGTGGCCGAGGGCCCTTGGCTGACTCCTTGAGGAGAAGGGGTAGCTGGAGTGAGATTGAGCATTCCTCTTGTGTACACAACTATGGCCTCAGCAATGGAGTTCAGCCCGCGCAGCAGTTCAGGACCGATGTCCTGGACCAAGGTCTCCATGGCGGCTGCCATCCGACCAGTGTTGACCTCAGTGCGTTGGCATGTCGGCGCTGTCACCTCAGACTGAAGGCAGACGGACTCTTCCATCGTGCCTTGCAATCTGAGGAGTGCAGCGAACATCCCTTCCTGATGTTCCGGAACTTGCCTTTGCAGCTCCAGCAACTGAGACATGACCGAGTCCAGAGGCTCATCATCTGACTCGGACCCAGCAGCTTTCTGGCCTCCAGCAGTCCTCCGAGTGCCAGAAATCTGGGAAGTCCCTGCCGCCACCTGCTGTGGATTAGAAAGTGCGATGCGCTCACCAGATTGTGATCCCGAGGCTACTATAAAGCTAGGTCCCACCAAGGTGTGTGTCTCTGCACTGGTGGAGGGAGTGGGTGAACACTGTGACGGGACTTCAAGGAGGGCGCCTCCAGATTCCTCTTCAGAGGTTTCTTCAGGGCTTGATTGGAGGCCCTGGGTCATGGACTCTGTCGGCTGTTTGGCAGATGTGTCTGCGAAAGCAAGGAGAGATAATTAGTGCATGGCAGTGGCCTGTGAAACAGGACACATCACTCACAGCATGGTTGTCTCATGGATGTTGCACTGCTGGATCCTCACTTGGTAGAGCATCGCCGACCTCACCGTCAGCACAGGAATGGTCCAGATTGTCACCAACCAGCTGGATGGCTCTTTTCAAAGTCTGTGAGGACCTTGATTTCAGTCATTCCTTCACCAATCTGCGACCTCTCCCTCTTGTGTGCCAGCTTGTCCTGTATGAATATAGATGGAGAGGGTGTAAGCAGGACGCCTGCCAGGCCAGATGATAAATACGATTGGCATGTGTGGGTGGTGAGTGGTCCAATGGATGGGATGAGGACAATGAAGATGTGTATGAGAGAGTAAATGGTGATGTCCCTTGAACTGGCAGTGAGTGAGATTCCTGTGGATGTGTGATGGATTTGTGAGTGTGTGAGTTGAGTGAGATTAGAAGAGTGATTTACCCTGGCGGAACAGAGGAGATCATTCATTTATTTTTGGCACCGGGTGGCTGTCCTCTTTTGTAGGGCATTGCTGCTGACCACCCTGCCACTACCTCCCATGCTGGGTAAGTGAGGTTGTTGCCCATCCTGTGGCCAGAGCACAGGTAGAGGACATCATGGCGAGCCTCCACTGTGTCCAAAAGGCATTCAAGGGACATGCCATTGAACCAGGGGGTTGCAGTCTTCCTGCTTCTTCGGGCCATGTCTTCTGTGCAGCAGTTCTGTGCTGGAAGCACTGAGAGGTGTGCGCGTAGCTGCACTTTAAATATGGCGCCCAGCATGATAAAGTGGCGAGGTGATGGTGTGACGGGCAAGTGTGAGCCCGCCCGCCATGGAAATGGCGTGTTTCCTGGGAATGCATAATTAATGAGACAGGTTTCGGACGATACGGCGTGAAAAGCCACCATTGCGGCCGTCGGGTAAAATGTCCTTTTTCCTGCCAGCTACCGCACTTAGTGCAAATCTGGGACAATTCCGTCAATTGTTTCTGTGAATAACCTATTACCTGAATCAAGAATTTTAAAGTAAGAATTGGAGCAAGTTCAAGCTGGTCTGTTTTGGGCACTGTTTAATGCGTGCCTCAACAGATCTTATTTTTGACTCTAGTCCCTGTGTTCTATTACACAAGTGTGTCAGCACTGCCAATTCTGAAATTGTGCAAATAGGAAGGGGAAGATTAGTGGTTAATTGGCTCTTACTGTTCCTGTGATGATCCTTGAGAACACAGACAATGATTTATCGGGTTTCTGTAGTTAGTCACTCGAAATCTAAATGTCCCATTTTTTATATCTCTTGAGTCTAACTGGTTTTGTAGTTTCCCTCAGGTTATAATTTGCATTAAGAGCCATAAAAAGTAAGGTAATGAAGAGAAAGAGGTCAGACAGTGCATTGCAATGGTGGCCTTTTGAAGAGTAAAATCACCTTGGAGAAAATGTCAGAAGTGTCAGCTACAGACAAACTCCTCATCCAGTGGTATTGCATGTTCTTTGGGAATAGAAAATGCACAAGGATTGTGGGATTGAGATCCTGTGAACAAAATGGCAGCTTTAGTTGGCCAAATGGCCGTGTTATTTTTGATAACAGTTGGGTCCTCTTGTTTTTTTCTTTAATGTTTTTCTCCAGTTTCCCTCATTACCAAGGGAGAAAAATGAATCACACTTCCGCCTGCCTCTTCCATAAAGATTTAACCCCCACATGCTTTGTCAAATTTTAAACAAATGCCAATCGATGACCATATCTTTCTGAAACTTGGTGCTGTCAGGCAGGTACAGTGTGTGTGCGTGTGTAACACCAGTTAATCAGCTAAATAATAGTAAAGCTGTTTGTTATTTTGAACCAAATCTACATAGGTAAGCTTATCACCAAGTTCCTCTCAAGTGGATGAGATGGAAACTCTTTCACCAAACTTGTGTGTGGCTGTTTGTGCCACAGCACTTGGTGCACTTTAGATAAGCCTTCGCTTGAACATTTCTTTGCAAACAATAGTTCCTAAAGTGAATACATTTTCAGGTGAGTGCATTTTCAGGCAAACCTGCTTCTGGGCTTCTTTCAATGCCATGTTTGGAACTGGCCAGTAACTCTGCCTCCTGCCTATTGGACCATAGGTCTTTCCTGACTGAATGAACACTGTTGGACTGAATGACCTTCTTGATCTAAGTCTTGTGATTTAGCTGCTGGTACTGCCCTTATCCACCTGGCTGATAATGGGAATTGATTGCATGGAATTGAGAGGGTGGTAGAAGAAAACTTGCAACCCGCTAGTTGCAAGTAAATTACTATCATGGAAATAATTTGAGTTCTGGACAAAAAAAAAATACGAATACATGCTTCAGCAGAATGCCAATTTCCTCACCCCAATTATTGATGCCGCGGGCAGAGAATTTAAAAAACACAGAAGCACTTTTATTTGCATTTTCTTATTTTGTTGCTTAATGAGGAGATGGTTCCCACTCCTAAAAGTCAAACATGATGATTCACATTTGGAAGCTATCACATCATTTTCCATTTTAGCCATTAACCAGTCACTGATTTGGCATCTTGTGCTATTAAAAAGGACTGATTCGAAGAAGCACTTGTGTATGAGCTGTAATATTCACAAGATAATTTGTACTGTGTCTGAAGGAAGAGAAGCATTGTTTAAACATTTTACAGGCGATGTATAATATGATGCCCAGCAGTGTGCCATCATTTATTTCTTTGACACTGACTGTATCCTCCCCTGTGACTAAGAGTAAGATGTCCAGAAGGTGCAGTTCACCTCACCCTACAGCTATTCAACCATGTCACTGCTGGCTGGCTTGCATCCTTCCTGTTGCACTGATGACAGAGGGTATTCATTCGTCCACAGGTTATTTTAAAATTCACGTCATGCGGTGAAGCAATTACTCCCATTTTTAAATAAAAAGCACACGTTTCATTTTGCAGTGTCACAATTGAAATTGCTCCTCTTTTACTGAAAAGGACCCACGTCCCAGCGGAAAGAGGCATGTCCACTAGCTACATTTTCAACTGGGTTGTCATGAAGTATATAAGTTACCTGGGCCTCAGGTCAATTTCCCATGGCAGCAGTGGGTAAATATTTTGGATGTAGTACAGAGCCATGCAGAAGGCACCTGCCCTGATCATCAATCACTACTGAGTCAGCTGGGTCAACGGTTGAGCTCCTGTGGCTGGTCTTCCAGGGCAATTGACCACATTTCCTACTTTGAATAGATAACATGTGGCTCTTGCTCAAATGCTGAATCAAATGTTGGATGAGGGTCCAGGGTCTCATAGTCTGATAACACTCAGCTTCTCAGCTCACCCATGAAAACGAGCCATTTAGATGAGTTACCAGTGAGCTTTTGGTGCCTGTAGATAGAGCAAACTGTACCTTCAGGGAACGAGAGGAGAAAATTGGCAAATTGCCAATCATTACTGATGTAAAAAAAAGCTTCATGTTTTTTCCCTCCCCACAGAGGAGGACTTTTGTTTTAATCCAAGAAGTCATCCAGTGTGAGAATCTACACTAATGTGTGTTGCGAAATTGGGCCATTCTTGGCAGATGAGAAGTGAGCATAAAAGTCATAGAAAGACAACACAAAGTAGGACTTTGAGTTCACTTGTGGACACACCCCTCGGTGCCATCCACACAGCTAGCTGTCCTTCCCTGCCTGAATTGATGCACACCCACTTGAACTATCTTTCTAGGGCTTGAGTGCATCAGTTTTTTTGCATGATCCACACTTGATTGACATTTGGAAGATTGTTGACATAAATTTGCACACATTTATGTACATTGCATATGCCTCTGATCGCAAGTTTGGAAATTGAATGTGGATGATTTTTCCTTTTTGTCTGGGGAAGATTCATAGTTTCCTGGCAACAATATAGATAAAAGTAGAAACTGTTTTCCAAGATAAAATGTGCTGGAGTTAATTACACGGGCAAAATTAGGAAAGTCTGTCATTTTATCCACTTAAATATTTCCACGGTTGCAGCGCTGGGTAAGTTTCAAGATCCCTGGCTGGAGCCAACTTTGATGAGAATTTCCTGGCGGTAATTTTGCTGTATTCCTCTGCTGATCATACCTCTTAGCAGATGGATTTGAAGCGATGATGTTGAAGATGGATGTTGGTTGGGTTTGGATGAAGTATGCAGCTGTGACTGATGTAAGCCTCAACAGTTGTAGTCAATTTTCCACATCACTCCCATCTGTCTTTGTCCTCCCTTCCCAGTTTCCTAACCAGCCTAGAACATCTGCCTGCTCCGTCTCAATGACTGCAATTTGGCCAGTTTTGTCAGTTGCTGGACTTGGAATAATGACAGAGAAAGATTTAGTTGGTTTGAGATTAGCCCACAAGGAAAAGTGATTAAGTTTGGGTTAAAAATGGCACCGGAACATCGTAGTTTCCACTGCACTCCAAATGATGAAACCGTTGGGAGAGCATTAACATCAGCTAGGAACCACTTTGATGCTATACAGTTTAAGGCAGTACATCTCTTGTACTTAACTGCTGCTACTTCATTGGAATTGTAACTGATCAGGCTGGCTCCTTCTGTCAGTGAAATTGTGTTCAAGCTGGTGACAATGCTCGTCTGCTACTGATCAGTGATTTGGATTCAACAATTGGGGTTAGAGTGCGGGCTTCATGATGTTAGTTGGTGTAAAAGTAAGTGGTCAGCTCCATTTAATCTATGTGGAAGTGAAAATCTTTCTTGATTGAAGAACTCTTGCTGGTACAGAGTCTTAATCCTATTTGAATGGAGTCTCCCATTGCCAAAGCATAGTATGAGTTCTGCTTTCCATCTGTTCCAAGAATACAAAATAAGGGACTTCTCCCATTTGGAAGTATGCCATATTCTGTAACAATAAATCCTGCAGAACGGAAACGTACAAGATTTGATCACTGCTGTCTGCTGAAGGAGCCAATCTCAGTTTGGGTGAGTATGATCCACTATGATTGGAGTTTCACTGTTCCCAGACCAGGTGCAAAATCAACCAGGAACCCATAATTGATCACGATCTAGTGACCCCGTTTTGGCTGAAGATGGGATGAGGTTCAGTTTTGGTAACCCCTAGAGTTGAGTGACCTATCGACTCACTATATCCCCGCACGTGGAACGGGCACTTGACCAAACTACTTGAGTGTGAACACATCATAGAACATTACCCTCAGCATGAGCCACCACCTCAGAGCAGATGGTGGGGGCTGGGGCGGGGGGGCTGCACCGTTGGGGGTGGCTCCAGTAGTGAGATTTGGGAATAAAACATGCACACCGCCTGAAAGCCAAGATAAAGCGTATATTGATCCAAAGATGATCTTGTGCAGTTAGTGGCTTTTCTGAGGGAAAATTGTTAGATTAAATAACTACTTGTTTTACTGACTTGGAACAATTTTCAGTGTTATTGGAGCTTTAAAGGTATTAAGTGCAACATTTTGTGTGATTTATTTCCTTATTTTTAATTAAAGCAACATAGCTGACTCTGCAGGGTGACATTATGTGGCTGCCCTTCTTATGCAAGCTGTCTGTGTTCCTGAAATTTTAAAGCATGAGGTATTTGGATTACCTCAGTTGATGCCTCTTTAGAGCAGTCAGTTCCTGGTGATGGGGCTGTGGTTGGCAGTTCATCTGTTATCTATGAATTTCAAATGTATTGAGAACATCAAAGGCTCTGACCTATATTGTCGCAGTGAAGAAATTAGAGTAGAATGAAGGGCTTTCTTTTATACAGCCCCTTTCACAGCCTCACTATGTTCCAATGTGCTTTTCAGCCAATCAAGTACTTCTGAAATGTAAACCCAGTCAGGGTGAAGAAAATGTGGCATCCAATTTGTACACAAATAGCACCGCAATAATAACCAGATAATTTGATTTTAGTTGAGGGATAAATATTGACTAGGGCATTGGGGATACCTTTTTGCCTCAACGGAAACCATTAACTCTTATTGTTACCTTCCTGATTTTGGTAGCTCAGTCTCACAAGGGAGGGGCTGCATTTGTCCCAGCTGAATCAGAAAGAGAGTCAAAAAAAACCCTTCATTTTGAAGAAACTTCTTAAAAATATTGTGTCAAGTGATACTTGGAATTTATCCAGGTCCTGCTATAATAACCTGATATTTAATCTGCATGGATTGACTTGTCCCTGCTTTACTTAGAGGTTCCTCTATGCCAACCTTAATTGCAAGCCAACCTGCAACATACTTTTCTTCCACATTTTTTTGTCCTTTATGAAGAGAATAGATGTGGAATTTTCTGGTAATAGGGTGCAGATTATCTTTTGCTTCAGCAATCACTTCAGAATTGGAATGCCAGGATAAAGCCCTCCAAAAGCTTCGTAATGGTTTTGAGGCCTGAATCCAGTAGGGCAGAAAAATAAATCTCAAATTTCTGATTTAAAATATTTAACTTACATCTTGCATCCCACTTGGGTCCTTGTCTCACTGCCTATCAGTCTGGGGCTTCAAATGATGTTCTGTTGCTGATCCTCAGTTCCTGTAACCCTCCCACTGTGGATTAATTTTAATAAGAGACAGGGGTTGTAGAGACTAAGCAAGGAACCAACAGTACATGCACTGCAGTGGTTCAAGAAGGCAGCTCACCATCACCTTCTCAAGGGCAATTAGGGATGGGCAATAAATGCTGGCCTAGCCAGCGAAGCCCACACCCATAAATGAATAAAGAAAACAAAAAAATGCCATCGGGTGGTACAGTTGACCCCAGTGCCCCTGGGCTAGGAAAGAAAATGGTTGTCTTGGGTTCCATCTCCCAACGTAGCGGCTGAACTAGAAAGTGGAGATGAATGTTGGGTGGTGACAGGGTGGGTTTGGGCTGTGTTTTCTACTCTCTCCCTCCCTCACCTACTTGATTATCCCCCAAACGCTTGCTTTCTAGGCTACTTTAAGAAGAATAGTCTTCCCTAGAGTGAGGTACCAGAGGGCTGCAGTGCCCACAGAACTGTACTCCAGCAAGAGTCACACTTTCAGAAGAGGGAACTAAAGAGGAAAAAGGAAGTGATGTCTCTGTGCTCTCTCCTCAAATGCCATTGGCCATGTAGTTAAGACTTCAAGGGGTTCTTGCACCAAAATCCAGCTCTAATCCTCTGTTAATGCAGTTGTGCATAAAGCATGTGTCAGAATTTACACCATCCAGTCAGCTGACTGTCCCTAACAACTTGAGGCTGGCTGTCTTCATGTGCAATAGTGTTTGAAGTCAATGAGATTATTGTTTTATAATCACACCCAGGAATCTGTTGTAAATTGGCTGTGGTGTTGTGCAACATGCAATGAAGGTGAAGTCACCTGATCAATGGTGCCATTTCAAACTGTGATGCAATAGCAGAAGCCAAGACAACTAGTTTAGCCAGGAGTTTAAAAATAGAAACTGAACAAAGGAAGACCTAAAATCTCCCAAGACTGTGTTTCAAGGAAGTTGCTCAGAATTCAGAGCGTAAATCACACCAAAGTAATAAGACTCTTTGTTATGCTATCTTAATCATCTCATTAAACAAAATTCTCATTATTCATGGAATAGTTAGTATTTTAGAATTCAGTTTAAAAAGCTTTTCAGCTTTTGTGCAAATTAGGTTAAAATTGGGTTTCTGAATGTTAGGAACGAAAGAAATGGTATTTATTTAGCACCTCTCATGACCTCAAGATATCCCAAAGTGGCTTACAGCCAGTGAAATACTTTTGCAGAGTAGTCTTGACTGTGATATGAGGAAACGTGGGAGAACAAGCTCCCACGAACAACAGTGTAGTAAATTACCAGTGAACCTGCAGCACTAATCATTGGCCATATCAGTTCCCCTATTCTTCCATAAGTACCAAGGAGCCTTATGTCCAACCATGAGAACTGAAAGGGCCTTGGTTAAAAACATTACCTGAATGATTCTTACCCCTGACAGCGCAGCAGTCCCTCAGTACTGCACTGATTTATCAGCCTAAATAATCTGCCAAAGTCCCTGTAGAGTGGGGCTTGAACCCATAAATTTGTAGCAGGAATGCAACCACAAGTTAAGGCTGACAAATTAAGAGAGTACCCATGCACTGTAACTTCAGTGATGACCTTCCATTGTTTTTAACTTAACCTCTCAGATGCCGCAACTAGCCTTCAGGATAGACTGGATAATTTGTCAGCTACTGAACTGATACTTGATCACTTGCCCACCTGCAGTTCAAAGCAGTCAATGAGTGACTCCAACTTTCCCTTCCCCCAGTCCACAGATGGAGAGTCCGCACCCTCCACATTCTGCCCACCAGGACACATACTTTGCCAGTTTCTTGTTTTACTGCTTAGGTATTTCTGCAGTTGCATTAGTTCCTGCACTGAGTAACCAGATAGTTCCCTATCTCATGAGATTGCCCAGAACAGGGCATTATTCTGAAAACTTTCAATTTTCCCCTCAAATTTCTTCACATTTAAATTCTTTTTCCTAACTTGGTTTAGTGTCAGCACTGTGCCCTTAAAAGCAGTATTCGAGGAGAGTAGTTGGACAGACTGTGCACAGCTTTCAGACTTCCTTGACTCCAAGGGTGTGCAAAATAGACAAATTCACTGCCCTGATATGTTTATGCTGTGGGTTGTGATGAATGGTGTTTTCTCATGAGGCACCAGTGTGACTCGAAGGAACTGAGCCACCTCTCTCGCACTGACAGAGCATGTTTCCTGCTGTTCACGAGCCTCATGAAATGTGGTCAACATAAGCACATGGTGAAACGTACAATTACTGTAAAGTACAAGGTGAAAGCAATCGTGTTATGAAGGTTAATTGTCACAATTCTGAATAACTTCTGCATAGGTAACTTGGGTTTTATTGTATTTAAAGCAGTATTGTTGCTAACATGTATAGTGGTGCACTAGTGCATGTCTTGTTTGGTGTACCAGTGTGGGTCTTGGTGGACTGGTGCTAGTCTTATTTGGTGAACTAGATGTCTTATGGTGTCACAGACAGTTTCTGGCCTGCGGCCCCATTGAGATGCTGAGCTGCTATCCTCACCTACTACTGAACAATTCAGACTAGAAGGCCCAGGGTCAATCTCTCGTCTCTACCATGCAGCATTATTCTGGCATATTCATCCATATTTAAACTCTGTGTACATGGCCAAGAGTGAAGGGGTGGGTGGGGGAGAAAAAACACCCCGGGCCAGTACTTCTTAAGGCAAGCGCACAGAAATAAATACTGCAGCAGTGCACAATTGGGCATTGCTATGATGCTCTACATTAGGCTTGTCCAACCTTTTCGCATGGGAGGCTGCATTTCAAATTTTTCCTCATTCAAGGGGCCAATGAATAAATTTTGGCAAGTTAAGAGTGTGTGTGTTGCCCTCTCCCACACACGCGCACACAAACAAACACACACATATATACAGTGTGTCACACGCACATGCACACACACACACATTCACTCACTCACTCACTAACCTCCCCACCACAACATATATTGACACCTTAAGGAGGGAGGTAGAAAATTGAAAAGGCTGAAGCAGTATGGGAGAAATGCACAGAGTACTCTTGGAGTAAGCCAAAGCAATTTAATGTGATCTGCAGTATTTTTTATTGTATTGAAAAGACTAGAGTTTGGAGAATGGCTTCATTTACCCACAAGTAATTGTGACATTCTGAAGGGACTTGATGCACCCATTTTTGGATGAGAGCACATTACAGGTGTCAATTTAGCTTTTCTGTCTATTGAGCACAGGTATGCAAGAGTCTGCCGAGCAGGAATGCTTTTATATTTCCCTGCAGCATTGCTCGATCCCAAAACTTCAAGAGAATGTGGCCTGAAAGATTAAAGCTGGACAGAATGAGAGGCTTGCAGCATCTTTAATTGGTTTTCTAAATAAAATCGAGCAACGTGCACTTTGTGCAGATCCTGTTGTCTTGTGATTGTTGTTCTGCACCCAGCCTAGCCGCAGTCCAGCGTTTATAAGACATGCAATTACAAAGCGCTGGTTTGGATCAATTGTGAGCTTTCTTCCCATTGTACATTTAATTATGTTTTATGTGCGCGTTTTGTCATCTTTAGAGATTTAAAGACGCCAAGCCCATAAATTGTCTTTGATGGAGTCTGCTCTGACTGGATAGGACGCTGACTGATTGAAGATTGCAAGGGGATCGATCGCCCTCGAGTGATCCAGTGACCCTTTAGCAGAGACAGTATTGACTTAAGACTTGAAGAGCATGCCCTGGGAAATCAGATGCCTCATGTTCAGGCACCCGACTGCAGTGCTGGGAATATCCTGTGGCCAGTAGTATTGATTGTGTTGAATACCAGGGGGGGATGGACTGGTTTGTGCGGATTCCATTGTTTTACAATTACTGCTTGATAGGTTAGCCAAACGAACAATAATGGGATGGCAGTTTGTTTGGGGATGAGGCCAGGTGCTTAATCAGATTTTTTTTTAAAAGGAGCATGTGAAATGCTTGGATTTCTTAACTCTACATGTCAAGGGAGTGCTTTATGTTCAGGTTAGAATGGCTGAGCACCATTTCTCATCTTAAGGTGTCAACCTTGACTCAATAGTAACACACACACTTCTGAGTCAGAAGTGTGTGGATTCGAGCCCCTCTCCAGGCCCCTAAGTGCATAATCTGAGCAGCTGCCATTTCAGTTCAGTACTGAGGGAGCGCTCCAAGGTCAGAGGTGCCAAAATGTTAAACTGAAACCCTTTTGGGCGGACATAAAATATCCCATTGCATATTTAAGGAGGGACATGGAAGTTCTTAGCATTCTGGCCAACATCACTTCCAAAACAAAAATTACCTTGCCATTATCACATTGCTCTTCCCAGATTGGTTGCTGTATTTACCTATATTTCAACAGTGATGACACTTCAAAAGCACTTAGTTGGCTGTGAAGCACTTTGGGACATCTTGAGGTTATGAACGATGCTGTATAAGTAAACATATTTAAAAGATAATATTACATATTAATGTATACATCGCCTCAGTTATACAGTTTCCCAACATGGCACTTACCTTCAATTGATAAAATGAGTGTTGTTGTGATTATGATACATAAGTTCTGGGGGTGAGTTGGAGGGTTGAGTCAGTATTTCTGCTGTACCACTACAGCAGGTGATAGACTGAATCATATCATCCCAGCTTGCTGCCTCCCGCTGGCCTTGCCCCCCGCCTCCACACACACACACACACACACATCGCGCGCACACACAGAGTAATCCTTGGACACTGGCCCCATTTCCACACACATGCGTGCCTGCTATTTTGCCTTTAATTTGTTGGAGCACCAGAGTTGCAATCCTGGTGTAGATGCGGTTTACAATGTGGAGTAGAGCTGACAAAACGTTAAAGTGGTAATCCCAACAGTCATTTCAATGTTTTAAGAAAATGTTGCAAAAGTCACTTAAGTCAGGTCCAGCTGTGTGTCAAAAACCATAGGACCCATCCCTCTGCGCTTTCTCCTGAATTTGAAGAAGAATTTGGTTGACCTCTGCCTGCCCCTTGCTTGTTTTATTCATGTTGGCCCTACAGGAAATCTTGTTCTTGCTGTTGGTCTTCTCAGTGGCTAGACACTGGCTATAATTTTAAAAACAATTCAATCATTTTTTGCAAATTTATTTCTGAAGGCATGGGGGTGGATGGTGCAGAGGTGGGTGGGGGGTGTGTGATGTTGTGCTTAATCTAGATTTCATGTTGATTTTTGGTTTAAGGGTTGTGGTGTCTCTGCAAATGGAAATGCTTCTGCTGTCTGGGTAACACTGATGATACAAAAAGCAGCTGCTCAGGAGGCCAATAAAGTCTGTCCTGACATTCCCTGGTAATTGCCATTGGTTTCAATAGAAAACAGCAGGATGGGCTTCTTTATAAGCAATTGCCACTGGCTAATAATTTCAAGATTGTGAATTTATAGAAGTGTTGTTTGCCGACAGTTTGTGTGACACGGATGCCGGGAGTGTAGATCTGTTAAAGTTGGCTGAAAGCAGGAGAGTTATCCCCGGCATCCTGGCCAATATTTATCCCTCAATCAACATTGCAAAAACAGATTATGTGGTCATTATCACATTACTGTTTGTGGGGATTTGCTGTGTGCATTTTGGCTGCAGTCTTCCTACGTTACAACAGGTGACTATGCTTCAAAAGTACTTCAGTGGCTTAAAGCACTTTGGCACATCCGGAGGTCATGAAAAGCACTATATAATTGTACGTTTTTTAAACAATGCCAACTTGCATTTATATAGCACCTATAAAGCAGTAAAATGCCTTGAGCTTCAAGGGAGCATTATTAAACAAAATTCTCAGGCTTATTTCTCTTGGCAACATTATTAGCCTCTTTTGTTAATCTAATACTATCTTTAATCTTGTTAGATGGCCACAGATGGATCATATTTCCTGCTGTTTTTATTTCTCAATGGAATATATATTAACTGAGAATTATGAAGTATTTCTCCAAATGTTTGCCACCGCTTATCAGCTGGCATACCCTTTAATCTAACTTCCAATCTACCTTATCCAGTTTGCCACTCATGCCAATGTAATGTGCTTCACTTAAATTTAAGACTTTTAGTTTCAGGCTTCAGTATGTCACTCTTGACTTTAAGTATAAAATTCCATCATATTATGATCACTCTTCCCCTAAAGATCCCTTACTATGAGATGAGCAATTAACTCTGCCTCATTATATATTAGAAGATCTAAAATAGCTTTCTCCCTGATTGGTTCCAAACCATCTTAAATGCATTCCATTAACTTGTTCTCAAAACTACTTTTGTGAATTTGATTTGTCCAGGCTATCTGAAGAGTAAAGACCCTCATGATTATTGCATTAGTTTTGTTAGATGCACCTCTTATTTCCTGATTAATACCCTGTCCAACTGTATAACTACCAACAGGGGGCCTATAAATTACTCCCATCAATTTTTCTGACCCTTGTTACCTCTATCTCTACCCATATTGATATCTATTTCTTGATCTTCCGAGCTTAGGTCCTTTCACACTATTGAGCTTATGTCATCCTTTATTATCAGCGTTACTACCTCTCCTCCTTTTCCACTTTGTTGTCTTTTCAAAATGTCAAATACCGTGGGATATTTCGTTCCTAACCTCAGCTGACATGTAACCAGGTCTCTAATGGCTATTGGATCAAGCCATTTACCTTTCTTTGTGCTATCAATTCATTTATCTTGTTATGAATGCTTTGTGCATTCAGATAAAGCACATCCGTTTTTAACATTTTATAATTTTTCCCTGATTTTGACCCTACTCACTGACGTACAATTACCCTCAAATACTCCAAATTCTCAAATATTTGGAATAAAGCAAGGTGGCATGTATAGTGACACAAGTCCCACCCTTAACTAAAATGATTGGGTAATTCCCCACTCAACCATTCCTGGAGACCACACATTCATACACAGCTGTGAATGACTGGGATTGATTTTATAGGTTCAGTTTGTATTTTATAACTATCCTCCACTCGCTGTATTTTATTAGAGAAATAATCTTTCTTTTATTTTATTTTATTTTTTATTTTATCTTTTATCTGCTGTAAGTTTGGCATGAATTACCTTTGCTGTAAAACAGATTGTTTACTGTGAGCCGTATTGTAAGTCCCAGCCTGACAGACAGGTAATCGCAAGTTCCCCAATTTCAGGAATTGACGCACAGTGAAAGAATAGCCAAGGAATGGGAGTGAAGATGAATACAACACAGCAGATGAAACATGATGTAACTTTAATCACCAACAATTAATTATGCAATGCAAATAACAAGTGAAGCTAGGCATTGTCCCACGCAGTGCTTTGTTCTGCATGGATTCTGGTATGTAATCAGGATGGTGGATGATAGCAAGGTGGCTAACTGAGGTTTGACTACAAGAAGATTTTAAAAGGCCGAAGAGTCACTCTCCCACACTTTTCACACACCCAAAGCGGAGTTGCCAGAGGGTTTGGTTACAATGTCTTCCTTTCTTAAGAGTTGTTGACACTTGGGTGAGGGACTGGAGGTAACTAAACCCACCAGCGTCAATCAGTCTTTGCGTGGGAGAAAGGAATTTCACAACACTCGGACCCAAATAAAGAAAGAACGTGCATTCATTTAGCCCCTTTCACAACCTCAGAATATCCCAAGCGCTTATTTGCACTTTTTAAGGGGGTAATCGCTATAGTAATGGAAACATAGAAGCCAGTCATGCACAGCAAAATCCCACAAACACCAGTGAGATAATGTCCAGATAATTTATTTCGAGTGTTGGCTGAGGGATATGTGATGTCCCAGGACCAAAGTTCCCTGTAAGCTGAGCAGCCGCATAGCAAACCAAAAGTCCCCATGCAGGTTCCGCACAAGCCTGCCCCATTAAGCTACCACACATGGGCAGCCACAAAGCAAAACTAAAGGGGCTGCGCACTTAAATAACCACCCGCGCACTAAAAATTAGAAGGAATGTAGCCAAGGACGCCAGAGAACTTATTAGTTCACTGAAGATGTTTCATCACAACCTCCAACAAGCAAAAACGAAAAGGATCGTACTGTAGGGAGGGAATTCCAGAGACTAGGGCCCGGGCACCTGAAGGCACAGCTGACAATGGTGAAGTGAAGAAACTCAGCTGGGGCGAGAGGCCACTTGTTTAGCATCGAGGTGACACAAGTCATTTTTCTGTGCTGTGTGAAATGGGTTTGTGTAGTGCAGAAAAAGCTCGTGCTCTGTAATAAATTGCAAACCCACAGCCAACCACTCCAGGGTGCGTTGTTACTTCTCCACATCCTGCTGCTTCTGTGCTGTCTGGTGAGGCAATCTCCTCTGTACTGTTGGGCTTGCTGCAAATGGCTACGAGCCCACTGAGGCCAACCATCAGCATGCTTCAAACAATCAATCCCTGACGATTGACTTATTGGAAGGAGTGCTCGTCTGTCGGTTACAATTAATTATCTTCTTTTCTTTTACCACTGGGAAGTAAATCGAGGCTCTTTCCCCAGCCCCCAGAGACTCTCCTGCTGGATAGCAAAGTTGTCAGCTCTGCTCTGTGCCAAACCCAGACAGGAAGCTTGGTTCTGCCCGAGACACCTGCCTTGCTGAATCTGTGACCCCGTTGCCTGAGCTTCAGAGAAGCTAGATTCAGAAACTGCCTATTGTTTGGAACAGTCATGTAACCACGGTGATTGAGCAAGAGCCCCATGAAACAAGGATATGGCAAGGCTATGGTTGTGAGTGAACGAGCACTGCGCCTCTTTGTTCCTTCTCTCGCCCTGTAACCTTTCACCGTTGGAAGTTGTTGCAGGGTGGCCGAGTTGTACTATTAGTGATAGAATTGAACTGCAGACACTTCTTGGGTGGAAACTTTAAATTTATTTACAAAACAGTCAGCAGCAACTATACATGTGCTTCCAACTCCAACTCTAACTATACGCTGACTGCTGAGATTACCCATGCTACTTTCCTATTGGTTACTACAGATCATGTGATCTTGCCTAACAAGTATTATTCTTAAAGGTACATTACACACTAAGTAAAACTGCAATTACTACAGAAGTCAAAAGCATCGCTCAAAGTAACCTGTTAAAACAAGGGCTGCCAATCCTCCAAGATTGTCCTGAACCTCCAGGAATTAAAGGTTATTATCTGGATCAAACAAGGAGAAATATCACAGTGTTTTATTTTTAATTTCCATTTTCTTTGTGTTATGAAACTATTGAAGATTGGAAAAGGAGCTGTATGACAAAGCAGGATGGTTGGAAGTGGGAGGTCATGTGATGGATCTTCCAGGAATATGTCCAATCAGAGTTGGCAAATATGCTGCATTTGAAATTACTACCAGTTTGGTGATTTAAAAGAGAAAGTTTTGTTTTTCAAGCACTTGTCACTTAAATGGGATGTTGAAAGAGTATAAGCTGTAATGTGAGAAATTGAGAAGAGCAGCCTGGAAAAAGACAATTAAGGGTAGATTGAGATCTACTGATGGGTTGGACACTGACCAGGAACCCAAGCACTGACTTGGGGCCGACTATGTCTCAGCTCTGATCAGAATCCTCCTGCTTGCTTTCTTACCTCCTGTGCTATTTATTCCCCTACAGATCAACATGAGTGAATGATGTTGGTGCTAGGGAACACTTGCAATTTTGGGCATTCAGATTCAGCACCAAGTGTTCATGGTTGGACACATAGGAACACAGGAACACAGTGGGGGTGGGGCCCGCTCGCCGAGGCGTAAAATGTCGCGCGGTGACATTGGGCGTGCGTCCCGACATTACCGCGCATTATTCAGATTTTCAGTTCAGCGGGCGCACACCTGAGTTGGCTTTGCGCCTGCCGAACTGTCAAAGGCCTATTAAGGCCAGTTAACTATTAATTAAAACAATAAACTGAGCTGCCCGTCCAACCTTAAGGTTGGCGGCCAGGCAAAGAGCCCAGGAGGCCTTCCACGGGCAGGATGAGGTTTCATGAAGGTTTTAAAAGGTTTGAAAAAAAATGTTTAAAATTCATGGATATGTCCCAGCTCATGTGAGTTTCACATGAGGGGGCATGTCCTAAAAAATTTTTTTCCTTTATTAAAATTTTTTAACTTAAACTAATCTCCCTGAGGCAGCTCTATGCCTCGGAGATTTCTGTGCTCATTCGCGCACATGCACTGAAGAGCGCAGGCCCCGACTCAGGCAACCCCCCACCCCCCGCCAGCATAGGGAGTGCTCAGTGCTTCCGGGCGCGCGTCACGCTGGGTGGGTCTTAATTGGCTCGCCCACATAAAATGGCGGCGCCCGCGCCTGCTCCTGCACAACACCCCCCGACAGGGAGAAGATTCTAGAATGCAGGAGCAGGAGTAGGCTATTCAGCCCTTCGAGCCCATTGTGCCATTCAATAAGATCATGACTGATCTGGTTGTGATCTCAACTCCACTTTGCCATCTGCCTCACCTGCCCCCTGCCATAATCTTTGACCCCCTTGTCTATTAAAAATCTGTCTAACTCTGCCTTGAATAAATTCAATGACTTAGCCTCCACTGCTTTCTAAGCAAGAGAATTCCACATACTAACGACCATTTGAGGGGAAAAAAAATTCTCCTCATCTCTCTTAAAGCTTCATCTGAACTGCCTCCAACAAAATGCCAGGGCTCCAGTTGTACAAGTGCATCCTTTTGTGACAGTTTCCCATCTCCCGTAACAGTCATCATGGGACCCCTTTGAATGAGATCACCAGATGGCTGCACTTGCTGATCAGGTAGCCTACTGAAGCTTGTCCAGGCTCTGGTGAACAATAACCACTTGGGTAAAGTACTAGAGCTTGTGATTCAAAACCCCGCACCTTTAGTACAGAATGAGGTAAAATTGGAAGATGGGAGGGGGGAGAATTGAGAATCAACCGTGTAGTCCAATTAATTTCTGTTATCTTAAATGTTTGTGAAATCCTTTTCGTACTATTTAAATAACCCTGTTAAACAATAAAATGCATAAGTAATGCTGCGCTTCTCCTTGTTCTTTTTGCAGAGCGCTGAATAAATATGAAGAATTTGGTAGATCGTTATAATTTTCTTTGGTCATGGGGTTCAGTCCTCTTGTCAGTTTTTTTTTCTCATTAGTTACATCTTTTTTCACTTGCTGGGTGAGTCCTCTGCTCCTTTTGTAATTTATTATTTTAAAAATTCACATAGCACCAAAAAATCTTCTATTCAGTCACAATGCTGCAATATATATTTCTTCAAGACGCAGCTAGAACAACATTCCTTATTCAGTCTAGGAGGATTGCTTTACAGAGTAGAATGCACCATAGAATGGTTATAGAACCCATGGAGGCCATTTGGCCTATCATATCCGTGCCAGCTCTCTGCAAGTGCAACTTAGCTAGCTCCACTCTCCTGCCCTTTCCCCAGAGCCCTGCAGGACGAGGAACTTCAGATATAAAGATAGATTGGAGAAGTTAGGACTGTTTTCCTTGGAGAAGCGAAGACTGAGAGGAGATTTGATAGAGGTATTCAACATCATGAGGGGTTTGAACAGAGTAGATAGGGAGAAACTGTTCCCACTCGTGAAGAACAAGAGGACAAAGGTTTAAAGTAATTGGCAGAAGAAGCAAAAGCGATATATGAAAAAGCTTTCTGTGAGTGATTAAGGTCTGGAATGCACTGTTTCAGAGTGTGGTGGAGGCAGGTGCAATGGAACCATTCAAAAGGAAATTAGACTGTTATCTGAAAAGGAAAAATGTGCAACATTGTGGGGAGAAGGCCAAGTGAACTGCTCATTCAGAGAGTCGGTGCAGACATGATGGGCCAAATGACCTCGTTCTGCACTGTAACTGTGATTCTGTTAAATGCTTCCTCTTCAGGTTCTTATTTAAAGTCACAATGGAATCTGCCTCCATCACCCTCTCAGGCAGTGCATTCCAGATCCTAAAAACTTGCTGGCCAAAAAAAACATTTTTTTGATGCTGAGTTCTGAACTGAATTAATTATCATTTAATTCTAGGAATAACATGGATGAAAAGCTCCAGCAAAAATGGTGTATCTCCTTTAATAGCATGGTCATGCAGAAAGACCTGTATCTCTGTAAAGTCTTGGACTTGGCTTCAAGAGCCTAACTCTGCCGCACATGTACTCCCATTAAAGTGCCCCTTGTCCTCTGATATTAAGTTTAAATTTGTATGTAGTATTCCAGCATCCAACTTTGCCCTAAGCCTTGATTTGGCAACACCCTGGTCCCACCAGACATGACACTAGTCTTCTCCTTACCCTGAAAATAGTGTTACAAGAGATTCACAATAAAAGTACTACCTTCTTTCAAGGTGAGGGTCAGGAGGTTTAAGGGGGATGTGAGGAAAAACTTTTTTAGCCAGAGGGTGGTGATGGTCTGGAATGCGCTGCCTGGGAGGGTGGTGGAGGCGGGTTGCCTCACATCCTTTAAAAAGTACCTGGATGAGCACTTGGCACGTCATAACATTCAAGGCTATGGGCCAAGTGCTGGTAAATGGGATTAGGTAGGCAGGTCAAGTGTTTCTTACGTGTCGGTGCACTCGATGGGCCGAAGGGCCTCTTCTGCATTGTGTGATTCTGTATGTAGCTTCTTCAGCCTAAGAAGTTTCCAAAGAAGGGTTGTACGGGAGATTGACACTAAATCAGGATGGGACAGATTATGAGGTATGGTAAGAACATAAGTAGGGGCAGGAGTGGACCATGCAGCCCCTTGAGCCTGCTCCACCAATGAGTACTATCATGGCTGATCTTCTATCTCAATTTTGCTTTCCCACCTACTTCCCAAATCCCTTGGTTCCCTGAGAAAATCTGTCTACCTCAGCCTTAAACATACTCAACAATGTTCATCCATAATCCTATGGGATAGAGCATTCCAAAGATTTACAACCCTCTGAGTGAAGAAGTTTCTCTTCATCTCAGCCCTAAATGATTGACCCCTTATTCTGAGATGGCACTCCCATGTTCTAGATTCCCCAGCTGGGAAACAATCTCTCAGTGTCTACCCTATCAAGCCCATTCAAAATGCTGGACATTTCAATTCTTCTAAACTTCAGAGTGTAGGCTCAAGCACTTGGTTCAAGATTTAGATTTTGAGAAGGTTTTTAAAGGAGCCAAGAGAGGGACAGAGGACAAAGTGTAGAGAGATAATTTAGGAATATAGGTCTTGTCCAGTTTTGAGATCACTATCAATGGTGAATCAAGTTTCGTAAGAGGCCAATGCCAGAGAAATAGCTAGTTCACAGGGATGTACAGTCAGTGAGTGTTGTGAAGATAGATTGCAGTGAGATTATAGAGCATGTAAAGGTGAGGCTTTGCAGGATGGGGGCCCTGTCTTGAACAGTGAAGACATAGGTAATGGAAAAATAGCACTTTGTATGGAATTTGATTGTATAAGCAAGGGTTTATGGAGATCAAAGGGTGGGAAAGCATTGGAGTCAAGGACGGAAGTGATGAAGGCATATGTAAAGATCTCAGAGGTGTCGAGATGGACAGCCATTGAGGTAGAAACATCTTTGTAGTAGAATGTCTGAAGCTCAAACTGGCATCAAACAGAACTGCCAAGGCTCATAACCGAGAACAACCTGAGATGGTGGCCCAAAATAAGGAGAGTTTTTGGGGTGGCAAGAGAGTGGAGTTTATGGCAGGAATTGAAAACAATGATCTATAGGTTGAGCAAGCAGTTAAGCCACATCCAACACTGAATGTTGGTAAAAACCAAAGGGGGAGCTGAAGAATCATGAATGGTGATAGGTAGCTGGCTGTCCTTGGCATTATTGTGGTTTATGCCGCTGAGGAGTAACATGCAGATGAAGGCGAGGTGGGAGCCAAGGTTAGATTCGTGTAGGATTCTGGGTCTGAGAGGAAAGGGAGATTGGACATGGGACATGAGTTGGTAAGAATGAAATGGTCAATGGTTTTTTTTCCAATAAAGTGGCTAACAGCAGGAGAGTGGAAAGACACCTGAGGAAAGGGAAACACTGATGATGCCAACTTGCATTGGCGGTTGGAGGCAGAAAAAGGAGTTAGGTGGACAGGGAATCAAAGGAATAGGAGATGACAAGATGAGCTTGGAGAAGACCAGGGGAAGTTGGGTCCCGAATGAGTGGAGAAAGGGAGTTGGAGGAGAAGAGGAGCTGCACAGATAACCTTGATATTAGTGACTAAAAAATCCACGGGCCTGAATTTTCAGCTCCGCAGGTGAGCGTTATTGGCGGGCCCGGGAGCAGTTGGGAAACGGATCGCTAACCACGATTGGTCCCTGACCACGATTTCACGCTGGCTGGCCAATTAACAGCCAGCCAGCATGAAGTGCGCGCTGAAAAGCTCAGCGCTGCTGGGGTGGGGGTGGGAAGAGGGTGGGTGATGATTCCGTGGACGTGGGAGAGCAGTGAGAGAACGCTCCCTGAAGGCAGAGAGCTGCCTCGGGGAGCTGCAGACCTGAAAACCATCAAATAAAAGTTTGAAAATCAGGTTCAAAAAAATGCCCAAGCATCACAATCAGGCACCTGAACATTTTGATGATAAAAATGCTGCCCACAGATATTTTCATTTTATAACAGAAACCTCATCCCTTGGATGGGGTTTGGTGAAAAATCCGATTCGCCCGTCCGCCAACTGTAAGGTTGGACAGACCACGGAAAATCAGAGCCAGTAGCGCCGTTAATGGGCTTAACTGGCCTCTTAATTATTGGCGGGCACTTCCGAATTTGGCGCGCGCCCGCTGAGCGAAATATCGCACAAGCGCGGGATGGCGTTGGGACGCTCGCCTGACGTCATCTCGCGCGATTTTCCATCCTGCGGATGCGCGCCCGCCCAGGGGATGTAAAATTCTGCCCCCTGAAATCCTACACCTGCCTGAGGTGATGCAAGAGGTCAGGGGAGAGAGATTTATGGAGATAATTAATTGTGGAATACAAGTGCTGAATCAGAGGTGGATGAGTGATGCAAATAGAAATTGATGTGTGCGGCTGGCACAGGTTTGTTTATATAAATGAAGTGGGTAGGGAGCATAGGATTCATTTATTTGCATGAGTAGGAGAGCTGAGGGGCGCAGATTTTACTTATTTATGTGCTCAATTATTCTTTGCAATCCCTGACAATGCCATGGAAGGTGCACTACTTAAAATTAGCCTTCAAGCTTCTGATGATTTCAGTGCTCTTCACCTATTAATTGTCCTGTCATTGATTTAGTTCATACGACCACACTGCATCACTCTGCACAGTTGTTTGGCATGTTCCACCCCAGTTCTGCAGAAGCTGTTGTGACGCAAGGACAGAAATTAGCCACATCAATTTATTCCTGTTACCCACTTCAGTTCAGAAAGGTTCTGGTATAATTTGTGTGCTCTAATTAACATCATCTACATATGCAAATTACGGTGAATTTTCCTCATTTATTCATGGTCTTCCATTATTCCCTGCAAGTTTTCTAAAAGTAATACTTTGTTACCCCTATGGCTCAAAAACTTTTCTAATTAGACTAATTTGCAATTTAGGTCCACCCATAATTTTGCAAAAGAAGCAGTGTCCAAATCAGCAAAAATATTATTCTCCAAACACAGTAAAGGCTGAGCTTCTTATGTTAATAAACAAGAAATTAACATTTTTATATGCAAATATTGTTAAACTATTAGCATGTATATCTATCACTTATTCATGTTTAAGAGAGTGTTTCCAAGGTAAAGTCACTTAATATCTGAAATAGTTTCAATAATTCTTTCTCTCGGTAATTTGGGCTTGCCATAATCGATTAAAGTTCTATTAATAGCACTGCTTTTTTTTAAACGGTTAGTTGTTTAAATCCATTTCTTGGCAATTTACTGAGGAGCACCCCCATGTTCTGCACCAAGATTGTATGGTCTGTTGCAAGGTCCACTGCCCCAGACTGGTATAATGGAGACTTTCTCCACTTGAGCTCTTGGGCTTCATTGTGTTGTTGTGGCCAAGGGGGCCACAGAAAGAGAATTGAAGGGGAGAGATGGACTAGCTCCAAATTTTGGTCAGAGCAAAATTGACACAGGGACTGGCAGCAGATTACCCACTCCTTTCTTGTGCTCTGTGTATGGTCTGGGGAGAAAATTGTGCTTGGGTGGTATCATTTTTCATTTGATGGTCCAGTGGAGAGGGGTTGAGAGAAGACACAACTCACAGGAGGCATCAGCTCATTTTGAAGCGAATGCAAGTTAGCCAGTAAAATACAGAAGTCTCCGGCAACTCTGCGAGTTACAGTCAGTTCTCTCGGGATGACCATCAATGAGAACTGGTGCAGGAATAAAGTTAAGAAGCCAAGAGTTTAGGAATGAAAATCAGAACAAACTGCAAACAAAGATCCTTGCATACAATAAATAATAACTAGCTGGCAGCAAGTTAAAGGCGGTAATTCACTCTCTGGGGTTCTGCTGACGTTAATAAACCACTCAAGCTTTGCTCTCATGGTTTGACATCATTAGAATTGCTCGATTGAATTTCTGCCTTGAAACTCAGTGCCAGATAGCTATTATCCAATATTTCTCTCGGGCACATTCATTAAGTAAATGAGCTTCTGAAAAAATTCTGTAGCGTTTGGGAGATGCAATATTTCTTTTTAAATGATAAAACTAAATGTCTAGGATTTGATTACATTTGCGCCTCTGCCGGTTGCAGTGTAGAAAATGAGAAGAAATAGATGAAGCTTGGTGAAAAGATGAAGAAATGTGGCATCATAATGCTCAGAAACATTGCAGAGCGATTCACAAAGACTGAAATACCTTGAAGTTCAGTGACACTGGTATGTTGCCGATTGTGGCAAATCTTCTGTGTGATAAGAGCCAGGAGGGCAACCGACCACTTCATCCCTATTTAGTGTTTAGAAGCTCAGTTTTAACATCTCATCCTAGGGACAACACCTCCTGCCACACCACACTCCTTCAGTAATGCAGAGTTATCCCCTGGACACTGGGCTAGCTGAGGCCCACTACAGTGCCTCGACTGAGCGGTACCTTTCTTTGAAGAAGCTGGACCAGTGCTGCATCACTCGTTAAGATCAATAAGAAATGAGAGAACTGCTTGCCTCCTTTCCAGAGTATCTGTGTTTTACGTAGTCACTGGGAGCACAGCTGATGGTACCACTCAAGCAGATCAAAAGCTGTTGCGTTGGCATCTGATCTCAGCCTTGTTTGAAAGTGACAGCTCAGACTGTTGTATTCTTTGGTACCCAGTGCAAAATATAAGCAAATCAACTCCGAGGATTTATTGTGCTTAGTTTAAAAATGGTGCTTTGACAAATACCGCCTGTTGTTTGTCAGTTGGGTTATGACTGAACAGAAATTAAAATTGAAATTTTCTCAGTTTCCAAGTATCTTACTTAAACTGGACGTTTGGGCTGGTGAAGCACGTTGGTGCTGGCATGCTGTTGGTAGCATGTTAGATGAAACACTTGGCCTCTCCATCTTCCCCCCCAAACCTCTTGATTCATGTTTAAACACTGAGAATTTGAGAGAAATACATTTCCTTGGGCATTTTGAGCCTTGTGATCCTGCTGCCTTAGAATTACAATTGTCAAATGACCTTAATAGCCTGATAGGAATCTGTGTCTCTAAATGTGAGTATAACGTTCCAGATCTTTGCAAAAATAAACGCTGGCCTGTTTGAAGTCTGGCGCTGTTTGATGTCCCGCAGTGCTGTGTATACGCACTCGCAGCAGGTCGGCTGTTGTTTGAGGAGGTTCCAGTAGTCTGATAAAACACGAATGTTGTATTTGCGGTAGCAGTACCAGCGTGATGAGTTCCTGTGACTCAGTTAAAGGCACATTACTTCAATGTTAGGAGAAGTTGGTGTTGGGGTTACGGATAAGTTAACTGTTAAATGATTCTGTTCAAGGGGGGTGGGAGTGGGCATGGGCAGTAGGAGGATAAACCCAATTTTCACTTCATTTTGTTGATGAAAGGAGTAAACTGACTCCACCCCTGTGGCAGCCCTGCAGTGTTGGCTCAACACCACTTGGTTGCATGTTATGCCTTGAAGCAGATAATAATTGGCAGTGTTCTTGGAATATGCAACTTTTGAAATTTCTCCTAGGAGTCACCATTCAGCATTCTTCATTCTGATTGAGTACCAGTTTTCTTTTTCTTCCTCTCCTTCTCAGGTACGAAGTATTTTTCCCACATCCTATTTTCTTCCATGTTACCTATTCTGCTGAGGTTACTGGCTACAGGCTCCAAAGGCCTTGATGGCCTTCTAGTATCTCAGTCAAATGGGCCTGATCCTGAGTGTCAGCATGCAACTTGACTGAGGGGAACATTTCCACTGATCAGGCAAATCCTTTCTTTATAAAGCTGATTTATGGTGTTCCAACAAATATCTCACAAAGGCAACTGTCTCTCTGCTGTCCGCATTCAGGTACTTTATTCCAGATAGAGAAATCCAAGACTTGAATTTATTTAGCACCTTTCACGACCTCAGGAGGTCACACAGCCAGTGAGTTAATTTTGAAGTGCAGTCACTGTTGTAACGTAGGAAAGGCAGCAGGTAATTTGAGCACAGCAAGCTCCCACACATGCCAACATGGTATTGACCAGATAATCTGTTTTTCAGTGGTGTTGGTTGAGGGATAAATAGTGGCCAGGGCACCAGTGGTATCATGGACACAGATAGTAATGAAGTGTAGGGGCTCATACTGACCTGTTTATTGTTCTTTCAATCTGTGACCACTTGTAACAGCACAACTGCTATTGTCAATGAGATCAGTGAACTCAGCCCAGCCCTGCTATCAGTGTGATTGTCCGAGTGGCCTAGTGCATTGAGTATCCTATTGGCTTGCTTATCCAGTTGATATGTTTTACAGTTGATCCTTAAGATTGAGTCATTGCATGAATGGATAAAATTTGACTGTGGAAAAGGTCAGTGTAGGAGACATGAATATTCTAAAAGAATGATCGCAGAAACTCTCATCCGAATCTATCCAAACAATGCTGCAACCGTCTACACTATCAACTCACTCCTAACTGTGCAATCTCCCGCAAGGACAAAAAACAGTTTAAAAAAAAACTTGTAACTAGCTCAGAAAAAGCTCTTGAAAATTCAGCTTCCTTAGTTAAGCATGCAAGGCTGGAAGATCGCATGGCAGCTAGATAGAGAATCATAATCACAGGTAAGTAGCAAGTTACCCTATTAACTAGCGGTGTTCTTTTCTCTCAAGAGATTGCCAATTACTGTTTCGAAAGACTGGGCAGGCTTGATGGATTGGTTGGTATTTTCCTGCCTGTCAGTTTTGTTTGTCCATTAGACTTGCCACATGTTTCATTTGTCTGTTCTAGGTGGCGATGATTCTCCGCAAAAGGAAATATTGCTTGGTTTCTAACCTCACTCTTTTTCTATAAACATTTGACCAATATACTCCAGTCCTGCTATTCCTGTCCATCTCAAATAACATACCCAACTGGAATCCATCCACTCTTTAAAAATCCCATTATATTCCCTCAATTTGCACTTCTCCAAAGTACACATAAGCCTAAAGTTTACAGCTTATCATCATAAATGAGAGCTCTGAGGCTGGATATCATATAGGTTTGTCCTTTACTGCACTTTCTCCAGAGTTTCAATATCTCTCAGCATGGACCAAAACTAGACATGGTGCTCAATGTATGGACATGTTAGCTGTATGTAGCCTGAGCATAGTGCATTTTGTATTTCATGATCCACCACTTCAGCCTAAATCCTTTGTTTCCTTATAATCTCTTTGAAATGTTTGTGCACCTTTAATGAAGGATGAATTATCCCAGGTCTCTTGGTCTTTCACGGATATCCGTCCGTGATTTTCCCAAGCCCAAATGCATTTGTCCACATTGTAAAGACTGTCACACTGGGGGCCTGTTCCTAAAATGTCTCAGTCAGTCTGCAACCTTTTATTTGTCCTGAATTAATAGCCCACAATTTTTTTTGGCAACTTTACGAGTGGTTTCATAATGTCTTCCACCTCAATAATGAATGGAAACAATGACAAACAGTGGTATGTGGACAGTAACATAGTGGTAATATCACTGCACTATTAAGAGGCCCAGACAAAGGCTCCAGTTCAAATCTCACCATAGCACTGATGGGATTTAAATGCAGTTGATTAAATCTAATATTATTAATGATAATTATGAAAATTACCAGATTACCGTAAAAACACATCTGGTTCACTCATGCTCTTCAGAGGAGGATATCTGCCCTGTCAGGCCTACTTGTGACTCCAGACCCTCAGCAATGTGGTTGACTCTTAACTACCCTCTGAAATGGCCGAGCAAGTGAAACGGAAATTATGGATGGGCAATAAATGCTGGCCTTGCCAGCGATGCTTACAACCAAGGAATGAATTTTTTAAAAACTGCATTGTTACAAAATCCTATTGAAATTCCACTGCCTTCCTACTTATCCAACATGATATTATCCTAGGGTCTCATGTGATCTGATATCATTGCAACAGCCATCTATGCAGTTATTCATCAAAGACGTTGGATATTAAGGTAAAGGTGACTTCCTCGATGCTGGATAAAAGGCAGAACAAGTGGCTTGGCCTTGTAGCAATATTGACCCTACAAACAGTAGAATGTCGATATATTATTTGCTGATGAGATTGAGTTAATTTGGATACTAATATTCTCAACAATTTGTATCTGGCTGGTTAGTCAAGAGTTTGTGTTCTGAAATATTGAGCCTGAATCACAAAAAATGAATGGGGTATGTACAGATTGGACTGCAAAGCTTCTCATCTTCAGAGATTACAGGCAAGATAGCTAGTTGGGAATTAAGAATGTGAGTGAGGGAATTTATGCCACCTCCTTTGTGGTGTTTCCTAACTCACTTCAGAGATTTGAACTTGCAGTTAGGGGTGAGGGCAAGTGTAATTCCTTAACCAGCTGTATAATTGTGATAGCACTAAAATACTACTGGAATAAGCTAAGAATAATAGAGTACTGTGTCCATATAGGATTCCTTAACAGCTGTTTCTCTCCTAAGCTCTGGAGTGGGGGCTTCAGGTTGGTCAGGGTCCATACGGAGTTTTAAGGCAAACCCATTTCCTTTCAGGCAAACAGAGGTGGGAGAGGGTTAAAGTGCAGAGGTGATAGGTGTATTTATATGTAGTTTCTGGGATAATACTCCAATCCAAACAAGCCCAAGCAAGTGGAAGCCTCAACAAAAACAAAAATACGTGGAAAAACTCAGCAGGTCTGACAGCATCTGTGGAGAGGAACACAGTTAACGTTTCGAGTCAGTATGACTCTTCAACAGAACTAAGGAAAAATAGAAAAGAGGTGAAATATAAGCTGGTTTAAGGGGGGGTGGGACAAGTAGAGCTGGATAGAGGGCCAGTGATAGGTGGAGATAACCAAAAGATGTCATAGACAAAAGGACAAAGAGGTGTTGAAGCTGGTGATATTATCTAAGGAATGTGATAATAAAGGTACAGATAGCCCTAGTGGGGGTGGGGTGGGGGGAAGTGTTCAAAATAGGCTAAAAGGCAAAGATAAAACAATGGATGGAAATACATTTAAAAATAATGGAAATAGGTAGGAAAAGAAAAATCTATATAAATTATTGGAAAAAGGGGGGATTGGGAAGGGGGTGGGGATGGAGGAGAGAGTTCATGATCTAAAATTGTTGAACTCAATATTCAGTCCAGAAGGCTGTAAAGTGCCTAGTCAGAAGATGAGGTGCTGTTCCTCCAGTTTGCTTTGAGCTTCACTGGAACAGCTCCTCACACCCCACTTCCTGTAGGGAGTCCATCCCATTCTCTCAGTTTCTTCGCCTCCGTCGCATCTGTTCTGATGAGGCCACTTTCAAAAACAGTTCCTCTGACATGTCTTCCTTCTTCCTTAACCGAGGTTTTCCACCCACGGTGGTTGACAGGGCCCTCAACCGTGTCTGGCCCATCTCCCGCGCATCCGCCCTCACACCTTCCTCTCCCTCCCAGAACCATGATAGGGTCCCCCTTGTCCTCACTTATCACCCCACCAGCCTCCGCATTCAAAGGATCATCCTCTGCCATTTCCGCCAACTCCAGCATGATGCCACCACCAAACACATATTCCCTTCACCCCCCTGGCGGCATTCCGCAGGGACCGTTCCTTCCGGGACACCCTGGTCCACTCCTCCATCACCCCCTACACCTCAACCCCCTCCCACGACACCTTCCCATGCAACCGCAGAAGGTGCAACACCTGCCCCTTTACTTCCCTCACCGTCCAAGGGCCCAAACACTCCTTTCAAGTGAAGCAGCATTTTACTTGCACTTCCTTCAATTTAGTCTACTGCATTCGCTGTTCCCACTGCAGTTTCCTCTACATTGGAGAGACCAAACGCAGACTGGGTGACCCCTTTGCGGAACACGTTCGGCCTGTCTGCAAGCATGACCCAGACCTCCCTGTCGCTTGCCATTTCAACACTCCACCCTGCTCTCATGCCCTCATGTCTGACCTTGGCCTGCTGCATTGTTCCAGTGAAGCTGAACGTAAACAGGAAGAACAGCACCTCATCTTCCGACTAGGCACTTTACAGCCTTCCGGACTGAATATTGAGTTCAACAATTTTAGATCATGAACACTCTCCTCCATCCCCACTCCCTTTCTGATTCCCCTTTTTTCTAATAATTTGTATAGATTTTTCTCTTCCCACCTATTTCCATTATTTTTAAATGTATTTCCATCCATTGTTTTATCTTTGCCTTTTAGCCTATTTCGATCCCTTCCCCTCACTAGGGCTATCTGTACCTTTATTATCACATTCCTTAGATAATATCACCAGCTTCAACACCTCTTTGTCCTTTTGTCTATAACATCTTTTGGTTATCTCCACCTATCGCTGGCCCTCTATCCAGCTCTACTTGTCCCACCCTCCCCTTAAACCAGCTTATATTTCACCTCTTTTCTATTTTTCCTTAGTTCTGTTGAAGAGTCATGCGGACTCGAAACTTTAACTGTGTTCCTCTCCGCAGATGCTGTCAGACCTGCTGAGTTTTTCCAAGTATTTTTGTTTTTGTTTTGGATTTCCAGCATCCGCAGCTTTTTGCTTTTATCCAAGTGGAAGCCTCGTTAACATTGGTCTATTTACATCTTAAAGGTATTGAGGCGTTGTCTCAGACTATACGTGTTTTTACACTATAGGACTGTAACTGATGGCAGACGCCTGGATTTCCCTCTCTGTCAGATACATTCCACCATGTAAAGAATTTCAGGCTCCTGGAGCCATTGGTATGCATCATAGACTTATTAAAATGTGGGCCTGTGATCCTGCTGTCAGGATAGCTAAGCCATTTCAGACATGTAAGTGCAAGAAGCAACTCTGTCAGCAGTGGCTTCCTGTTTTGAATGTAACAACTGTGCAATAATCCAAACACAGTGATAGGAAAAGAGTCTTTATCCTTTGTTTTGAGCATATAATCTAGGCTGACACTTGAGTGCATACTTAGGGAGGACTGCATTATCAGAAGTACCACTTTTTAGATGAGGCGTTAAACCAAAGGCCCTGCTCAGGTTGAAATTATAAAAGAGCCAAAGACATTTTTTGAAGAATAGGGGAGTTCTTTCAGTGGCCTGACTGACATTGCTCCCTCAATCAATACTACCAAAAAATATTCATTCATTTCTTTCTTGTAGGATCTTGCTATGCAACAATTTGATGCTGTGTCTATCTAAGTAATAAAGTATTAGAAGTAAACTGCTCATTGTGAAAGAAGAAAGACTTGCATTTATATAGCATTTTTCAGGACGAACCAAATTGTGTTCCAGCCAATGAAGTTCTTTTTAAAAAAAATGTAATCACTGTTGTAATGTACTAAAGCACTTTTCGGGATGTCTCAAGGCTGTTAAGGAATGCTTTATAAATGCAAATTGATTTATTTTGTCATACCTGTGTCATCATTTGTATATTGCATAATTACAAGACTGCATTTTGGTAATTTTGTTTGTGTGCGTTCTGGATAAAATAATCAGTGTGGCTAAGTTTTTCTCAAGGTGCTAACACTGTTCAATGAATTTCAGATGTTCTTCGGCATTGACTGAATGTGCACAGCAGACATTCACAGGTCCAAATTAATGGTACTTATAAAATTAGATAATGGAGAGAGAGAGATGGAGAGAAAAGTTGAAGATTTAAATGTCAGAGAGAGAGATAAATGGGGAATTGGAGATGTCAGATATTGAGAGGCAGAGAGACAGCAAGAAAGAGACAGATTAGAAAAATGCATTGGACAGAGAGACTGAGATTGGGGACAGGGAGAGATACTAATGTCCTTTAGGGAAGGAAATCTGCCATCCTTAACCAGCCTGGCCTACATGTGACTCCAGATCCACAACACTGTGGTTGACTCTTAACTTCCCTCTGAAATGGCCTAGCAAGCCTCTCAGTTCAAGGGCAATTAGGATGGGCAACAAATACTGGCCTTGCCAGTGATGTCTGTGTCCCATGAAAAAAACGACTGATTGGGGAGAAAGAGAGACTTATCTTGGGAGTAGTCCAAGTGGACCTGTGAGGGAGCAGCACGGAGCGGAAGAATATAAATCAGGACCGAGGCTTGAGGCCTACACCTTGGGAGTCAGAGAGGTACACCAGCCAGCTGCTTGGAACCAGTCCGCACAGAGTTTGAAAGGAGAGTGAGAAAAACAAATAGTGACATCACAGAAAAACTGTAAGTTCATTGGTTGGTAAGAAACTGCTGTTAGGGATTATCTTTAAATTGCCGTAAATTAGAAAAACCCATTATTTTTAAAGAAGTACCTATACTTGAATTTAAGTGTGGAACACCAGGAATAAGGGGAAGTAAGGACCATTATAATAAAGTAGTATAAATAAACCAAAGTAAAATACAGTTAAGAAATAGCAGGGCAGCTTGGTCAAGTGGAATGTGTGGCCTGTAATATGTGGGAAGTCATGGAAGCTACCAGTGTCCTAGACAGTCACATGTGCAGGAAGTGCTGCCAGCTGCAGAAACTTGAACTCCAGGTTTCAGAGCTTGAGTGGTGGCTGGAGTCACTGTGGCGCACCTGTGAAGCTGAGAGCAGCGTGATAGCACGTTAAGTGAGGTTGTCACATCGCAGCTTAGGACCCTGGAGGCAGAAAGGGAATGGGTGACTGCCAAGTATCCCAAGAGAACCAGGCAGGTAGTGCAGGAAGCCCCTGGGGTCCTGCTCATAAATCGGTTTTCTGTTTTGGAAGCTGGTGAGGGCACTGGTTCCTCAGAGGAGTGCAGTCAAGTTTGTGGCATCACGAGCGGCTCAGCTGTACAGGAGGGGAGGAAGACGAGAGGAAGAAGAAAGGAAGTGCAGTAGTGATAGGGGATTCATTACTTGGGGGAACAGACAGGCGTTTCTGTGGCAGTAGACGTGACTCCAGGATGGTATGTTGCCTCCCTGGTGCCAGGGTCAAGGATGCCACCGAGTCATTGCAAGACATTCTTCTGGGGGAGGGTGAACAGCCAGAGGCCATGGTCCTCATTGATAGGTAGGAAGGGGGATGTAGTCCTGGGAATAGAATTTAGGGAGCTAGGTCGAAAATGAGCAAACAGGACCTCAAATGTAGTAATCTCTGGATTACTCTCAGTGCCATATGCCAGTGAGTACAGAAAAAGGAGGATAAGGCATATGAATGCGTGGCTGGAAAGATGGTGCTGGAGGGAGGGCTTTAGATTCTTGGGACACTGGGACTGGCTCTGGGGAAGGTGGAACCTGTACAAGCTGGATGGGTTACACCTGAACAGAGCCAGGACTGAGTTGCTTGAGGGGCATTTTGCTAGTGCTGTTGGGAGGGCTTTAAAACAATTCGGCAGGGGTGTGGGAACCAGGAGAGAGTATTAGAGAAAAAATACCAGGGTCACAAAATACTGGGAGAGACAGACAGCACTACAGTAGAGAATAGTAAATTAATGGGTGGAGTCAGAGTAAAGCAGAAAGTCATGGAATCTAAATCAGGATTATTGTACATGTATGTGAATGCACAGAGCACAGTAAATAAGATTGGGGAGTTACAGGCGCAGGTTGCCATGTGGAAATATAATGTTGTGGCGATAACAGAAACCTGGCTCAAGGAAGGGCAGAACTGGGTGTTAAATATTCCTGGATACAAAGTGTTCAGAAAAGATAGGAAAGGAAGGAAAGGAGGAGGGGCGGTGGTATTGGTTAAGGAGAGCATTGCAGTGCTGGAGAAAGAGGATGTCCCAGAGGGTTCAAGGACAGGATCAATTTGGGTAGAGCTAAGGAACAAAAAGGGTACAATTACATTGCTCGGAGTAGTCTATAGACTGTCAACTAGTGGGAAAGATGTAGAGGAACAATCTGCAGGGAAATTACAGAGAGATGCAAACATTATAGTGTTATAAAGGGGTTGTTAATGTCCAAATGTCGACAGGGTCAGTGGTAGTGTCTTGTCCAACAAGAAAGAAGGCACAGCTAGACCTAGTTCTTGAAAATGAGGTGGGACAGGTAGATCAACTGTCAGTGAGGGAACATTTAGGAGACAGGGATCATTGTATCATAAAGTTTAGGATGAAGGTAGGAAAGGACACTGGACAATCCAGCGTAAGAATAATTAACTGTGGGAGAGCCAACTTCAATGGGACAAGAACAGCGCTGGGCTGGATAGACTGGAACCAAAGGTTGGCGGGAAAAACTGTAGCTGAACAATGGGCTACCCTCAAAAAAGAAATGGTTTGGGCACAGTCAAGGTATATTCCCTCAAATGGGAAAGGTAGGGTAAACAATTCCAGGGTGCCCTGGATGAACGAGGAGATAGAAATTAAAATAAAGAAGAAAAAGTGTGCTTATGACAGGTGTCAGGTAGAAAATACAATTGAGAATCAAGCGGAAAACAGAAGGTTCAGAGGAGACGTGAGAAATAAAATAAGAGAAGCAAAGGGGGATTATGAGAAAAGAATGGCAACCAACATAAAGGGGAATCCCAAAGTCTTCTATCAGCTCATAAATAGTAAAGGGATGGTAAAAGGAGGAGTAGGGCTGACAGGGACCAAAAAGGGGATTTATACATGGAGGCAGTGGGCATGGCTGAGGTGTAAATGAATACTTTGCATCTGTCTTTACCAAGGAAGCAGATGCTACCCAGGCCATGGTAACACAAGAGGAAACTCTGTCACTACAAGCATTCAAAATTGATAAGGAGGAAGTGTTGGATAAACTGTTGGTACTCAAAGTTGACAAGACACCGGTACCAGATGTGATGCATCCAAGGATATTGAAGGAAGTGAGAGTGGAAATTGCAGGGGCAGTGGCCATAATGTTTCAGTCTACCCGGGACTCAGGGGAAGTGCCAAAGGACTGCAGAATTGCAAACATTACGTCCTTGTTCAAAAAAGGTTGTAAGGATAAACCCAGCAATTACAGACCAGTAGGTTTAACCCTCAGTGGTGGGGAAGCTTCTAGAAACGGTTATTTGGGATAGAATTAGTAATCACATGGAGAAATGTAGGTTGATTAGGAAGAGCCAACATGGATTTCTTAAGGGGAAATCATGTTTAACTAACTTGCTGGAGTTTTTTGAAGAGGTAACAAGGTTGATGAGGGTAATGCTGTTGATGTGGTGTACATGGACTTTCAAAAGGCATTCGAGATGGTGCCACAACAGAATTGTGAGAAAAGTTATAGCTCATGGAATAAAGGGATAGTAGCAAAGTGGATACAAACAAAATTGGCTGATTAATAGGAAGCAGAGTGTAATGTTCAATGGATATTTTTCAGCCTGGAGGAAAGTTTGTAGTAGAATACCCCAGGGGTCGGTATTGGGACCCTTGATTTTCCCGATATATATTCATGATCTAGATCTTGGTGTGCAGGGGACAATTTCAAAGTTTGAGGACGACATGAAACTTGGAAGCATTGTAAACTGTGAGGAGGACAGTGTAGAGCTTCAAAAGGACATAGACAAATTGGTGGAGTGAGCAGATAGGTGGCAGATGAAGTTCAATGTGTAAAATTGAGGTGATGCGTTTTGGTAGGAGAGACAATATAAAATAAGGGTATAATTCTTAAGGGGATGCAGGAACAGAGAGGCCTGGGTGTATATGTGCATAGATCATTAAAGGTGGCAGGGCAGGTGGAGAGAGCAGTTAATAAAGCATACAGTATCATGGGCTTTATCAATAGGGGCATAGAGTACAAGAGCAAGGAGGTTATGCTGAGCTTATACAAGACACAAGTTAGACCTCAGCTGGAGTATTGCGTATTGTTCTGAGTGCCATACTATAGGGAGGATATGAACTTATTGGAGAGAGTGCAGAAGAGGTTTATAAGAATAGTTCCAGTGATGAGAAACTTCAGCTATGAGGATAGATTAGAGAGGTTGGGGGTGTTCTCCTTGGCGAAAAGAAGGCTAAGAGGAGATTTGATAGAGGTGTTCAAAATCATGAGGTGGCTGGACAGAGTAGATAGGGAGAAACTGTTCCCGCTCATAAAAGGATTGAAAACAAGATGGCACAGATTTAAAGTGATTTGCAAAAGAAGCAAAAGTGATGTGAGAAAAATCTGTTTCACACAGTGAGTGGTTCGAGTCTGGAATGCACTGCCTGGAAGTGTGATGGAGGCAGGTTCAATCGAGGCATTCAAGAGGGCATTAGATGCTTATTTGAATAGAAACAATGTGCAAGGGTATGGGGAAAAGGCAGGAGAATGGCATTAAGTCATAATGCTCATTTAGAGAGCCAGTGCAGACATGATGGGCCTAACGGCCTTCTGTGCCATAACAATTCTATGAAAAATAAATTACAGACAGAGAAAGGTTTGGGTCAGTGAAGACAAGAGATTGTCAGATACCAGGTGGCAATTTTGAAGAACAGAGTTTGTTGAGCAGATGGGCAGATTATGAAAGGGACAAAGACACATTGCTGGGACAAAACAAGAAGAATGTCACGGGACAGAGAGAAAATCTTAGGGAACACAAAGAGAGGGACAAATAGAAAAAAATGAGATGGTGGTACAGAGAAAACTAAGTAATCTGGGGGCAAAGGCAAAGAGATTATGATGAAAGATAAACAAATTGACAGAAAGATCAGGGCACAGATAACAAGGCTGCAGAATTTATATGAACAGTCTAGAGGACTGTGCAATTAAGAGACCAACATCAAGCAATCAAGGACACAGAGACAAACATCCAGAAGATATGAAGAATGACAGCGCAGTGGAATCTGCAGACATTGAGATGAGGATCAAATCACTGACAGAAACTCAAAGAAGTGAGATGCATTGACAGAAAGAAGCACATATCAGGGAAATTCGCACTTTGCAAAGAAACAAGATTTCCAAAAGAAACCACATCTTTGAGTTAGAAAGATGCTGACCAGGAGAGCTCACGGCAATACAATTAATATATCGAACACTCTGTGAGCAATGAAACTAGTTTAAAATTATTGAACCATATAAAATTACAGATTTTAATTATGCCATGAATACTGAATTAGTTTACAGCCATGTAAGGTGATCCTCATGTAAGATAGGCACCTCACTTTCCAACTAAATGTCTGGATGGGAAAGATTCATGATCCACGGCCAGAGAGCAGGACACTTGGATTTTAATGCAGGCTGACTTCTCCCCTATTAACATGCAAATCAGGAGTGGGAGGCTGGCAGCCTGAGGAAGAGTGGAGAGTGAAACTGGCCAAGAGAAGGCAGGCATGTAAGTGAGCTCTACACAATGTGCTGCAATACCTGCCACCACTATGACTTGTGCAAGGATGCCCCCTTATTTTTGACAAATGATATGTGGGAATGTTTACGGTAACTTACTTGGAAGCCCATTGGGGATCTGTGCGGATGATGGACTCCGGTTAAGTTGAGGCTGCATTTTTAGGAACCATGTGTTGAAACTCTGGCATCTTGTGGATGAATGCTAATTTGAGTTCTGATATCCCTTTGTGCACCTGGTCATCCTGCCCCACCCCGTCCCATTCTTGACAGCAGGGGCCCAGTGTCTGGTCTTGCTGGATACTTAGTAGCAAATATGATTTTCCTTCTGCTACCTTACAACAGTGCCAGTGCTAAATTTGCTGATGACACAAGGATAGGTAGGAAAGTAAGTTATGAAGAGTCTGCCAAAAAGAAAAAGGTAGGTCAAGTGAGTGGACAAAAATTTGGCAGGTGGAGTGTAATGTTGGAAAATGTGAATTGGTCCACTTTGGTCAGAATAATAAAAAAGCAAAATATTATTTAATTGGAGAGAAAACTCTGAGGTACAGAGGGATCTGGCTGTCCTTGTACATGAATCACAAAAAAAAGTATGCAGGTACGACAAGTGATTAGGAAAGCAAATGGAAAGTTGTCTTCTATTGCAAAGGGAATGAAATATAAAAGTAGTGCTGCTTTGCTACAGTTATACAGGGCATTGACGAGGTCACATCTCGAGTACTGCATACAGTTTTGGTCTCCTTACTCAGGAAAGGATATAATTGCATCAGAAGCAGCTCAGAGAAGGTTCACTCAATTGATACCTGGGATGAAGGGGTTATCTTATGAGGAAAGGTTGGAGAGGTTGGGCCTGTATCCACTGGAGTTCAGAAGAATGAGTGATGATCTTAATGAAACATCTAAGATCCTGAGGGTACTTGGTAGGATGGATGCTGAGAGGATGTTTCCCCTTCTGGGAGGGACTAGAACTAGAGGATACAGTTTAAAAATAAGGAATCTCCCATTTAAGAGGGAGAAATTGTCCCTCTCAGAGGGTGGTTAGTCTGTGGAATTCTGTTCCCCAGGGAGTAATGGTTAGTCTGTGGAATTCTGTTCCCCAGAGAGTAATGGAGGCAGGGTCATTGAATACCTTTAAGGCTTAGTTTGACTCCCTTGTTAATCAAGAATCTAAGATTATAGGGGGTAGATTGGACTGGAGTTCAGGCTACAATTAGATCAGCCATGATCTTATAAAATGGTGGAGCAGGCTTAAAGGGCCGAATGGCCTACTCCTGCTCCTAATTCTTATGTTCATATTTGGGATGTTCAGAGATTATGAAGGGTGGTGTATATAACCGCAATATGAAATCATATAATTGCAAGTTCTTTTGGTGCATGCAAAAAGTGGATTTCACTTTGCTTTCTAAGATCTAATGTGTGTTTATCTGTCAGTTTTGTAGCCAACCTTGGATGTATGGGCCTCCTACTATTGGCTGCACTCAATCTATTAACACTTCACCCCCTGAACTCTGGGAACAAGCAGCGCCATTAAGCTATGGAATTGCCTGACCACAAATGTGCAAATTAAAGGAACTGGCTTTGGGAAATTAAATGAGCCAGCTCCAATCTACATTTTAATTAGGTCTTCGTACAGGGAAACCACCAACAACAAATTGCATTTAAATAGCTTCCTTAATGTAGTAAAATTTCTCGAGGCACTTGATGTTCTTAACCCAATGCTATGGGTACCTGAGTTTGAAGCCAAAGAGCTGAGTGAGAATAACCTATCTTTGAAATAATCCATCAGTCAGCCTAATTTTCACATTCTGACCCAACCCCATTAAATAGAATACAACATTGTGGTGCTTGTACTTCAAACCATTGGAGGCTGCTTCAAACTGGCAATTGAAATTGGCACAGGACCAGAGGGACCCCTGTGAGACAAAGAGCAGAGACTGAAGATGATGTCGAGGCCGAGGTTTCATTCAAACAGCTTGTTGAATAATGAATTTGTTTGAGAGCAGCCCAAGTTCAGGAGCTGCTTGTGACCTCAGCTGGTTTGTGTGACCTTGTGTCATTAATCACATCGAGAAGGGGGTGGTGTTTCAAGGTTACATTTGCAACACAGCTGTCCATCAGATCCAGTAATTCTTTAAACTTCTCTGATGTGGACGTCCTTGGGATTGCCTTTCATTCACAAATTGAGGGATCACATTATCACAAGTGATATACTCCATAATCTGTGGAGAAACTCCTTGAGATTTTCATGGGAAAAATTCCGTATTCATGACTTTTTCACAAAAAATCTGCATCACAAAGGAAGTAGAACTTTGGAAACGCTTATTGAGGGATAAGTAGTTTATTTTCCTTCACTCTTCCCTGCAGCGCTTCTCCCAATCAATATGTTGTTGTGTGCATTGCAGGGCTCCTGTATGGAACCTAATCTTTCAGTAAAATTGTTGCAGTGAATGATGTCGGGCAGGAATGGTTCGGCAGAAGGAATCTTTTACTATGCCATTGCCCATAAAACGGAGGATTACTTAGATTGGTGATTGGATTTCTGGTGATGACCTCTGACCACTGCTGCATATTGTGATTGGTTTCTCTGTGGGACTGCTGTCCCTAAAGGCTTTGCTTCCCTTCAGGCCTCGCGCTCTCTTTTGAACCTGTAGGCCCCACTTTCTTTGTAGGCCTGTTGCAGGCCCATTAACGGAAAAGAGGACCGACATTGCAACAAAATTTTGTGTCACGTTATGCATACAGGGTGGGTAGATCGTACAAACTTGTGATTATTACAGAACTACAACCTATAGCTGCCCATTACCAGACCTACTGTAGCCACCCATTTAGGAGTTTCTACAGCAGTCAGTTTGGGAATAAACAACCTTTATTTTCTTTCAATAAAAATATAGTCAAACAGTGACTCTGGAGACATCCCTAATGTTTGTGTGCTGGGCAGGGGTTGCGGTGAAGGGGGATGGTGATGTGTAGTGGAATCCATGTTTGTTTCCCTGGTTTTTATAGTGCACGTTTGGAGTGCTTGAGCATTCCAGCCAAAAGGCATGCCAAAGATCAGCCTACTTTGTATTGATATAGCTAGTGCCAGCAACACACCTCATTTCTGTTGCCAGTCTGCTGCTAACTGTGAAGGGCACTGTTAGTGGGAAATTCACCATTGGATTCCACTTAAAATCTATGGAGAGCAGCCTTGGGAAAACACTGAATGAATGGATGATTAGTGCCTGCACAATTTGCTTTATTCGCATCTATTCTTCACATGCCTCAATATGTATTAAAGCTTCTATCATTGAAGAAAAAATATCTTCGAACAAAATGGTTATTGTTCTGTTGTTTGAGATCCTTGCCAATTTCTATAAGCATAATCCAATGGCAGTTGTTAAAAAGACTCTCAAGAATTGTCCAAAGCAGAGTGATTGACCCAAAGGTGTGACCTGAAACTGTGCAATTTCTGCTGAATGCAATAATTATCCCTTTGCTTTCTGCCAACCTACTCACTGACAAAGGTATCAGAAGAATTCCGGTGTTAATTTCTGTTGTGGATGAATAGAAACTCTGTGGTCAATTGACCCTGCCTGGGTATGTCGGTTACAAAATAAAGAGGACCTCCCTTAATTAGGGCAGAACCAATTGCAAGGGATGGTAACCCTCAAGCACCACAGTCCTTTCTGGGAGTGACAATGACAAGACATGATTCATGGGCAAGGTGGTCAAACAAGGTACTTAAAACCAACCCCAAACCTCAAGCTCGGGCAGTTTGCGAACCTCCTTGGAGACCCTCAGTTATATCTGTATGGGATTACAATGAATTAGTGTTGATACCAGGAATATGAGGAGTAAGTACTGTTTTTTAAGAACTAATTACCCCTTCGGTAACTATCGTCCGCTGCCTGAGCTTCAGTGATACGAGAGTGAAGCACATGTTGGCTTTTGATGTTGTTTTTCAGCTCTTCAATGACAACAGTATATTACATGTTGTTTTCCCATTGCTGACTTGGATGGGTCTTCCCCATCCACCAAGGGAGGCCCAATGGTTAGAAATGATGTGGCGAATTACCATTTGAAATCAAGTTTTTTCTTGTTAGGTAAGAATATCAAGGGATATTAGCCAAAGTCAAGTAAGGATTGACATACCAATCTACCATGATCTAATATAATGGGTGAACAAGTTTGAGGGGCTGAATGGCTTACTCCTGTACCTGTGCTCCTATAACTGCACCCCTCCAGCCACCCACACCCCCTTTGCCAAGAAAGTACTTGGTACCTACTTAATGTAGATCTACAATAGATTATGAAGTTCAGTTAACATAAGGATACATTACTATTAATTCACTGCAGATTTTAATTACAAAAGGCAATGACATTTCTGGGATAAAAATCTTAAGGTTAATTGTAAGCACATTAGCTTCCTACAATGGGAGTACATGTTGCAACTGAAGGACACACAGTAGCACACTCGATTGACATATCCTGGATAGAAACTCTTGCATGCAGCTAATTTGCCGTGGTTGCTTGTATGTTGAATGTCTTCTATGTGCTAAGTTATAAAATGTAGCCTGTGTGCTGCGGCTGGTTTTGAGTTTGGACTGCACAAGAGCTGCTTTTATTTTAGAAAGGGACAAAGTGGTTGTGATGTGGGTTCTGATTGAGGGCCTAAGCAGTGTTAAAGATGTGATGAATTACAGATATGCCTCTGGCTGCTTGAAGTTTGAGATGGCACAATGCATATGTGGAATTTAGTTTCCTAACCTTCTCAGAACACAGGACATTGGGGCACCTGGGTAAATATAGCACTAATGCATTGGGTTCCCAACTGAAAAAAAAACATGTGTTTAAATCCAAGTGTTGGCTGGCACTTGACAATTTGGAGAGAATGCATCATCACTTTTGACCAAGTTGGCCAAAGGATTAAAGCTCAACTGCCATGGGGACTTTGTCATATTGTTGGAGCTTGCTGCCTGCCATAAGCAGTTTTGAACATGTCTCTGCTCATGTTTATGTGCTGGTGTTTATGATCTGATCTGATTGTTGGTTTGGTAGCTATGGGGTTGTCAAGAGGAAAGAACTGGAATTTGAATTCTGTGCCCCTGTAGCCATGTAGTTCAGTCGCTCACTTCACAATGTGGTTTCCCGCTTTTTCTTCAGAGTAAGTTGATCATTTTCTGTTTATATTGATAAAAATGCTAATATTTAATGTATCACTTTCAAAGTTAAAATTGCTTGACATTCCAAAAGTGGCGCTTGCAAACTATTTTTCTTTTATGGCTTTTGTGGCTTCCAAAATAGAATTGGATAAGCACTTAAAAAGAAAACTCTTGCAGGGCTGACGGGAAAAGGGGTATGGACTTAACTGAGTTGCTGTTGCAGAGAGCCACCATGGACATAATGGACTGAATGGCCTCCTTATCTGCCGTAACCATACTGGGCAATGATGAAAGCTGGATTGACTGAATTGGCTTTTTTTACGATGGCCAGATTTTTTTGGGTTCATGGCTTTTGAAGCCCACTTATGAAAGCTCCATTTTGGTGTCTTTTGGAGTAAATTCAGTATCAGAAATCCTTTTTTTCCCAAAGTTTTCATTATCCGTTCACTGGCATGCAGCTTGAAGAAGTGTTAGGCTGATGGTCTAAGGATGTGACTCTAGCAGAACAAACACCCATGAGTGTTCTGCACCCCTTGGACAGAGCTGAAGCCTTGTTGTTTTAGTTACAGAAGTGAGGACAAACTGAGTTTTGTAAATTTGAGTTATCAGTACCCCTGGGAGTTGAGCTTCTCTGCTGGCATGTGCCTGCGATCACCAGCTACCATATTGTTCTTGAAGACCTTTCAATTGCTTGAAACAGCAAATTGCAATAAAATTGCAATTTCCCTTGAAGTAGCACATCCAGGTCAAATACTGTTATGGATACCATCTAGCAGGTTACAGTCATTGAATGGCACAGGGGTAAAATTCACTTGAAGAGAGATGCACAAGTCTTTTGTTTGATGTTGGATGCTGTTACTTTCTTCCTCCTGATTTACTGCCTGTGAAGACACGAGACAGCAGCATTCCTGAAGATTCTTCCAGAATAACTTTGGAATTAGCCTCTTTTTCTTCTCTGACAGCTTGGCTCCGCTGATAGAAGCCTCACCTCTTAGACTAGGGGCTTTGGGTTAAGAACCTCTCTGTCGTCGATGGCTGACCTCGATTCAAGGATGACGTCTACTCAGGATCGTGAGTTTTTGCCATGGGTCCTCGTGACTGAACAGGCTGATTCTTGACCCACAGATCTTTGGGCAAATGGGGCAGGACATGGCACAAGGTAGTGGGATCGGGAAAGCAGGATTTGCTTCCTTTTCTTTCGTTATCTGCTGCCACTCTGCCTTGTCATTAAGACATTGTGATTCAAAGCATGATGCAGCTTCCTGGACAAGTTGTTACCGTATTGAACTATTGGTAGCAAAATCCTCCCAGTCATTAATGTCAATGCTGCCACATTTCAGGGAGAGCTTCAGAGTGCCTTTGAAGTGTTTCCTTTGTCCTCCCCTGGAGCATTGGGCATTTGAGAGCTGAGATAGCAGGATCTTTAGAGGAGACACTTTTTGTCCACACCGACATACTTTCCAGTCAAACAAAGTTGGTTTTGCTGGAGTTATGCCACAATGTTTGTGGAGCTGGCTTTAAGAAGGACACTAGCACTTGTTCAATGGCCCTCCCGTTGAATCAGAGAATGCGATGGAGGCATTGCGGATGGAATTTTTCGAGCAATCTTATGCTACTACACAGTCCAGGTCTCATTGTAGTACAAGAGTGCGGTGACAACAACTGCTGTGTACAGTAGGACTTTTGTTGACCTGATGAGGCCTTTGTTGTCAAACACTTGCTGCTGTAGCTTGCAGAGGGTGGACTGGCACAGCTGATCTGGTGTTAGATCTCCTTATCAATGGTGGCCTTTTGAGTGAGCTGGCTGTCAAGATATGGGAAGTGCTCAACATATTCCAGAGTCTCTCCTTCAACATATATGGGAGGTGGAATTCTTGGCTGACCAGGTGTGGATTAACATATGGAATTTGTTTTGATAATATTCAAGGAGAGGCTAAGTCTCTTGTATGCAGAATTGAAGACTGTAGGGGTAAGATTCTGGAATGTGTCATTGTTACCCAGCTCTGTGTGCACTTTAGTGACCATCCCCGTTCAGACCCGTTCAGTTTGGCGTCCGTAATCTGCCCGCAGTACTGAGACCATCATGGTTACAAGTGTTTACAGCACAGAAACAAGCCATTCGGCCGATAGGTCCGTGATTGTGTTTATACTCCACGTGAACTTTTTCCCACGCTTCTTCATCTCGCCCCCATCAGTAATATCTTTCTACTCCTTTCTCCTTCATGTGCTTATCTAGCTTCCCTTTCAATGCATCTATGCTATTTACCTCAACTACTCCTTGTGATAAAAAGAGTTCTAAACTCCGACCACTCTCTGGGTTAGGAAGTTTCTTCTGAACTCCCTTTGAATGTATTAGTGACTCTTCTATATTTTCTGCCCCCAGTTCAACTTCCTCAGAGATATTCAGAATCAAAATACAATTAAGGTCTAAATAAATGTATAAAGGCATTTTGTCTTCCTCTCTCTATTTCTCTCTCTCGTGCTTTCTGTGGGGTAAATTTGCATCTATTTACCCTGGGTGTTAAGCATCAGCTGGGTGGAGGCCAGGAAGGATCACATGCCTGTTAGAATTTTTCTGATTTTCTTCAGTTTTGTTATAAGGAAATTCACACGGGTTCTGTTCCTGACTTGCAATTGTCCTTATGCTTTTAGGCTCCATGCTTAATGCCTAGGCCATAAAGGCTCAAATTTGACCTCTTTATCTCTATCTCTTTCATTAAAGCCAGGCTGTCACTGATACTGTACAGTAACATGTTTCAAACCAGGTCTTAAGTCTTAGTAAACTGTGGTTAAAAGATGCGAAGTGCCTGCAGCATCCCACTTAAATTACCACTTCAAGCTAAATTAGGAAGCACTTATGTTACAAGCAACCATGATTATACATCCTGTGTGTTAGACTGACGTTGAAAGTGAATGTTTCCCATTTGTAGGCCGTTAATAGTTAAAGTTTGAGCGAGTCCCTGTACGTAGTTTGAGTGTTTTTATATCACATAAGACTCATGCTGCTGTTGAGTGGTAGTTGTGCAGTGGATCACACCACCAAAACAAACTTGCTGAATTTGCTAAGGGCAGTAAGTTGACTTGAGGTTGCAAGTTCTGCTCAAGACCTTTGGGGTCATGAATCACAGCATGTAACTCAGTATAAAAATAGCTTTAGTTTAAGTTTTACAGGCGACAAACCAAAATCCTGTATTGCACTGAAACATGCTGATACAAAGAAATGTTAAGGCTGAGGAGTCTCTAAAATCTCAATTATAAGTAACGTTTTTCAACGTCCTTTATGATGTGCAATATTTTGCTGCACGGCATCTAAGTCCTTGTCACGCCATCTACTGTATGAATTTGAACTCCATGAGCACTATGCAGTCTGGTTATTCCCTGTATGCCAATTAAGGGTGGGACAGGAACGATATATTTTGACTTGTGAGGTTCCAGTTTTGTGCATTGATTTGATGCAGTTCTACCATTTACCTTGGAGTCTTGGAAGTTGGTACACGTTTAGATTGTTGACTGACTTTGGGAGTCATTCTGGGTTCATAGAACCAGAGGTGAGATGAGGAGAATTTTTGTTTATGCAATGAGTTGTTATGCACTTCCTGAAAGAGTGGTGAACAGATTCAATAATAACTTTTCAAAAAGGAATTGGATGTAAACTTGAAAGGGAAATATCTGCAAAGTGATGTGGAAAGAGCAGGGGATTGAGACTAATTTGGGTATCAAAGAGCCAGCACAGGCACAATATGCAGAATGATCTCCTTCTTCAGCACTGCATAAGGTTACCAACCCTGCTGGAATGGCCGGGAGTCCCCTGGAATCGGCATTAATCTCCCGGTGGCCAAAGAAAGCATTCTGGAAGATTGTAAACTGCAAAATCAGTGGCGAAGGGAGCAGGCGTTTCGACCAGACTTTGCCAAGGCAGAGTTTTTTTGCTCTCTACTGCGCTTGTTTAGTTTGCGCCATCTTTAATGCAGATAGCTGACACTGCATGAGTGCAGCCTGAGGCTGCGCCCTCAGTGCTTGTGGTGTCAACAGTCACAGCCGCCTGCCACACTCAAACTTTCAGCCAGTTACCCTGGTTGCAAGAGTATAAACTTCCTGGATTTGGTGGCGTCCCACACAAGACCTCAGTCTGCAGCTCTAAGCCAACTAGAAAGTACAGGCTCAGAAGTAACTGTGAAATCCCAGCAGCAGTCTTCAGTGTCTCCCTCCAGAGCAGCCACAAACTGTTCCTCAACTGCCGGTGCCTGCAATCCCATACAACACGCCTCCAGTTCCAGAAAGGACAGAGTCAGATGGAAAGTGGAAGTAATATTGTAATTAACTGCTGTTGAGGTCAACGCAATGAATGTGAGGCAGAATTTACAGGAATAGTGTGACTATGTTCATTGAATAGAACAACCAGACCGGCTCACGCCACACTGCCGGCTTTCTATGATGACACTTCCGCCAATGTCTCCTGAAATATGTCCAGCCAGAGTTGGCAACCCCCTAGTACTGTATGAATCGACGTGAAATGGAAGTGATGATGAGTTTTCATGCGGGTTAAGCCGCCTCATCATGTGCTTATAAACAAGCAAGAAAAGATATGTCACTATCAGCAACATATGGGTTAATTAAATTAATTATCATTTATATATGGTTTAAAACGACACTGCTGACCATTGTATTTTATATGCCCATTGCCAACATAACCAAATGTACTCAAACCTGTGTTACATTATATTGGCCCGACGGATAGGACTGGCTTATTTTGCTGTCAATTCAACCTGATGTGTAAACGACCTATTACATCTTCATCTGTTCTTGGCCCAATTTGGGAAACAGCATAATGTTGCCCTTGTCTGCATGTGGTGTATATTCTGTGTTAAAAGCGTTGTTAATCAGTCAGATGGGTGCATTAGCCATGGAAGATTTATTCATGCAGGAGAGAGGCATTAATTTTGAGAGCAGTAATTTGCCAGGTTTTCCACTCGATGAGAACAAATGCTGAAAGCTTCATGTGAAGTCAGGCAAGTGGCTCTTCTATGCTATGTCTCCCAACGATGCCAATGTCACATCAACAAAGAACTTGCATTTTTGACGCTGCTTGCAATATGCAAAGCACAGACAGGGCTAACAGATAGGTTCCTGTGTTAAAGCTTTCAGTTTAATCATTGAATAAAATCTCCAACTGAATTTAGCTGCAATTCTACATTTGTCCCAAACAGGTTGGGAAGTAGCAGGTTCGATCTCTTTACCAGATCTGTCACGCTTCCCTCAGCCCTCTGATCTTCTGCTGTAACCATTCACAGCTCTTCTAGACCCATCTTTTGTTTCAGTACATGTCTATTATCACTTCCTTTAGCTTTTGTAATTTACTTGCTTTTGCCTTGCACCCTCCCACGGTCCTCTCCCTTCTGTTCTTTCTCTTCTCTTTTCCCCACTTCCTTAAAAGGAGTTTATCTCTTTGAATCTTCCAGTCCTGAAGGAAGTTCATCAGCCTGAAATGTTGCTGTGGTTGTTCGATCCAGCTGCTGCCTGAACCGCTGCAGGCTTCCAGCAAGTTCTGTTTCTTTTACTTCAGATTTCCAGCATCCACATTGTTTTGTTTTTGAATCCAAAACCTGAATTTTCAAAAAGATGGAGGGGGATCTCTGGCTTAGTCCAAATACCGCCTGAGCGCTGATTCCAGATGTCCCACCCCCGAACCCAGCAACCACCATTTTAACCGGGGGGTGCAGTGCTGGGGGGGTAGATGGTGGTGTGTTGTGGAGGAGCAGGGGGTGGTGGGGGTGGTGGGTTCAGGTTGCAGTTTGCATATCTGTGATTCATGGAGGCAACTGCACATTGAAAAGTGTATCTGCCTTAAAACAGATTCAATTTTTGTAATTGGGCTGTCCAAAACACAACTTGTGGGCTTTAGACCTTTCAGGAGAAGGCCTAAAGCTGCTGGAATTCTTTGAATAGTTAGGGTACCCTTTTGGAGTGGTCTAGGGACACCTTTGGGAGAGATCAGGTGTCCCTTGAAATTGTTATAAGTAGACATGAATGTGCATAAAAAGTGGAAAACTCATTGAAACTGTCAAGATCTCAAAGCACGTATCATGCTGTCAAAGCATCTAAACGTTATTGGAACTTTCAAGCTGTTTGTCAAACTCATTGGGACCATTAAGCTGTCAAGGTATTTAAATCTAATGGCCTTTAACGTTAAAAGAAATCAGTGCTTGCTATTTCCCTCTATTGACATAAGGCTGAGGGCTATCATTATATGATTTGCCCTGTGTGACTAATTTCGCAACCTATAATTATCACAGTGAGGTGCCTGTGAGTTCACAGTTTGATTGACAGCTCCAAATGGTTATAGAGTATTTGATGTGGGGCGATGAATACAAATGTTTTAATTTATAAGGGATTATGTAGTTGAAGGAATTTAGTGAATGGATTTTTTTATGAATGAGAGTGTTTTTTAATAAAAAATAAAGTCTGCAGTACACACTTGGGACTTTATTTTATTCCATCTCAGCATGGGTCCTGAGTTCTGCCCATTGTGGATACTAGGTGAGTTGTGAGTTGGCATGGAGGATGTAAGGGTGGTGGGTGAGGGCATGGGTTGTTATGAGTTGGCATCAAGTTGGAACAAGGTCTATAAAGGGGCATGGGGATGGGTAGAGGGGCATAGATTGGTATCAGGGCTATGAAGGGTCTTGGCGGTGGGTGTGGGCCATGAGATGGGATGGGTTGGCTTGGATGGGGCATTGGGAGTGTGCGAGGGGCGTTGAGGGAATGTGAGGGGTGAGAGCTGGAGGGCTGTTTTTTTTAACAGGTGCGACAAAGTCCCAGAGCATCGAGGCGGGCCTTTCACAACAGCCTGCCTCTGTACACAGCAGCCCCTGTGACATCTCAATTCTGCAATTCAGGCCCAAGTCTGGTGAGCAGTTGGGTTACTAAAGTGGTCCTCAGTGTCCCAATCTGGGCCAAGTAAAATTCAGCCAAGGTTCCTGAAACTGATTTATACTTCATTGACACCCACTATCAATGGAAAACCCATGGTCTGCTCAATTTTAATGACCCCATAGTTTAGTGGCCCATCAACCTTCATTGCTTCGAATTGTACATGAAAAATAATGACCCGGACAATGTATTCGAAGGATCTGCTGCCTGTGAATCTGCATCCAGGAATGAAAAGTCATGTCCAGGGCAAGGGGGGCAAACAAAAGAGCTTACTTTACAACTCTCCAAAACTATGGCAACCATATTGCTAGAATCTTGGCCACAAAGACAGTCTCGGTTCTCATCATAAATTGAATTTTTATAAAGGATCTTCTCTAAAACCCAGCTGAGGGCAGTACTGTTCCACTGGGTGATGTTTGTGCCAATGTTCCTACATTTCAGTTTCACAGTTCTCTTCAATGGCTGGCATTGAAACAAAATGCCGATAAGAAAACCTTATAAAATAATATTGGAGGAACAAAATGACATGCATTTACGAAAGTATTGCTACAGCAGGCCACATAACTACACAAGCTCCAAAACCACTCACCTGCCAAACTGTGTTGTGTTTGTTGTGCACGTGACAGCTGAAGATTCACACATGGTCCAGAGTTCAACTTCAGGTGACTCCTGCTTCACCGCTTGAAGACGTCTCAGCCGATGGTGATATTTGACAACCAGTTTACATTGCGGCTTTTGTTGGTGCAGCATGTTCTGCAAATACGGGTTGACCACGGGGCTCTGAAAGTCGCCCTCTGTTCACCACAAGATGCACTTCAGAATGTCGGCAGTTGCTTTCACTTTGAGTTGCGATGTTGAGTGACTAGCTGTCCATCTTACCTGATGTTGCATGAAGGCCCATAAAAACCAGGGACATAGAAACATGTGTTCCTGGCCTGTTCATACAGCTAGCCTTACCCGTGTTCAGAAGAAAAACGACAGAAAGTGACATTCATCATCTCCGCCTGACATTTGCCATCACTGCTGGTAGCATTGCCCCCTCTGAGACCTGCCTGCTGAGGTGTTTCCTTTCTCCTGTGGGACAGTAAGTGGCATTTCACTGCTGTTGAAGTTGGGGCTGCCTTTATTGACACAACTGAAAGATAAAAGGGAAGATATCCAAAAAGAGGAAAGAAAGTTTTGCATTTACATAACTCCTTTCATAACTTCAGGACTTTCCAAAACCAATGCAGGGTCATGAGGACTCGGAACGTTAACCCTGTTTCTCTCTCCACAGATGCTGCAAGATCTGCTGAGATTTTCCAGCTTTTTCTGTTTTTGATTCAGATTTCCAGTATTTTGCTTTTATCTCAAACGGAAACAGAAATACCTGGAAAAACTCAGCAGGTCTGGCAGCATCGGCGGAGAAGAGCACAGTTGACGTTTCGAGTCCTCATCACCCTTCAACAGAACTAAGTAAAAATAGTAAAGGGGTGAAATATAAGCTGGTTTAAGGTGGGGGGATGGGGGGGATGCGGTTTGAGACAAGCAGCCAGTGATAGGTGGAGATAACCAAAAGATGTCACAGACAAAAGAACAAAGAGGTGTTGAAGGTGGTGCTATTATCTAAAGGAATGTGCTAATTAAGAGTAGAGAGCAGGACAAGCAAGGTACAGATAGCTCTAGTGGGGGTGGGGTGAAATAATACTAAAAGGGCATAAAAGGTATAGATAAACAATGGGTGGAAATACATTTAAAAATAATGGAAATAGGTGGGAAAAGAAAAATCTATATAAATTGTTGGAAAAAACAAAAAGGAGGGGGAAGAAACGGAAAGGGGGTGGGGATGGAGGAAAGAGTTCAAGATCTAAAATTGTTGAACTCAATATTCAGTCCGGAAGGCTGTAAAGTGCCTAGTCGGAAGATGAGGTACTGTTCCTCCAGTTTGCGTTGAGCTTCACTGGAACAATGCAGCAAGCCAAGGACAGACATGTGGGCAAGAGAGCAGGGTGGAGTGTTGAAATGGCAAGCGACAGGGAGGTCTGGGTAATGCTTGCGGACAGACCGAAGGTGTTCTGCAAAGCGGTCACCCAGTCTGCGTTTGGTCTCTCCAATGTAGAGGAAACCGCACTGGGAGCAACGAATGCAGTAGACTAAGTTGAGGGAAGTGCAAGTGAAATGCTGCTTCACTTGAAAGGAGTGTTTGGGCCCTTGGACGGTGAGGAGAGGGGAAGTGAAGGGGCAGGTGTTGCATCTTCTGTGTTTGCATGGGAAGGTGTCGTGGGAGGGGGTTGAGGAGTAGGGGGTGATGGAGGAGTGGACCAGGGTGTCCCGGAGGGAACGATCCCTACAGAATGCCGCCAGGGGGGTGAAGGGAAGATGTGTTTGGTGGTGGCATCATGCTGGAGTTGGCGGAAATGGCGGAGGATGATCCTTTGAATGCGGAGGCTGGTGGGGTGATAAGTGAGGACAAGGGGGACCCTGTCATGTTTCTGGGAGGGAGGAGAAGGCGTGAGGGCGGATGCGCGGGAGATGGGCCAGACACGGTTGAGGGCCCTGTCAACGACCGTGGGTGGAAAACCTTGGTTAAGGAAGAAGGAGGACATGTCAGAGGAACTGTTTTTGAAAGTAGCATCATCAGAACAGATGCGACGGAGGCAAAGGAACTGAGAGAATGGGATGGAGTCCTTACAGGAAGCGGGGTGTGAGGAGCTGTAGTCGAGGTAGCTGTGGGAGTCGGTAGGCTTGTAATGGATATTGGTGGACAGTCTATCACCAGAAATTGAGACAGAGAGGTCAAGGAAGGGAAGGGAAGTGTCAGAGATGGACCATGTGAAAATGATGGAGGGGTGGAGATTGGAAGCAAAATTAATAAATTTTTCCAGGTCCCGACGAGAGCATGAAGCAGCACTGAAGTAATCATCGATGTACCGGAGAAAGAGTTGTGGGAGGGGGCCGGAGTAGGACTGGAACAAGGAATGTTCCACATACCCCATAAAGAGACAGGCATAGCTGGGGCCCATGCGGGTGCCCATAGCCACACCTTTTATTTGGAGGAAGTGAGAGGAGTTAAAGGAGAAATTGTTCAGTGTGAGAACAAGTTCAGCCAGACGGAGGAGAGTAGTGGTGGATGGGGATTATTCGGGCCTCTGTTCGAGGAAGAAGCAGAGAGCCCTCAGACCATCCCGGTGGGGGATGGAGGTGTAGAGGGATTGAACGTCCATGGTGAAGAGGAGGCGGTTGGGGCCAGGGAACTGGAAATTGTTGACGTGATGTAAGGTGTCAGAGGGATCACGGATGTAGGTGGGAAGGGACTGGACAAGGGGAGAGAGAATGGAGTCAAGATAGCGAGAAATGAGTTCCGTGGGGCAGGAACAGGTTGACACGATCGGTCTGCCGGGACAGTCCTGTTTGTGGATTTTGGGTAGGAGGTAGAAGCGAGGTTGGGCGACTATCAGGTTGTAAGCTGTGGAAGGAAGATCTCCAGAGGAGATGAGGTCAGTGACAGTCCTGGAAACAATGGCTTGATGTTCAGTGGTGGGGTCGTGGTCCAGGGAGAGGTAGGAGGAAGTGTCTGCGAGTTGACGCTCAGCCTCTGCAAGGCAGAGGTCAGTGCTCCAGACAACAACAGCATCACCCTTGTCAGCGGGTTTGATGACAATGTTAGGGTTGGACCGTTTTTATCTCCCTTGCTTTTATCTGTTTTTGGTGTTGACTAAAGTATAAATATTTGCCAGGACATTGAGAGAACTCCCTTGCTCCTCTTTGAATATTGCTGCAGAATATTTTACATCCACCTGCGAAGACAGGCAGGCCCATGGCTTAGCATCTCATCAAATATACAGCACCTCAGACAGTGCAGCACTGCGATGCGAGTGTCAGCCTGGATTATGTTCTCAAGCCTGTGGAGGGGGTTTGGAACCCATAACCCTGCTGACTCCGAGGCGAGTGTGCTAACAACTGAGCCAAGGCTGATGCTTATACCTTCATTTTGCAGCCTTTTGAGCTGAAGTGGGTGTGAAAGATTTAGTTGCTCGCTGGTGTATCATTTACATTTGTGAGTGGCTTGCAGTATTTTTAAAGGGGCGTCATCTGTACTAAAAAGCTGTTTGGCAAAACCCACCTGGTTTGTTTACGACCAGTGCACTGACATAATTCTCCTCAAGATGTACATCACTTACACATAACATTCCGGTGACAAAAATGGAACATGTCTATTCTCCTGTAACACAAAAGAACTGCTTCTATTTACTGTGTACATGCAACTGGTGACTCTTGGGGAGTGGCCCCTGAAATTTTCTCAAGCAAATATTCTGATTTGTTCTTCATTGGCAGCAGTGTTGATTTTATGTAAGTAGTGTTAATCTGTGGAGGAATGTTAGTGCTGTGGAATCTGTTAGATACTGTCCTAGAAATTTCAGGAAATGGATTGAATGTCAGATAATTGATTCCTGCTCATGTATGAGATTTTTGGGCTCAAGAATCTCTAATGGCTGAAGTCTAAGCAAGAAAGATGGTCTCTACTAGCCAAAGCCTTGGCACTTTGGGACGTCAGATAAGTACAGGATGTTTGAAGTGGGTACAATTTTTAAAAGTTGAAAATGAGGAAAAACTGTTTAGTCCAAGAGGAATAACTGGTTGCAATAATCTGAAATCCAGATGGCAGTATAGATGGAGGGAGTAGGATTGTTTGGGGGTACACATCTGGGAGCTCAGATGGGAAAGTCTGAGTGCTGAAGTAATGGGCTGAATAGCCTTTTCCTATCTCCGGACTTTTCCATCATCCAGGGTTGATTATTCCCAGTGGCTGAAATCCCATATTTATCTGCTGTCACTGCTGTCGTACCTGCCCCGTGATGTAAATAGCCATTTCAGAAACTTCTGCAGAAGAGTCATATTGGACTCAAAATCCTAACCCTGTTTCTCTCTCCACAGATGGCCTGCCAGACCTGCTGAGTTTTTCCAGAGTTTTCCGTTTTTATCGCAGAAACTGTTCAACAATATAAACTCCCTTGTGCCCCAGGGCATAAAATGCAGCAAGACAATCAACCCAAAGCCAGTCATGTGGGTAACTATAATCTTTAAAAGAACCACAGAAGGAAAGGAATTAGGTTCAGAAAAGCAACTTGTGGTTTGACAACCCTTAAAACTGGTACCCCGAATCACTCCAGGTGTCTCCCCTATTTATTTGTAAGATGCATGCTTCTGAAGAATTTCAAAACAACTGCCCCTCAATGTAAGGTGTAGGATGGAAAGATAGCGCGCGCAGTGTTCATTTATTTTTAAATACAGACATGAATACACATGAGAATATCCATCTAACTACAGAGCTGATGGAGCCCAGTCTCAGTGGATTAAATGCTGTAGCTGGGAAACAGCTGTTAACTGTCTGAGAGAAAATTAGTTATTGCAGAGGAGCACTACATCCCATTTAAATCAGTGCGCCTGAGAGTTTAGGCACTTCCTTTGTGACTTTTTCAATATCTGTCTGAGCTTTTGATTTTTTTTCATTAATAAATAAGACATATGAGAAAGACGTTTCTACACCCTGCTGAAACAGTGATTATATATCCATGCAATATGATAAAAATGTTTGCGTATTAATCTGCCTCTTAATCCCTTTAATTCCTCCCTTGATGCCACTAAGTTTCACAACTGTGAGCTTCTTTTCAGAGGAGAGAGGAACCTTGGTTGTTGATTCAATGTAGATGCCATCATTAGCTGCTGTGTCAGGTGGCGTCAGTATGCGTAGCTCCCCTTGCAATGGAGTGACAATCCAGTGACCTCCTTTCCCCCGCAATGACAAATTTCGCATGTTCTGACCCTCTTCTCCAGCACTGCCATTTTGATTCTGGCCACATAGAGGCTGCGCAGCATTACTCTGCATCCTGTGGTCCAATTCACTGTTTGGGAAGGACAGGATGGCATTTTCAACTGAGCAGAATCCGGGGTGGACGTGTCAATGTGTTCTTTTGTTTAAGAAAAAATTGCTTCCTGATAGACTCAACTGGCCAAATACAGAGACCAGGACCCTTTGTTGAATTAAGAGCATTAGGAATTGGGAAAAGTGAATGGGACTTAACGACATTGGATTTCTTGACAATAGGACATTGTTGAACTCTTGGTGAATCACTGCAAAATTTTTGATTAATTTGAGATTCTCTTTGGGCGGGCTGGGGCAACTCCAATATGGCGGGGTGGAGGGGGCGGGTGGGTGCAGTGGCGACAATTGCCAGTTGATAGTCAGCACTCCTGGTCTAACGAAAAGAATGTCAGCCAATACCCCACTGCTGACCACGACGCAGTAACTCTTCCTGGAAAATGCTTGTGTGCTGGGGTAAGAAGATGATGGGCAAATGTCTGTGGGCAAACGACCAACTTGTGTTTACTGGTAAGGCCCAAGGTATGAAAAATGGCCTTCAAGGGGGAGATGTGGGAGACCATGGCCATGGAACGATATGGGAGCAAGAGTCAGCATCTCAGGAGAGGATGGGATAGAACTTGGGGAGGGGAAAAATAGAGCTGTGCTGGTTGTTTTTCAAGAAGCTCTGAGTTTTTTGCAGATCGCTGAGAGTTTCAAGATGCCACCAGTTATGCGCGTAATGCAAACAAAAATGCCACCGTCTAATACGAACCTGCAATAGGTGTGGACCCTTGCTGTCCAGGCTTCCTGATGAGGATTGGGCACTTATGGAAGGTGCAAGAGAGTTGTCACATCCATGTAACCACACCAGCATGAAGCGTTGCCTCCAGAAAAGAAAAGACTATGAAACAAATTGGGAAAGTATTTTTTAAGTAGCATTTATATGGCCCACTTCACTTGAACCTGCCTCAGGATATTATGTTAAATCAAATGATGAATTAGAACTGGGCGAATTAGAACTTAAACGAGAGTAGCTAATTTTGGAGCTGATGTCAAGTAAATTCTTTATCACTAAAGAGCGATTGCCATGTAGAAAAACTTTCAGGTAGAGTACTGGGTGCAAAAACTCTTTAGCCTGTGAAGGAACATTGGATGTTGCAGTCTGAGGAAAGGGGAATATTAAGAATTTTCTGGATGGGTGCACTGAGGTGGGCTGAATGGCTTCCCTCACCTGTAATTATCTTGTGATCATAATGTGGGCCTCTGGCAGTCGGAGATGGTGCGTGTTCTGAGTGTTAGCTACAGAGAATAACTTTTACCCTGGCAGGTAGTGGAAGCTGAAACATCAGGAACTGGATCCCCGAGCTGCATAATAGAATTGGTGGTGCAGCTGAAAGCTTTTTAATGAGGGCATAGATGTGTTTAAACATCAGACTAGAGAGATGTGGAGCAACAAAAGTCTGCTACCTAACTCCCAGGCTTCTTATCAGCTTTCTCGGCAGTAATTCATGTGTTTCCACTGGTGCCTAATTTGTACAGCACATGAGACGAGGGAGAATGGGAAGTGACTTCAAATACAATCCTCCAATTACAAATTGTCAACCAGCAGCCAACGTATCTCCAAAGAGGGTTACAGTTGTTTCCCCCTGGGATTTATTGAACCTACTATGTTGCCTGCTAATGTGTGGTGAACTGGAAGTATTGGAAAATTGGACTCACCAGCAACTGCTGTCACTGAAAAGTGGACAGCATTGGAATCACGTTCCATTGCAACTTCAGCTGAGGCGCTAGAATTGTTTAAAAATGTGCTGCATCTGTGAAATTGGTGGATAATCACTGTGTCATGAATTCCTTTGTCCAATTTATTATTTTTTAACCCAATCCCTTGGTGATGCTGCAACCGAATCTATTCGCTGAGTGGCACAGCCTAGTGAAATACAAACTCGCACTGGCTAAAGCACTTGCTTTCTCCCAAATTTGAGAATCATCACCGCTGGACAAGTATATCAATGAGCCTGGGCTTTGAGTTGAAGAACTTTGTAACGGTTAACCAACCCATTGGTGTTGACTCTTTGGGCAAAAGTTTAACTGCTAAGGGGAGGCGGGTTTGGGTGCAGGTAGTGGGGGGCGGGGGGCAGTTAAACTCTTAAAAGCGGTGTCGGGTCAAGAACCGACGCGATTCTCACCCACCCCCGGATTCAACATGGACAGGTTTTTAGGAAAACAGGAAGCCCCTGTTGAGTTTTTTTGGCAAGTAATTAAAATATCTAAATCCCCAATTAATTGGGGATTTAGCCCGGCATTCTGGCTTTAACAGCCGGCACATAACTTTCCCAAGTCGCGTGGGACTCACCAAGGTCAACCAGGTGAGAGCAGAGTGGGGAGTGCTTGTTCACTGAAACTGACAGGCTGGGAAGCCTTCAAAAAGTGAAATGGAATAGCTGCAGCCCTTCCCAAGTGAGAGGCTGGTGCTCACAGCATATGTTCGGAGAACCTGCTTTCACTGCTTGACAGGTGGTTTCCAACTTCTTGGAAGTCAGTTCACCTGCCTTGGATTGGCTTGATCTGCACTTACCTGCTGTCAACTTATGCAGCTCTACCTTGGACCTCTGATGAGGAACAAGAGGAACAGCAAGAGAAACAACATCAGCAGAAGCACCAGCTGCCCCTCCACAGGGCACAGGAGATGGAGATCCAACTCAAAGGAGATGAGAACCCCCCAACACATGGTCTACAGACAGAGGATCCATTTTCTCGACAAGTCCTGAGTGCCTCAGGAGGCTTAAGCATTCATAGGTCATTGCTGACAACTGCAGCCTCCTTTTTTTACTTTCATGTGATGTGGGCATCACTGGCTGGGCCAACATTTATTGCCCATTCCTAATTGCCCTTGAAGGTGGTGGTGAGCTGCCTTCTTGAACCGCTGCAGTCCATGTGGTGTAGGTACTCCCACAGTGCTGTTAGGGGGGCAGTTCCAGATTTTGACCCAGTGACATTGAAGGAACAGCAAAATATTTCCAAGGCAGGATGGTGTGCAACTTGGAGGGGAACTTCCAGGTGGTGGCGTTCCCATGTGTCTGTTACCCTTGTCCTTCTAGGTGGCAGCGGTCATGGGTTTGGAACATGCTGTCGAAGGAGGCTTGATGAGTTGCTGCATTGCACCTTGTAAATGCTGCTACTGTGTGTTGGTGGTGGAGGGACTGAATATTGAAGGTGGTGGATGTGGTGCCAATCAAGCGGGCTGCTTTGTCCTGGATTGTGTCAAGCTTCATGAGTATTGTGGGAGCTGCACTCATCCAGGCAAATGGAGAGTATTCCATCACACTCCTGGAACGGGATCTCCTTCCCAGTGGAGCAGGTGGCCACACATTTCCAGTGGCTGTCACTGGAGGACCCCCTGGGTTCTCTGCCTCCCCCTGAAGTTCTGTGTTCTCTTCTGTAAGGAGAGAAAGCAAAGAGTTGTGAATATGAGAAATGGATTGTACAAAGAGGAGGGAAGGGCAACATTTGTAGAGGGTGATTGTGAGGCATGGGTGTGAGATGGGTGAGTGTAGCTGTTAGGTGTTCAGTTGGAATTATGAAGAGTTGCCTGGAGAGAGTGGAGCTGCAAGGTATGCTCTGAGGAATGTTGTTGGGCAAGAGGGAAGAGTGTTGGGGTTGGCACCTGAAAATGCCTTGCCACTCCCCTTTCCTGCCCTCCTGAGGTCCGGAAACCTTCCAGGGCACTGTACCCAGCTTTGAGGGACCACACTCCTGCTACTCACTTATTTGGCCACTTTCATCCATGTCTGCTTGACTTGAGAAGGTGACCTCTTCCCCCTGTCCTTGGGAAACACGTCACTTCAGTCCCTCAGATCCCACAGCAGGATCTGCAGGTAAGAGCCTGAGACCCAGGGTGGGGTGTGTGATGAGCAGCCTTCCCAGCTCTCCTTTCTGTTCCTGTAGTCACTGCAGCCTCAGGAATCAATGTCCTGTTCAGCCATTCTGACCCCTGCCAGGGGCCCTTTGATTTTGAAATCAATCCTTGGACAGATTTGGAATGACATCAAATCCACTCTCTCTGATTCGAAAACCTGGAAGCAGGTTGCTGATATTGTGGCTGAGTAAAACAGACCCAGTAAATCCCACTGACAGAACAAACAGGTTTGCAACCCGCTACTGCACCCCCTGCCGCGAAGCGGGTCTCTTTTGATCAAATTTCGCCCTTTGTTACAATTTTTTCGTGTGGTCTGTAATTTGCTCATGTGCTGCTTCACATCATTTGGACAAGTGGACATTGAAGGACTTATCAAGAAGGTAAATATTATTTTCAGCAATGGTTTCCTGATTAAATCTGGCATGAGCGCAGCCATTTCCTGCACCAGACTATGTGTGCAGCTCAGAGTCTGAGAGGAATCCGGCCTGGTTCTCTTTCCACTTGTCAGTCTGGTTCTTCTTGCCAAAGTCGTTCTGATTGTCATTTGCATTTTTGTCATCGGTGACATTGAGGAAAGGAGGTTGTAAGTGGCCTTGGGGAGTGCAGCAGAACTCTGTGGACAGGATGAATGCAACGGAGTCTGTCAGAATGACGTGTTGGACCAAGATCAGCTGTTTTCAGGGATTGTAGGTATGCTTTTGTGTCTATTTTTCCATTCAACAATGTCACAATTTTTCCTCATGCCAAGCACAGCATCTTATTCCTGGTCTTATGCAAACTTTATCCTATGCCTTGTTCTTGAGAGGGAAGAGTGGGTTCAACCCCATTTAACTTCTTCCTTAAAGCCTTTGGTACAGTAATCTCAAGTCAAGCTTGAACCTGTTCTCATCCAACACCCATATTTATAGTCAGCAGATCTGACAGCATCTGCGGAGAGGAATACAGTTAACGTTTCGAGTCCGTATGACTCTTCATCAGTTCTGAGAGTCATACGGACTCGAAACATTCACTATATTCCTCTCCGCAGATGCTGTCAGACCTGCTGAGTTTTTCCGGCTATTTTTCTTTTTGTTTCAGATTTCCAGCATCCGCAGTATTTTGCTTTTACCCATATTTATACGCTTTCCAGCAGAGTCATTTGATAGCAATTGGAGGATGAGTTCTGGGTTGATACCCCACACCCCCAGTTCTTTCCCTGTTTTGCCCTCTGCCCTATCCGGGGGACACACGAGCAAGTCACAATGTCATTCAGTTGCCCCAGCTGTGGGCAATGAGCACAGCACCAGCAGGGCGTTAAATCTGTGACCATCTTGGTCTTGTTAGCTTGGTTCCATATTGGGAGGATATTACTGACTGAACCACATGGTGAACATTTGGAGCTTTGCTCATGGTTTATTTAGCATGTTATGGTCAGGTAAGGAGGGGCCTAATGGCTACTCTCTTTTCCTTTTGCCTGTTCAACTGCAACAGTGCTTCTTTAAAGGGATATATTTGCCAACTCTGTGAGTGTTTACTGGTTTATGTGCTGAGACCATAAAATGCACAATCAGACAGGTTTTTCTGAGCTTTCAAAAAGAAAAGAGTATAGTTTTATTGTACTTAACCTGGTCTAAGTAAAATAATTTTAAAACCGCTCCAACTTTCTCTGTCTCTCTCACACACACACACAGATTACAGAGTGGGGAGGATTGATTAAGTAATTTAGAGTCCAGTCAAATCAAAGGGGCATATGGCTCTTGAAGGTTGGTGACTCGGCTGGCTTCAGGCTGAACTCGGTGGTCCTGCTGGTTTTGACATTGAGGAGGTTTAAAGATGTATACTGACGATTTATCTGTTCTTCTGGAGACAACAGTGTTAGGTTGAGTTATTTTTAAAAATCTTTGTCTGCAGCACCTGGATAGTCAAAATCAACAGACAGGATTCAAAACTTGCCAGTTGGATGGAGAGAGGTAAAGAATCCACTCATTGTCTTCTTCTTTCAGTGTTTCAGTTGCTTGTGCTGTTCTGCTGATAAAGCGGGCGTTTAAAACACACAAAAGGTTGTCTTGGCACTTGACCTCTCCCCAACTTCCCAGTGACCCAAATATGGTCATGGCTAGTGTATACTAGTTGTCTTCATTGGACCATGACTGAGAATTTTTCTCTTAGCCAGGATCCCATTGTCCAGTGATTATGTCTAATGGCTTGTCTCCACCCAGTTGAGTACCCAGGTTATTGTCTGAACACTTCCTAATGGAATAGGTAATGGCCCCCATTCATCACTTTCAAGCAAACTGTTCATGGTGCAACTTTTCAGACAGGTTGTTTCCATTGTTTTGGAATGTAGAAGGTGCAGTGATGCAGGTATGCAGCCATCTTTGACTATCTTTGAATATTTTTAAGACAGAGGTGGATAGATTCTTGATAAGCAAGGGGGTGATAGGTTATTGGGGGTAGGTGGGATGCAGATTTCAGGTTACTATCAGATCAGCCATGATATTATTAAATGGCGGAACAAGCTCAAGGGGCTGAATGGTCTACTCCTACATTTGTTCGTACATACGTGTGTTGGGCACCAAGTCACTGGAATGTGGCTTTAGTCTTTAAAAAAAAAGAAATCAGTTAGGGGTTTCTAGCCAGTAAATTCATTTTTTATATATATAAAGCATGGTTTCACAACAAGCAAGTTTCTGGAAATCATTACTTATAATGTCCTTAATCTACAGAAGCAATGAGAGAATATCACAGATCATAATGGATATTTGAGAATTCAATTTTTCATGCAGAACAAAGTTTAAAAAAAACTGACTGGAATGTTGTTCTTACAACATTCATGTTAGGTGGATCTTTAATTTTTTATTCCTCCTAACATTTATTTACAAAAAATTGATTTGGATGAATTTTTAATTCTGTATGAACAAGGCATTGCTGTTAGTGTGGAGGCACAAGTTTCAGTTTGGGTTCCGCCAGGGCCACTCAGCTCCTGACCTCACGACAGCCTTGATTAAAACATGGACTAAAGAGCTGAACTCCCGAGGTGAGGTGAGAATGACTGCCCTTGACATCAAGGCCGCATTTGACCGAGTGTGGCATCAAGGAGCCCTAGAAAAACTGGAGTCAATGGGAATCATGGGGAAAACTCTCCACTGGTTGGAGCCATACCTAGCACAAAGGAAGATGGTTGTAGTTGTTGGAGGTCAGTCACCTCAGCTCTAGGACATCACTGCAGGAGTTCCTCAGGGTAGTGTCCTGGGCCCAACCACCTTCAGCTGCTTCAACCAATGACCTTCCTTCCATCATAAGGTCAGAAGTGGGGATGTTCGCTGATGTTTGCACAATGTTCAGTACCATTTGCGACTCCTCAGATACTGAAGCAGTCCATTTCCAAATGCAGCAAGACCTGGACAATATCCAGGCTTGGGCTGACAAGTAACATTTGCACCACACAAGTGCCAGGCAATGACCATCTCCAACAAAAGAGAATCTAACCATCGCCCTTTGACTTGCAATGGCGTTATCATCACTGAATATCCCACTATCAACATCCTGGGGGTTACCATTGACCAGAAACTGAACTGGACTAGCCATATAAATATTGTGGCTACAAGAGCAGGTCAGAATTTATGAATTCTGCGATGAGTAACTCACCTCCTGACTCCCCAAAGCCTGTCCATCATCTACAAGGCATAAGTCAGGAGTGTGATGGAATACTTTTCACTTGCCTGGATGAGTGCAGCTCCCACAACACTCAAGAAGCTTGGCACCATCCATGACAAGACAGCCCACTTGGTTGGCACCACATCCACAAACATTCACTCCTTCCACCACCAACGCAGAGTAGCAGCAGTGTGTACCATCTACAAGTTGTACTGTAGGAACTCACCAAGGCTCCTTAGACAGCACCTTCCAAACCCATGACCCCTACCATCTACAAGGACAAGGGCAGTAGATAGATGTGAACATTATCATCTAGAAGTTCCCCTCCAAGTCACTCGCCTTCCTGACTTGGAATATATTGCCGTTCCTTCACTATCGCTGGGTCAAAATCCTGGAACTCCCTCCCTAACAGCACTGTGGATGTACCTATACCACATGGACTGCAGCGGTTCAAGAAATCAGCTCACCACCAACTACTTCTCAAGGGCAACTAGGGATGGGAAATAAATGCTGGCCCAGCCAGCGAAGCCCACATCCCACAAATGATCAGCAAATCGGAAGCAAGATTGGAAAGCTCAATTCCTTCCACCACAGCTGGGTGTCAGAACTAGATATTGGGTGGTTTAGCCTGATGTGGATATCTGTGATGGTAATTTTACACCCATCACACATGAGCAGAACTTGAAGGATACATGGATTGGCTGACATTGCCAGCTTGGAGCCTCAGTCGCTTTAGGTTTTGAGACCCTTTTATATTGTTCCTTTGGTTCTGGCTCTCATTTTGTGAGTCTCCCCACAGCCAAATCAAACTACCCCTGCAGAGTTTTTAAACCTGTGTGATGTTTGCTGCATTTTTCGTGCAACAGTAGACAACAGTGCATTTCTGAGATGATATAAAGGCCCAGAATTTGCTGGAGTGAAACATCTTGTGGTGTGCCTCGTGAACTGGATTTTTTTTCTCATCCTTCGGCTATTTTGCATTACAAATTGCTCTAAGTGTGAATCAGTGAAGGACAGGACCAATTGCCTGCCTCATTTAACCAATTAAATTCAAGGAGAGAGAAGAAATCAGAGTGAATGAGGGGGAAAGAAGGTGAGTTCGAGTCAAATTAGTTATAGAGAGATAAGTAAAAAGGAAAGAAAGTATGGATTAAAAGAGTAAAACAAAATGTAAGAAAAAGATCGGCATAAGTACCAACCCTAATTTTCTGCTGTGTGTTTAATTCTTAGCATGGCACAAATTTTGCAATTTCTTGGAATTTACGGAGCTTAAGGGCGAGCTGCTACCTTTGCAAGGTCAACAACAGAATGATGGAAATTGCCCAAAAATTGATGATGATTCACAACTTGCATGATAGCTTCTCTTTGTCACAAATCGCTGGAGTTTTGAGTTACTAATAACAGCATTTGCAGTGAACTCACCATTATTTTTTCCAGCAAATTGTGCACCGATACGGTGGCCAAGTGTGATGATGTCCCTTTGCCCGCACTTCGCTATGTTGCCAGTTGGTAGGGGACAGTTGGTGCAATGTCACGGGAATGAAGCAGAGTAGATCTCCCAAGTCCCAGCCTATTGTGAGAAAGCCCCTTTAGGTGATCTGAGCCAGGATAACAATGCAGATTGGCTCGGTTTGTTGCTCCTGATTGGTTCTTAGGTGCAGGGCGAAGACAGGAGGATGGATCAGATGTGATGCTGCTATGGCCAAATTGCCCACAAGAATAGGCTGCTCAGGATCACTCCTGAATAACAACCACTTGGGCAAGGTGGGGTCTAGTGGAGATTGGAATTAGTGGAACCCTGTTCCAGCAAGGGAGTCAAGATTTTCAACGCAAGCGGGGAGAAAATAAAAGAACCGGAAAAGAAAATGCATTGAAGTCTATTTGGAATTGAATAGAATTGATTTTCATTCATGTCAGCGAAGAGGTTTGTGTCTCTTTAAGTAGACAGAATGTAATGCTGTGTTTGAGAGCGAGAGAGTTATTTACTTGGACTTCTTGGCCCAGCATCTTAAATCTAGCACAGTGGCCTTCAGCTATGTTATTTCTCACCCATGATGGACCAGGTGCTGGAAACATGAAGCATCGAGTGGTTTTATCTTTAAAAATTCATAACTATTGGCTGGTGTGAATTAACAGTCGTGTTGCAGCAGGGAAGAGGGAAAATTACAACTGGAGTCATCTGCAGGGCAATCAGATTCTGCTTCACTTAGCTGTGGGGAATGTTTTAAAAGCTAAACTCTACTTCCTCACTTTTAACTCCTCCCATCCTCCTCCACCTCCTCTAGTTCCTTTTGTCATCTCCCTTTGCTGTCGGTGGTACCTCACATGGTTTCCCTTGTCATTCTGACTCTCCAAATGATTATGTTATTTGCTAAGTTATTGTGGTTGTGTCAGTCTCTGCTAACTGCTGCTCTTGCAAAGTTTAAAAGGCAACTTGCCTGATGCGTTGACGTAAAGAATAAATGTACTACTGGGAAGCTGCGCTCTTAAATAAATTTTTCTCTGTGTCATTTAGTGGGTTATTTTGTTTTTAAAGGAAAATAATCATCCTATCAGTAGGAGATGTTTTTCAATGTCATGTAAGATTAGTTTTGTTACCAGTGAGAAGGAAGTATTTAACACTAAACTGTTAGTTGTTCCTCACCAAGGCTCAGGCCTGCTGTTCAGTCTCAGCTTTTTCAAACCCAGGGCCCCTTGTGGCACATAGCTGTGCAGCCAGTAGGGGGAGATGGGGAGGGCAAGGATCAAGGCCAAGTCCTGGGTGAAAAGTCAGCTTGAGGTGGAGGAATGGAAATGCTGACAATTCAGCAGTTAGTTTGAGGAGCAGCGGGCAGGAGACCAGATCAGATGCTATGGTCCAGCTGTTTAGGAGGGGAGAAAGGGGTGAAGTCATTCATCTAAGCTATGGGTAATTGGGAAACAGGTTTTGGAGCAGCAGCATGGAGATTGGGCCAGTGCCAATCTTGTGACTGATATCACATGGTTAACACAGACCACTCTGCATTTATAGAATTCCAACAAGAAAACAAGCAGATAAAGGCAAAATACCGCGGATGCTGAAAATCTGAAACAAAAACAAAAAATGCTGGAAAAACTCATCAGGTCTGACAGCATCTGTAGAGAGAAAGACAGAGTTAACGTTTCGAGTCCGTATGACTCTTCTTCAGAGCTTAGAGGAACAAGCAATTCTGCCCAACAAGTTCCTGTTAGGCTTATGCTTTTCATCAGCAGTAATTCTAATTACACAAATTTGGCCTGTTCCCATATTCCAAATCCTTTGTTCCCCCTTTAACAACCTACCTAACCTATTCTTAAGCATTGACATGATATCTGTTTCAATCACAAATTTTGGTAGTGCATTCCACAGCCTCAACCCATGGAAAAATTTTCCCCTCTGTCCAAAATCTCAGATTTAGTTTCATTTATGTCCCCTTGTTTTAGACCCCTAAATGACTGAAAACAGCCTGTTTCTATCTGCTCTGTTCTATCTCATCATAATTTTCAACACTTCTATCAAATCATCCCTTAATCTTGTGTCATAGTGAAACAATCCAGTGAGTCATGAGAAACTAAAATCACTGTTTATATTTCCTCGAGATGATTACGTGTGTATTGTAACACTAACATCTATTGGTATTCGCTTGCCTTTTTCCAATAAATTTGTGTTTTATTGTTGCCAGGAAGTTAGTGAATGATACTCCTGTCTTATTCAAGAACTACTTCAAGGTTGTATTTACCTTGATTATTGCTTTATTGAGATGTGGTTAAACAACTGTCATTGACTGTAATGGGCACTCTAAATGACTTATGGCAATTTTTAAAGAGGCACAATGTCTACGGGAAGGAGGCTTTAGTTGGGGGAGGAGTGGCGATAAGGCATGGTCATCATCATTATCAAGTGTACCTTTTGATTGCTTGATTTGTAAGCACTTTTTTTCATCAAGGTGGGTTAATCCAATGACAGGGATTGGTGGCTAGCCCTTTGTGAGCAGGAACCTTGGTTGGTTATTTTTCTGGCCCAAGAAGGTTGAGGCCAGAAATAGAGACTCAAATGTCTGAGAACAACAACTCAGCAGAGATCAGAGATCTGGTGTGAGGGATTTCAAAACTCGAAGATCATATCTCTGGAACACTGTCCCAGGAGAGTATACTGCCATCTTAATTGTTTGTGTGTTATGCTTAATATTTTGTTCCTGATAATTACATTTGTTGAAATCCAGTGAGACATTGTGGTCAAAGCCTGACTAACCTTTTAATCTTTCCATTTGTTCTAATTTTGGGAAAGTAAGCTCTGTGAACTAATCTGCCTCCTTTGTATTACTTGGGCGTTGGTCTCCAGAGGCCTGCTGGCTTCCAATGCATGATTCAGATGGGTGCAGGTGCGTTGGACTCATTGAACATACCCAAGAATAGGAGCTCCTTAATCTGTTTCTTATAATGGGACTACAATGCCTTTAGGTCCCTGTAGGTTAGATTCTTCATATTTTCAACGCAACTGCAAGTGAGAGAACCACATGTCTGAGGTTAGATGCACTCTTCTGATAGCAAAGCACCTTAAAATTGTAGATTTCCCATGAGCTGTTGCATAGTTTTATTTGATTTTCCTTTGTGAGATGAGGAAGACAATGGCTCAAAAATATGGCCTTCAGGTCCCTGTGAGGATGCAATTCATGTTGTGAGGTCCCACTGAAGTCTACATTGTTCTCCTAATGGATTGGCTCAATTCAAAGTGTTATGGTCACCGTAGAGACTGATAACTTTTTATAAGAGATAACCCGCAGGACAAGGTTTCGGGTTTCAAGACTTTAACTGTAACAAACTGAAATCAACATAGATCAAACATTAACAAAAATACCTGGAAAAACTCAGCAGGTCTGGCAGCATCTGCGGAGAGGAACACAGTTAACATTTCGAGTCCGAATGACCCTTCAACAGAACTGTTGAAGGGTCATTCGGACTCGAAACGTTAACTGTGTTCCTCTCCGCAGATGCTGCCAGACCTGCTGAGTTTTTCCAGGTATTTTTGTTTTTGTATTGGATTTCCAGCATCCGCAGTTTTTTTGCTTTTATCATAGATCAAACATTACTTAACAGACAACTAATTCACCAAACTAAAGAAAAGGTACTTTCAGAACATTGAATTAACGCAATCAAGATATATTTTACATCTTTTTCTGTGCACTGCATTTCTGGCAGTCATGTGACAATACAAGATTAATTCCCCAGTTACTCCCAGCTTTCCAGTAGGCTCATTTCTCCCTGCCATACCAGGTTGAATCTTCCTGTGACCTTCGAAAATCATTCCACTCAGCCTGAGCATTCCAGGACCAACTTGCACCAGCAAGGCCCACCTTGGCGACTCCTTGTTCCTTAAATGTCCAAAAGCCCTGTCAGTCCTTTCCCCTCCCTTTCGAACAGAAAACCCCTTTTCACAAAAACCCTTCACTCTTGCTCTTCACGGCAGTAGCTGCTTTGTTCCTCTCTCGTTTCAGATCTGTGTCTGTCTCCAAAAAGCAGCAGTCCCTTTTTCTGTGTCAAGGTGTAAAAACTTGTCACTTATTTTTCAATAGGAGTCAGCTTGGATTTCTTTCCTCAAGATGACCAGATCACATTGGCCTATCTCAAGGCAGGTGTTTAGTATGCCCACCATTCCCTATCCAGAACAATCCTGTTTCACCTTCAATTAAAGAAGATATTTTAAAACATAACCATCTTGCAAAGTCCAATGTTCGTAACAAAAGGGATTCAGCTTTGAGGAAAAGTGTGCATCAAGCTGTAAGTTTAGATCGCATCCCCTTCCTCTCCATTTTGTATTATTTCCTGCTTTTCCTCACCCCAACACCTTGTTGCCCTCCAAATGAGGATATTGGTACACAGTTTACACCACGGTGTCAGAAAGTCAGCATTGACCTGGCATCTTTTTGAGAAAAACTTCAGTTTCTCTTCTATCCAGTTTGCTGCTGCGTCTTGGCAGAAGAGCCAAGATCAGAAACTCATTTAAGTGCGGAAATCAAAGCAATAAGTACAGGCATTGCCATTCTCTATCTGTGACCTCTATTCCAACAGCCCGTTCTGCTTCATGGTAATAACTTGTCCACACTTATGTACTTCTCTGGTGAGTTTTGTTTCTTTTTTGCTCCCTGTAAAGGTTAACATAGTGAACCGATTAGCTTGAGATTTTGTAGTCCTTATTTACTACTTGTTACATTTTATATGTAATCCTATCATATCCCCCTGTTGACTGTTATTGTGTACTGTATTTACCAGGAGCAGTATTGGTTTGGCTGCCATCCACATAGTCTAAATGTAAGGCTTTCTGTGCAGCACTTGCCGATAATGATTGATTGATTTTTCTTTTCTGGTTGAAAGCTTTGAGTTGCTTTTGGGCACAATGCTGTGTGTTTTGGCAGCAGATGAGCAAGGACAAGGGGAATCTTTCTTATCCTGCAACAAAGCAGCTCTGACAGAGACTTTTGGTCTTCACTTGATTAACCCCCCCTCACCCCCCCCCCAACACCCACCTCCACATCTTCTGAATCTGATTTTCCTTCAGAATTCTGATTTTCATGTTAGGTTTTCAGTTTTAAGCACATAAATGTATGTCTTATTTTTAGTGCTTGAATGCAGCATGTCGTGCTGAAGGGCCATTGTCTTGCCTGAAATGAAAAACTGATGAGAAAGAGTCTAATGCTGGTTTGTTAACTTGCAATACCCTGACTCCATAATTGCGAGCAAAGACTGCGCCGTGCGAAATGTCACCCATGGACCTCCTTATTCTTTTAATCCTCCCTGAGCAAAAATCAAATTATTTCCTGAATAGTGTTCCCTTTTACAAGACATAAATAATCTAGTAATTATAGGCCTTTATGTGTTAGCCTGTAAGGGTGACACTGAGTTACCTCTGTGTCACCAAGCAGAAACATAAAATATTACAGCAAGTTCCCTGGGCTGCCAAAAACATAATAAATAATATCCCAGTACAGCCAAACATGCATAAATAATAACAAAATCATCATGTTGTTGAGATTATCAATTATTCTTTCTCTACCAGGTTGTGGAAGGCCTCAAATGTCCTCTGATTGACGGGTAGAGACATATCCTTCTCTGATTGAATCCTCACTGATTTAGTGGAATTAATGCACAGAGAGGAAGGTTCTATTCTAAGGTAGCAGGAGTTCTGATGAGGCCTAGAATCCTGGTCTTGTTATAGACCCTACTCCACAACAGTGAAGAAAGCCAGCCCATTAACACAGTCATATCTCTGTCTCTCTTTCCTTACATATTAACAATGAAGACCCTTAATATGTTCATAAAGACACAGAAAAAACAAATTAATACAGTTTTGCAGATCCTTCTATGAATTACTGTTAATCTGGCCGTGTTTGGTCACCACTGGTCAGTGATAGCTAATGCAGCCTCCCCTCTTATTCTCTAGCTTTTCTGCCCAATTCCCTCTCTCTGCCTCGTCACCTCTCTCTCCCCTTGAAAAACCTTTTCAAATCCCTTTCCTCTGACCAATCATCTGTCCTAATCTCTCCCTTCCTGGTTCACTCTCTATTTCTCTGCTCACCTATCTGAGAAAAACCCCAGGACATCTTCTTTAAAAATATAAAAGGTGTGTTATAATTGAAAATGGTTACTTGAAAGAACCCATCTTTACATAAGAAATATCCTCAGCTCAGGATGTTCTGCAGGTTTGACACTCAAGAAGGGTTTCTTGGAATTTGGACTGGAGGGTTGGTCACAAGTGGACAGCAGAGAGGAAATGCTAACAAACATAAACATAAGACGTACAATGAGCATAGAGCAAGGGAGAAAATCTGGCAGGACTTGTGTGGCATTGTCACCACACCTAACCTGTGCAAAATCAAAATATTGGTTTCCTAAACTAGGGTGGCCCTCTAAGTCCTGGACCACATGCAGAAACTGATAACTACACCTCCCAGCAGCCAATGTGGGCGATTTCCGGTGTGGGACAGGAAGTGATGTGGAGGACGGAGCTGGGTGGGGTGGAGAGCAGCAGCAATGGAGGATCTGGACGTGATTGTGGAGAATGAGCCCAGGGGGCCCATTGTTTTGCACCTTGTGCACCCCTCTCTCCTGAGCCCTACCCTAGACCCATGAGCCCTGCTCACCCTGGGCCCTTAAATTCCTGTCCTCAAGAATATTCTGTGACTTAGGCGCTCACCTCCACACCTGATGGCCAAAGCTAACTAGAATACGGTAGCTGTGATTTACTTTTATTTCAGCTATTGAAGTAATTTCCACCCTCGGCTCTTAGGCAAAACCTAGCCTTTCCCCCTTACAGACCTCAGCCAAATTTCCTTGTCTTTAGTGCCAGGGCATCTTTTATCTCCACCCGAGAGGGCAGGCTGGGCTGCGGTTTAATGTCTTATCCGAATGACAGCATTGCCAACAGTGCAGCACTCACTCACTGTACTCGACTGCTGGCCTGGATTACTGTTGCTCAAGCCTCTGGAGTGGATGCTGAACCAACAATCTTTGATCCAGGAGTAAGAGTGTTGCCACTGAGCCAGTTTAGACCCAGATGCAGAGGCGTGCAGCTACAGGGAGCCAGCTGCCCACATTTGGCTTGTGTAACAAGAGCTGAGTAAGACAGCAAGCTCATAGACCACCTGTTAGGTGGATCCGCAGTACCATTGTTTCACTGTGCATTGGGTCATTTATATTTAGGAGTTCAGCTGACAGCAGGAGAGCAGCGCGCTTTTCATTGGCTACATTACTGTAATGTAAAAGCACCTTAACCGCCTCATGAACAAAGCAATCCAGCAGCTGGTAGATGAGATTTAGCTTCTGCTCCACTGCTTACAGCTCTATGTTTGTCTTCATTCATGCACCTGATACTTTGTGCCCTGTGCACCGTTTTCTCCTGGTATAATTGATGAACTGCTTGTGTGCGGCTGAATTGTGTCCCTTTCTAGAATCCATTTGCTGCAGTTAAATTTCAAGTCACCTGGTATTTTTGGGAAGAAAATTTTGACAAAACATGATTTTGAGCGTTTTCAAAGGTCTAAGTCACCGAGTGATGGGGAGATGGTCACCAGGACAGCTTGGATTGGGGCACTCTGGTTTCTAGGGGTAAATGCCTGATAACTTTGAAAAGCGTCAGCAAAAGCTCGATGTTCAGTTGCAGCACTTAAGTGCCATCCACCTGAATGAGTCGATTGGATGGAGGTTTTGAGTCCAGTTCAAGAAGAACCATTTTACGTTTACTGGTGTATCACACCCATGGCCTTTGACACTCAAGGGGATTTATTTCATGGTTGCACATGGCTGCTATTAAAAAAAAGAACTTATAATTATATTGCATTTTCACATCCTCAGGATGTCTCAAAATTATTTCCAGCCAGCGATATATTATTGAAGTATATAGTCACTGTTGTAATGTCAGAAAATGTGGAGAGTTGTAGAGTTGTGGGGGCTAGATCACTGAAAGTATTTGAAGAGCAGGTAGATAGATTTTTTAAATATCGGGGAGTTGAGGCCTATGAGGAGCTGGCATGGAAGAGGAGTTGAGGCCAGGGGCAGATCAGCCATGTTCTTGTTGAATGGCGGTCCAGGTACTGAGGGGCCGAATGGCCTATCCCTGTTCCTATTTCTTATGTTTTTAGCAAAGTCCCAAAATCAGCAATGGAATTAAATGACCAGATCACTTGCTTTCTGTGACGTTACATAGGAACATAGGAAAAATGAAAGGCAGGAAAGAAACCTGCTTGCCCATCCAGCCTGTCCCAAAAAATTGTGACATACATCACAATGTAAACTCCCCACCTCATATGGAACCATGTAACTTCTTGGAGGTGGCAAGAAGCAAGAAAAAAATCCAGGCCTATTTGGGAGCTTAAATCTGGAAAATTCCTCAGGCGATTGAAGCGAGTCCAGGAAACCAACCCTGATTAATGTGAACAGATACCAACCTCATGCCCAAGGTGTACTGCACCCCAGCCAGAAACAAATCCAGCTCTCACTTGAAGAAACTCAGTGAATTGGTATTCACTGATGATTGAGGGATAAATAATGGGCAGCGCAGCAGAAGTAGCTTCCCACCCAGCCCCCGTGGTCAACTCCCTGAAAAAGCCCAACCTAAACCCTTCCCCCCACAGGGCCAGTCTGTAATTTGTTCTGATGTTTTGCTTTCAGAGAGTGCTGACTCTTACTCTGCTATTAAAACATTCTGGTATCTATTAGCGCCTGATTTAGTCATTAACACAACCATTAATACTCCCTTTGTCTTGCGTCCATGACATATTTGTCAAAAACAAAAATACCTGGAAAAACTCAGCAGGTCTGACAGCATCTGCGGACAGGAACACAGTTAACGTTTCGAGTCTGAATGGCTCTTCATCAGAGCTAAGGAAAAATAGAAAAGAGGTGAAATATAAGCTGGTTTAAGGGGGGGGGGTGGGACAAGTAGAGCTGGATAGAGGGCCAGTGATAGGTGGAGATTGCCAAAAGATGTCATAGACAAAAGGACAAAAGAGGTGTTGACGGTGGTAGTATTATCTAAGAAATGTGCTAATGGGGACATTAAGGGTAGAAAGCAGGACGAGCAAGGGACAGATAGCCCTAGTAAGGGTGGGGTGGGGGATCGAAATAGGCTAAAAGGTAGAGATAAAACAATGGATGGAAATACATTTAAAAATAACGGAAATAGGTGGGAAAAGAAAAATATATATAAATTATTGGAAAAAGGGGTATCGGAAAGGGGGTGTGGATGGAGGAGAGAGTTCATGATCTAAAATTGTTGAACTCAATATTCAGTGCTGTTCCTCCAGTTTGCGTTGAGCTTCACTGGAACATTGCAGCAGGCCAAGGATGGACATGTGGGCATGAGAGCAGGGTGGTGTGTTGAAATGGCAAGTGACAGGGAGATCTGGGTCATGCTTGCGGACAGACCAAAGGTGTTCCGCAAAGCGGTCACCCGGTCTGCGTTTGGTCTCTCCAATGTAGAGGAAACTGCATTGAGAGCAGCAAATGCAGTAGACTAAATTGAAGGAAGTGCAAGTGAAATGCTGCTTCACTTGAAAGGAGTGTTTGGGCCCTTGGACAGTGAGGAGGGAGGAAGTAAAGGTGTTGCACCATCTGCAGTTGCATGGGAAGGTGCCGTGGGAGGGGGTTGAAGTGTAGGGGGTGATGGAGGAGTGGACCAGGGTGTCTCGGAGGGAACAATCCCTGCAAAATGACGCCGGTGGGGTGAAGGGAAGATGTGTTTGGTGGTGGCATCATGCTGGAGTTGGCGGAAATGGCGGAAGATGATGCTTTGAATGCAGAGGCTGGTGGGGTGATAAGCAAGGACAACGAGGACCCTATCATGGTTCTTGGAGGGAGAGGAAGTTGTGAGGGTGGGACATGGGCTGGCCTGGTCCACTTCTCCATCACCCCCTTCACCTCAACCCCCTCCCAAGGCACCTTCCCATGCAACTGCAGAAGGTGCAACACCTGCCCTTTTACTTCCCCCCTCCTCACCGTGCAAGGGCCCAAACACTCCTTTCAAGTGAAGCAGCATTTCACTTGCACTTCCCTCAGTTTAGTCCACTGCATTCGCTATTCCCAATGCGGTTTCCTCTACATTGGAGAGACCAAACGCATACTGGGTGACAGCTTTGCGGAACACCCTTCAGTCTGTCCGCAAACATGACCGAGACCTCCCTGTCGCTTGCCATTTAAACACGCCACCCTGCTCTCATGCCCACATGTCCGTCCGTGGCCTGCTGCATTGTTCCAGTGAAGCTCAACGCAAACTGGAGGAACAGCACCTCATCTTCCGACTAGGCACTTTACAGCCTTCCGGACTGAATATTGAGTTCAACAACTTTAGACCATGAACTCTCTCCTCCATCCCCACTCCCTTTCCGATACCCCTTTTTCCAATAATTTATATATATTTTTCTTTTCCCACCTATTTCCATTATTTTTAAATGTATTTCCATCCATTGTTTTATCTCCACCTTTTAACCTATTTCAATGCCTCCCCCCCATCCCACCCCCACTAGGGCTATCTGTACCTTGCTCGTCCTGCTTTCTACCCTTAATGTCCCCATTAGCACATTTCTTAGCTAATAACACCACTGTCAATACCTCTTTGTCCTTTTGTCTATGACATCTTTTGGTTATCTCCACCTATCACTGGCGCTCTATCCAGTTCCACCTGTCCCCCCCCCCCACCCTTAAACCAGCTTATATTTCACCTCTTTTCTATTTTTCCTTAGTTCTGAATAAGAGTCATACGGACTTGAAACGTTAACTGTGCTCCTCTCCGCAGATGCTGTCAGACCTGCTGAGTTTTTCCAGGTATTTTTGTTTTTGTTCTAGATTTCCAGCATCCGCAGTTTTTTGTTTTTAACATATTTGTCAAATCTCTCCTGAGCTCCCACCTATCCCTGACCTTCTATTTTGCTCCACCTGCTCCACCCACTCACTTCAACAGTATAAAACCAACCACACTTCCACCTCTCTTCAGCACTGAAGAAGAGTATTACGGCCTTGAAACGTTAACTCTCTCCTCAGATCCTGCCAGACCTGTTGAGTTTTCCAGCATTTTCCGTTTTCATTTCAGATCTCCAGCTTCGCTGAAAAAGCCCCTGTTCAATCTATTGTTAGCTCAGGAAGGAGATGATGAACCTAAGAGGAAGCTAACCATTCCCAGCACTGTGGTGGTGGAGTTGCAGGTCACTTTAGTATTTAGATGCCAAACCTTTACAAACCACTGATTGGACTTCAGCTGGAGCATTATCTGCAATTCTGGGCACCACATTTTAGGATGAGGGTGCAGATGCAATTTTCCACAATGGTATCGGGGGCTTCACTTGTGTGGAGTGACTGGAGAAACTAGGTCTGTTCTCTTTCGAATAGAGAAGGTTAATTGGAGATTTGGTTTGATACATTTAAAATTGGGGGGTTTTGATGGAGTTTGGGGAGAAACTATTTCCATTGGCAGGAGGGCCAGTAACCAGAAAACACAGATTTAAGATAATTGGCAAAAAGAAGGAGGCAGCATGTTATTATCAGGAATGAACTGCCTGAAAGGATGGTGGAACCAGATTTAGTAGTTTAGTAGTAACTACCAAGAGGGAATGTATACTTGAAAGAAGAGAAAAAAAGTATTGCGATGGGGTAAGAGCAGGCGGGTAGAACTAATTGGATAGCTCCCAGAGACCTGGCACAGATGCGATGGGCCAAATGACCTTCTGTGCTGTATAATTCGATGACTTTTACCATTACGCATTTAGCATGTGTGACCAATGATTTGCACATGTGTCTTAAACCCGCTACCTGGCATATGTACTGGGAGATGGCAGTGATGTTGAATAAAGCAAATTTGGCTTCGTGGCCTTTTATCAAATTTAAATAATTTGCATATGAGCATGATTTGCAAAATGCAATCATTTCAAAATGAGTGGCCCAATTTAAGATGTGACTAACTGAACTGTTGGCAGTATTCCATGCCCATTGCATTGTCCCTGCTCTGCCAAGGTTCCTTGCGTTTGCTGCAGCTTGATATATTCCTGTATCCGGTGGGGGGGGGGGACGAATTGTCTTTGCAGTGACTCCTTGTTATAACATGTTCCCCCTGCTGTGAATTTAACCGGTGGAGGAGGACAGAGGCTCGACAGGAGTTGTCCTATCAGGCCATGAGCGATAATGTGATTAACTGTAATTTGTCACACACCAGTTCTTCCACAGGCTTTTTGTAATCAAATTATTCAGCATATCCCAGTTTCAAGATGAGATAACCAACACGTCACCAAAGGTAGCACAGTGTCAGCTGGTTGACTGTGGAATGAGAGTCTACTGCAACCCAATTAATAGAACAATTAATTGAGGATTGAGATTGCTTAAACAATTAGCCAAATGGCAATCCTTCCTGCACGGCTGTTCTTTCAGAAACATGAGAACACTTGTCATGGGAACAGCAGCTCCAGGGGTTTTGTTTTCATTTTCTTTCTTTCTGCACCTGTAGAAATAGAATGTGAGGGGCCTGCAGACTAACCTGGGTTTGCACAGCACTGGTTCAGAATGACCTTACCTGTGCTGCAGATTGTACCAAACTAATGACCAAAGTGACCCGGGGACATCTGTTCTGATAGGATTTCTGAGTTTTAGAGTTACTTGCATTACGGAAGCAACCCTGTAATGTAAATGAGGCATTGAGACCATTCCACCCACCACAACCTCTAGTAATGAGGTGCTCAACCCCTTGGAGCCTTATGAGGGTGTCTCGGTGTCTCCTTTCTGCACGTTAACGTGGCTACCTTAGTGCTTCCAACATTTTATCCACACAAGAATGGTACCCCCAACAGCTGATACCCTTAATGCCTGTGCTGCAAGGTCATAATTGGCATGAAACTCAAGGTGGGGTGTTAGGGGTGGTGGCAGCGGCGGGTGGAGTGCAAACTGATTGAGAATGTTCCACTTTTAGCCAGCAATTGTAACCCACATTCTAACAGACAAGCCCATACCTAGAGGCCTGTGCAGTGCATTAATATGCCACTAAGTAGGCAACAGTCAGTGGGCAAGGCAATCAGGATTCGTGCAGAGGCTTCTTTGTTTCTGCATTGGCATCCCCAAGATTGAGAGACCTCTGCCTGAACTCAGCTTGACAAGTCAATGAGTCCAAGTGAGCAGGAGCTGTAATCTTCTCCTGCTGTGAAGTTTGCACTGTTGCTGTTGAGTACAGACAGTGCCAGCAATGAGCTGTCCAGACGTGTTAACCTGTCTTTACTCAAACCGTGTACAACTCAGCAGCTGTGTGTTTAGGGAAGGCTAACCTGTTCCCTGGTGTCAGGCATGAACTGTGTTTGTTTATCTCTTAAGTGAGGGAAAAAAATGAGCTGAAAAGGAACTTTTGGATCAGCTTACATCTCTTTCCTCTGTGGACCCCCCACCCCTCCTACCAACCAGATAAATCTCGATTTAGTTAAATAATTAACCTGCTGCATCTTAGAGCTTTGGTTTATTTCAGGTGCGTCAGCTTTGGATTTAAGTTAATAGTGGATTTTCTGTCAACCTTGTTGGATGTACTAGTACTGATTATCTCCATACCAGCAGTGATTTTCTTGCTGGTTTGACTCCGAATTCTGGGTAGCACATTTTCCGGTTCCCTCACACTCGAAAATGGCATCTGAATGGTCAGGCATTTGCAGGGTCTCGTCACCTATCTAGGCAACCTTGATGCGGTAAAGCTGAGTATCCATGCAGTGTCCATTGTCTAGTATGTGAGCCACCCTGTATCCAAGAGGGAAGAGTAGAAATTGGAACTGCATATGAGGCCACTGGTTCAGTAACCATGTTACAAGCTGAACACGACCAGCTTCATTGTTTCAGCTGAAGTAAAGAATTGGCCCATCTATTAGAAATAAACACAGGTTTAACTTTTTACAGTCAAGATATGTAACTATGATAACAACGTATTGTGTAACACTTTCCTGTCACATCATATATTTCCGACATGCCTGATCTGTGGAACTTATTGTTCTTGATTCTTTTACCATGTAGCTGAGATGTCCCTGAGATTTCCAAGAAAGGCAGTGTATGGGTGCCATGTGGCACAATGCCTCCTATCTGGCTATAGAATTCCCTGTCCCACTTCTCAGTGCTGGCCTGTGACCCTGGCTGGATCCCCCTCACCTACTTTTCCCCTGCCATCCACTACCCATTACCTGAGAGCTCACTTGAGAGCCTTGTTGGATCTCTTTCCCCGACTATGATGGCCACCTCTTCTTCAAATCCCCTCCCTTTGTACAGTACGTGACATTCCCACCTGAAGGTGCAACTAAGAAGAAATGAAAGAAATGACAGGAAAGAGAGACAAAACAGCAGAAAAGATGAGATACACAAAACCATTACCAAAGATGAGGAGAGAGAAGCAGCACAGCACGCACAATCCACAGAGTGAATTGGAATACAGGACAAAGAGACAGAAGGGAAGGAGTACACTGATGTATATGCCCAGTTCTCTGTGAACAGACAAGAAACCTGGGAAGGAGGAAGACAGCATGTTGTGCCTGTCTAGACATGAGCAATGCCATGCGAGATCTATTAGTTCCAGCTTAAAAAGTATAACAAAGAGTTATTGGTTTTGAAATTCATTCTATAGGGAGTGCTTGAAGCCTTTGTTGTCTTGTGGCAATTGTCTGTAATGGAACTGAAAAAGGCGAGGGGGTGCCAAGGATCTGAAGAAGAATACACGAAAACTAGTGACCAAATTTATGACTGCCGTTTCAATGTGTATTAGACATGCATGCAAGCACAGATCACAAACCATTCAAAGTGTTGCCCACCCTCCTGTTTTTCAGTACATATCTGCCTGCTGTATAGAAAATGGGGTCAGACTGAAAATAGATGCAAACTTCATGTGTACCCTACCTGCTGTGTCCAAAAATGGCAACCAAAATGAAGGAATCTGAAGAATTACCTTGCTTGCTACATCCTCCAAAGTCGATGCCTATCTTTGTTTTAATAGTCAAATTTCTTTAATGCAGAATTTGCGAATGATCTGCCCAAATGAACATCTGCCCCTCACTATTACTCTGGACTAGCATTATGGTGCTACTACGCACCACAGAAATTTGTGCTTATAGATATAATTAACTCATGTTGTCAGATGTTCATTGGCATTCGACTCCCCACTGTTACAATATTGACTGCTTGGACAAGCATTTCAGTTTTAGACAGTGGTGTTTTCTTTGAGGATCTCCATTTGAACCTGTTCAAAAACAGTGTTGTCAAACAACTTCTCAGAGGCTTGCCTTTACCCTCATCTTGGTTTGACTCACCTCACTCTTTTTTTCCTGAAGCCTGCTGTTACTTCCATGACTTTGTGGTCAGCAAGCAAGAAATTATTGTTATCTATGACTGTTAATAGAGGTGATACGTTTATCCTGCTGTCCCATTCATTCCAAATGCTCCTTACCAAATCCAGATCAACCATCAACATGGGTTGAAGGAAGACAGACAATTGAGCAAGAATAATTGACCTGTCACTGATCTAGAATAGAATGCAATTAAAGATAGAATAATTTTGAAGGCCCCGATCTTTATCAAAAGGCTTTGTTCAAACGTGTTTTGATCTGTTTAGCAGATCTGGTGCAGATACATCAATGACAGTTGTGTTAAAACTTATCTCTCTGTCACATACTTATAGTATTGTAAGAAGATGCGTAACTCAGCTAGTTCTTCTCTTTGCTGAAGTTTTGGATACATTTTCCCATTTAAAAACCCCTGAGTTGTGTGCCTCGGTGGGTGTGCGAGTTCAGGTCTAGAATCCACAGAGTGTAATCTTTCTTTAATTAAGCAACTAACTAAAAGTTGTTCTATGCATTGGGAGAAGTTGAGTTTTAGTCCAGCTTTAAAACAGGGGTTAGATTAATTTTCTGTGCATCATGAAGTGTGATTACAGCCAATGGCATGGATGGCTGGGAATAAATCAGAGAGTGGGGGCAATCTCTCTTGGCATGAAGCTATGTAATGTTTATATGCCTATCGCTGTCTTGCATCAGTGATTGAAGCTGGTTGACTACAGTCTTGATAAAATGCAAATGTTTTATCTGCGGTGAGACTGCAAACAAGCTCAAACTTTTATTTTGGTTTTTGAAATCCTTAACCCAGGTTCCTGGTAGCAAGGCATGCTAAGTTTGTCCTGCAATAAACACAGTTTCATTCTAATCTGAATGAAAGGCTCAGAATCTCTATCATACCAGTTGAGAGCAAGTTCCTTTGTAAGAAGCCTGGCTGTCCATGTTGTGTTGATATCCTCCTGAATCAAAGATGTGCAGATCACATTGTCACTTTTTGCATTGATTGGCATTTTCAGCAGAGGAACAAACTCATTCTTAAAATCTCCACTCCCCCCAAAAGAATGCATTACAGGAAATAAAGGCTTGCATTTATGTGGCACCTAGCAGCTTTCACAGCCTCAGGACACCCCTAAGTGCTTTACAACCAAAGAAGTGCTTTTGAAGTGTAGTCACTGGTTTATCATAGGAAACTCACTAGCCAACTTGTGGGAATAATCTGTTTTAGTGATATTAATTGAAGGATAAATATTAAGTGGGACACTGGAAAGAACTCCCTTGCCCTTTTTGGAAACAGTATTATGGGATCTTTCCCTGAGAGAGCAGATGGGGCCCTCGGTTTCTTGTTTCATCCAGTGAACTACACCTCTGACAGTGTAGCATCCTTCAGTACTGCGTGCGAGTGCCAACCTGATGTATGTGCCCAAGTTTTTGAAGTGAGGCTTGAATCCACAACCTCCTGACTCAAAAGTGAGAGTGCTACTACTGAGCCACGTCAGAGCTAACACGAGAGTCTATGGCAGTTAGAAGCACTAACACATTCTCTTTGTGAACTTCTTTCACCTTCTCTCTCCTTAAGTAATACTTGCTGAGGTAGGTCCTGTGGGCCTCAGCAACATGGTCAGTGTTCATGGACATGCTCAGTGATCCAATCCTCTTCAATCATGGGTTTAGGAGGGTGTATTGTGGGTGATGATGTCCTCAGATGGGCGCCCATGCACATGGATCTTTCAACATGCCGGTGATATTGCTCCCACTGAGAACGTAGCTGAAACTGACTCATTCAATAACACACCAGGAATCAAGCCTAGGAGCCTCCAGATCTGTGTGACTCAGTCACATACCAATTAACATTTGAGCCACATGTTTGCCTGGTTTATTCTATCATTGAATCTCTTCGTTAAATCATTGACCTGTAGCCACCCTCAGGATCCAATATTTTCCAAGAGTTTATAAGAAATTTTAACAGTGAATGCAAGCATGTGAAATGGCTGCAGCCTGTAATTCTAGAACTCCAAAGCAATAGAAACGTTCTAATGTTTCGGTATACGAGTTTTCCGTGCAGGCTCGACTACTTGACAACAGAGTTAGGTAGTGAGATGCCTATGTTGGTGGTAGATCATATAATACCCTAATTTGCTGCAACAAATTTGGTTAGTCCAGCATTGATTTTAAATTGCAGAACATTTTGACGAATTACTGAAAGATTCTCTGTTGGCATTATTCAATGGAGTTTAAAACAAGAGCTGCGATGTGGAGTAGAGTAATGAGACTGTCTTTCTGATTGTCAAGGGGGGGACAGCTGCAGACAGTTTTCCTTGTGTTATCTACAGGAGATCCAGAAATACCCTTTGTGACACAATGGTGCAATCTGAGCGTTCACAGTTGAGCAGCTGGCCCCTGCACACAAGGGTTGGCCAAAAGACTTCACCTTTAAATTGTCCCACCTTATTTTTGTCATTTTGAGATCAAACTTAGTGGAAGTTTGAAATCCTGCACAGACCAACAACCTGGGGCAGACCAATTATATCCTGATTTTCTTCACTGCCCAGTGTTGTTTTGCAGCCTGAGTTTTTCATGTTTTTCGCACAGTGCCTTGTGTTCACGATGGACTGCAAGCTTTAATGTAGATGTGGACAAAAGCCCTTTACGGTATTGCTTGACAGACTCATAAAGGAAGTTGGTTTCAATGAGATCAGATGGTGGAGATAAGTAGTGTCTAAATCCACTGGATATGCAGTGGATTGATCGCAAAGATCCGGATAATGTGGATCAAAGGATTTTTAGTTAAACTGGTTTTTTTGCATTATTTAACATTTCTTTTTTCATTTTCATTCAAATCAGTGGCTTAGAGTTTTTATTGCCGATTGCAGAAGTGTCTGTCAGTAATATCCTATTACCGCTATATGAATGAATATTGTTCTATGCTGTGTTGTCGATGCTGACATTTTCTCTAAACTGAAACCTTATACTAGCTTCTAAACATACACTGCATTAGAGTGAGCTTTGATGCGATTTGACATACTGTACAACTTCCCACACATCCTAATCTGCCTATCTAATAAGTGATGACTCTGTTTTTATGTTTGATGAAATGTGACCTACCAATAAGCTATTAAGTAATATGATTGAACTTTACCTGCTGCTGTCCATGAAATAAATTTGATTAACCCCCTTGTAATTGACATTCTGGCCACTTTTTGAACTACATGAAAGAGTAAATCTGGAATTAATCTTTAGAGAGAATATTGTGGCAGTTTAGCTTCAGAGGACATCACCCAAAGAACCTCTAAATGCCTTACAGACAGCGATAGTGTGTGAGTTTGACATTGGCCTTTGACCAAGAAGACGTATTTTAAATTTAGACTGGATTAAGGTGTTTTAAATAAAGTGGCCAACCATCCACTGATTAGGAAGGCAAATAGAATATTGGCATTTATTGCAAGGGGAATAGAATATAAAAGTATTCCACATCTGAAATATTGTACACAGTTCTGGTCTCCCTTATTTGAAAAAAGAAATAATTGTGTTAGAAGCAGATCAGAGAAAGTTGATTCATTCCTGGGGTGAAGGGCTTACCTTACGAAGGAAGGTTGGACAGGTTGGGTCTATACCCATTGGAGTTTAGAAGAATGAGAAGTGATCTTATTGAAACATATTAGATCCTAAGGGGATTTGATAGCGTAGATACCTGGAGGATGTTTCCACTTGTGGGAGAGACTAGAAAGTGGCACAGCTTATGAATAAGAGGTCTGCCATTTAAGCTGGAGATGAGGTGAAATTTGTGTTCTCAAAGTGTTGTTAGTATGTGGAATTCTCTTCCCCAGAAAGCAATGGAGGCCTGGTCATTGAATTTATTCAAGGCAAGTCAGGCAGGCTTTTGATAGACATTGGAAGTCGAGGGTTAATGGGGGCAGATAGCAAAGTGGGAGTTGAGACACAACCAGATCCGCCACGAATGGCTGAGCAGGCTTGAAGGACTGAATGCCCCACTCCTGCTCCTAAGTCCTATGTTTCATTGGCTATTCATGCAGCCAGCCAGCTTTCTAAACTTAGTATTGATTGTCTGCATTTGTAGATAAAAATCAGTGGCATATCCCCTGCCACCACCACCACCACCAACCCCCACCCCCCACCAACCCCCTTTACTCCTCCCTAAATCTGTCGCTCCAGAGGATTAAAATTCTCCTTTACAAAGTGGGCAGAAATTCTTCATCTTGACTTCCATTGACGAACCTAGCCAATGGCAATGGGAGGTGAATTGGACAAGAAGACCAGTATAAAGTGGGGACCAAGAGGCACAATCATATAAGTGTCTCCGAAAGAGAAGAAAATGCCTCAGTGAACTGCAGGGCAGGAGTGGGATGCCAATGTGAACTGCTGGCCAGGGAGAATCAGAGAAATGTGAACTGCAAAAGGAGGATTTGAAGGAAATGGGGAGGAGGAGAGTGCCTGAGCAAATTCATGAGGGAAGTGGAGTAAATTGCCAGCATGAATCTGAAATGGGGAATAAGAGTGCTATTGTGATGGGGGAAGAAACAGAGAGGATCAAGAGTGTGAACTAGGAAGGACATGAGCAGAACTGGATGGGAAGTGAAGGGTGAGGGGGCAAATTGACAGGGATGCGAAGGGTACCAGGAAGAAGTGCTGGGGAGGTGAAGGGTGCCAAGGGGAAGTGATGGGGAGGTGAAGGGTGCCATGGGGAAATGCTGGGGAGGTGAAGGGTGCCAAGGGGTAGTGATGGGGAGGTGAAGGGTGCTGGGCAGAGTGCTGGGGAGGTGAAGGATGTTGGGCAGAGTCCTGGGGAGGTGAAGGGTGCCAAGGGGAAGTGATGGGGTGATGAAGGGTGCCAAGGGGAAATGATGGGGAGGTGAAGGGTGTTGGGGAGAGTTCAGGGGAGCTGAAGGGTGCCAGGGGAGCTCATGAGGTGAATGGTGCCAGGAGCAAGTGCTGGGGAAGTGAAGGGTGCCAGCGGGAACTGGAAGGATGGGAGAATGAGTGGCTCCATGAACTTCAGGGAGAAAGTGAGGAGTTGTTCACTGTGTGACCTGTTTAAATCCTGAAATAATAAGAAACTGAGAGTACCGATACCCATGTCTCGTTGTCTACCATTTCCTCAGAAGATATGAGGGGAATTCCCCATAATTTTTGTCATTACCACTGACTCTATATCCACAGCTTAATTTATGACAAGCCTGTGCCCCACTGCATTTTCAGTACTCCATGGGTCCGCCCTATTCAGGGCTCTTTTTCATTGGCAGCTGTCTGTCAGATTTTGCTAGATTTCTAAGCTGCATGTTATGTGGCTGGAAGAGTTCATGAGATGCATTTAGACAGTCATCGCTCAGCTCCTGGTGAGCATATGCCCATAGCAGAAACCTGTCCTTAATTCAGCACTCATTTTGCACCAAACTGACTACTTCAATCTGAGAAGCCACAATGGCTGATGCGGAAAATTGAAAATGTCACTCTGATACATTAGGCTGTGCTGTTCTGAGGTTTGGCTGAGGCTCATTATTGAGCAGAGTTGGGGTTGGCGGGTGGTGTTTGTGGAGGTCATAACTGAATCTGCTGTTCCTGACCTGGGAATGCTTGATGCTGACATTGAGCACTCAAAATAATAAAGCATTCTGTTCCTCAGTGCTAACCTCAATGGCTTTGATGAGCAGAAAGTAAAAGTTAGATGCCTTTGAGGCAAGGCTAGTTTGAGGCATGCAGCTGATTTGAAGTGTGTACAGAAAAATGGATAAAATGAATTAACTTTTTTAAAAAACAAAACCTGCAAAAATCCCCAAGTCCCAAGTAATGAAGTCTTCATAAAGCCATGACTCTGGTCAGACGATCTAAACACCATTCCCCTAGAGCAACAGAAAAGATTGTACTGAGCGCTTCAGAAATTGCTTTCAAATTATGCTATAAATTGCCACATGACTCCTGAATAACACAGAGTTGTGGCCGTTGTCTCAAATCACGGTTTGCCCTGTTCAACTCTACGGATTTACTGGGACTTGGAATATACATGCCCTATGCCACTGCTTTTTGTACATTCTGTTGATTCACAACCTGCAGGTGCTGGTTTATATTTTTTTTAGATGTAAGCAAAGAGATTTGTTCGATTTGAATTTTTTTTTCAAATTCGAGGGTAGTTATAAATTTCCAAAGCAGAGTGCGTTTTATCGTGCTAATTAAAGAAGTGCTTGCTGTACTGTGTGAGAATGTGGCACTTGGAGAGTGACTTGGTGAGGGCAAAGTTACATTAATGTGTGAGGGAGTCCTCAGAATATGCCATGATGAAGCAGTAATCTAACAAATGCCAGAATTTGGTCTTGTAATATTGGATGTAATGCATTATTTTCATCAAAAAAAAAATTGCTTCTTTCAGGGCCTAGAATAATGAAGGTGAAAATTCAATTGGAAAACTATAATGGGATTTCTATCAGAACCTTAATTAAAGGTTTTCACAGGCTACTGCTAGTGTATTCAAGCCAACTGTCTCCTCAGGAAACCTTTTTAGAAGTAACCTTGGCTTTCCTTGCTAAACGTAGACGTGAAGAGTGGGAGGGATACATGATGGCTGCGGTTATAGACCTGCACTGCACTCCATGCCCTTCCTCATTTCTTGGCCAATTCCCTTGAACACGCGCACAGATTTGTGTTGATAGATGGGCCACAAATCAAATCATCTGCTGCGATGTTGTTTTCTACAGTCCTCCGTCAAGTAAATGTAACCTCCGGTATTGAAGAGTTAAATGGATTCTGGATTATGGTTGAAAATAACATCAATCAGCAAAAAAAACTCTGAGCTTTACGTTACATTTGGTGAGAGATTCATTGTCATAGCCAAATAATCAGGCATTGGAACTTTGTCGTACGATAACTGAAAGAAAATTCCTTCACAATGTGTCTGATTCAAAAGGACCTGCAATGTGATAGAGTAATTTCAGGGGACATGTAAAGCTTAAGGAAGACACTGAAAACAAATTCCACAGAGAGAGTGGAGTTGCCCTCTCCTGAGTGTTCTGTGCCTGTCGCTGCTGAGTGCCACAAGTATAAGTAGGCCATTACAGCCTTTCTCACTCATGAGAGCACAAGTGGAATACGCCGCCCCCAGTTCATGAGGTTTATACCGCATTTGGCAGTGAAATATAAACCCACATCTTCACCACCACGCTGTCGTTGTTTATTAAACCATTTTTCACGAATGTGTGTGCTTTTAAGTGAAGGTCATTTTAAACAGTGTTGATAAATCTAAACTCAGCTGAAGGGGTCATGTGCAGGCAATGGCGTTGCTGCGGAAACTGGTACAAATAGCCATCAACATATGTGCGTGCAAGCCTAATTAGAGTGATGTTATAACAGATTTATTTGCCCTCTGCTGGTGTTACTTCAAGAAGCGTTGAGTTTATTTTTTATTTCTCTAAAGCCCTGTTATAAACAAGACCCTGAACTCCCTTTTGCAGTGAAAACAGAATCTTGCTTTGTCTTTAACCTCCACACCACTGACCACTGGTAAAGATTTAAAATGATCCAGAAATTGCTCCCCCTGTGTTATTGCATTGAAGTGACATGCATTGAGTTATATTGGCCAACAGCAAAGATTCTGGCCTATGCATAGTCAACTGGTCTCTGTTCAGGTGATAGTCAGAAATTATAATCAGCCTTTGCACCAAAGTAGGGAGGGAAGAAACCACCTGAAATGCTTGTATCTGATCGCTGTTCGGTAACGTATTACAGGTAGAGCCTGTCTGGTCAGGATCAAACTTGCCTCAACAATTGAATAGGCTGCCAACGGTCACTGGGTTAAAAGATTGGCCACTTGGGTAAGATATCAAGGGGCCATCGATAAATATGAGCAAAAATCAATGTCAATGCAGGAGAGAAACTGAGCAATACAAAACAGCAAAACTGTACCTTCCTCTGAGTATTGATGCATTTAAGGTGAAGTGCATGTGGGAGAAAGTAATAGAAGGTCACGCTGATAGGGTTAAAGATGGGTGGGAGGATGCTTATGTGGAATATTGTCACTGGCATGGATCGGTTGGGCCAAATGACCTGTTTCTGAGCTGTACATTCAATGCAAAACCATGTATTATTATTTACTAAACATCAAATGAGCAGAGGAAACGTTCATCTCCCCTCCCCATGGTCTGGTTCAGTTTGATTTCAGAGTCATTTGGTGGCTTTCAGGGCGGGCCCATTAGACATTCATAGATGGCTTTAATCAGTTGTTCTCGTGAAGTTCCAGGAAAGTCGAGATAATGGCTGACAGATGCTTGATGCTGCATAAGTGCCTCAGTGAGGCACTAAAAACAGCATTTACATACTCCCCCAAAGTCACAGAATCCTGTATGCCATGATTACAGGTTTAATGAAACCAGCAAAACAGTTGAGCTGTGCTTGTATGGTAGAAGTTTGGGATATTTAGAGGTTCTTCAGCACTGAAAAATGCAGAAGGTTTAAAACCCTTATCTGTATTTTCCAAATGTGCCTTAAAATACTCAAAAGAACTTCTGCCACTGGCAAATCTCCATAGAAATTAAAAAGAAAAGTTTTTTTGGGCCTACTGGCTGGTAGTCCCTTCTGACATAGCATAGGACAGAGTGGTGGACCACCTGCTGTCCATTCTGCTGACAATGGATAGAGTTTCAAACACATGTAGCCTGAATTGTGAATGTTGTAGAAGCCGACAGAAGTGGAGAGGTTAAATATTGTATTTTCTGAAGCAGAACCAAGGAGAATTTGCACAGTTGTGACACGTAACATAAACAATTTCCTGTCTTTTATCCTGTGACCTGCTAATGCTGCAGCTCCCTGATTGAGTGGCAAATGTACAGCGGCCTGAATAAAGTCACAGAATCATCAGCAATGTTTCAATGGCGAGTCCTTAAATTACTCTGACAACTGATGGATTTTCATTCGGGCCAATATCCAGCCTGAATTTCCAAAAGATCCAGTTACCTTGATCAGATTTCTTACAGGGCACTTCACCAAGTGTGTCTCTATGCTGGCAATGTGTGATGCTACAAGATTTGTGGGTTTTCTCAGTAGCTGTTTCATCCTCATGGTTGTCTTTCCATTTCTGAAGGTACCTTTTCTGGGGTACAGTTGGTGCCATTCAGTATTGCATAGAAATGGCCATCCTTCATGCGTAGGCTAAGATAGTATGGCCTAATGGAATGCATTAAATTGTGTCCAGCTTGCATTTTCTAAATGTGTTGCATTTTTTTCTTTCTCTTCTCGATCCCTGTTGATGGCTGCTGGTTGCTGATCATCCTCAACATTCCATGTGTCCTCACCTTCTCATTTCAGGTAAGTTTGATTTTAAATTCCATTCCCTTTCTCGAGAACAAGGCTCCAGATGCAGAAGAAAGCAACCTGGTTTTAAAAAAAGCACTGTCCAAACCATCATATGGTATCTTAACATAGTTGTTCTCAAATGGCACAAGATAATCCTAGCAAGATGATCCAGATGTTGACCTTTCCTCCTCCCCTACACTTTCAGCTTGCACATTGGGCATTGTTTCTCAGATGGTGGTTTCCTTCCAATGCCTCATCCAGGTAGCCATTAAGCGTCAGTGAGCTACGATGCTGAGTGCAGGCTGACTATCTAAATGTAAAGATAATCAAGGCAAACCCCCATTCCTGTCCTAAATGCCCACACCAGTACTTTCCAGTAAGTCACTCGATGATCGGGAATGGCAACATAGCTGACTTGTCCTTACATAAGAACATAAGAAATAGGAACAGGAGTAGACTATTTAGCCCCTCGAGCCTGCTCCGCCATTCAATAAGATTGTGGCTGATCATCTTGTGTTTTGATTTCCATATTCCCATCTAACCCCAATAACGTTTGATTCTTATTGGGCAAGGGAATCAATCTGCCTCTGCCTTAAAAATATTCGATGACCCCGCCTCCACCACCTTCTGAGGCAGAGAATTCCAAAGATGCATAACCCTCTGAGAGAGAAAATTTCTACTCATCTCTGTCCTAAAAGGGCGACCCCTAATTTTAAAACAGTGCCCCCTGGTTCTGGACTCACCCACAAGAGGAAACATCCTTTCGATGTCCACCTTGTCAAGACCGTTCAGGATCCTCTATACTTCAATCAAATCACCACTCACTCTTCTAAACTCCAGTGGAAATAAGCCCAGTCTGTCCAACCTTTCCTCATAAGACAACCCAATCATTCCAGGTATCAATCTAGTAAACCTCCTTTGTACCGCCTCCAATGCATTTATATCCTTCCTTAAATAAGGAAGCCAAAACTGCACACAGTATTCGAGTTGCGGTCTCTTTCCGAACAAAAAGGGCACTGTGGCCTTCAAATGCTGCCCCTGATGGATCAACTTATTCAGCATGGACTAGAGATCAAATCTGACACCATTCTGACGCATGGGGCCCAACCTGGATAGCTTTAGCTTGGAGTCAGAAGGGGAAGCCTAGGGCTTCAGTTGCTTATATGATTTTAGTTTGGAAAAGTACCTTTGTATCTGTTTGAGAAAAACAATCTTAAGAAACATGCACTCAGTTATTTTGGGCAGTGTGTTGAATGCATGGCTTGTTTATTATGTGTTATTACTGTGTTTTCAAGAGTTTACATTCACACATATATTTAATTAAGTCTTTGTACATTTTGATTGCAGACTGTGGGAGGAACAAATAAACATATTTGTTGTGATTGTGCTGGATGCATGCACGGGTTTAAAGGTTGAAACCATTTGTCTCTAGTTGCTGTGGTTCTGTTTTTATTTTAGCAAATCAGAATTTATTATTTTAATTGAAGTTTATTTTCTGGGCCAGTAAACCTGAGGAACAGACAAGAAAGTCTGTGCTGTCTGTGCTAACAAATTCTTTTCGTGACATGATATTCTTTAACAAAGGTGTATTTTTGCTCGTGTGGTCAACTTTGGCGCATTCCACATTTCTCTCGAAAATGTGCCAGTTTAGACCAGTATTTGTTCCCCTCGAGTTTCCACATGAACTGGTTCATGTATCACTGAACGCAAAATCTGCCATGAACCAGTGTAATTGAGCAGCATTTTAAAATATAATCTTTTTTTAATGCTTTGAAAAAGAATTCCTTGATATATTGAAGATTGGTAACATGGTGCAGGTTGATCGATACAGCTGAAAATGGGTTTATCACAGAGAAATAAGCATTTTAAATCGCAGTGTCAATGTACCATCTGTGAGTAACCCAATTTTAAATTATGCAGAATTACTTTTAAATGGTTTGCAGAACCATTTCCTAGTTATAGTGAGATACCAGTTAGTTTCCTGGTAAATTAAAAACTAAAACATTTAACAGCTTCTAAAATGTGCCCAAAATAAAAGGCTTAATTTTTAGGGCTACTTCAAAGGGATTTGCAAACTAGCGCATATAGAGGGAACTCCCAATGGCGATGAACTCATCTAGCAACATGGTCAGTTTTGTGTGTAGGCAGGCTTCTAGTTCAGCATTTTTAAATTAGCACAAAAGCTGGCAGAAATTCAACTTGTGCTGTATGTGATTTGTGCTTAAAATTCCATGATCTTTTGCATGGGTTGCACCAACTTTGGGTAAATTGCGAGGGAAAATTTCAGTAGAGACCAGAACTCAGTGTGAGAATGTAAAAAAAAATCAGCCTTACCCTGCCTCAAATCGCTGCCCGTCCACAAGAAGCGTTAGTATTCACAGTTTTAAGTCATGCCAATCATTGGATCATTTACATGGTCAAGGTCTTCAGGTGACTTTCTTCAGAAGATGAAACTGTTCTTTGGAGAGAGCAATTAAATCTTGTGAATATATGAATAAATATAAATCTAAACATCTTCTTTGTCCAAACTGAAATGGTTTAATTAAATATTATTTTGACAGCAGAATGTTAGTATGTTGCTTGATTCACTGCCATTCACTTCTGGGAGTGCCAACTTTGGAAAAAGCTTCATCCGTTTCTTCATTGCTATTTCTAGTTGTCTCTTTCACCTTGTTTGCTGCCATTCTTCTCCCTCTTCCTCCCTGTTGGACATTGCACTAGCCTCCAGCTTTGTTCATAACTTTAATCTTTCTCCCCCTGGATCAACTTAAGAAAGAAGAGTTATAGAAGGGTCTGCATCTTAGAATGTTTGACAAGTCCTCCGGTTTAGATAGCCTAGTGATGTATTTCCAGCATTGTTCGTTTTCGTTGTAAACTTTGAGTTGTTTCAGTTCTTATTTTTTCCTTCAGATTTATGAAGGAAGTCATTACCTGAAATTTTGTGAAGCTCTGGATTTTCCTCATCAATTTCCTTTCCAGTGATTGAAGAAAATTCATGGGCAAAATAGCAGTTTGAATGCCTTTTTTAGGTGGAGGACAATAGAGGGAAAGAAAAGAGAGTCCAAATATAGTCTCTTATCATGGATATAATATTATATTAAAAAGGAAATTAATTATCTGCCTAAAATTGGAGAGCAACAAGTCACATAATATGAAAGAACACTTCAGTTCATGTCCTGAATCCACGCTCCATTTTGATCATAGCTGTGTAAATAGCCCAATCATTGGATTCACTGTTACTTATGCACAAAGGGGCTCACTGCGAAGTAGCTGTTGCCTGTGGTGCAGTTGGAAGCCTTTAAGAATACTCTTGATTGCCTTAACTTCTGTAAACGAGTTGTGCCTTGGTATGCATTTTTAACTGGGCCTTGCTTCAGGTTTGAAGTGACACTCCAGTGAGGCCATGGAAGATTAGCTTTGATAATATGAGGGAAGTACGAAGTTTCATTCAGGTTGAAAAAGCCGCTGCCCAGTGCCACATAGAGCAAGGCGGTACCATTACAAGAGCAAAATACTGCGGAAGCTGGAAATCCCACAATCAAAACAGACAATGTTGGAAATACTCAGCAGCTCAGGCAGCATCTGTGGAGAGAGAGATAGAGAGATAGAGTTAACCTTCCAGGTCAATTTTCTGTATTTATTTAATGCAATACTCTGTTTGATACCTGGCCTGTGCTGCGGTATAAAAATTAACAGTGTATTTGATGTGTTAGGTGGCCATTTGTTCCAGAAGTTTTCTTGTTTTGTACAATAGATTGGAAATCAATAGGTGGCAGCTGGTACAAAGTCTGATCTATGTTCAATTCAAACAGAAAATGCTGGAAATACTCAGGAGGTCAGGGCAACATTTGTGGGGAGAGAAATTACGTTAACCCTGCTCGTGCCACATTAAAGAACTGACAATCATCAGGTGGGCCCCTGTTACAAAACCAAGGGAATTAGGAGAATCATCAATGTTTGTTTAAAAAAAAAGAGATTGAAAAGAATATGATGGGGCTTGCAAGTTCCGAATAGTAAAATTTTTCTTTCTTGAAGCTAGAACCACAGGAATGGATCAAAATAGTAGTGCTGCAGTGGCTACTCATCTGGGCTCGGTTCTCCATGGCCGTTCACTTCTGGTGGAGGACTCTCAGTGGTAGTCATTACCAGCCGCCCTGTTGCAATTTAATTTAATTTGATTCAATTTTATTTAATTTAATCTACATACAGTAACTAATTGGCATAAACATTGGCTCGGAGATTGTGTTGATGCAAGAATGATGATGACCCAAGCCCTTATTTGTCTCTGCTGCAACCACTTCACAACTTGATAAATGAACAATTCTGGTTCAGCCGTGTGCTGGGACACCAACCATCCAGGAGATAACAACAGGAGGCTCAAAAACAATTATTACAGCTGGGTTTTGTTATGTTTTTAGACTGAATTATACAGTGAGAGATAAGTGTTTTGATAGGATGACATCAGTTTAGCTCATTAATTGGTATGCAAATGTAGGCTACATTCAGGCTACAGTCAAGGTGTCGTGACATGGCTCCACTTTGCCAGCTGTGACTCTTGCTTCTGAGTCAGAAGGTCAGAGGTTCAAGTCCCACTTCAGCGATTTGAAAACATAAGCTAGCCTACTGCTTCAGTGCAACACTGAGGGAGTGCTGCACTGTCAGAAATGCCATGCTTCAGATGAGGCCCCTCTTAGGTGATTCCATAGTCCTATTCAAAGAAGAACAGGGGGGGTTCTCCCCAACATTTATCCCTCAACTTGTACCATCGGAAATAGCTGTTCTGCTCATTTATTTCATTGTTTTTTTTTTAGCCAGCTTCTTGTGCACTTATTAGCTGCTGCATTTCCTACATTACAACTGTGACTAGACTTCAAAAGTCCTTTGTAAGTTGTTAAGTGATGTGGGATGATGTGAGGTCATGAAGAGTGCTATTTAAATGCAAGTGTTTCTTTTACACCAGTGTTGCAGTTTTACAACAATATCTTGCATTTATATAGCACCTTTAATGTAATAAAATATCCAAAAAGCTTGACAGGAGTGTTACCAAACAAAATATGAAACTGAGCCATCTAAGCAGATATTAAGGCAGATGAGCAAAAGCTTGGTCCAAAACAGATTGACAGAAATGATACAAAGGAGGAAGGAATTTCAATCTTCTTCAATCTAGGTTTTACGGAGTGTCCTAAAGGAGGAAAGCAAAACAATAAGCTTTAGGGAGGGCTTTCCAGTGTTTAGGATTAAGGCATTGGTGGAGCAATTAAAATAGGGGATTCTCAAAAGGCCAGAATTAGAGGAGTCCTGTTGTGGTCCTGGAAGGGATTACAGAGATAACGAGGGGTGAGGCCATGGAGGGATTTGAAAATAAGGATGAAAATTTTAAAGTTCTGCTTACCTGGGAGCCAGTGTAGGCCAGCAATTTCAGGAATTATGGGCAAACAGGATTTATTTTTTTCTTTAATTCTTTCGTGCATTGTGAACGTTGCTGGGAAGTCCAGCGATTGTTGCCCATCCCTAATTGCCTTTGAGAAGCTGGTGGTGAGCTGTTGCCTTGAACCGCTGCAGTCCATGTGATGTCAGTACATCCACAGTGCGAGGGTGGGAGTTTCAAAATTTTGACCCAGCAACAGTGAAGGAATGGCGATTATAGTTACATGTCAGGATGGTGAGTAGCTTGGAGGGGAACTTGCAGCTGACAGTGTTTCCTTGTGTCTGCTGTCCCTTGTCCTTCTGGTAGGCCATGGGCAGCAGAGTTTTAGATGACCTCAAGTTTTCAGAGGTTGTGAGTTGAGAGGCTGTTCAGGAGGAGCGCTGTAGAATAGGCAGTTCTGGAGGTAGCAAAGCAATGAGGTTTCAGCAGCAAGTGTGTGTAAATCCTGACAGAATCTGAAGTTCAGGCCTGACCTGATGAGAACGAAGCGGAGAAAGTATCGCTTTGCTTAGCTTTAAGACTAGTCCACCCTAAACACCTGATTTATTTTGCATAAGTTCGGCATCAGTGTGTAGCTGAAGCCACCTTTCACTGACCTAAAACCTTAAGTATCGTGTTCAAGGTGATTCTATTGTCACAGTGAGCATGAACGACTCTCCTGCAGGAGCTGTGCTGCCACCTAACTTTTTCTTTGGAAGGGCTATTGATAAAGCTGTATGAATCACCGGAGAAGATGGGTGTGTGAATTTTTTTTGTGCCTGTGCTCAGGACTCAGTACCCGAAGTCTTAAAAGGTTTCAGTGGCACATTGAACTATGATGTTGAAAAACAATCTAGGGAAAAGCATAGGTCAAGCAACATTGAAAATCTGAAGCCTATACTGTGTTTGATTGTTTGGATTTAGTTATATTGAATTTTAAGATTGAAATTCCTTCCTCCTTTGTATCATTTCTGTAAATCTGTTTTGGAAGGTCAGTACCACGATTTTTAACTTTCTTTGTTCAAAAAGCACATTGTATCTTACACTGTACCTCTTCAAGTTCACAGACAGAAATTTCACAAACAGTTTCAGTCTCTCACAGCTAAGAACAACATGGGGAAGAATCCCCCCCCGCCCCGTCAGGGGGGAAGTGCAGGAGCAGGCGTGGGTAGGCCCGCCCGGCGCCATTTTACGTGTGCGGGCCAACTAAGGCCTGCCCAGCGTGACATCCGCCAGGAAGCGCTGTGCGCTCCCTGTGCAGTTGGGGGAGGAGTTCCCTAAGCCGAGAATGCGCTCTTTCACCCATGTGCGCATGAAAGAGCGCACTCACCTCCCTGAGGCTAAGTGCTGCCTCAGGGAGATCGGCGCCAAATTTAAAAATGTTAAAGGTGCAACAATAAAATTTCCCTGACGTCCCCTCATGTGACACTCTCACATGAGTTGGGACATGTCCATCAGTTTAAATCATACATTTATTAAATTTTTTAAAGCCCTCATGAAACCTCATCCCGCCCGTGGATGAGGTTTCATGCTTTTTCTGAAGCCCGCCAGCCCTCCCAGCCTGC